>NC_083605.1:24887674-25503140 GCF_029168945.1 Cannabis sativa
ATTTCTTTAGTAGTTGTGCAAAATAATCTTAGACGTTACTCACTTGATTCGTCATACCTTCCATGGTAGTATTAACCACCATAGTTAGTTTCAACGACTTTAATTTTCTTGCCTAGTTGATTTGTCAACTATGGTTTAAAATTTAAAAGAAAACAACGTCTAAAGATTAATGCCTTTATGAATAAAATAAATTTTATTAGTCTAAAGACAAGATACTATCATTCCATGAAATCATGAGGAAAGATCCACAAAATATAACATAAATTTTTAGACAATGAAACTTTATTTTGTCACTTGGTTTCCTTTTGTTTGTTTGTTATCCCTTTACAAAATTAAAAATTTATTCAATCAAAGGGTCAATAATTCTATCAAAAGTAAGTCTTTATATTTTTCTTTCGGAGATATAACCTTAATACTTATACTAAAGTATAATAGAATTCTCATGATTCAATTTATGTTTTGTACCACAAGAGAAATTATAAGGTTTCTTTTTATGAAATAAATTTTAATAAATTTATAAATTAAAAAACTAGTAGAACCAATATTGAAAAAGACTTTGAAATTCTAAATGAACAAGAATGACCTAGGGGTTAGCACACAGTGTCTTTGGGGAAAAGCAGAATAGCCGTCTTTGTGGGAAAAAGCAGTATGAAGCCGTGGAAAAAAGCTGAGCTGAATGTTTGGTAAATTATAATTTTTAAAGTGCTGTGAGTTGTTAAGATTCTATTACAATAATGATAATATTTTAATCTAGTTCATTATAATTACAAATATATATATATAAAAATATGTTATATTAAATTTTTATTTTTTATATATTTTTAATTATTTTTTTCTATAGTATAAATTTATATGCATTTGATAAAAATAATTTTTAATATCTTTAAATTATATTTTTATCACTTGCAAAAGATAAAATTGTAGTTTGTAAGAAACATAAATTGATATTATTTATTAATAATAAAAATATAAATATAAAATATTTTTTAAAATAAAATAAAAAATTAGAAATTTAAATATTATTTATTTTTAAATATTTTTTCATTTAAAAAATATTTTTATTTTTTATAATATATAATAAATAATTAAATAAATTTTTAGTAAAAATAATTTATTATAAAGTCTTTTAATCAAAACAGCTTTTTCTAAAAGTTGGGTTGTACCAACTTTAGCTTTTAGCTGTAGCTTTTCCATAATTTCTTCAATAAGCTGTTTTTTAACTGCTTACCAAACACCTTTTTGTCACAGCTTTTTTGAAAAGCAGCTTTTAGCTTTTCCAAAAGCTGTGCCAAACGGGCCCCTAATTTATTCAAAATAAAATTCCAAACCAAAAAGTCGTCTAGGTGTTAATACTGTATAAGTCTTTTCGAAATCTAAAAAATAACTAGTTTTTAACCATAGTTTGAATATTGTTATAGCATCAAGTGTAGTTGTTTTCCTATTGCCTTAAAAGATGAATCTTTCATCATCACTTGGCTTTTAGTTTCACAGATAACATTCTATGGTTATACTAAGCAATAACACAAAATTTTGCCTACTAAGTACATATATAGGTACAATAAATTAAATCATTTACAAACAAACCACAAACTCATTTTCCTTAGATATGTCGAATGTCATACTTAACACTTTAGCCTTATTTTTAAGAGAAGGCTGTGAAGAATCCAGTTTCAAGAGAAGGAGATTCAGACTCAGATCTTGGTGATACTCTACTACAGAAAGGATACAAGGGTTAGAGATCTGAGTGGAAGGAGACATTATATTCCGCTGCAACCACTGTAAGGTTCCTGATACTTTATACGTGTTTATTTCGTATCGTTTTAGAAGTTCATATTTAGGATGTTAATAACATACTTGTTAGTAAATCTAGATCCTTGTAAAATAATTCCAACTGCAAGAACAACAACTAAAACTCTAATTCATGCAAAACTATTTTCTTAAAATTCAAGAAAACAAGAGTAGGGGTTTAAAGGATTATACCTTGGCTTGAGATCACTATCAACTAGCTGAGAATTACTGGAAAAAAATTCCAACCCTAGCAGCCCTAGAAATTTCGAGAGAGAGAGAGAGAGAGAGAGAGAGAGAGAGAGAGAGAGAGAGAGAGAGAGAGAGAGAGAGAGAGAGAGAGAGAGAGTTTCCTTTTTTTTTTCTTTCAAATTTTCTTCTTTTTGAATAAATGAAATAAAAACTTTGTTTTATTAAAATATCTCAGCCAATTTAATTTTTTAAAAAATCTGATTGTTAAATCAATACAAAGTCCACTAAAGGACAAAATATAAATGGGCAAAAAGACCATTTTGCTCCTTCCACACTAAAAGTCATAAAAGGTCACTTAGGGGTATTTTTGTCAACTCTAAAATCTCGACCATTCCTAACATTCCCAATGTCTAACTTTATTGTCCAGCTATACTAAAAAAATACTAGGATGTGATTCTAATAACCAAACACCGCGTTCTAATGTTGCCGGACACAAAACATGTAAAATTATGAAATTTCTATATATGACATATAAAATGCATTCTGAATTCAAATAAATCATCATAAATAAATAATTCAGAGCTAATAAATAATTTTCATAATTAAACCCTAATTATCTACTAATTTTCAAATTAAAGCTAAGCGGTCTTTACATACTTGCTTTAATTATTTACACGTGGTGATTCATATTGTAAATAAGATTTCGCTGTATGTTGACCAAATTATGAGTCAACACTTACCACAATAGAGTTTCCTCTATATGAGTCGTGAATTGCCAATTCCAATCCTTAATTTATTACATAAAGGTTTAAGTAACACAATTATTAGGCAACGTATAAACAACATAGTCCCAACTATGTATAATCAATGTGCTTGGACATTGCAAATAGGACTAAAAATATTATTGCATGATCAGTTTTCAATTATCGATTAATTATTGGAGCGTCAGTAAAACTGATGGCCAACTATAATGCAACAATATAAAAACAAATATCAAAAATTCGTGCCCAGATCCATGACGCGAGATGAATGCGAGTTTAGTTTGTTTCTGCAATTTTAATTGAACATTTCCAAGATTGAAATTGAGGAAAATAACGTTAATGCAGCAATTAGAATATTAGTTACTCTAGTGATACATATTGGAAGAGGTTTCAATAGTTACATTTTTATTATAACCATCATGGTTACATTTTTTTTAAGCCATTGTGATTAATTTGGAAATTAAATAAAAATAAATAATAAATAACTTGTAACCTGAAAGTAACCTAATAATTTATTCCTTATAAAACTTTAATAAAGTTTAATAATATTTTAAAATTAAATTAATTATAATTATTAATTAATTTTTTACAATTTATTACTATATAAGGATCTTTTAGCAATTTATTTTTTTGCACTTAAATTATTTAAAATTTTATAGCAAAATTTTTTATAATTTAAAATTATATATATATAATTTCATAATTTAAATTTTATTATACTTGTTATCTTAATTTTAAATTATTACACTTAATTATTTAATTTTTTTATTTAAATATTTAAAAAGTAAAAAGTGAAATAAGTTGAAGAATTTTTTAGAAAAAAAATGGCTACACTTGTTATCGATTGACTAGCTTGAGGCTTCATACTTAGTTCATCTAATTGTAACAAAATAGTTAAATATCATCTAAAAATAATTAATTATTTAAAAATTTATTATAAGAAGAGAATTTTAATTTGTGTAAAAAAAAGTTTAATTTTTGTAAAAAAAAAAAAAAACATTTATTGTAAATATTATAATTAAATGACTTAATTGTTAAAATAATTAGAGTAATGATTTAAATATAAATAAAAAATTATTTATAAATATTAATTGCTAAAAGAGGTCTTGTTAAATATTTAATTAATTATTTTAAGAAAATAATTAATTATAATTAATTAATTCTAAAAAAAAGAATGTTTATATTAGTAACCTGCTATTACAGGTCACAGAAAAATGTAATCATGATGGTTATAATAAAAATGTAACTATTGAATAGTCACCCGATACATATTTTATGGGTTATACCTAATTTTGATTGATCGAGAACTCAAGATCTATTTATTACGGGTCTACATCTTATAAATCTGTATATTGAATTTAGGAGAAATTAGTTTTATGGAATTTGAATTATTTTAAAGGATTGAAGTTATGTTTTAAACTAATTTTTCTCTATAAAATCGCTCATCAATTGGTAATGGTTGATTTTTTCGGTTTAATTTTTTTTCTTCTTAGGTTGATTTGCCCAAATTCATGGTGCTGCTTCTTCGTTGCCGAGCTCCTTCCATTCCCATTGCAAAGAAAAAAAAATTAATAACCAATTTGCCAAAAAATAAAGTTGAAAAATTAACTTACTAAAACCTATATGTTTTTAGACCAATTTACCAAAACTTATATAATTCATAAACATGCAATACAAATAAACTTTTATAATTTCTCAAGATAAATATATTAGCACAAAAATAATTATAAAAAACACCTACATAAATATTACTCTAAAAATAAAATCTACTGTAAATTAACATTTACATGGTTTCTCTTTACAGAAAGAAAAACAAATATTGATATTCCTCTTTGTATTTCACGATTGCAATGCTTTTTCCATGTATTAGTATCTCTTTTCTTTACACCATGTCTATGATGTGTGTATAAGGGAGCCAAAGCAGAAATTGAGTCAGAAGATCTATGTAGTTTGACGACCGTAAATAAACTACCATGAATTTCTTTGCAAAAGAAAAACAACATTCTACTTGTACACTTATCTCTCCAACCTAAATTAAAACTAAAATTACAATTGATCAAACATAGATTCTCAGCGAGGGGATATGGTAGGAACGACACCACTAACAAGATCACTTCCTGATATAGATGCAGAAACAAATGAGTTCATCGTGACCAAGGATGAAGGTGGTGTTGCAGAAGAGCCAGAATAGGTGGAAGTTGATTCTGAAACAGTTGTGTCTGATTCTGGCATTATCTGAAGTATGTCTTCTAGCTCCCTCACCACTTCCAACATTGATGGCCTCTTCTCTGTCTGGTCATGGCAACAGCTGAGTGCCAAAGCTGCAAACCTTTCGATACATGCAGATGGATAGGAGCCCATGTTGGAGTCTATAACAGAGAACATCGTCCCAGACTGATGCGCTGTCAACACCTGAAACAAGATTACAAGTTTTGCATAATCTTAGATAGATGTTAAATCTACAAGTTGCATGAATATGATTCTATGCTATGTGTCATTGAATAAAAGGAATCAGATTCAGTTTAAGAATGTTCAAATGGAATGAAATGAAATGTTTGGAAACTATTTTCGGAGACATCGTTAAGTCATGCTTAAAGCGTACAGGTCCACACAAACTTCTATATCCACTGCCTATTATATAGAAGTGTGTTTGATCTCTCATTGTAACTCTTCACTGAAAGTAGTTCAATCCAGATCTTAGTAAAACCAATTTATTATCAAGTTAACTAATATGTATAATGAGTTGGAAGGAAGTCATAAAATTCTTAAAATCATAATGTGCAGAGACATATCATAACTAGGTACGGAGCAAGAAGAGTTTATTGGAGGAGAAATACCTCGCGGACAATGTTTTTTCCATGCGAAATTGGATGCATGCCTGTCAAGAGCTCCAGAAATACAACTCCTAGACTGTAGACATCACTTTTGTCTGTCAACTTATGAGTCAAAAAATATTCCGGATCCAGGTAGCCCTGCAAACATGATCGCATTCTAAATGAAGCACAGAATAGATACTACTATGTTAACGGTAACTGAAAAGAACAAACTAAAATGAAAAACATGTTGCATCAAAGCTTTGATAATGATAATATTACAACTATATTCAAATCATAGTGCGCTCGAAAGGGATGATTTTAGCTTATGAATGGTCCAAAATGTCTCAAATTTCATCCCCTGTCAACTGGCTCACTATTATTGGAATATTGGGCCAAAGAATAACCCAGGAAAGGTTTAAGCTGGTTTAAGTTCATAACTCGCTGTCACTTTTCAGTTTAGTAATTTTCAATTGCGCAATGATCCAACCTTTCACCCAGCTTCAATATACTACAAAATAGTTTTTTTTTTTCTCTCACAAGGTTGAAGTTCTAAAACAAATTCATTCTACAAACTAAGCTAACTTGCACCAATATCATGTGGAATGGCTGAATGCTGCAAGAGGCTACAGAATTTTGGATATATATAACTTCTGGTTTCATTGTGGAACAAGTAACACGGGTATTTTCTTGTTCACAAAACCCTTTACTACGCCAGCCAGGTTTCAACCACAAAACTTATTTTGAATTTGGCATGCACTCACAGAATCAGCACTTCATGTTAAGGTAAAATGAGTTAAAAGTAAGTTATAAAATGCATAAAAAACCATATTTTAAATATCTCTCTACACATATATATTGAGAAGTAGACATACTGGTGTTCCCTTCACAACTGTAGATACATATTCAGGAACTGTCCCTTCGGAATCCAGCATTGGTGCGAGTCGCGACAGTCCAAAATCTGCTACTTTAGCAGTGAAGTTAGAATCCAGAAGTATGTTGCTTGCTTTAATATCCCGGTGGAATATAGGAGGGTCTGCTTCAGTATGTAGGTAAAGAATTCCTTTAGCTGAACCCATTGCTACTCGTAATCTCATACTGAAATTCAAGGTTCCCTTTGCCTTAGCTGTCATAACATGGTCACAACATCATTATACTATATTAATATCTTGGATTCTTTATAACAGAAAAAGAATTGCACAAATGCACAATGAGTAACTGCACATTTTGAATATTCACCATGAGAAGGGAAAGAAAAACATTAGAAACCAAAAGAAGTCAGACAAATAAAGATGTTCTCAATTAAAGTACTTAAACCATTGTATGATTGAGATTCAAACTATTGTTTCAAAGTAAAATCAAACAATAGATCCTTTCCCGGCATTTTATGACATTTAACATAACTTATTTCAGATTTTGCATAAGGGTAGTCAAATAAAATCCAAGGAGTAGATTAGAAACATGAGAATTTATGAACCATATGATGAAGATTATCATACCAGAAAGCCAGTCCCTCAATGTTCCATTAGGCATGAACTCATAAACTAGCATCTGCACATGTATGAAGAACATAAATTGATGTAATTTATAGATTCAGCAATCCTGGTAAGTTTTTTGGGGACTGAAACTATGAACCTTAAAGTTCCATAGAAGTAATTTTAACATACATAATTAAAATTCATTCTTTAATGATATCAATTCCCTAACAATGAATGATAAAAAATGATGGTATGGTATTAAGCAGTTGATTTTTTTTATTCGTTTACAATTCTTATTTGGATCAAACAGTGCAATGCCAGTGAAAATGTATATCATTAATGGATTTAAATCATAACAATTTCCGAGAGAAGATTTCCTATTTTGTATTGAATTCACTTATCACTTTTATGGTGCTAGAATTGATAGCAGATACACAGCACCAAACAACTTGACAATAACCAAAACCATGATCACCCTCCCCAAATAAATTAAATTAGATTACTAGTTGAAACAAACAGGAAATCTATTAATATTATTCAACTGAAAAGATTACTAGTTGAAGATTGGGCAAAATAATTATAAAAAATACCTGCTCGTCTTCTTCATCACAATACCCAAGTAATGAAACCAGGTTCCGGTGATGTAACCTCGATAACAGTTCTATCTCTGTCAAAAATTCTTTCTGGCCCTGCAATGATCCTTCCTCTGCACGTTTTATGGCCACAAATGTGTTGTCTGCTAAAACTCCTTTATAAACCTTTCCATAACCTCCTCGACCAACTTGAGCTGAGAAATTAAAATTCTCGGTAGCTGATGCCATTTCTTTAAAAGTGAATGGCTTTACACCATCAATCTTCATGGAAGCCATCGATGCTGTGAAATTGGATTCATGTCATTTTAGTTGATGTTAAAAGTTCTTAGAGTGCCATCATAATATCATACTTCATAGTATAAACAAAACTTACACGAACGTCTTCTTAATGGTGCTTGATGATATTTGGCATGTCTCATGGTGAGAAATGAGACTATTGCAGAAATGGTAACTATACAAGCAATAGCCCCAAGTATAATCGCTGCCAAAATGCCTTTACTAATTCCAGCACTATGTTTGCTAATAAACAACTCTGCATACATAAAAATATTCAATAAAAAACCATTGATTATATAGTGGAAAATTAAATACATCAGCCAAATTATGTACTAATCTAAAAAAATGTATTATGTTACAATTTTTTAATTTTATTAATGCTACAAAGCTCAATCTGCATAACCATGTCTCCATGGTTGCTAGTGTGATCAACTCAGGTTCAAGGCATTTACATAGCTGGACTCAATTGGCAGGTCCTTATGCATGTGTCTTTCGTTCAGGAATATGTTATAGTCATAAAAAGAACCTATTATATATCTATATATATACATAAATATCACACAAAAAATAAATAGAGAAACAATAACTTCATTGTAGATATAACATTTTCTTCTCCTTCTAAGTTGTCAATTGGGTTTCAGTCCGTGGTATAATTTTACAACTTTCAACTTCATACACACAAATTCATCTGGACAATGTATAAACAAAATAATAAGCGTTGCATAAACCAAATTGGAGCTAAGTTTGCAATATATCTCGTAAATAACCTTGATAATTTCTCAATTATTTTTCAACCAAAGAACAAGTAGAATATAATTAGCAGTTGACTTTGTGTAATTGAAGAACCATTAGTTTTTAAGAGAAAATAGAAGGCATAAGGCTATAATGAATATACATGCTGCTATACTACATACCATCTTCATAAGGTCCCAGGAGAGTGAAGTTCAGAAGCTCATATGGTCCAAAAAAGTCAGTACGAGGAAAATTCCAGGAGGTAAATTGTTCTCTAATTCGATGAAGCTCACTTTTGTTGAATGTATGTGATTGAGAATCATTGAACAAAGGAAAAAGCTTCAAATACATCTGGAGACGAGGTCCTTCTTCCCAGAAAAATGAATCAATTGACAATTGAGAAACCTTCAGCTTGAGAGCACTAGTTAGATACACCTGAAATTCACTACTGTATGGACGAAAATAAGAAAAACTTGGGCTCTTTAGCCTATATCCAATTCTGATTGGCGCTGCACAATAGCAATCTGAAGATGATGGGACAAATTCATAGAAATCATCTAGTGGGCATGCTTGAACATCACAACTTTTTTTTGGATCTTTAGGTTCTTCAGCGATCTCATTCTGTTCAGCATCCAATTTACAAAACTGGCCTATGTTTTGTATGGTTGCATTATTGCAGATAGGATTGTTTACAAGCCTGAGGAAAAGCTGCTACAGTTATCAAAACTTGAGTTTATAAAACTATATTCAAGACATAGACTTGTGCAAAACATATTTCATTTCAAATAGATAATATGTTGACAGTTGTATTAGATAGCATAGTACAAGTTTTATCTTTGTCAAAATTCAATTTTCTTGCTACACGATGCATAGAATGATAGAAAGCATACCTCAGAGTGACATTTTTTTGAGGATTTATATCTTCCAATAAGGCTGATAATGAATTGTTACTCAGATCACTGAAATATCAAGTTTATGAATCAGTAAACTTCAATTCAAAATTACAAAAATATCCCCCATCGACTGTAACAGTCGTTTGTCAGTTGTTGACGTATTAAAGTAATCAACTAATTTTTAGCTAAGAGAAGTGTTATATAGGAGATCTTAACTAGAATGGATAAACAATTTATTAATGATATTATGTTTGTTTCTGTATAATGACAGATAGCATTCAAATATTGGTCCATCAAAACCATAAGAGCAGCATATGATCCTTTTCGATGGAAACTAAAATGAAAAATTGTCAAAGAGCACATAAACACGTACAGTTTCTGCAGTGAAGGAAGATCCCAAAAACTTCCTGGAATAGATCCATTAAGACGGTTATACGACAAATCTCTGCAATAGCAAGAATAAATTTCTTTACAGGGTAACTTCACAAAACAAATATATAAATAACAGAGTAAATATCAAAATTAAATATTGTGCAAGAGGTCAACATGAACTTTCATAAAATAAATATTGTGGGAATATAAATATGAATTCACGTACATTGTTGTCACATTATGAGAAAGCTTTTGTGATGGTATGGATCCAACTAGATGATTCCTGCTCAAGTCTCTGTACGTGAACCAAGTAAGATTTTAAATAATGATCAATCATAACACAATTAAAAAGAAATGGAAAAAAAAACAGCATTCTTGAAGGACCTTTTTAATCCTAGAAGCTAAAAAAGAGCTGAAATAAGCTAAGCCAAACAGGGCCTAGTCAATAATAAGGAAAGGTTGAACATTGAGTCATCGCCAAACCATGAACTTACATATAACTAAGGTTACCTATCCTGCTTAGATCAGGAACAGTTCCTTGCAAGCCGCAATTCCTAAGACTTCTGCAACAAGCGAAAAAGAATAACAAAGAGTTAAAAAACTTGTAACCGATGTAGTTTTTAGAACATTATTCAGAATAATGTCAGGACAGATTTTCTTCATAAAAACTATGAGATCACAAAAAGAATGAAATATTTAGGATGAGATAAAACCTGCAAACAATTTTCATATGAAAACAAAAGGTTTCAAAATCAAAGACTACTATTTTACTGAAGCGAAATTGGAAATTCACCAAAGTGTATTTACATGTGGATGGCATTCTGGATTCAACTAGAAATGTTCTCTTCATGTGTGCCTATGCTCTTATTATTACCATATATAATTAGAAACAAGTGCCTAGATATTAACGATATTAGCAATATTTCAAAATCCAAAACTAATAGACATGTTCATCTATTCACAGAGTGAAATAATATTTTTTCTACAACACTTACATTTTAGTTAATTTCGAAAGGTTGCCGTAGGTAGCCGGAATCTCAGATTCACTGAAATTGTTGTTATCAAGTTGACTGCAAAAGAAAGAACACATTTATAAATAAAATATCAGTACTATTTTGTCATTTCATTTCCTATGTAAACAGCATAGGATTGTTAACAATAAGAGTTAAAGTTAATAAATAGTGGCTTATCATAAATCATGAAGAGAACCAGTTTTGCCTAAGCATTTTAGAAAAAGGATATTCCGATTACATTCTCGAAACAGTTCCCCAGTTCAAATGAAAGACTTGAGAGTCTAATTAGAAACTTAGTTGTCTTTTTGTTCATTAAATAAAGTACACAAAAATTTAGATGCAAGTAGTAATCTTAAGAGAATGGAACTGACTCAGTGTCAAAGTATCAACATTTGAACTAAGGTTTCGGCTTTATACCTTACCTTGAATTTCCTTCTTTTAAGTAAAGATTTTATACCAGCTATGAAGCATGAACAATTAGCTTTGGCTTTCAAATATCCTAATGCTACACAAATCAGTGACTAAAAGAGAACATATAACTTAAGTAACAAAGTAATGAAAAAACAAAATACAGTTCAAGAACCTAGATCATTTACTGATGTAATTTATAGGTAATTTCATTAAGTAATCCAATAATGTTGAGCAGGAGAAGCATACAGTATGGCCAGCTCTGTTATGTTTGCAAGTTCTGGTGGGAGCATCCCAGTAAAGTTGTTATTATCCAAAAGCCTGCGATATTTTATTTTTATTCGCCAACCACATGTTCCCAAGATGTTAGCCTACTTCCAAAAATTCCATGAATAAATGAAGCAAGTGGTACATTAACTCACAAGTGAAGAAGACGGGGTAACTTGGAAAGCTCAGAAGGAATTTGACCACTGAAAGAATTGTTGTTGAAGTGGCTGCAAAGTAAGAGGCATAAGGTAAGAGTAAGACACACATGTAAAAGCAGGTCAGCTTGAAGAGGTGTTTTTCAAAAAGATGCACTTACAG
This sequence comes from Cannabis sativa, assembly GCF_029168945.1. Taxonomy (NCBI): domain Eukaryota; kingdom Viridiplantae; phylum Streptophyta; class Magnoliopsida; order Rosales; family Cannabaceae; genus Cannabis; species Cannabis sativa. Next base: position 24,899,576 of record NC_083605.1, read on the forward strand.
GTGTCTAACACCGTTCAAATTTGCAAAAGATTTTGGTATTGGACCTGACATTTGGTTCTCATCGACCTGTAGTCGATTTAATTTTGATAGATTTCCAAGCTCATCAGGAAAAGAACCTGTAAGTTTGTTTCCATTCAGGAGCCTGCATATGAAATATATGAGAAAGAGTTACATTGGTTTAAACAGAACTAGTTCCTCATCCTTAATTACCTCATCTTTCGTATTAATACTAAATATGTTTGCCGGTACATCATCTAATGTGTAACTAGTCAGTATGAATATGAGAATTTCAAATTACATATAGCAAAGGAGAAAGCTTTAAACATTGCGATCAATCAAATTACAAAGAGATAAGTAGGCCTGTGAGAACAGCTTAAATATTAAAAAGCCGACATAAGAAGATTATCCATTAAAAAGCCGTCGACAAACTTTCCAGAGGAACAAATCAATCAAGGAATGCTTAAAAACTTTTTTCTAAGCATGAATGCTGTTGACAGACAAATTAAACTACTATAAATTTTCTTTTTTACTACTAAACAAAAAAAAAAAAAAAAAAAAAAAGAGGTTTGAAAACAAAATAAGATCCAACTTACAAGAGTTTCAGGTTTTTAATGTTTCCAATCTCCTTGGGAATTGTGCCCGTTAATTCATTCCACATGAAATCTCTTCCAAATGATAAGAAAATGGTGTCAGTACAAATGAAAATTTTATCAGGAAAACTTCTTCATGTGCAATCAAATTTTAAGAGATATGGCTCACAATATCCAAAGATGAGTTAGCTGTCCCAGCTCAGGAGCTAAAATTCCTGTGAGATTCATTCCCATCATTTGGCTGCATCAAATCTTTTATTAAACATGGATGACATAACAGAAAATTAGAGCAGAGAGAGAGAGAATCAAGAATGATGCAAGATTCAAGTCAAGAATAATAATAATGATTAAACCCAGTTCTAATGACTTAGTTATCTCCCAATAGCAGCCTAAAGGAAAATTATTCATGACTCTCAAAGAAAGTAAAGAATGGTATGACATACAGTTCTGTAACATGCAAGTATCCATCAGTCCCAGTTTTGTTTGAACAAGTAACTCTATTCCACTTAGATACGCATGGATCCCCCTTGTTCCAATTTCGGATATTCTTCATTGGATCAATCAATCTGCTCTTTACAGCCTCCAAAGCTTTCACTGCAAATATTAACCAACAAGGCAAAATTTCAAGTCTTTTCCATTTGACTGAAAACATATCGATTACCTTGCCTTTCCTTGTCTTTATTGAAAAACAAAACCATCACATTTGGTTAATTTTGAGTACTACTTAAAAAATATTGTTTTTTTTTTCGCTGGGAACTTAAAAAAATACTGTTAATGCACCAATTTTAGAAAAAGATATTCTATATTTTAAAAGTTTGTCCCATTTGGGTAAATGTAAAATTATGCACCTCCTGAGAAACAAGTACCGTTGATATAAATATGCATATACATAAATGAAGTAAAGACTATAATTACTCAGAAGACCAACTAATTAAAACATGGTACCAACTATTTTAAGGAAGAAAAAAGAATAATAAATGAAATTTCAAGTTACTTAATGGCAAGTTCAGAGCAAACAAGGTTTAATAATTAAGCAAGCAATTGATGGTCAGAATTTTGAAAAATAAACAGATAATGGAAAACACTAAGTAATAAGAAAAACAGAAGAAAATGGACCTTCAGAGGGATCTGTAACTTGTGCAACAACGAGAAGAAGAAAGTAAGAATATGAGACCGCAAAAAGACATGCCAAAACTCTTAGCTTCCACATCTTGATACCCTAAAACACAGATAAGAAAGAATTGTCAAAATTTAGTTGAGAAAGAGAAATGCAAAGTTCAGAATTATATTTTTCTAGTTTGTGGCTCAATTATTAAATTTTTCTTTTCTCCCTGGAATCTCAGCCAGACACGTCAGCTTAATAAATTGTTCAACGACAAACATGAGTTAATGAATCTCCGGAAAACAAAAGTAAGAGCATTAAATGATCATTATCAACATCATGCCTTAAATGATTGAATGAATGAGAGATTTAATGATGACGGATTTAGCGGTGAAGAGAGGGAAATATGGTGGAATAGAAGTGCAGTAGGGCTGGAACTGGAAACTCCTAGGACCAAACCATAAGACCGAACACAAAGTCAATGGGACTAAAGAGAGCAAAACACGCTCTGAAAGCATCGTTGTCGTCACGATGTATTGCGGATGAAATTCATTAATCTGTCTTGATTAAATCAATAATACAGAGGGAGTGGTTTATATATATAAACCAGCTGGAAAAGAAGGATACAACTGTTATCCTACAATTAAGGAAAAGGTTATAACAAATATAACCGACATTGACACATAACAAACAGCTAACCAATTGGGAAGGAAATCTGAAACCTATTACCCCCCCTCAAGATGGATGGTAGATATCATGGACAGACATCTTGGTTAAGTGTGTGGTGAGTGTAGTAGAAGCTAAAGGTTTAGTAAAGATGTCAGCGAGTTGAAGTGTGCTGCTAATAGGAATAAGCCGAACAGTGTTGTTGTTGATCTTCTCACGAATGAAATGACAGTCGATCTCAATGTGTTTTGTTCGTTCGTGATAGGTGGGATTGTTGGCAATGTGGATTGCAGAATGGTTGTCACAGTAGATGAAGGCAGGGCTGGTTTGTTGAATGTGTAGATCGTGTAGAAGATAGCGAATCCAAGTGAGTTCACTGGTGGTGGCGGCTAAGGCGCGGTATTCTGCTTCAGCAGAGCTTTTAGAGATGGTGGGCTGCTTTTTAGTTCTCCATGAGATGAGGTTGTCTCCCAAAAAAATGCAGAAGCCCGTGACAGAACGCCTAGTGATTGGACAAGAGGCCCAATCGGAGTCCGAGAAACCCCTCAAGTGTAGAGATGATGATGCTGAATAAAGAATTCCTTGTCCAGGTGAGTTCTTAAGATAGCGAAGCAAGTGATGAAGGGCTGGGAGGTGTGTTGTACGCGGTTGAGCCATGAATTGGTAAAAGATTGTTGACGACGAAAGTAATATCCGTGAGAGTGTGTGAGATATAGGAGTCGCCCGATAAGTTGCACGTAGGAAGATGGGTGTTGAAGTATATCTCTTGATGATCATCGAAGCTTGGTGCGGGGATCCATTGGTGTTTTAGCGGGCTTCTTGCCTAATGAATCCGGTGTCTTCGAAAGGCTGCGGCGTATATTTCCGTTGAGAGAGGAAAAGACTATCTTTGGTGCGGGCAAATTCGAAACCCAAAAAATATTTGAGTGGACCAAGTGCTTTGAGTTTGAACTTTTGATGTAGCGTGTGTTGTAATTGATGAAGAGCAGTGAGATTGGGGCCAGTAATTACAATATCATCAACATAGACTAAAAGAGCGATGAAAGAGCTTGCTGATCCTTTAGTGAAGAGTGTGTAATCGGCTTGAGATTGGAGAAATCCTTCTTCAAGCAAGGCTTCGGAGAGCTTTGTGTACCATTGGCGAGAAGATTGGCGAAGACCATAAATCGATTTGTGTAGTTTGCAAACCAAGGGTGTACTGCCGACGAAGAAGAAGAAGGAGTGAAAGCGAGAGGCAATTGCATATAAACTTCCTCATGGAGATCTCCATTGAGGAAGGCGTTGTTAATATCAAGTTGTAATATGTGCCAATGGTTAATAGTAGAGATAGCGAAGCAATTTAAAAGTGACCATCTTGGCCACGGGGGAAAAGGTGTCAAAAAAATCGAGGCCCTCTTGTTGAGTGAAGCCTTGAGCAACGAGTCTTGCTTTATAGCGCTCTACACTGCCATCTTTATTGAACTTGATCTTATAGACCCAACGACATCCAATTGCCTTTTTATCTGGAGGAAGTCGAACCACGGTCAAGTCTTGTTATGTATTAGTGCAATGAGTTCAACATTCATTGCTTGAAGCCAATGTTTAAAATGGATGGCTTGATAATAATTTTGTGGTTCTTTTTCTGCAGAAATAGCAAAAATAAAGGCATTATGTAAAGTGGACAACTTATCATAAGATAAAACTTTAGTAAGAGAATGAGGAGTTGAGAGTTTGGTATGTATATGAGAGTAACACTCATAGTCTTGTAAATATCTTGGGGTTTTGGTTGGTCTGCTGGTGCGGTACGTGTAGGGAAACCGCTGGTATGGTGGGAGATGATGTGTTCGTGGTGGAAATAGTAGGTGCATGAGGACATTCTTCTTGCGATGCAGGGACGACGAGGAAGAAGTGGGAAGTGGCATTTGTATTGTCTGTGGAAAATCATCGGATTGTGGAAATAGATGGATAATACACATAGGTGTATTAGTGACGATAGAAGGTAAAAGCGAGATAATAAAGGGATTTAAACAAGCGATGCATTTGTGTTGATTTTAGAAAAAGGAAAAATATGTTCATGGAAAACTACATTAGTGAAATAAAAAATTGTTTGGTGTTTAAATCATATAGTCTGTATCCTTTAACACCTTGGGGATATCCCATGAAAACACATGGTGTAGCTCTTGCTGCAAACTTGGTCCTGTGGGCAGTGATAGTAGAAGCAAAAGCTAGGCATCCAAACACTTTAAGGTTAGTGTAATCAGGTTGCTTACCATATAATTTTTCATAAGGAGTTAGATTACCAAGGTTGGGAGTGGGGGATCTATTTATTAAAAAAACAGATGTCATTATACATTCAGTCCAAAAATGAAGAGGAATGTGGGCTTGAAAACATAATGCTCGAGCAACATTGAGGAGATGCTGATGCTTTCTTTCAGCGATAGCATTTTGTTCAGGTGTTTCAATGCAAGTATAATCATGTAAAATGCCATGTTTGAGAAAGAGATCTTTAAAAACCAATTCAGGGGCATTATCAGAACGAAAGCATTTAAAAACACACTTAAATTGAGTTTGAACATAAGATAAAAATTGAGGGATAATAAAAGTAACATCAGATTTTTGTTTGAGCAAATATATCCATGTAAAACGAGAATGGTCATCAACTAAAGTTAAAAAATATCGATGATTAGAGTGAGATGTAACATGATATGGTCCCCAAATATCACAATGAATGAGATCAAACACACATGTTCGGAAAAGGTAGTGTTATTAGGAAATGGCAATCTTTTTTTGTTTTGCCAAGGGACATATGTAACAAGGTTCATTCTTGTGAGCGGTTTTAACAAGACATTGCGGTTATTACTAAGAAGATTTAAATGCTTTTGAGACAAATGGCCAAGCCTAGAGTGCCATGTCTCAGCAGAAACAGCAAAAACGTGAGAAGGAGGATGTGTGAGATCCAAGATGTACAGCCCATTAATGGAATCACCTCTGCCAATCATCTTCTGGCTGGTGTGTTCCTGTATGTGAAAACTGTTAGAATGAAAAAGAACTTGAAGAGAGGTATGATTAGTGAGGCTGCTTACAGATATAATATTATATTTGAAGGTGGGTACATACAAGACATTTGTAAGAGTTAACTCGAACGTAGAGAAAGCGTACCATAACTAACATGAAGACAATCATTATTAGGTAAAATAAGTTTAGTTGAAGCAATTGGACTAGCACGGATTGAAAAAGTTTAATGTTAGAACATATATGTCTTGTGGCGCACAGTCGATTATCCGAGAATTGAATTTAGGTAAAATAGAATTGCATGAAGAAACAATACCAATGTTACCTGCGAAGTACTAGGATCCAAGACAATATTGCTGAAGCATTTGTGTTGCCGAGATTTAGCAATTGTTGGTATTGAGTAGCGAAAGCGAGGAAGAAAAGTATTGTTGTCGACGGGAGCGGTGACTTTTTCTTGTTCGGTTTCCACTTGATTTCTTCTTTGCCTCTTTGGACTTAGCCGATTTTGTTGTATCCGGAGGATACCCGTGTATCTTGTAACACTTGTCTGGTATGGCCATGAATATTACAATGGGTACAAAATGAATCTATTTCTCTTAGGAGGATTGTTTCTTGGAGGTTGAACATCGATTTATTGTTGGGTGTTTTGGTTCCTTCGAAAGGCAAAGGCAAGATTAGGATTGGGATCAGCAGTAGAGGTGGTGTTTCCTCTCTGGTTTTCTTCTTGAGAAACAAGATGAAAGACCCTATTCACTTCGGGTAAAGGATCCATAAGGAGAATGCTGCTTTTCACTTGCGAGTAAAAATCGGATAAACCCATAAGGAATGACATAATATATTCCATATGGTAGTGTTCTTGTAATTTCTTGACACCTCCACACGTGCAGCCATTGCAGGTGCAAGTCGGCCTGTAATTGGAGAGTTGTTCCCATATAGTTTTCAACCTTGTAAAGTACATACTCACACTCTGATTGTCTTGCCTGAGATTCATAAGATCTTTCCTGAGGTTGTAAATGTGAGGACCATTTCGTTGATGAAAACGGACCTTTAAGTCAGTCCATATTGCGGCAGCAGATTCATCATATAATATGCTAGACGAAATTTCCTTAGACACGGAGTTGAGAATCCAAGAAATCACAATATTGTTATTACGAATCCAAGCGTTATACAAAATATGATCAGAAAGAGGAGGTTTAGAGATAGAACCGTCGAGGAAACCGAGTTTATTTTTGACAGAAATGGCAAGTTGCATAGCGCGACTCCATGCGATGTAGTTGTCTTGTCCAGTTAAAGGTTGAGAAACCAAAACATTCCCTGGGTTGTCTCCATGATGCAAGTAATAAGGATCGGCAGGGTCTTCAAGAGGATTACGAGCCCGTATATTGATTCCTTGATTGTGCTGACCTCGGGTATCTGGAGGATCGTTCATGGAGGAATTGGTTGGAACATTGTCTCCAGTTCTTGAGGATTGATCTTCCGTCGACATGATGAAAGAAAAGGATGATTGCGAAACAAAGCAATCGAAAAAAAAAAAGGAGAAAAGAAACAGAAGGATGAAAGGTTCCTTCGATATCGATCTTGAAAGACAAGATCAAGGATAACGTCGCCGGAGAAGAAGGCACGGCGAGAGGACAAAGCGAGAAGAAAGGGCTAGAATCGAGGGAGAGGACTACTCTCCCGCTCTGATACCATATTGCGGATGAAATTCATTAATCTGTCTTGATTAAATCAATAATACAGAGGGAGTGGTTTATATATATAAACCAGCTGGAAAAGAAGGATACAACTGTTATCCTACAATTAAGGAAAAGGTTATAACAAATATAACCGACATTGACACATAACAAACAGCTAACCAATTGGGAAGGAAATCTGAAACCTATTACGATGATCCACAACAGATCGTCGTTTTTCTACTGAATTGAGAATTAAGGAAGACAACGATGTGTCTTAGATGGCAAGTTAGCAACGACGTGTCGTTTTACACGTCTATGCAGACAGACACTGAGGTGAGTGAGTACAGACATATTTTATACATTATAACTATTTTTATTTCTTTATGTTTAATGTTTTTTGTTTTGGGCGATGACAACATACAGAAGTAATGTTCAGTTGAGAGTGAGAGTGAGAGTGAAAACAAAAGTGGAAAAGGAAAATATGTAAATATATGGTGTTGTTGGATTTAGTTAAAAAAAAACAAAGGATAGTCATAACTTTTTTAATTAAAAAGATAATAATAATAAGCGCAAAGTGAAATTAATTGACAAAAAAAAAAGCGCAAAGTGATAAAACAATACAGCTGGGTCAACACCACGAGCACGAGGGAGGAATTTTTGGGTTTTCAACTTTCGAAGAAGGGTGGTAGAGTATTTTTCATTTATTTTTCATTATTATTATTATTATTATCTTCAAAGAGAGGGTGGAGTTTATCAACAAATAAAATGATTTCAATAAAAAAATTAGATTAAATAATTTTTAAGTATTTAGTCTAACCTACTTATGGTGGAGTTCACACCTAATCTTCCTTCTATGAAACAGTCATTACGAATCAATTTCATGTGTCATAAGCTACAAAGACTGGTTACCAACTTGACATCTATAATATGTATAATGGGCAATATGTATTTTAAAATATCATTTTTTTTTTATTTTCTCTAATTATCATCTTCTCTCCAAAAAAAAAAAAAAATACTTCTAGTTGACAACTCTAAAAATTATCTACCATAATTTCATATCACATTAAATTAATAATTTTTAGGTAAAAAATAAATTTTTTCTTATAAAAAAAATATATCATATGATCATTATTTATATTAAACAACACTTCACGTAAAATTAGTCTTGAAAATTACATTATATTTGATATATAGTAAGACTACTCTAATAAATAATCCCTATCGTAGATGCTCCTCTAACTGTGCTGCCTTATTAATTCTAACTACATCATTACTTCATTATTAAATAGGAGTTTTACATATCAAGTTGACTATGTAGAAATAATAAAGAATATATGCTATTAAAAAATAAAAATAGACCACAAAAATATATGATTATTGATATACAACAAATTTAAAAAATTACAAAATTCATACCTAAAATACTATTTACATAATATTAAAGATATAGTGACTTAAATATAAAAATATTAAATCATAAAAATTATAACAATTAAATAGGGTTGTTCTGATTTCAAAAAAAAAAATAGAGTTGTTCATAAAATATCTGATCTGATCTAATTCGAACGATCCAATCCAATCTAATTCGCAAAATGCGGCTATCCACATTTGTGCGAATTGATGTTGTTTGTTGACGCTAAAAAATGACAAACACCAGCTTGCTAGGTTTGCGAGATAATTAATAATAAGCGTAAGTAAATAATTTAGAGAGACACACAAAATTTATAGTAGTTTACTCCCCGTGTCGCGATGGTAAAGAAACTACGTCTACTTCGAGTTTTTATTCTCACGAGATGGAATTACAAAAAAATAGCTAAGCATTTAAGCTCTAATTTCTAGAGAGTGATGCTTTGACCTTATGACTACTTTTTTGAATATAAAAAATGAGCTAGAGGAGCTCTCCTTTTATAGGTGAATAAGTTCCTTGAAAATAGGAATAAAAGAATGAAAAATACAAATTGGCTATTTTTGACCGAAGATGATGATCTAACGGTAAAAATTAACTTCTTAGGTTGATCATCATTTTCAGAGCCCGAGTCGCGACACCATGACCCACTCCAGATAAGTTATGGCTTATTTTTGTAACTCTCTTAGGGTGAAATTTGAAGTCGATAACTTCAGAATTGCAATTAAAGTGTGAGACATAACTTTATAGAGAATTGAAATAGCTTCAAAACACAAGTTGAATCACGTCAATCAGATTAATATTGTGAGTTATGGCCATTTTACTGAAGGTTGTTCTGGGCCCAGCATCCAGATTGACATCCCAGCACCCAGGTTGACATCTAGCGCCCAAGTTGACATATGACGTCAACCTGAACGTTGGGTGAGTAGGAAAACGTCCTGGAAATGTATTTTTTGATGCCTAACTGATATTTTGACATCACTTAGTCTATTTATGTGTTCTGGAAAAGTTGGTCACCAGTTCTTAGAGATGTTGCTATTCTGCAGAAATGGGAGACTCAAAACTACTCATTTCTGAGTAGTTTCCCATGTTGGAAATGACAAAGGCAAAGTTGTTAATTTGACTTTTCTAACTTCATGGCTCGCGAAGCTTCCTGGGGATGTCATTTTAATACTTCCAAAGTTCTAGAACTTGAGGATGAGGTATCCTACCCCATTTTGTTGACCATTCCGGAGAGAATGCTCGGAGCAGAATTGGCATTTGGATGATCAAAACCAGTGCACCAGGTTGATTGTCAACCTAGGAGCTGGGCCCAGCACCAGGTCAACCTGGGCGCTGGGCTCAGTTTCCAGGCCCTCGGATTTGTGGTTTTCTCCCTAAGTTTTCTTGTATCTTAGTTTTTTCCAATGACAGAATTAATGCCAAAAACATTTTTTTTTTTAGAAACTAATCGAAATTGGCCCAAGTTGATAATATGTCAACTTGGGCGCTGGGTCACAATTTTTGCCTCCTGGAAGTTCCATTTGGTCTCGACATAGTTGAATCTCAATATTTACTGAAAAACAGAGAACATGCCTGGAAGGGTTCTCAAAAAACATCCTTGGAATCGGCCTAGGTTGAAAAAATGTCAACTTGGGCATTGGGCCTTACTTCTAGCACTCAGAAAGTGTTGTTTTTGTTGGGATTTTATGCCTTAAATAAAACACATTTCAATATAATTTTATTTTCTATTAATATAAGATTAGAATTCATTTAAGTTAATATGTTATTTTCATGATTATGGTTTAATATACAATTTCTGATAAATCTAGAACATATAGTTATTCACAAATACAGTGATATCATCACAGTAAAAAATATTTGTGATTATATGCTTCAAAGTTTAGTCTCATAATTCATCAGTGCACTGGATTTATACTGATGTGATAATCAACATTAAAGTTTAATTACACTTAGATAAGTGGTATGTCCTTTTCAAGGCATTGGTAAAGTATACTAGTATCGAATGTATGGAGTATACATCGGATTGGACCGATACTGAACTTGGATAAGATGTCATAAACTTACTGTTACATCTTTCTAAGCCAATATCACTTAGTTGATCTTAGATCAATAGATCTTAATCCTGATATGGTTAAGTTCGAGCTTAAGTGTTATTTATGTTCTTCGACTTGTTTGTTAAACAAATGGATCAACCCAATGTTGGAATATGTTTTACCAGGATCTGGATTTACAAACAAGTATGTTTTTAACATCCTAAATATAAATTTCTAAAACGATAAAAATAAACACGATAATGGTATGAGAAACCTTACATTGGTTGCAGCGGAATTAAATGACTCCTTCCGCTCAGATGTCTAACCCTTGTATCCTTTCTGTCACAGAGTATAACCAAGATCTGAGCCCAAAACTCCTTCAGTTGTTTAGATTCTTCACAGTCTTACATACTATGATTGAGGACTAACTTGATATGGGTGGGCATGCACTTAATCACTAAAGGTTGAATTTTGTTTTTGTGAAGAACACTATAGAATTCGAAAATAAGAGAAGAAAAGAAGAAGAAGAAGTCTCATAAACCTAGAGAGAAAGAAAACTAGGTATATTGCCTTTTGAAGCATTAGTTGGATAATGAGACTTTCTTTTCTTTTTATACTACTTCTCTTAGGGTTAGAGTTGATTTATATGGAATAAAAAAATGATAAAAATGGAGCAAAAATACCACCTAGTGGCCAGCCATTAGTGGGCCCAACACTAGTTAATTTTTTGCCATTTTTCTCAACTATTTATCTATTTTTCACAAATACCACTTTTTGTAATTTCAATATAAATGCTAAAACTATAAATTTAATAATTAAAATAATTATCAAATAAAATTGTCATTTATAATATTTATTAATTAGACTCCACGAAGTCTCTTAATTAATAAATTAACCCTAAAATCCTATTTCTTCACAATCAAGCCATAACACAGTGAAAATTCATAAACTAGATATAATCTAATTTTATAATTAAAATTGATTAAATAAAATCAATTAACTGAGTCATACAAGCAGTTTGTCTCAACTAGTATGGGGACCATGGGCCTATATAACCAAGCTTTTAATAAGCAGATCTAGAATTTACTAAGTAAATTCTCTAACTTATTAATTCCTCATTGCACCACTATAGAGCTTGGAATTGCACTCTCAGTTATATAGAACGCTCTATATGTTCCAAGATATAGATACTATATTAATTATCCATTGTTATAATCCCAATAGTCAATGATCCTTTATAGATGATTTTCATTGCATAGGGATTAATTTACTGTTACACCCTTCAATGTATTTTATCCTTAAAACACTTAGCAACCTATAAATGATATTTCAGTGAACTAATATAATCACTAAAATGAGCGCTCTATTATGTATCTCTATTTAGCCAAGCTCGAAAGAAATCATCGTTTCACTTCTATGTCTGGATAGAAGCTATAGATTCCGTATCTATGATTAGCACTCCCACTCAATTGAACTACCATGTCCTTAACCTATACGTCACAGGAAGAACCATTTGGTCGACTTTAACTAATAGGTTAAATAACATAAATAATGCAACTAAACTAGAACCTAACCATCTTAGGATTGAGATCATTTGATCTAGGATCAAATAGGTGATATTGAATTGAATAGATATTACGGTAAGTTTATCATATCTAGTTCAAGTTCAATATCGGTCCCTTCCGATGCATACTCCATACATCCAACCCAAGCTTACTTTAACCAATGCCCTGGAAAGGACATAGCACTTATCCAAGGTACAAGTAAACTACTGTCCCCGGATGAATGCTTTGCACCAAATACCTACCAGGTGCATGCTAGCCAGCCCTACAATAGTTGGAGGCTTGCTAGCCAATGCTTGCCATAAGGTCGATCAAGGGTGGTCAGCCAACCCCCTACTTCCATGTAACGCCCTAAATAATTAGGCACGCTACCCAAAATGATTATGAACCCTAATCCCCTAACCGGGATTACTAATTAAAAATAGCGCAGAATTTAAACTTTTATATTAAACAGACTGAAAATAAACTTGTAATATATTTGAACTTTTCAAACATAGTTGGGATCCCAAAAATATTTACAAAATTATTACAAGTTCTTTCTTACTAGCCGACCTAAGCGGCAAAACAGAATATAAAAGTCAACACTGCTAGACCCATAACCCGCTTGGTCTGAAGTGGCGTGAACATGTACATTCTTCGTCTGCTCCTGAAACTCATGGTTGATCAGCTATTGCCTTACCCTTTCCTACACAGTAGAGCACCCGTGAGCCAAGCCCAGCAAGACAGTATAAATCATATCAAATATATTATGCTCATTCACATATATGTCTGTATAGCACAGACCTGATCACTATATCAGCATGCCCATTTATGTCTACGTGGCGTAGACCTATGTGTTGCGCTCACACATCTAATTAAATCTACGTGACGTAGACCCACGTGTTGCTCTCACACGTCTATATACATTAAGGCCTTAGAAGTGGTTCATCTCGGTTATGAGTACCGAGTCCAACCTGATTATGCCTTGAGCGCATAATCCTTAAATTTCATTTCATTTAACATGGCATGGCATTATACACATATTCTACTAGAGTAATAACCCTAGGCTAACAGACCGTTCCTATTAGGGTAATAACCCTAATCCCGGTTACTAAACATTCATGCATATCATATTCACATAAGCGCCACTGCGCATACTCTACGTGCAAACTACTGTCTTACCTGTTGTCCAGCTAGAAAAGGAGATTTTGAATCCCCGGGTGCTCCTGATCAGGTGCCGGTAATCCTAGTCACACAAATTCGGGATAATTCACACTTAGGGTTAACCCCTGATTTTCAACTCATAAAATTCAAGCATGGCATTTATAACTCAAATAATCATACAAAGCTCGGAACGAGCTTTCAAACGATATAAAGAACTCCCGAATCGGAGTTCGGATCACAAAGTTATGCATTTTTTGAAAATTCAACACAAACTGCCCAAAAACACGAGGGCGGGCCGCGGCATGCCCCAGACCATGTCGCGGCACCTGGGACAAATTCCCAGGTCCACTCAGAGGAGCGGGCCGCGGCATGCTCCAGAGCATGCCGCGGCATCTGGGTGCAGAACCCAGAAACCAGCAAACTCCTCTTCGAATTTCAACTGCCAAACCCAACCAAAACACTCCAAATCCATAACCAAACCCACAAATTAACCAAAATAGATGCTAGCAATCAACAACAAATTTAAATCATAGCATCAAGCACCAAAATTTAGCAATAAACCCTCAAGAATTCAGATTGCATGACACACAAACACAAGGTTCAAACTTGAAACTCTCAAGCTCAAGAACATTGAATTGAACCCCAATATTCACTCATATTTTTCCAGCAGCAAAATCATAATCAACAATTGTATTAAGTATGAAAAACAACCTTGAATTACCCTAGGCTTAAACCAACACCACACAAGAAATTAACAAGCTTGAACACACAATTCATTAAGCATGCAACCTATTATCAAACTCCTTAAGAACATGCTTCCCAAACATAAAAATTCAGCAACTAAACAAAATTAAAAATCACAGAAAGCTACCTTGATTCTTAGCAAAACAAGAGCAAATACTTTGCTCCAATTCAAGCTTTAATCCAACACAACATCCAAGCTTTTCCTCAACAAATTCAAGGTTGAAAACAAGAGGGTAAGAGAGGGAGAGGGTTCGGGTGAGAGAGAGAGAATACCAGAAAAATAAAATTCATTTTCTCTCAAAAATCATTTAATTCAAAGTAAATCCCTTATGGTCAAATGACCATTTTGCCCTTAGGGCTATAAAACAAACATAAGCATTTTCAAGGGCATAAATGCCATTTCACACTCAAATATTGCCAAATAAATTTCAGATTATCACATATCAAATAAAATGCCAAATAATCAATTCAATTTACATTTCGGGCCCGAACCCGGTTCGGCCCGAAATTCCCGGGTGTGACTATACCGCGCCAACCTGTCAGAACACACCTGAAAAGACAACACAGGCATACTATATGATAATATAGTTCTTTTAAGCACGTAATTAAATTAATCTCAACAATTTACCCTTCTCGGGTCATAATTACGAAAATGCCCCTGGCTCACCAACGGGGTCTTTAACATGTTAAATTTCATATAATTTCACATATATTGAACTATATAATAATATAATTCCTCAATTAACTCATAATTATCTAATTAGGGTTTTGCTAATCCTTTTCTTAATTCTGGGTATTACAATTACCCCCTCCTTATAAAAATTTCGTCCCGAAATTTACCTGAACAACTCCGGATATTTCTGTTGCATATCCGTCTCGAGCTCCCACGTTGCGTCTTCTACTTTACTATTCCTCCATAGTACTTTCACCAGTGCCACAGTCTTGCTTCTCAAGACTTTCTCTCTTCTATCAAGTATCTGCACTGGTTGTTCCTCGTATGATAAGTCCGGTTGTAGTTCCAACGCTTCATAACTCAGAACATGGGACGAGTCTGAGACATACTTCCGAAGCATTGAAACATGAAACACATTATGTACAGCTGCCAGCGCTGGGGGCATAGCCAACCTGTACGCTACTTGCCCTATCCTCTCAAGGATTTCAAAAGGTCCAATGAACCTCGGGCTAAGTTTTCCTCTCTTCCCAAAGTGTTTTATGCCTTTCATCGGAGATATTCGGAGAAATACCATGTCTCCGACCTGAAAATCAATGTCTCGACGCTTTGGATCGGCATAACTCTTTTGCCTACTCTGAGCCGCGAGCATTCGCGCTTTAATTTTGTCGACTACCTCACTTGTTTTCTGAACAGTTTCGGGACCCAAGAACTTTCTTTCACCCACTTCATCCCAGTGAATGGGCGATCTACATTTCCTTCCATACAAAAGTTCATAAGGAGCCATCCCGATTGTTGCCTGATAGCTGTTATTATAAGAAAACTCGATCAGGGGAAGGTACTTTACCCATGATCCTTCAAAGTCAAGCACGCATGCCCGTAGCATGTCTTCTAAAATCTGAATGGTCCTCTCGGATTGTCCATCCGTCTGAGGATGAAAAGCTGTGCTGAACTTTAACTGAGTTCCCATAGCTCGATGCAGACTTTCCCAGAATCTTGATGTAAACTTCGGATCTCTATCCGACACAATAGACTTTGGGACACCATGCAGACGAACAATTTCTCTGACATATAACTCAGCGTACTGATCAATGGAGAAGTTCGTCCGAACAGGTAAAAAGTGAGCAGACTTTGTAAACCTGTCCACTATGACCCACACAGAGTCAAACAGTCCTGTGGTTCTAGGCATACCTACCACGAAATCCATAGCTATATCTTCCCATTTCCATTCTGGTATTTTCAGCGGTTGCAGCAACCCTGCAGGTCGCTGGTGGTCAGCCTTCACTTGCTGACACGTAAGGCACTTTGCAACATACTCAGCAATGTCATTCTTCATGCCTGGCCACCAAAACATGGCTTTCAGGTCTTGGTACATCTTTGTCGACCCTGGATGAACTGAATAAGGAGTCGTGTGAGACTCATCCATGATCTCTTTCTTGATGTTCTCATCCATAGGCACACAAATTCGATTCCCAAATCTCAACATTCCCGTTTCATCCACTGAGAAATCATTAGCCTTCCCGGCCGAAACCCTAGCTCGGGTTTTTATCAATTCTGAATCCTGGTTTTGCGCTTCTTTAATTCTCTCAAGAAGAGTGGATTGCAGGGTAATATTAGCCAATTGCCCCACAACCAACTCAATTTGAGCTCGAGTCATTTCATTTGCCAGTTGTTGAGAGATTTGCTTCATAGAACTCAGCTGACTCTGACCTTTTCTACTCAGGGCATCAGCAACTACGTTGGCTTTACCAGGGTGATAAAGAATCTCACAATCATAATCTTTCACTAGTTCTAGCCAACGCCTCTGTCTCATATTCAAGTCTTTCTGGGTAAAGAAATACTTCAGACTTTTGTGATCAGTGTATATCTCACATTTCTCGCCATAAAGGTAATGCCGCCAAATCTTTAGCGCAAATACCACTGCTGCGAGTTCTAAATCGTGAGTAGGGTACCTCTGCTCGTACTCCTTTAACTGCCGAGAAGCATAAGCTATTACCCTCCCAGCCTGCATAAGCACACAGTCGAGACCCTGTCTCGAGGCATCACAATATACCACAAACTTTTCCTTTTCTGAAGGAAGAGTTAGTACAGGAGCGGTAATCAAGCGTTGCTTTAACTCCAGGAAACTTTTCTCACACCGATCAGTCCAAACAAATTTCTGATTCTTTCGAGTCAGCTCCGTTAAGGGTACATCAATTTTAGAAAAACCCTCAACGAACCGACGGTAATAACCAGCCAAACCCAGAAAACTTCTAACCTCTGTAGCTGATTTCAGTGCTGGCCAATCCCGAACAGCTTCAATCTTGGCCGGATCCACCATGATCCCATCTTTATCCACTATGTGCCCCAACAATGAGACACGAGATAACCAGAACTCACACTTTTTAAATTTAGCATAAAGCTTGTGATCCCGTAACCTTTGTAAAACCGCTCTGAGATGCAATTCATGCTCTTCTTCCGTCTCAGAGTACACTAAAATGTCGTCAATAAACACAATCACGAACCTATCCAAATAATCCTTAAACACCCGATTCATCAAATCCATGAATGTCGCCAGGGCATTAGTGAGTCCAAAAGACATCACAAGAAATTCATAGTGTCCATACCGAGTACGAAACGCAGTTTTCGGAATATCCTCCTCTCGGATTCTCAGCTGATGATAGCCTGAGCAAAGATCGATCTTAGAAAAGACCGTCTTCCCTTTCAGTTGATCAAATAGATCATCAATTCGAGGTAAAGGATATTTGTTCTTAATGGTAAGCTTGTTCAACTCTCGGTAGTCAATACACATTCGCAGGGTTCCGTCTTTCTTCTTCACAAATAAAACCAGAGCACCCCAAGGTGAGTAGCTCGGTCTAATGAATCCCAGATTCAATAACTCTTGCAACTGTATCTTCAATTCCTTCAACTCGGCTGGGGCCATACGGTACGGTGCCTTAGACACTGGATCTACTCTCGGAGCCAGTTCAATAACAAATTCAATTTCCCGAACAAGTGGCAATCCCGGCAAATCTTCTGGAAAGACATCAAGGAACTCACATACCAATTTCATATCCTCGGACCCTGATGTCACAGGTTGGCTAGTGTCCACTGCAGTGCCTATGAACCCTAGACAACCTCTACCCATCAGGTCTTTAGCTTTCAACAACGATATTCTTGGTATGCGCGCCCCCTAAACTTTACCCACAAACACCGTTGGGTTAGCACTCTCGGGCTCAAACACCACCATCTTCCGTTTACAGTCGATCATTGCTCCATACTTAGACAGAAAATCCATTCCCAGGATTATGTCAAAATCAGATAATTGCAGTTCAATTAGATTGGCGGTCAATTCACAACCGTCAATCCAAAAAGACAAGGACCGAATCCACCTTGTGGATACTATCAGGTCTCCCAAGGGTAACAGGGTTCCAAACCCCGAAGCATAAATATCACATGGCTTATGCAAACTTTCTATCACTCTACTCGATACATATGAATGAGTAGCTCCAGAATCAAATAACACAGTATAAGCACAACCATTAATAGATAACTGACCTGTCACAACTGACTGACTAGCATCAGCATCTGCCTGAGTTATAGTGAAAAGTCGCCCCGGGTTCTGAGCAACATTCTTCTTAGGCTCTTCTCTCTTATCTTGGGGACAATCCCTGATAAAGTGGCCCACCACGCCACACTGGAAACATGTCTTGGCTCGGCACTCACCAGGATGATGCTTCTTACATTTAGGACACTCAGGGTATGACCGGAATGAGGACCCGCGGCCTTGACGGCCACCTCTGTTTCCCCGAAACTTTCTATTTCCTCCTGAAGCTCCGGAAGCCTCAGCCTTCCGCTTGTGCTCAGGGTTACTACTATCGATCCCCTTACTGAAATTACCACCAGCAGGAGGGTTTGATGCCATGGCGGCATCCTTTACAGCCTGCTCTTTCATCACTTGCTGCTCGGCCTCTTCAGCAATTAAGGCCAAGTCTACCACTCTCTTATACAGAGTGTCATGGGATGTGGTAATTTTCAAGTCTCGACTGATTGTAGCATTCAGTCCTCGAACATACTTTTGTTTTCTGGTAAAATCGGTAGGCACCAAATCTCCAGCAAATTTAGATAATCGGTCAAATTCCAGAGTATATTCAGCCACCGACATCTTCCCTCGAGTCAACTTCACAAAGTCTTCCTGGTGTGAAGTCCGTACAGCCACATTATAACACTTTTCTTCAAAAAGTTTCTTAAACTCATCCCATGTCATCACACTGACATCCCGGGTTTGATTCACTATGTCCCACCAGACGCGGGCATGATCTTGAAACATAAAGGTCGCACAATTTACCCTCTCAGTTCCCGTCACCCCCATATTATCGAGGATCCGGGTAACAGTGCTCATCCACTGATCGGCCTTAATAATGTCGATACCTCCCAGAAAAACTGGAGGTTGCAGCTTCACAAACCGCTCGAACACAGAGTCCCGATGCGGCATAACAAACCCTTGGTTACCCACCACTGGCACAGGAGCTGGTGGTAACCCTTGATTAATTGGGACAGCTTGTTGCCTCAAACGTTGCAACTCTTCTTCTTGACGAAGTATAACACTCCGCATTTCATGAAACATCTGCTGCCAATCAGCAGGAGGATTAGCATTAACAGCCTCCGCATTATCCCCCGGATTTTGCGGAGGTGGAGGCGGTGCTGGTGGATCGGTTCGGGTAGCCCCGGGCTCTACTTGCTCGCCCTGTGGTCTGGATGATTGCAGAGGGTCCATTACTAGTACCCCTGAAATCAACAACCCTAGCGAGTTAAGCACCGATACCACACTTTCGCACTTATTGCCTTAAACCCTAACTCATCTATTTACCTCATACATATTTACATAATAATTAACATTTATAGCATAGCATCACATAACACATACATACTCTAGATGCTTGCATACTGCCTAAAATGGAAAGCGGTAAACAGATGATCACACATACAGTCAAGTATTTACTCTCAACACTTACTGCACCATGAGTCGAGCTTATCTCTGACGACGAATGTACATGTTCGGCAGGTCTACAGGAAGTTTAAAAACCTTGACGCTCTGATACCAAATTGTAACGCCCTAAATAATTAGGCACGCTACCCAAAATGATTATGAACCTTAATCCCCTAACCGGGATTACTAATTAAAAATAGCGCAGAATTTAAACTTTTATATTAAACAGACTGAAAATAAACTTGTAATATATTTGAACTTTTCAAACATAGTTGGGATCCCAAAAATATTTACAAAATTATTACAAGTTCTTTCTTACTAGCCGACCTAAGCGGCAAAACAGAATACAAAAGTCAACACTGCTAGACCCATAACCCGCTTGGTCTGAAGTGGCGTGAACATGTACATTCTTCGTCTGCTCCTGAAACTCATGGCTGATCAGCTATTGCCTTACCCTTTCCTGCACAGTAGAGCACCCGTGAGTCAAGCCCAGCAAGACAGTATAAATCATATCAAATATATTATGCTCATTCACATATATGTCTGTATAGCACATACCTGATCACTATATCAGCATGCCCATTTATGTCTACGTGGCGTAGACCTATGTGTTGCGCTCACACATCTAATTAAATCTACGTGACGTAGACCCACGTGTTGCTCTCACACGTCTATATACATTAAGGCCTTAGAAGTGGTTCATCTCGGTTATGAGTACCGAGTCCAACCTGATTATGCCTTGAGCGCATAATCCTTAAATTTCATTTCATTTAACATGGCATGGCATTATACACATATTCCACTAGAGTAATAACCCTAGGCTAACAGACCGTTCCTATTAGGGTAATAACCCTAATCCCGGTTACTAAACATTCATGCATATCATATTCACATAAGCGCCACTGCGCATACTCTACATGCAAACTACTGTCTTACCTGTTGTCCAGCTATAAAAGGAGATTCTGAATCCCCGGGTGCTCCTGATCAGGTGCCGGTAATCCTAGTCACACAAATCCGGGATAATTCACACTTAGGGTTAACCCCTGATTTTCAACTCATAAAATTCAAGCATGGCATTTATAACTCAGATAATCATACAAAGCTCGGAACGAGCTTTCCAACGATACAAAGAACTCCCGAATCGGAGTTCGGATCACAAAGTTATGCATTTTTTGAAAATTCAACACAAACTGCCCAAAAACACGAGGGCGGGCCGCGGCATGCCCCAGACCATGTCGCGGCACCTGGGACAAATTCCCAGGTCCACTCAGAGGAGCGGGCCGCGGCATGCTCCAGAGCATGCCGCGGCATCTGGGTGCAGAACCCAGAAACCAGCAAACTCCTCTTCGAATTTCAACTGCCAAACCCAACCAAATCACTCCAAATCCATAACCAAACCCACAAATTAACCAAAATAGATGCTAGCAATCAACAACAAATTTAAATCATAGCATCAAGCACCAAAATTTAGCAATAAACCCTCAAGAATTCAGATTGCATGACACACAAACACTAGGTTCAAACTTGAAACTCTCAAGCTCAAGAACATTGAATTGAACCCCAATATTCACTCATATTTTTCCAGTAGCAAAATCATAATCAACAATTGTATTAAGTATGAAAAACAACCTTGAATTACCCTAGGCTCAAACCAAAACCACACAAGAAATTAACAAGCTTGAACACACAATTCATTAAGCATGCAACCTATTATCAAACTCCTTAAGAACATGCTTCCCAAACATAAAAATTCAGCAACTAAACAAAATTAAAAATCACAGAAAGCTACCTTGATTCTTAGCAAAACAAGAGCAAAGACTTTCCTCCAATTCAAGCTTTAATCCAACACAACATCCAAGCTTTTCCTCAACAAATTCAAGGTTGAAAACAAGAGGGTAAGAGAGGGAGAGGGTTCGGGTGAGAGAGAGAATACCAGAAAAATAAAATTCATTTTCTCTCAAAAATCATTTAATTCAAAGTAAATCCCTTATGGTCAAATGACCATTTTGCCCTTAGGGCTATAAAACAAACATAAGCATTTTCAAGGGCATAAATGCCATTTCACACTCAAATATTGCCAAATAAATTTCAGATTATCACATATCAAATAAAATGCCAAATAATCAATTCAATTTACATTTCGGGCCCGAACCCGGTTCGGCCCGAAATTCCTGGGTGTGACTATATCGCGCCAACCTGTCAGAACACACCTGAAAAGACAACACAAGCATACTATATGATAATATAGTTCTATTAAGCACGTAATTAAATTTATCTCAACAATTTACCCTTCTCGGGTCATAATTACCAAAATGCCCCTGGCTCACCAACGGGGTCTTTAACATGTTAAATTTCGTATAATTTCACATATATTGAACTATATAATAATATAATTCCTCAATTAACTCATAATTATCTAATTAAGGTTTTGCTAATCCTTTTCTTAATTCTGGATATTACATTCCACGTCATGTGGGTAAAAATTGGGATAACAGTAAGCAATATGTTTTTTTGGGTTTCGAGATTTAACCAACATATAATCAACATAGACCTTCATATTGTTCCCAACTAAATCTTAAAACATACATTTCAGTAGTCTTTGATATGTTGCACCTGCATTTTTAAGGCCAAAGGGCATCACTTTGTAATAGTACAGTCCAACCTCTTTACAAAAACTAGTGTGCTCTTTGTCTGGCGGATGCATGCTTATTTGGTTATATCCCGAATAGGCATCCATGAATGTGAGAAGTTCATGGCCTGTCGTTGTGTCCATAATTGATCAATATAGGGCAAAGGAAAATAATCCTTGGTGCAAACTTTATTTAGGTAAATGAATTCAACACATGTCCTCCATTTACCATTCCATTTGGGTACCAAGAGAGGTTTGGACATCCAATTTGGATAAAAAGCTTCCCTAATAAAATTATTTTCCAAAAAAAATTCAACTTCTTCCTTTGAGAACTTTGGAGTATTCTTTATCAAGGAGCCCATGTTTTTGCTGCACAGGCTTGAAGTTATTTTTATCAATGTTAAAGGCATGAGAAATGATTGCTGCATCAATTTCAGTCATGTCCTTATGCAACCAAGCAAATACATCATGGTTTTGTTAGAGACATGCCATTAGAAGTGTTCACAAGGTTGTCCCCAGATTTCTACCAATCTTGACAACCTTGGTAGGCTTCACTTTGGTGAGAGGGATCTTTTCTAGTTCCTCAGTTGGACCAACTCCTAAATCATTATCCCCATAGTAGAGGTTGATATCTTCCCTACCTTGGGTGCACCGGTTAGGCATTTGCAGGTGCGGTCATCATCTTGTTCTTATCAACTCATTTTCTAGCCAATGAGGTCTTATTAGCCACAGCTAGCAAAGTGTTATAACACTCACGAGGAACACGTTGGTTGCCTAGCAAGTGTTCAATGCCTGTCGAGATTGAGAACTTAATTGGCAAGTGAAAAATTGATTAGATGGCTTTGAGTTCATATAGAGAAGGCCTCCCGAGCATCACATTATATTCAGATTTTGTATCGACCACTATGAAAGTTTCCATTATTGTGTTATCATGTGGGGCTTTTCCCACAGTTAGGGGCAACTTGATTTTACCACATGGAGAAATAAATTCTCTACTGAAGCCATACATTAGCTGCTCGCATGGCACTAGGTCTTTCAGGGACAAACTGATTTGCTTCAAATTTGTTTGACCATGATTTTGGATGACTCTCCATCGTCATCTATTACCCTTGCTACAATCATCTTGGAAATTTGTACCTCTACCACCAAGGGGTCATTCTGAGGATATTGGACATGAGCAGTGTCTAACTCTTCAAATGTGATAAGATCACACTCGAAGTGTTGGGCCTTGAGAGGTCTCTCCTAAACATCCAATATGTCAACACAAGGCTCATGGTGTATCAACCTTGCATACCTCTCTAATGCATTCCTTGAGTTTTTAGCTAGACGCGGGCCTCAAACAATCACATTTAATCATCCCGCAATGGTTGCAGGTTGGAGAGGTGCGATAGGCTCTAGAGGGGATGTTGGTTGTACATATGATTGGAGGGTAGCGTGCATTTGATAAATGAAAAACTCGACGTCTTCACGCAACTGATTACACTAATTGGTATCATGACCATAATCATTATGAAACTGACATAACTTGTTCATATCACGCTTTTCTATTTCCTTTTTTAAGGGCCACGATTTCTTATATGGCACTGTAAATTGAGTGGCCAGAAAAAATTCTTCCCTACAATCTAAAAGAATGGAATAAGTGGTAAATCAAGGTTCATAATCCTAAAAGATCTTATCCCCCATCTTGGGCCTCTTGGCTCTGGAAGACTTGCTAGTTTTACCATTGTTTCCTCCTTTCCCCTCAGGTTTTGCTCCTTTCCCATTTCCCTCTACGCTTGAGTCTTAGGAGCAAGAGAGTCTTCAAGATTTTAGCTCAAGATACAACTTCCTCGAGTTTGATGAAGCCATCAACTCTATCCAGAAACTCATGCGAAGTGTAGACTGATTTTAGTCTAAGGTCCGACCACAGAAGACTCATCTCCTTGAGCCCAGTTGCTAAGGCCATGACCTTTGCATCTTTGTTAAGAAGTTTTTTCTTAGTAGGGACGTCCCAAATGGATGTAATCCTTAAGGGATTCTTTGTCTAATTTTTGAGAGGGAAAACTAAATGTAGAAGGCCTCTACAAGCTCACTCTAGGAATCTATATCCAAGGGTTAGCTTAAGATACCATCTCTGAGCTATTCCAGACAATGTGGCTGGAAATATCTAACACCGTGCATCCCTTTACACATACTAAATGTCAATTTACACCTCAAAGTTATGTATGTTAGACAGTGGGTCTTTTTTACCAGTGTACAGGTGCCATGCTAGATTTTTATACTTGGAGAAATTTCCAAGGCTTTGATTTGGACAAAGAAGGGTGATCACCATTCTCTATCTATCTCATACTCTTTTGGCTTTAACTTAGCCATATCCTGGACTAAGGCTACCAGAGTCTCACATTTGACTCTACCAACTACGCAGGTGGTGGCATGCGTACAATTTGAGTCTTAGCAACTTGTAAATAAGAGTCAGCACTAGAAGCTCCCGCTTCCACCAACTGCTTTTGGCTGAGATCATTCATTAGTTCTTTATGTTTCCTAAGGCAATCAAAGACATTGGCCTTGTTGATCGTCTCCTGACCAGGCGGCCTGGGTGGCAACCTTGAGCATGTCTGCTAGATGATGACAGAGACATCTCTCAAGAGACCACTTCTAGCGTAGTCACTCTTGGTGCTGCAACAACTATTTCCTTCGAAATTGTCTTCTCAAAAGTTGCAAATGTAGAGGGAGTCAAACTAATTACTCCAGTTCAGCTCTTCTCCATGCACCTGCAGAAAGTATTCTTATTTCGTCCCGTTGGGTCCTTGGGCAATGTATTAACACAAAGCACCTTCATTATCCAAGAAATTGTTCTGGGTGTGAAGTGGTTCGTTGTTCCTTACCCTCTAGATTTCGAACAAATCATTATCATGGTTCATTCTTTGAGTGGACCTTTCTCGTTCTAGTAAAGATCTGTTTCCCTATGTAGGGTCACGAGGTTGCTTTGAATCAAGAGACCAATGAGAGGTAGCTCTCTGTGGTGATCTAGTTTTCCTACAATTTGGATTGCTCCAAGTAGAGTCCTAATAGACTCACTCCACCAAAGGTGCAAGGCCTATAGGGGTTGCCCACCCCTAGTTTGATGCCAGTCGAACTCTCGCTAAGGGTGTTCTTCCTCATTAAGGGCTCACTCACTTCTAGTCTGAGGCCTTCAGTCTCCTTTTAAGGGATTGCTTCTGGAGGTGGGGGTCGCTCACTTATGGTCTGAGTCCTTTCGAACTCTCCTTGAGGGTTCGCTTCCCCAATTAGGACATTAGTGGTAATTGCTCAAGGAGCGGTGGCAGTGCTACCGAGATCGGTAGCTATAACATTCCTTATGTTCAAGGTTTCACCCTGAGCATTGGAGTCGACATGGCCATTTGGCACACGAGGAATGCTTCCTTTAATGGATGGTACTCTCCCTAGCACAATCCTACTGTCAGCTAGAAATGCTTCGTGTATCAATTGAGCCAGATTTTCTCTCTTATGCCTTTGGTAGTTTGTTGAGCCTCAACACTAGTCCATTGCACCTAGAAACAGTGTCAAAACTCGTCTCGTTGCTTATCCAATGACTCTCACAAATTCCTTTAGAAGTTAGCAAAGGACTCCTTTAGATGCTCAACCTTAAGTTTGGGCACAAGCTCCTCTTGGTGCTCCATGGGATCCTCTTTGAGGTCTATAGGCTCCTCATCGAGGTCCTCACGTGGCTCACCTAGTGTCACAGGACCATCAGTGTCGTTGCCAGTGTAACGCCCTAATGCTAAGGCACGCTACAGTGCTTTTTCAATTATAGTGCAATCTTTGTTAATCAAAGATTTTTCTCGAAAAACGTGTCAAAATAAACTTTTGCATTAAATATTAAACTTTGTAATATAATAAAATATTTACAAGTACCAGGATCCCGTTTTTAAACTTTGTAAAATTTACTTTTCAAACTATACATTCCAAAATACACAATTATAGGTCGCACAGCGACTTTCAAAATACAACTCCCAGATGTCCCGAGACCGAACACTCCAGGTCGCGCTGCTTGACATGTACAATCTCACCCGAGCTCAGGTTCATTCCTGTTCTGCCTTCACCTTTCCTTTACCTACACATGGAAGCAGAAACTGTGAGTCAACAGACTCAGTAAGAAATGCATATAACATATCATATAATTTCCGACCTGTAAATAGGCGCCCATACACCTATTGACAGAGCTTAACAGATGAGTATGAACGTTCTAACTAGGATACGACCATGTACCACATGCACTCCGTATACCTTCGTATTAGTGTAGGTAAGGTATGACCGCACCTTGAGTACTATCTAGTGTTGTACCACAGACACCTTGTACCTTCCCGTACAAGTGCTGGTAACACTATGACGTACTACCAAACATCATACACCTTACCAATGCACTTCGTACCGCAACCGTACAAGTGTTGGTAGTGTATGAATCACAACAGATAAGCATGTAGACATATTAACACATACATACATTCAGATAATCACATCATATATTATACACAGTTCTTACCTGTTTTCTGAATTCAAGTGTGCTGGCCGACCTGAACGGAAATCTCGTGCTAGATGGATGCCCTAATCACATTTTGAAACCGGGTAAGTCACACGATTAAAACCCTAATCCCGGGAAACCCAAAACCAAAACCCTAGGTTCTGCTATACTCTTGACTTTCCTAACTTAGAAAAAGGATTTAATTAAATCCTTTGCTGCCCAAAAATGACTAGGTGTCAACCATAAAATCAGCCACCTAATCCCCCCATAAAAGACTAAAATGCCCTTTACATCAAACTTAGGTATTTTCAAAAGCTAGGGGTAAAATGGTCAATTTCCATAACCCCGCTCAATCCCGATAATTTATTTTCTCTAAAATATTTCCCACTAAGAAATAAGGTTCTAAACTCACCCATGTGATCAATCTAGCCATCCATCGCATTTTCCGTTGTCGCCACACAAAAATTACAAAAATAACATATTTCACATATAAGCTAAATAATACCCCTAGAGTTTAATAAAATCTCTGAAATTGAGAAATTATAATTCTAATATTTATTTCTAAATATTGGGGTCCACAATTAAATTTATTCACATATAATAATAAAATAATAAAAATTAGTGCTAATTGCCCTTACTAATCCAAATTACTAGAGCGGTCATTACAGCCAGCTCCTATTATTGTCCTATTTAGTGGTCTCGAGTCAGGGACTCTCGACCTACCGCTTGAAGCTCAGTCAATCGAAGTATCACAACAAGCATTGGTGGCCCTATTTGTCACCATATTTTTGGAAGTCCTTAGGTTTTCGTACTTGAATTACTTTCAGAATGAAGCATTTATTCAAACACTAAAAACTTAAAGGCAACAAAGGGCCTTGAGTGGTATTCTTAATGAAAGCACCAAAATGTTAACTTGTGAAAAGTGATCAACTCTGTACTGTCTGATAGCGATAGCGACCAATGAATGTATGAACATAAAGTAAAACTATAGTAGTTCACCAAAATTATAGTATTTCACTTCACTTATCCTGAAGGTAATGGAGCTATGTCTACTTTGAGCTTTCATTATGGCCTTGAGTGGTATTCTTAATGAAAGCACCAAAATGTTAACTTGTGAAAAGTGATCAACTCTGTACTGTCTGATAGCGATAGCGACCAATGAATGTATGAACATAAAGTAAAACTATAGTAGTTCACCAAAATTATAGTATTTCACTTCACTTATCCTGAAGGTAATGGAGCTATGTCTACTTTGAGCTTTCATTATTACAAAAAGTCAATTTCCTTACAAGAGAACTCTGGATAAAATTACTAAGTCTACCTTCGCTTCACAATTTCTAGAGAGAGAAAATATGAAGAGAGAGAAGCTATGACCTTGTAGAGAGGAGATAAAGTGTGAAAAATGAATTAGGAGAACTCTCCTTTAATAGGTAAGGCACGGTCCAATTAAATTACAATAAAATAATAGGAAAATTTTCACAAAATTTGTTGGATAATTCAAACTAGCCCGCAAGTCAATTTTCAGGCCTAAAACTTCAGAATTGCAGCGAGGGTGTGAGCCACTTAGACGTGCCTTTGAATAGCTTTAATTTGCCACTTGAATTTTGTCATTTGGATAAAAATTGAGAATTTATGGCCATTTTACTGAGTAGTGTGCACTGCAAAAAAAGTTACTGCCAAAACAACCTGACTTTTGGGTGTCTAGGTTGACATAAATGTTAATCTACCCATGTTGACATGAATTTTAACCTAACGAGGCGCCAAAGACTTGGAACTTGTTTGGCTATGTTTTCAGTTTTCAGTTTTTAAAATTGTATTTTTAAAAGTGAGAATAGAAAACAGTTTTTCATCATTTTAAAAATTTAATGGTGTTTGGCACAAATTTTTAAAAACTGTTTTTAGATTTTTTTCTTACAAAAAAAATCAATATTTTAGCACCATACCATGACATTAACCCATCCGGATCTAGGTTCGGGTATGGTTTCGAGTCTAGGATCCGAGTATGTGAGCAAAATATAAAATATAATATGTTAGACAAAAAAAAATTTCTTTTGAATTGAAAATACCATTTTGATGTTTTCTGTTTTCTAGTTTGTTAAAACTCAATTTTTAAAAAACAGTTTTTAAAAATTTTTGCCAAACGACTCCTAATAGTTTTTAAAAACTGTTTTCAGTTTAAAAAACTGAAAACAATTTTTAAACTGTAAAGCCAAACAACCTCTTGGTTTCTTGAATTTTTGGCATATTTTGAGATGCTTGAATAATGTAATAGCTATATATAGTTATTTATTTGATCTTGGGAAAGTTCTCTTGGCAAATTTACTTGATATTCATGGGTTATTCCTAGTGTTTCACTTTAAATGACTAGATGACCCCTAGGTGATCACTAGTACTGCACATTATTGTAAAAATGCCATAGCTGACCGGAATTGATGTAACATGGATGCGTATATTATGGTAAAAGAATATAGAGATATAATATGTTATATTATTTTATAATATAATAAAAGTATAGACTAAAATGTGATAAATATATGTGAATAATATATATTAGGTGTATGGTAAATCTATGTGTAACCTATGATTTTATAACCTACCCTTTTGTAACCTACATGTTGTAACTTGGAGAGGAGTCACAATTTGTTGTCACTTGTAACTCATGTGTTGATCATACATTATTAGTGTAACAAAAGAGATGTTACACAAAGATGATGATAGAATTTAAAATTATGATGATATAGTTGTTACAAAATGGATTAATACTCATTTATGGGAGAGAAATGAGGTGTGGAATTTGAATTCTATGTGTGATCACCTAAACATTATAAAAGGAGGTCTTTGGTGCTCATTTGAGAGAAATGAAGTTTTCTATCAAGAAAGCACTTTGCTAGAAAATCCTAAGGCTTGATAATTCCTAAAGCTATTTCCATGAGAGTTCCCTTAGTGCTTAGAGATAGCGGAAATAAACTTTTGGACAAAGGTGTAATACCTTGTTCAAGTCATGATGATCCCCACTAATCTACACTCAAAGTTGTGAGTGAGTGTATACATATATTATTCTCTTATTATATATATATTTTTTATATTACATGTGTTCTTATTTTCTTCTACATTTCTTATATATAATATATATATAATGTATATATATATTGTATATTATGTTGTTGTAACATTTATTTAATCTCTTTGTTGATCCTTGTATTATATTGCAATAGTGTTGTAATGTCTTGATTTTCTTCCATTGTAATAAAATCTTTAACAATTAAAAGCTTATCCATTTTCAATGGAAGAGGAGATAAATCAAGATTGTGAGAATATAAGGATAAGAGATTTTTTGTGAAAACCATTCATGGTTGAGCATGGTGGTGTATAATGTGATTTACTATTTTATATAATAGTAATATATATGATATATATATGAGTTATATATATGTGATCATGTGTTTATATCATATTATATATATGATATTTGAATTTTATATCATGTTATTATTTGTATATATGTGAGATATATAATATATAACATGTATATATATGAGTAATATATATTATATATATGTAGAGCATGTGATATAATATATGTTAGTGAGATTAAATATGTAGAAATAATTATTTTTATGTATTTATATGAGACATGCATATATAATATATGTGTATATAATATATATCATGTATATTAATGTGTATATATATGTTATATATGTGTAAGGTATGTAACATATATAGCTGTGTAATTAATGTATATATTATGTGTATATGATATATATGTATATTATAGTATATATGTTATATATATATATGAGATATGTAACATATATATTGTGAATTTAATATTGATTTCATGTGTATGTTACATATGAGATATTGATTAGTAACATACATATTATATTAATATATGAGTTACATAGCATGATAATAATGTTGATATAGTAATAAAATAGTGTTTATTATTATTGTGAGAATTATTATCATCTATTTTGTAAATAAAGAATATTTTAAATTCTTTTTCAATTTGGTGGTGAACATCTCACTTTATCAGATAATAAAAGATAGCTTTTGAGAAGTTACATCTTTTATTGGATTATAAGAGATAATCATATCATATTATGAGATAAGAAAAGTGAACTATATGAGAGTTACACTTATGAGAATTGTCTTGTCATAGCAAGAACAAATGGATCAAAAGTGGATCCAAACTTGTGAATGAGTCATAAATTGAAAAAGCAATTTTAGACTCAAATCAAAGTGAATCATGGTGGATTTGAAAATTATGAAAAGATAATAAAATTGGAGAAGCAATTTTGAATCTTAAATAATCAAAGTATTGAACAAAATTGTTGAGAATTTTGTTAACTTTAGTGTAATATTTGGGTTAATCTCATTGAGGAGATAACTTCAAAATAATGGGTAAAAATAATCACATTATTTTGTGAGTAGTAATGTGAGTTTGGTTTTTAGTTTTGTGAGAAAACTAAAAATGTCAAATAATATTTTTTTAATGTGACCTTAAAAAGTCATTTCAAGAGGAAATACACAAAAGTGATATTTTATATACACTTTATGGTAAAAATGTGGGGTGAGCCACAAATTTAATCAAAATGTGTTGAGACATTGTTGATTAATTTATTTGATTTTGAATTCAAATTCTAAATCAAGTTTGGCTATGTGCATATGTGAAAATATTGACATATTTGGTGTCAAATTTGGGTGAAAATAATTTCAAGAAGGAAATTAAATTTAAGAAAAATTATAGAGACAAAGTAGTCTTCTATATTTTAAAAATCAAGATATTGTCTTGATAATGAAATATGAAAGTGTGTGGGTGTATACTCCAATATGAGAAAGTTTATACATACTTGGTGTCTAAAATTAAAATATGAGAATTTAGACATGTTTGGTGTCTAAATTAGTGTATTTTTGATATCCTTGATATCAAAATTATTGAGAATTTGAGTTGTGTGAAAATTAATCTATTGTGATTGAATTTTCAAAGCTTAAGTACTTAAGGAGAAAACTGGTCACAAAGTGAACACTATATTTTGGCATGCATGATTCATATGGAATCAATAGTGAGAGTTTATAACAAATCGCTTAATCTTCGTACAAGATTAAAGCATGAATTTTCGAGGGATGGAACCTAAACTCCCTTAGCGTTTTGCTCATTGATGGTAACCTATCTTAACACTAGTAAAAATCTAGTCTTAAGTTCAATAGGTAATAACAAGTCAATATAGTGAATGTGGTACTCAATTGTCCCATCTATGGATGAGTACACGTTGTAAAAATTGAGGGTTAAAACCAAAAGGTTTTTTAATGGAGCTTAAGCTTAAGAAAACTCAATTAAGCTTAAGAAGTGTCTAAAGAGTGGTGAGACACTAAAACTCCACCTATATGGACTAGAGGTGGTGCCGCCTCTTACGAGAATTGAGAGTATTCTCTAGAGAGTCCATGAATTAGAATTTTGCACATGGCCATTAATGGTGCAAGAGCGAGACATGCGGTCTCAAGTGAGCATTAGCGAGGGTGTGTGTATCACCGGTTTGTACTAAAGGAATAGTGGTTCAATGCTACGGCAACTAAAATTTTATCAAACTTTGTGGTAACTACACTAAGGTAAAATTCAAGTCGAAAGATATTTTACCTAATGCACCTAAGCAAGACTTCTTTGAAAGTGTATATTTATTCAATCAAAGTGGGGGAATGTTATATTTTGATATAATATTTTGATTGATTAAATAAATGTTACAAGTGTGTCACACATTTTAATCTAGTGGGGGATTGTTATATTATTTTATAATATAATAAAGTATAAATTAAAATGTGATAAATATATGTGAATAATATATATTAGGTGTATGGTAAATATATGTGTAACCTATGATTTTATAACCTACACTTTTAGAACCTACATGTTGTAACTTGGAGAGGAGTTACAATTTGTTGTCACTTGTAACTCATGTGTTGATCACACATTATTAGTGTTATAAAAGAGATGTTACACAAAGATGATGATAGAATTTAAAATTATGATGATATAGTTGTTACAAAATGGATTAATACTCATTTATGGGAGAGAAATGAGGTGTGGAATTTGAATTCTATGTGTGATCACCTAAACATTATAAAAGGAGGTCTAGCTTTGGTGCTCATTTGAGAGAAATGAAGTTTTCTATCAAGAAAGCACTTTGCTAGAAAACCCTAAGGCTTGATAATTCCCAAAGCTATTTCTATGAGAGTTCCTTTAGTGCTTAGAGATAGGGGGAAATAAGCTTTTGGACAAAGGTGTAATACCATGTTCAAGTCATGGTGATCCCCACTAATCTACACTCAAGGTTGTGAGTGAGTGTATACATATATATTATTCTCTTGTTATATATCTATTCTATATAAAGTGTACCTATATAACTGAAATTCTTAGTTTTTGAGAAATTTATGGGTGACTTTTATTTTTTATTTAATAAAATATTATTTATATATAATAAAATAATAATAAAACAAATCCCATTAATATTTGAGCTGATATTTGATGCTAAATATTCGAGAATCACAACCCATTTAAAAAAAAAAAAAAACACCCCGGGATTTGATACTCTGAGACTCTCAATTAAAAAAAAAAAGTAATATGCTCATCGAATTTGTATTTTATTTTTAAACATGGTGAAAAAATGAATTATCTTTCATATTATTCAACAGAGTAAAACAAGTTTTATATTGATTTACTATTCAACAACCTTGTCAAGAATTCTTGTAAGTTGTAACCACAAAATTGCCAAGTCAAACCAACACTTTCATTGCACTATTCACTGACTAACTACAAAATTATTTCATAGCATTTACAGAACCACCCCCAATCATCTTTAATATGGACGTATCAGAAGCCAGATCATTAACCTAAATTGGTTAGTTCTATTATGTTTTGGAACAAATTGTCTATAATATAAAAAATCCATCATACTTGTATCTTGAAACATTGTTCAGGAACCAAGATTTTAAAACACAATTGTTACCTCCTTAAGGTCAACCCACTCCCAAGTCTCATTTGCTGTATTTATATCATAGACCAAAGCATGTCGGCCCTGTAAATAATAAAAAAATCAAACGTGGTTTAAATCTCAAGGCAATAGAGCCTTTTCCGTTAAATCTCAAAGATACATAAATATACAAGATAAAAAAGTCAATCTAAGAAGTGGGTGCCACGTTAAAGCTAAGGAAACATTAAGCAATTGTTAGGCTTGTTTTACAATTTATGGTGTTTTAAAAGAACATATCGAAACAGAAGCACATAAAAAAAACCTCCACATCATTTAATTTTTTTTAAGGTAGTGTTCAACTAGGAGATCTAACGAGTTTCGCCCCTTCGCTAATGGCCTCTAAGAGTTCAAATTCCAATATTGTATAAATCTTCAATTTGTTCTATTTCTTATATTAAATGAAATTTTGCTACTTTTTTTCTAATTTACAACTTTATTGTTTATATATTATTAGGGATATTCATGGAAATTAGGGTTTATTTGAAATATACAATTAATGAGCATTACTTTTTGATCATAGTGTGTTTTCCATGGCTGAAAACCTCAATAATCTCTATCATTTGTTATCAAATAAAATAAAATTATCATGATGTATACATTATGGTTATTTAATGAGTAATTAGTGTGTTGAAATTGTCAAGCTGATATTTAGAATTGTTTATAATTGAATTGTTTCTTTGTCAAAATTAATATTATATTTATATGTTTATAGGTTTATCTATTTTCTCTTAGATCAATTATGCTCATATAGCAACAGAATCATACTCATATAGACATGTTATTTTCATTTTGTAATTTAGATCTTCTTAGTCATTATTTAGTTCACTTAAACCTTTTCCGATTATGCTAACTGAAGTTTTGTTTCTTTTAGGTACTTCATTACAAAG
Source organism: Cannabis sativa (assembly GCF_029168945.1). Classification (NCBI taxonomy): domain Eukaryota; kingdom Viridiplantae; phylum Streptophyta; class Magnoliopsida; order Rosales; family Cannabaceae; genus Cannabis; species Cannabis sativa. The sequence goes on from NC_083605.1 coordinate 24,934,178, forward strand.
ATCTGTATTACATGTATTGTTTATTTTTGACTATGAGGAGGTGGATTTCTTTATTGGGAAACATAAAGCGTGACAAATTATTGTTCATATATTTAATAATTCTTTGTGATTAATGAGATTCATATATATATGTGTATATTGAATTCTTTATTCAAATAATTATTTTTAATTTTTACGTGATTATTTATTGTTCTTTATTCAAATAATCTCACCTAATAACTAATAATGTTTTTTCTTTAATTTTTTATTGTATCACTTTTAAATAACATAGAAAAAAACTAGTATAAAATTTAGTATACGTGCCTCGCACGTAGTTTTTGCTAGTATATATATATATATTTATATTACATGTATTCTTATTTTCTTCTACATTTCTTATATATAATATATATAGTGTATATATATTGTATATTATGTTGTTGTAACATTTATTTAATCTCTTTGTTGATCTTTTATTATATTGCAATAGTGTTATAATGTCTTGATTTTTTTCCATTGTAATAAAATCTCTAACATAATATGCCTTGAGTGATAACCACTAGTCCTTTTATATGCATATACATAAATATACATAAAATTAATCTTGAAAATGTTCACACCACACATTATCCCACTACTAATACAAAAATTAATAAAGAAAATAAAAGGAGAAAGTTTACTATTTGATGGTGGACGACGTAGCTGATCATCAGTACCTAAAAACTCCACTAGTACATGCAATGCAAGAGCCAGAAGCTAACTACACACAAGAGCCAATTAATACGATAGTACTCCTTTTACTAATGAATGAGAATGTGAAAGTGGACTAGTGAGGAGCCCACTCAAGGGCTTCCATGTATGTACATATATATAATATATATATTTATGCACAACACAATTCTTGTATTTGGTAGGCAAAGTTTGTGGAGATCCAAACGAAGCAGTTGGTATTTCGTGCATATAAAGATGTACGCTATATATATATACATAGCTAGCTTTAGCCAAACTCACATATAATTAAATTAATAGTGTTTTAATTACATACACGACCTTATCAAAGAAAAATGGCTGGTTATTTAGACGCAATTTTTGTGCCTTTGAGTCTTTTGCTTATGGTGGGTTACCATGTCTATCTTTGTTATTGCTTGAAGAAGTATCCTTCTAATACCATCATCGGAGTCAACTCATATCAACAAAGAGTGTTACTTTCAGACATAATGAAGGTAATAATTTATGTTAAATCTAGCAGTCACTCGTATCAATTGACACATTAGTATATTTCTTGCCAGAATCATTATTCAAATATATAAGTTATACATTTTAGTTTATTCTTAATTTTTAATTTAATATATATATATATATTAGTTATATAATTATTATTTTTTTTATGTTATATATTCATTCAATAAAATCATTTTTTACTAAAAAAAATATTCAATTTAAGTGTTATTTATAAAAATAAAACATAATAATATTCAAAATGTGTTATTTATTATAATTTGTTTAAAGGTCCTATTTTAAATTTTATTATATTTTTTATTTTGTAGAAATATTATTCACTTTCTCTAATTTTTTATTACAAGATATAATAATTAAAAAAACTATTTTGTTTTATAACTGCAATAGATAAAGATATTACAATGATAATTTTTAAAAAAATATAAACATTTTTTTTAATTTTATTGTATAAAAATAAAATAGTAATATAAATATATATATTTAGATATGTGCAATGAAATTAAAATTGTATTGGAATATTATATAACCATATTTGGTATAAGATAAAATATAAGAGATAGTGTTGAGTTAATTTAAATTTAAATTGTAAAATACTTTATTGTATACAAGATAAATATATTTATATGATTTTTTTTTTAAATCAATATTTATTTGAATTTAATATATATATATATATAATATACATGGCCGGCCATGAAGGAGTGCAAAGTGGGCTACTGCACAGGGCCCAAAAAAATAAAGGGCCCAATATATTTTTTTCTTTAATGCCCAATAATTTTTTTTAATGAACCTAACTTTTGAAAGAGCTAAGAATTTGTCATTAGTCATTTCTATCCCAATGCCCAAAGCTCATTTCGATTCTATTAATGCTTTTAAGTAAAAAAAAATCTATTACTGCTATTTATTATTTTTTTTCAAAATTTTTATATTCTTTTTTTCTTATATTTTTTTTGTTCTATTGGAATCAATAACAATTTTTATAAATAGTTGGAATCTTTTGGTGTTTTGCAAAATATATAACTGAATGATAATATTTAAAAATATTACTTATAAATTACATTTTTTTTGTAGGAGCCCAAATTTTAAATTAGAACAGGGCTTCCAAAATATTTAAGACGGCCCTGATATAAAATGTGTTTATGTGACAGAATTCTTGATTTAACGATGTTTTTTGGTTTCATACGTTAATTTAACAGAATTTCATAATATTTAACAAAATATGCTTTATTATAATTTTATAATATTATTATATATATTTAAAAATAAAAATGATGTAGATAAAAATTATATAGATATTTTATATAAAAAAAATAAATGAAATTTAAAATACTTAAAATATTATAGATATTTTATGTAAGCAAATTTTAATTTTAAATATTTTATATTAGTCTTCTGGTCATATTTAGTGTGCTTATATTATTATTTTTTTTTTCTTTTTGACCACTGTATAAGTGGAGTGAAATCTAATGATTTTTATGATTTTATGGATCGATGCATTTCGCATAATTTTTAAATGATCTTAAAATATAATTTATATAAATTGTTTTTTCATATCAAAATTGAAAATATTTTTAGTCAAACTATATTTGTAAAGTAAGTCAAACTGATCTTGAAATATAATTTATATAAATTATTTTTTAATATCAAAATCGAAAATAATTTTAGTCAAACTATATTTGTAAGGTAAGTCAAACTTAATATGTCATGATTATATAAAGTATTAATTATTGGTAGGAGTCATATATACACCGAAATTACTCCAATAGTTAAAAAAAATTCTCAAAAATCAAAATATCAAAGCTCATTTTAAATTTTTTTTAAGAAAATACATTAATTAAAAAAATTAAATATACATGTATTACACTTAACTTCACCTAATTAAATTTAATTAAAAAAAACTAATTATAACATCAGTATATATATAATTGGGTATGCTTATCAAACCGCTGAGATCATCAATATAAAAACCTAGTGTACATAAATACAAGACATTGGCAGAATCATATAGACATTTAAAAATATAAGACAATTCTTTTTATAAAATTATTGTCTTGTTTGATGATGTAGAGTTACTAACATTATTATTAGTGCAATATATATAATATTGGTTAAGGATGGTGAAAGGAAGAGTATGCTGGCAGTCCAAACAATACGAAACACCCAAATGGCTTCAATTTTCAACGCTTCAGTAGCGATTCTAGTAAACACAGCATTGGCAGCTCTATCAAATAATTCCTACAAAGCAAGCCATCTTCACAACCATGCCCTTCTCGGCTCCAAATCATATGAAATCGTCGCTATAAAGTACGCCTCAACGTCATTCATTTTGTTATCTAGCTTCTTCTGCAGTTCTTCGGCCCTTGCACTTTTCATGGACGCAAATTATTCGATAACAGCTTTCTCATTTGATCACGACTCTACGTCCTTTACATTTCCAAAAGTGATTCTTGAACGTGGTAACCTTTTGGCTCTTATTGGAAATCGCTTGCTCTGGCTATCCTTTCCTCTTCTCTTATGGATGCTTGGTCCTTTGCCATTAATATTCTCATCTGCAGCAATGATTTGGTGGCTCTATGACCTTGATTTTCTAAGATACATTAATATTGTCCGTAAGAAATGTCATAAATGAGACGGGGGACATAGTCACAGAAAAAATTTCCTCCATTAGACATTGTATCCACACAAGAGCCTTGTCAAAAGATCTTTAAGTTCTATATCTCAACTTATATCAACAGATTCAGTAATTACGAAATCAATTTATAAGATAGCTCTATGTTTTTTAACACATGTATGCTTAGGTGTGAGGCAGGGCAGAACCCACATATAGGCAAGGGATGCAGCTGCACCCCAAATATTAAAAACAATAAAAGTTTGTATACATATATTAGTTAATTATTGTAAAAAATTTAAATTAATGCAAAACTACAAATAACAAAATTTGTGTATTGCTTGAGTTAACTGATATTCATGGCAAGGGTTTAAGTCCCTGCAAAGTAATTTTTAATATATCTATTCTATATAAAGTGTGCCTATATAACTGAAATTCTTGGTTTATGAAAATTCATGGGTGACTTTTTATTTTTATTTAATAAAATAATAAAATATTATTTATATATAATAAAATAATAAAATATTATTTATATATAATAAAATAATAATAAAACAAATCTCATTAATATTTGAATTGATATTTGAACTGATATTCTAGAATCACAACCCATTTAAAAAGAAAACAACCGGAGATTTGATACGGAGAGGAGATTTGAGCAAACAATCTTGTGCATGCTCATGGCGTTGGCAGTGTACTCAAGTTAATAATATGCTATTTTGTCAAAATAGTCGAAGGAGTCGAAGGAGTCTATCAGCCTCAAATCTTTTCTTCTCTCCTTTTTCGACTTCCAGTCGCAACCAGGAAGAAAGGGAGTCACAGATCTGATTAAGGCATTGTTGAGGTATTTTTTCTTCAAAATTTTTATGGGTTTTGCTTAGAACTATAAATACATGCTATTTTGTATTTTATTTTGATAAATAGACTAAAAAAATTTACAGTCCGGCGTTCCTATTCTGCTATTTCCTCTTTCACCTCGTTTGCTTGTATGCTCTCGTTGCCCCTTACAAATCATAATGATACATGTTATTTTTATGTTTTGATCTCATCTTAGGGATAGAAAATGAATTCCGTGATTTTATTTATCTATTTTCTTATTTACTTTTTTTATCTACCGAACACTTGTGCTTTTTAGGTTTTTGGCTTTTTCTTATTGATTTTGTGGCCGTTTCAGAGTTTTTACTGTAAGTTTTCTTTTGTTTCATTTATCCTCTCTGAAATAAGTTTAAAAAGAATTGTAGTAGTATATATGTGTGTATACTATTTGATGAAGTCACTATGTGATTATATTTGATAATAATTGTACGTTTATTTCTTTTCACGATGAATACCAAACGTCTAATTTCTTGTTTAGGGTTTGGTTAGCGGATCATTATATTCTACGATAGAAAATTTGATATCGGTTGGGTTGTTTCTCGAGTTTGATTTTGTCAAATTGAATTGAATTCCTTTTTCTGATCGTTTGGGATATATTGATAACTTAATTTATCTATCGTTTATTACAAATTACCCTGTTTTGAGAAGTTTTGAACCAAGACAATACTTTTATGTTTTCTTCTCCTACAGGTACTATGGGTAAGAGAAGTTTGGAAGAGGGAGAAGAACAACAACAACAAAAAAAAAAAACGAAAAACAACAAAAAAAAAACCCTCTAATATGGTTGTCAGTTTCTCTAAGAGACGAGATGGGCTTTTCAAGAAGGCGAGTGAGTTGTGCGTCAAGTGCGGCGCTCAAATCACCGTTGTCATCTTATCACCAGCGGGAATTCCTCATGCTTTCGGGCACACTTCAGTGGATGAAGTTCTCCAACACTATCTTTAATAATAATGCTGATCATCAATTAATATCTAAGATCAATAATTCAATTTTAAATCATTAATAATAACAATGACTAAATATCTAGAAAAATATATAGAGAATATATAAAGAATCACATAAAGAAACATCAATTAAAATATAATGAAAGGGAAGTGAGAAGTAGATCTGGCTTAATTTTATTGGGCTAGAAGGGAACTAATTAAGGCTAAAGTTTCACATTAATAAAAGAAACAGAAATTATAGCGATATATAAAAAAAAATTGATTAACAATTAATTAATTATAAAACAAAATATGTATTGAATCAATAAATGTGAACTCAAACTAAATAATAATAAAAAAAGTCTAACCTGATTATAGAGTTCACATTTATTTAGTCTAATGAAATATACTGCAGAGGTGTAGTTTTTAAAAAATTAAATAGTTTTACATGCCTTTCATAAGTTGATTTTTTAATTAAATAAATTATGCACACCATGTCTAATCATCTTACATGAAAATACATCACTGTTTGCAGGAACACCGCCGCTTTGTCGACACTACCGTATTCAATTTATCAAAGAAAAAATGGATAATCTAGATATATGCGACCCGGCTAGAATGAAAAGTGAAAAATACAAAAATTACACTATTGTCTCTATCAAAGAAAATAAAGATTGAAATCCACCAATGACTATCATTAGTTTTCTTATCTATAATTTTTAGACTAATGTTATATTCAATTATCAACAATTTAGAGATTGATTTTTAATTTTCTTTTTATCTTACCCCCATTTAAGTAATGTTTCTTTAAGTATTGAAACATCAATTTTTAGTTTATTTTTGGATTAACTTAAGAACATATTTAAACCATTAAGCTTTCTTAAACACTAATATATTGCATTCAGTATTCAATAATAATCTCACTTTCAAATAACATAGAAAAAGCCTAGCATAAAATTGAGTATACGTGCCTCGCACGTAGTTTTTTGCTAGTATATATATTGTGGTATAGTTCATTTCAAATGAAAAAGTTCTCCAAAACTCTTACTTACAAAGTTGTGAACTCGCAGAAGTCAGTCGTGGAAGGTTTTCTGGTTCTTCTTGGGAGGGTCTTTATGAAAGCTAGCTCTTCTCTAGAAAGGAGTTCTAGATAGGTAGTTGTTCCTCCCGAAAGGTAGTCCTAGGTAGTCGACTCCAGCAGGCTCTTTCCTATCTGGGAAGGTCCTTCAACGAGTGTCTTGATCCTTGACTCCGGGAGCATTCATACTCGCTCCTAAATGCATTCCTACTTATGCTGACGTGAAGATTTTGCTCAAAGGGGTGTTGGTTAAGTTAGTTATTCCCTAACTAACTTAACAACATAAGTTATTGCAGCCACTGACTTTAGGATCTGGATCCTAATCTTGGGAATTATGCCCTAAAAGTAAGATAAATAGATAATATATTAGAGAATATATGAAACATACTTATAAGATAAATGATATATTAATTATTAGAGTATAATTATTAAATATCTGAAAATTTCTTATTCATATGGAGAAGGTATAATCTTGTAAGGATGTACAAGAGAATTAAGATTATACGATATGAATTGTAAAGACCGCTTAGTTTAATTTGGAAATTAACAGTTAATCATATTTAATTATGAAAAATTATTTATAGATATTTAAATAATTATTTATGCTGTTATTTTTGAATTCTGAAATGCATTTTATGTCATATAGTGAATTTCGTGATTTTGCATTTTCGGTGCCCGGCAACATGGAACTCGGTGTTTGGCTCAATAAAATCACAATTTAGAATTTCAGTATTGTGGGACGGTTTATTAGACATTGGGAATGTCGGGATTGGCTGGGAATTTAGAATTTCCCAAAATACCCCCTTTAGTGCCCTTTATGTTATTTTAGTGTGGAGGGGCAAAATGGTCTTTTTGCCCCAATGTTATTTGTCCTTTAGTGGACTTAGTGTTGTGAAAATAATTGATTTATTAGTGTTATATTAGCTGAAATGAATAATTGAAACTCTTTATTTTTATTTTACAAAATTAGAAGAAAAATCAAAGAAAAGCAAAACCTCTCTTTCTCTCTTTCTTTCTCTCTTTTCGATTTTGAGCAGCTGAGATTGGGGGGGGATTCTTTGTGTGTTTCTAGCTTAATTCATCAAGGTTCTTGTAGTCTCAACTCTTGGTAAGTATCTTGCTCTTTTAGTTTCTTGAAATTTTAGAAAAGTTGAGTATTGCATGCTAATTTTGGTGTTGTTGTTACTGTTAGTTGTTGTTGTTGTTTTTGTGATTTAAAATGCTGAATTAAGTGAGTTAGACAGGTTGAAATGCATGCTAGTTATCCTTGTTCTAGTTTGAGAATTTTTGGTTCAAAAGCTATGGTTTTTCAAAATGAAAATGTAAGTTTTGCTGCTGTGTTTGTTGGGGTCGATTTCCTATGTTATCAGAAGTTTTTATTTGCATGTTTAGGAAGATTTGAGCTGGTTTGAATGCATGTTAGTGATGTTTAACCAAGTTTGAGTTTTGAACTCAAAGCTTGGAGCTTTAATGGTGGATTTTGATTTTGTGCATGAAGCTCTGTTTTATCACTTGGAAAATGTTTATTAGGGTCTAATTAGCAGGTTTGGAAAGTTTGGTTGAGTTTGGAAATGTTTTGGTTGGAGATTTGTTTTTTGTTGGTTTTCTGGGTAAAACCGGCTAACCGGTTTTACACTGCTTGTAAAACCGGTTACCCGGATTTTGCAGTAGGGTGTGAAACAAGTTTTTCTCAACTTGTCGTTTCGTGCTAGTTTCGGGTTTTCAGGCAGTTTGTTCTTTGCTAATTTGGGGTATTTTTGTATTAAGTTGCAGTAGGTTAAGAGTGGTTTTAAAACCTTTGTCCCGATTGTGATTTAGTGTGTCACTTATCGGTGTTGTGATTGTTACGGTTTAGGAGCCTGTAATTCGCCGAGTTGATAGTTCCACTCAGGTTGACCGGCACACCTGAATTCAGAATTGAGGTAAGATTAGTATAATAGTATGCATATATATTACATGTTTAGCGTGCATGTTAGGAAGCCTGTTAGATTACATTAGATATGTATGTTGGCTTCGTACCATCCGACCATATCACATCGGTTAGGCTAGAGTATGACTAGCAACTGGAGTATGACCAGTATACCGAGTATAGGCTGATTCTAGGGTTGGTGGTACTGTGCTATTTGACTGTATTACATCGGTTAGGCTAGAGTATGACTAGCAACTGGAGTATGACTAGTGAACCGAGTATAGGCTGATACTGTAACACATCGGTTAGGCTAGAGTATGACTAGCAGCTGGAGTATGACCAGTGTACCGAGTATAGGTTGTTACTTGTCAATAGTACCGTCTTATGAACGTTCGGGACTCAGTATCCTGTGGGACACGGCAGTTAGGGTTATGGTCAGGGGTATGGGCGTCTGATCATAACCCGGTATTATGTATGTTTTATGATTATGCTTTTCTTACTGAGTCTGTCGACTCACAGTGCTATGTTTATGTTAGCCCAAGATATGTTTCCAAGAGGGGGGGTGCATTGGAAATTTATACTAATTTCGGTAAATCAAAACTTTTAACACAAAATTAAGCAATTAGCCACTTAATCAAATAAAAGCAAGTAATATGGCAAGCAATATATTATGATAAATAATCAAACTTGTAAAGTAAAGAGTTTAAGGATTAGAAAATGCAAACTCTCGATTTTTACAAGGTTCGGTAGAACTATGCCACCTACGTCCTTGGTCTTCAAAGCTATGGACCTAGCTTTGAGTTCCAATATCGAGCCAAGTTAACGGGCTTGACTAACCCTTACAACCGGGGAATTTTTCACCAAGGTTTTTCCCAAACCTCTCACAATAGTTTTCTTCCAAGGACTATCAACCTCGCCGGATTGTTGAAGTGCCAATCTCACTTTTCTCGGGTTGTTTACTAAATCGGTGTCAACCTCACCTACAACCGAGTTGTTTTTCTACCGGTGCCAACCTCACCTCTTAATACAATGAATATGTAATTTTGAAATACAAAGCAAACTCTCTCTAATAAGATGGAAAACAAAGTAAAATCCTAGAGAGAATTGCAAGCACACTAGAGAAGATAAGAACAAGTTTGGCTCAAGTGTGTGTGGTTGGTGTGTTTATGAAAAGATGATAACTCTTTAGTTTAGAACACTTAGAATGATGTTATATGATGAATAGAAGCTCAACCAACCTTAATTTTTGAGTGAAAAACAAGTTTATATAGTCTAGGAACAAAAACTAGCCGTTTATAGCCGTTAGCACATTTTTCAAAAAGAATCCTGGGAAAAACGGACTACCTATTTTAAAACGGACTACCTATCTACAAAAAACGGACTACCTATTTTCAATAGGTAGGCCGAAATCAGGCAGGTTCAAAACTTGCATTTTTCGGCACTAAAACGCGCATAACTCTTTACTCGATTATCCGTTTCAAAAATTCCAATTTTGTTCTCTTAGTTAAACAAAATGTGATTTAAAAATTCAATCAAAAAAAAATTTTAGACTATCGTGTGAGAAAACTTGTTGCACAAGTTAGTGAGTGGGCCAAAACTTGTACTTATAAACCCTAGTATACTATGCAAATCACTTTAACAAGACTAAAATAAATTTATACCATTTGATTGTTTGTAGTCTTGATGTAGATGAGCTTCCTAACTTGATTTGCATGTTTTGATCCAAAGTTGACTTTTTCCCGAGAGTTGACTTTGACTTTGACTTTCGGGTTGACTTTTGACTTTTAGACTTTTGAAGACCTCTTTTGAATAGGGTCTTGAGTTGTTGATCCCTTGATGAATCTTTTGCTCTTATGAAGTATGAAGTAGTTTATATACTTGTTGAATCTACTTCTTTGATTATGTTTGACTTTACCGAGCAAATATAGATACTCTGTGAACTTGCTTGCAAAATGATCAAGAAAAGATTAGTAACAAATAATAATCAAATATTTGTTTATCATCAAAATAAATGAGTGAATGACTTTTGGTCAACAGTTTATGTGTAGGTAAGGGCAAGGCCAAGGCTGAGGAACCGTGAGGACGAGCCGGTGAAGATTGTACATGTCAGGGCGGTTAGGCCTGGAGCGTACGATCCTCGGGACAGCAGTGCTTTTTGTAATTAGTCGCTACGCGACAAGTATTTTGTATTAGACAGTAAACTTTTGTAAAGTGTTTTGTAATCGGGATCCCGGGTATTTTTGTATAAAATATTTTATAAGTTTAATTGAAAAGCAAAAATTTTAATTAATCACAATTTCCATAAACCTCGTTGATTAGCAACGAGCTGCACAATACGTTTAAAAATCACGTAATACGCCTATGCTAGTTAGGGTGTTACAATTTGGTATCAGAGCCATGAGGTTACCTTCCGAAGATCGTCACGACATGTACAAATCATCATCAGCAGTTAGCTCGTTCTACGGTTCAGTAAGCTTTTATTGCTTTAGTAGTTTATTTAATTATTATGAAATAAGAAAAGCCTGATAGGAAGCATGTTAGTAGCCTGATAGTAGAATAGGCGCATGTTTTTAATTTCCAAATTAAGTGGCATTAGTAAGCTCTCTTTGATCATGACCTGATGTGCCAACTCTTGGTTTCGCAGGCTGTTCAGACTAGATGGACGCCAGGCGGAACACCAGGAGTCAGGGCAACTCAGTAGGGTCAAATCAGGGTCAAGGAGCTCAGTTTCCCCCGAATGTTAGGGGTCGTGGTAGAGGTCCCAGGGGCAGGGCCCGTGGTCGGGGTGATGATAACCCGCCACAGGCTGCCCAAGCCAATCAGTAAGCCCAAAATTGGGAGACTAGGTTTGCTGAAATGCAAGCCAGAATAGAGGAGCAAGATCTTGAGATTCAGAGATTGAGGCAATAGGGTGCTCCTGCGGTGCCGGTGCCGGAAGTTCCTGTGGCACCTGCCCCTATTGCTCAGGCCAAGATAGTGGTAGCGGGAAACAGAATGGAACCCTTGTATGAAAGGTTCCGGAAGCAGGCACCTCCGGTTTTTCTGGGAGGTCCGGATGTCATGAAAGCCGAACAGTGGCTAACGGTGATCACAAGAATACTGAACTTTATGGGTGTCACCGGGAATGACAGGGTGGTGTGTGCCACCTTTCAGTTCCAAGAAGACGCTCTAGTCTGGTGGGACATGGTGTCCCAGATTCACGACGTCACAACCATGACCTGGGAAAGGTTCCAGGAACTCTTCAACGTAAAGTACTATAATGAGGCCGTTAGAAGTGCCAAGAGGAAAGAGTTCACCCACCTGACCCAGAAGGAGAATATGAGTGTGACAGAGTACACTACCCAGTTTGATCGGCTGGCGAGATTGGCCTCGGGAATTGTGCCAACCGATTTCAGTAAAAAGGAAAAGTATCTGGATGGACTTAATGCGAAGATTTGTCATGACCTGATGATTACTATCGACGACAAGACCACCTATGCTGAGATGGTGGAGAAAGCACTGCGAGCTGAGGGCGCAGTTGGATGTATGTCAGAGTCAGTTAGGACTCCAGTGAGTGGCGGGGCTCCTACCCCTCCTGCATCAGGCTTCAGCAGGGGAGGTAGTGGTTCGGCCATGGACCAGAAGAGGAAAACATCCACTGCATCCGGTGGCTCGGGGCAGAACAAGAGGTTCTGGGGGAACCAGAGTAGAGGCAGTCGTCAGGGTGGTGCTGAGACCCGGTTTTCTTACCCAGAGTGCCCCAGTTGTAAAAGGCACCATCTGGGTGAGTGCAGAGGTCAGGGATGCTTTCAGTGTGGCATGCCCGGACACTACAAGAGGGATTGTCCCCAGCTCAGAACAGAGGCACCAAGTGCTCCGGCGAGACCCACTCCAGCTAGGGTGTTCGCCATTACTCAGGCTGATGCAGAAGCCAGCCCTTCAGTCGTAACAGGTCAGCTCTCAGTTAACAACTCTTATTACTCAGTTTTGTTTGATTCTAGGGCTACACATTCTTATGTGGCAGCCAGAATCTTTAGTAAATTGGATAGACCGTGTGATAGTTATGAATCTGGGTTTGGAACCCTATTACCTGGCGAAGAGTTAGTTATCTCCAAAAAGTGGATTAGGTCTATGCCGATTAGAATAGATGGTAGAGAGTTAAGTGCTGACTTAATAGAGATGAGCCTAGTGGATTTCGATATTATTTTAGGAATGGATTTCCTATCTAAATACTCAGCCAGTATTGACTGCAAAAGGAAGATGGTGATCTTCCAACCGGAAAGTGAAGAACCATTTGTGTTTGTTTGTTCGGTTTGGGGATCTCGGATTCCGGTGATTTCGGCCATGTCAGCTAGGGAGTTACTGCATGGCGGTTGTTTAGGGTTTCTGGCCGTGGTGATGGACACCACTCGGCCAGATACCATTCGGCCAGAGGACATCAAGGTGGTTCGGGAATTTCTAGATGTTTTTCCCGAAGAACTTCCAGGTTTACCACCTCAGCGGGAGATTGATTTTGTTATAGATTTGGCACCCGGAGTGGAACCGGTTTCCAAGGCTCTGTATAGAATGGCTCCAGCGGAGCTTAAGGAATTAAAGATTCAGCTTCAAGGGTTACTTGACATAGCGTTTATCCTACCTAGTGTGTCACCCTGGGGAGCTCCGGTTTTATTCGTCAAGAAGAAGGATGGAACTATGAGGATGTGCATCGATTATCGGGAATTAAACAAGCTAACAGTTAAGAATAAATATCCACTACCTAGGATCGATGATCTTTTTGATCAACTTCAGGGGAAGACAGTCTTTTCCAAGATTGATCTCCGATCGGGTTATCATCAGTTGAAAATCCGAGAGGAGGACATTCCGAAGACGGCTTTCCGTACTAGGTATGGACATTACAAATTCTTGGTTATGTCGTTTGGACTAACCAATGCTCCTGCAGCATTTATGGATCTAATGAATAGAGTTTTCAAGGATTTCCTCGATATCTGTGTTATTATGTTCATTGACGACATCCTTGTGTACTCTCAATCAGAAGAGGAGCATGAGTTACATCTTCAGATGGTTTTGCAACGGCTTCGGGAACAGAAGCTTTATGCCAAATTCAAGAAATGTGAATTTTGGCTATCTCAGGTGTCTTTCTTAGGGCACATTGTTAGCAAAGATGGCATCAAGGTGGATCCAGGGAAAATAGAATCCGTCAGGGATTGGCCGAGACCGAAGACAGTGACAGAGATTAGAAGCTTCTTGGGTTTAGCCGGGTATTATCGTAGGTTTGTGGAAGGGTTTGCTAAAATTTCAACACCCTTAACCGAGCTCACGAAGAAGAATCAGCGGTTTGTCTGGTCAGACAAGTGCGAAGCTAGCTTTCAAGAGTTGAAACAGAGGTTGATTACAGCTCCAGTGCTAGCTTTGCCCTCAGACAAAGAGAAATTCATAGTTTATTGCGATGCATCCAGACAGGGTCTGGGGTGTGTGCTGATGCAAGCCAATCGGGTTATCGCTTATGCCTCCCGTCAGTTAAAGGATTATGAACAGCGATACCCGACTCATGACCTAGATTTGGCCGCAGTAGTTTTTGCGTTGAAGATCTGGCGGCATTACCTTTACGGAGAAAGGTGTGAAATCTATACTGACCATAAAAGTCTCAAATATTTCTTTACCCAGAAAGATTTGAATATGAGACAGAGACGTTGGTTGGAGTTAGTGAAAGATTACGACTGTGAGATTCTCTATCATCCTGGGAAGGCCAATGTAGTGGTCGATGCCCTGAGCAGGAAGGGTCCCGGGCAGGTAGCTAGCATGATTCAGATCTCACCTCAGATAGCTGAGGACATGGTTAGATCCAGCATTGAGTTTGTGGTAGGCCAGCTTCACAACTTGACGCTGCAATCCGATCTGTTGGAAAGAATTAAAGCCGCTCAGATGACTGATCCAGAGTTGGTAAAAATCAGAGACGAGGTTTTGGCTGGCCAAGCCAGGGATTTTTCAGTGTCAGACAACGGGATGCTTCTGTATAAAGCTAGGGTTTGTGTTCCGAGTAGTGTGGAACTCAGGAATGAGATCTTTGAGGAGGCTCATTCTACCCCTTATTCTCTGCATCCCGGCACCACTAAGATGTACCAGGATCTTAAACCGTACTTCTGGTGGAGCGGTATGAAGAAGAATTTGGTAGAATTCGTATCGAGATGCCTCACTTGTCAGCAGATTAAGGCTGAACATCAGAGACCAGCAGGGTTGTTACAGCCTTTAACCCTACCTGAATGGAAGTGGGAGGATATCACGATGGATTTCGTGGTTGGGTTACCTAGAACCACGGGTTTATTCGATTCCATCTGGGTTGTGGTGGATCGATTCACGAAGTCTGCTCATTTTCTGCCTGTTAGAACAACCTATTCAGTGGATCAGTTGGCAGAATTGTACGTTAAAGAAATTGTAAGACTTCACGGGGTACCGAAGTCTATAGTTTCGGATAGAGATCCGAAGTTCACCTCCAAGTTTTGGCAGAGTTTGCAACGAGCAATGGGTACAAAACTGAAACTCAGTACAGCATTCCATCCTCAGACAGATGGGCAGTTCGAAAGGACAATTCAGATATTGGAGGACATGTTACGAGCCTGTGTTATGGATTTTGAAGGCTCTTGGAATAAATACCTACCGTTGATAGAATTTTCTTACAACAACAGTTATCAGAGTACGATAGGGATGGCTCCCTATGAACTGTTATACGGTAGGAAGTGTAGATCTCCCATCCACTGGGATGAGATAGGGGAGAGAAAATACCTAGGTCCGGAGTCAGTGCAGCGGACCAATGAGCCAATTGAGAAAATAAAAGCTAGAATGCTTGCCTCACAGAGTAGACAGAAAAGTTATGCAGATCCGAGACGCAGGGATGTTGAGTTCCAAGTAGGGGACCATGTGTTTTTACGAGTGTCTCCAATGAAGGGGATCAAACGTTTCGGGAAAAGAGGCAAGTTATGCCCTAGATTTACAGGACCTTTCGAGATTCTCGAGAAGATAGGTCAAGTGGCATACCGGTTAGCGTTGCCTCCAGCTCTTTCAGCAGTTCACAACGTATTCCATGTCTCTATGTTGAGAAAGTACGTTTCAGATCCTTCTCATATACTCAGTTATGAGAGTCTTGAACTGCAGCCAGATATGACTTACGAAGAACAACCAGTGCAGATCCTGGATCGAAAGGATAAAGTCCTTCGGAATAAGACCATAGCATTGGTCAAGGTACTCTAGAGAAACAGCAAGATGGAGGAAGCCACCTGGGAGCTAGAGTCAGATATGAGAGCACAATATCCAGAGTTGTTCAGGTTAGATTTCGGGGACGAAATCCTTTTAAGGGGGGAATAGTTGTAAAGACCGCTTAGTTTAATTTGGAAATTAGCAGTTAATCATGTTTAATTATGGAAAATTATTTATAGATATTTAAATAATTATTTATGCTGTTATTTTTGAATTCTGAAATGCATTTTATGTCATATAGTGAATTTCATGATTTTCATTTCCGGTGCCCAACAACATGGAAGTCGGTGTTTGGCTCAGTAAAATCACAATTTAAAATTTCAGTATTGTGGGACGGTTTATTAGACATTGGGAATGTCGGGATTGGCCGGGAATTTAGAATTTCCCAAAATACCCCCTTTAGTGCCCTTTATGTTATTTTAGTGTTGTGAAAATAATTGATTTATTAGTGTTATATTAGCTGAAATGAATAATTGAAACTCTTTATTTTCATTTTACAAAATTAGAAGAAAAATCAAAGAAAAGCAAAACCTCTCTTTCTCTCTTTCTTTCTCTCTTTTCGGTTTTGAGCAGCTGAGATTGGGGGGGATTCTTTGTGTGATCCTAGCTTAATTCATCAAGGTTCTTGTAGTCTCAACTATTGGTAAGTATCTTGCTCTTTTAGTTTCTTGAAATTTTAGAAAAGTTGAGTATTGCATGCTAATTTTTGTGTTGTTGTTGCTGTTAGTTGTTGTTGTTGTTTTTGTGATTTAAAATGATGAATTAAGTGAGTTAGACAGGTTGAAATGCATGCTAGTTATCCTTGTTCTAGTTTGAGAATTTTTGGTTCAAAAGCTATGGTTTTTCAAAGTGAAAATGTGAGTTTTGTTGCTGTGTTTGTTGGGGTCGATTTCCTATGTTATCAGAAGTCTTTATATGCATGTTTAGGAAGATTTGAGCTGGTTTGAATGCATGTTAGTGATGTTTAACCAAGTTTGAGTTTTGAACTCAAAGCTTGGAGCTTTAATGGTGGATTTTGATTTTGTGCATGAAGCTTTGTTTTATCACTTGGAAAATGTTTATTAGGGTCTAATTAGCAGGTCTGGAAAGTTTGGTTGAGTTTGGAAACGTTTTGGTTGGAGATTTGTTTTTTGTTGGTTTTCTGGGTAAAACTGGCTAACCCGTTTTACACTGATTGTAAAACCGGTTACTCGGATTTTCCAGTAGGGTGTGAAACCGGTTTTTCTCAACTTGTCGTTTCGTGCTAGTTTCGGGTTTTCAGGCAGTTTGTTCTCTGCTAGTTTGGGGTATTTTTGTATTAAGTTGCAGTAGGTTAAGAGTGGTTTTAAAACCTTTGTCCCGGTTGTGATTTAGTGTGTCACTTATCGGTGTTGTGATTGTTACGGTTTAGGAGCCTGTAATTCGCTGAGTTGATAGTTCCACTCAGGTTGACCGGCACACCTGAATTCAGAATTGAGGTAAGATTAGTATAACAGTATGCATATATATTACATGTTTAGCGTGCATGTTAGGAAGCCTGTTAGATTACATTAGATATGTATGTTGGCTTCGTACCATCCGACCATATCACATCGGTTAGGCTAGAGTATGACTAGCAACTGGAGTATGACCAGTATACCGAGTATAGGCTGATTCTAGGGTTGGTGGTACTGTGCTATTTGACTGTATCACATCGGTTAGGCTAGAGTATGACTAGCAACTGGAGTATGACTAGTGAACCGAGTATAGGTTGATACTGTAACACATTGGTTAGGCTAGAGTATGACTAGCAGCTGGAGTATGACCAGTGTACCGAGTATAGGTTGTTACTTGTCAATAGTACCGTCTTATGAACGTTCGGGACTCAGTATCCTGTGGGACACGGCAGTTAGGGTTATGGTCAGGGGTATGGGCGTCTGATCATAACCCGGGATTATGTATGTTTTATGATTATGCTTTTCTTACTGAGTCTGTCGACTCACAGTGCTATGTTTATGTGTAGGTAAGGGCAAGGCCAAGGCTGAGGAACCGTGAGGACGAGCCGGTGAAGATTGTACATGTCGGGGCGGTTAGGCCTGGAGCGTACGATCCTCGGGACAGCAGTGCTTTTTGTAATTAGTCGCTAGGCGACAAGTATTTTGTCTTAGATAGTAAACTTTTGTAAAATGTTTGGTAATCGGGATCCCGGGTATTTTTGTTTAAAATATTTTATAAGTTTAATTAAAAAGAAAAAATTTTAATTAATCACGATTTCCATAAACCTCGTTGATTAGCAACGAGCTGAACAGTACGTTTAAAAATCACGTAATACGCCTATGCTAGCTAGGGTGTTACATGAATAAAACAAGTTAGTGTATTAAAGTTATTGGAATCTTTAATATGGAACTGCTAAGTATAGTTTACTATACACTATACTTCTAGTGTGTGTGCGTGTGTGTGTGCATGATTCTGATTCGAATCACATATGTAGATGGACATGTAGTAAAGGTATTGTGTATAATTAGATTATGCATGACTAGGTTGTTGTGTAATATGTTGGAATTTATTTTACCAGGATCTTAGATCTACTCACATGTATGTTTATTAACACCCTAAATATGAACTTTCTAAAACGATGAAATAAACACATATAAAGTTTAGGAAACCTTACATTGGGTGCAGCGGAATAATATGACTCCTTCCGTTCAGATATCTAGCCCTTGATTCATTTTTTTAGCAGAGCATTATCAATATCTGAACCTGGATCTCTCTCTCTGAATCTTTGATGTTGAAACTCCTTCTTGCTGAAAGTCTTTCTTCACGATCTTCCTCACTATGATTGAGGTATCACTTGCTGTGTGTGGGCACTACTCATACACTAAGAATTTCGAAATTTAAGAGGAAAGAAAGAGAGAGGGAGTGGTCGACCAGATAGGGAGAGAGAAGGCTCAGGTTTTTCTGAATCAGAAGTGTAATTTTTCTGAAGCCTTCACTATCTATTTATAGCATTCCACTAGGGTTAGGTTTGAATTATTTGGCATTAAAATAATGAAAATATCAGTTTAAATTCCCTACAAAAGTGGTCGGCCCTATACAAGTGGATTTGGGCCTCACTTTTTGCAATTTTGCAGTTTTATCTTTTCTGCATCTGATTTTCTCAAAAACGTCAATTTTCAAATTCAACCATTTAAATGCCAATTCTAACTATTTAATAACTATAAATAATTATTAAATAATATTGTCATTTATCATATTTATTAATTGAACCATACAAAGTATCATAATTAACAAATATGCCCCTATAAACTCTTTCTTTACAATTTCGCCCTTACTTAGTGAAAATTTCACAAATAGACATAGTCTAATTTGATAATTATAATTGATTAATCAAAACCAATTATATGAGTCTTACAAGAAATATTATCTCAACTAGTGCGGGGACCATGGGTCTATATAACTGAGCTTCCAATAAGTAGATCAAGAATTTAGCACTAAAATTCACTAACTTATTAATTCTTCGTTGAATCCACGCATAGAACTTAGAATTGCACTCTCAGTATATAGAATGCTCTATATGTTCCACCATATAGATGCATCATTAGTTATCCATTGTTATAATCCTAATTTGATCAATGATCCTCTATATGAATGATCTACACTGTAAAGGGATTAGATTACCGTTACACCCTACAATGTATTTTATCCTTAAAACACTTGACCCCGTATAAATGATATTTCAGCTTATGTGAAATGAGTACTCCACCATTTATGTTCGTTTGGTCAAGCTCGAAGGAGATCATCATTTGCTTACTATTCTCCAGATAGAAGCTATAGATTCCATGTTTATGCTAGCGCTCCCACTCAATTGCACTACCGTGTTCCCAAAATGTACGTATCACCCTGACCTAAAAGTAGGCTTAACTAACGAATCAAAGAACACGAATAGCCTTTCAAGATTGAGCCTAATCATAACAGGATTAAGATCATTTGATCAAGGATCAACTAGGCGATATTGACTTGAATAGATATTACGGTAAGTTTAATAAATCTAAGTCAAAGTTCAATATCGGTCCCTTCCGATGCATACTCCATGCATCCAACCTGAGCTTTACTTTAACCAATGCTCTGAAAAGAACATAGCACTTCTCCAAATGCAAGTAAACTCTATTGTAGATTATCATATCAGTAAAACCCTATGTCTGATAAATCTAGGAAACTTTATTCACATAGTCATGTTTACTTTTCAATGTGTTGACGGCACAATAAACAGGATCAAGTATGCGAAAAGGGTTTCAGATAAATTTATACATTATGTACATATAATCATGAAATAAATCATGTAAACCATGCAACATTAAATGTTATTTCTGATCTATATTAATAAGTAAATCTGATTATATTGAAATGAGTTTTATTTAGGGCATAAAACCCAACATAATAAACATCTTTCATTAACTTATCGTTTACCATGAAAAGAGTTTATCATATCACAATATGATCATTAGTAGATCAGCCTGAATCCTGAGTATACATGAACTTCTATTTGTGTTCATTGAGTTCTTTGATTCACTCGTTAAAGTTTTTTGAAAAAGATGATTCTTACAACTTCTATTTTGGGAACTTAATAACATGAATGGTTGGGAATATATTATAAAATAGTACAATCCAATCTTTCCTAATAGATCGAATATTAGTTCCTTTATTGTGTTAATTCTGGAAGTGCTAACAGTTGGATCCAAATCTATAATACGTTATAGATTAACTGTTGTTGCCCTTTTTTCCCCAATATACGTGGCAACCTCACAATTGGGCATGTGGCAAATTAGTCTTATGATCAAGAAGGGTTTAGGATGTCTCAAGTAAACTTGTCCGGGTTGAATGAACATGATGGAGACGTCCCTTCGAGAGCTGTAGCTGTGTCTGGAGAAGGAGATGTTTTGTTCCTCTTTGGGAGCTAGGTAAAGCCTTTTGGACCGAACTCAAGGCCGTAGAGATTAATTATATAAATGCATTAAATGCAGCATGGAGGAGGCGTCTACAGATGGATCTAAAAAGGAATGTTAGATGCATTAAACCCATTCTTCAATGATTACGCCCTAATCAAGGGGATTAGTGACGGCTACATATTATCACGTCAATCAAGGAAGAATAAATACTTGTCTTACCTAACACCTAGCAAAACCCTATGTAACCTACTATGCAAACATGCATGCCCTATTATTTGAATCTAAGAACTTGTGCAAGTCGAAGATGAACAATTCCAACAATAGAGACCTTTTTTGCTCTCTTCATAAAGCTATAAATACATCACTATATTAAATAGTGTAAAATATTCCTTGTAAAGAAACATTCCTTGTAAAGAAACATCACTGTATTAAATAGCAGTGACTCATGGACTAAGGCTCATTAATGTCGCAACCACGTAAAAATATTTGTATGAACTCTCTTCTAATCATTTACATAGCTTTCATTAATTAGTTAATGAAAATCCTAATCAATATTTTTGTTCTTTCATTGAGAGCTATAGAAATCCCTACGTAAGAAAATAATAATATAAATATATTAAAAGTAACTTTGCACTACGATGGTGGAGACTTGAAACCATGCACGTCAACCATGTCCACCTCGGGGTCCTAGAGGCCCAGATGAAGAAGAAGTGGCTTCCCGAATAGATGTAGAAGTAGAAGAGCAAGATGAAACAAAAGATATAGAATATGATGAAAACCAAGAAGAGTAGGACAAATATGATAATGGCAGTTACACCGAACTCATGGCCTTGAGACAGAAAGCTGATGACCATGAAGCCGAGTTGGAAGAACAAAAAGAACAGAACATGAAGAAGAAAGAAATAATGGTCTCTATGCAAAAGAGCATCGAAACAACGGGCATCCACGTGCATCCAAATGCCAAGCCCATTGGACTAGACAAAATGAGAGAAGAGTCTGCACCAAATAATCAAAGGCATAAAAATCGAGAGCCAAGCCCTATTCGGTATCCCATAGAAGGCTCACCAAGGATGAACCCCACATCCTTCCCCAAAAAAATAAGAAGGTTTAGGATCCGCAAAAATTTTGCCCTGATTTCCCAAAGGGAAAAGGTCTACAAAGGGGTAGGTTCCCAAGGGAAAATGCTGGTTCTCAGGATCGGGGAGATCGAAAAATGCATATCTATGCATCAGGAGCTGGGGGAGAGATGGGGGAAAGTTGGAAAAACCTGTTAGGTTTTATGCCCTAAATAAAACTCCATTTCAATGTAATCTATTTTATTCAACATCAATAAAGAAACAGAAGTATTTTTCATTCATTTGTGTATGTTTTGGTTCACTTTATCAATTGCTTGTCTAATTGATTTATAAATTCATCTTAAACCCTTTTCACATACTTGATCATGTTTATTGTGCTGTCATCACATTGGAAAGTAAACATGACTATGTGAATAAAGTTTCCTAGATTTATCAGATACAGGGTTTTACTGATATGATAATCTACAACAAGAGTTTACTTGTATTTGGAGAAATACTATGTTCTTTCCAGAACATTGGTTAAAGTAAAGCTCAGGTTGGATGCATGGAGTATGCATCGGAAGGGACCGATATTGAACTTTGAATTAGATTTAATTAAAGTTACCGTAAAATCTATTCAAGTCAATATCGCCAAGTTGATCCTAGATCAAATGATCTTAATCCTGTTATGATTAGGCTCAATCTTGAAAGGCTATTCGTGTTCTTTGATTTGTTAGTTAAGCCTACTTTTAGGTCAGGGTGATACGTACATTTTGGGAACACGGTAGTGCAATTGAGTGGGAGCGCTAGCATAAACATGGAATCTATAGCTTCTATCTGGCAAATAGTAAGCAAAGGATGATTTCCTTCGAGCTTGGCCAAACGAAAATAAATGGTGGAGATCTCATTTCACATAAGCTGAAATATCATTTATACGGGGTCAAGTGTTTTAAGGATAAAATACATGGTAGGGTGTTACGGTAATTTAATCCCTTTACTATGTAGATCATTCATATAGAGGATCATTGATCAAATTAGGATTATAACAATGGATAACTAATGATGTGTCTATATGGTGGAACATATAGAGCATTCTATATACTGAGAGTGCAATTCTAAGTTCTATGCGTGGATTCAACGAAGAATTAATAAGTTAGTGAATTTTAGTGCTAAATTCTTGATCTACTTATTGGAAGCTCAGTTATATAGACCCATGGTCCCCCCACTAGTTGAGATAATATTGCTTGTAAGACTCATGTAATTGGTTTTGATTAATCAATTATAATTCACAAATTAGACTATGTCTATTTGTGAAATTTTCACTAAGTAAGGGCGAAATTGTAAAGAAAGAGTTAACAGGGGCATATTTGTTAATTGTGATACTTTGTATGGTGCAATTAATAAATATGATAAATGACAATATTATTTAATAATTATTTATAGTTATTAAATAGTTAGAATTGGCATTTAAATGATTGAATTAGGAAATTGGCATTTTTGAGAAAATCAGATACAAAAGTGGTAAAATTGCAAAATTGCAAAAATCAAGGCCCAGTCCACCTAGCCTAGGGCCGGCCACTTATGTTATCTTTTTTAAATGATTTTTTCATTATTTTAATGCCATATAATTCAAATCAAACCCTAGAAGGAATGCTATAAATAGATAGTGAAGGCTTCAGGAAAATTACACTTTCTGAATCAGAAAAACCTGAGCCTCCACTCTCTTCTCTAGCCGCCACTCTCTCTCTCTCTTTTCTTCCTCAAAATTTCGAACCTCTCTTAGTGATTAGAGTAGTGCCCACACACATCAAGCAATACCTCAATCATAGTGAGGAAGATTGTGAAGAAAGATCAACAGCAAAGGAGATTCAGCATCAAGGATTCAGAGAAGAAGATCCAGGTTCAGATCTTGATAATACTCTGCTACAGAAAGGAATCAAGGGTTAGAGATCTGAACGGAAGGAGTCATTATAATTCCGCTGCACCCAATGTAAGGTTTCTTAAACTTTATATGTGTTTAATTTATCGTTTTAGAAAGTTCATATTTAGGATGTTAATAAACATACTTGTGAGTAGATCTAAGATCCTGGTAAAATAATTTCCAACAACTGGCCTCAGAGCCATGGTAATTGATTTACTTACATGAAATTTGGACTTTAAAACGATTGTTTGTATGTTCTTTGGATGGTATCATGTTGTATTGAGTGTTATTTGATGAATGATTGATGTTTGTTAAATTTTCGTGATAAATAATTGTGATTTCGATTCTATAATTATTTTTATTGGATAGTATGGAAAAAATTAAGCAAGTTAGCCTTTTACAGAACTCAATTTGGATTTTATTTGAATTAGTTATGATTTTTTGAAGATTTGACAAAATCGGAAATTTGTCTTTGATATTTTCTGCGATCATGAGAACTGTCCGTACAGTTTCGGTTTTTTCCCTTTTTCTTCAATTTTTCATACTTTTTCATGGAATTAACTTCCAAATTTTTGTATGGTTTTGTATATATACTAATACTATTCCTAATTCAATTCTAATTATCATTTTGAATTAATTTTATTTTTTTAAATTAATTCAAGATATTAGTGTAATTTGAATTCGAATAGAATTAGTATTTATCTTTTTGCTTAAAAACCTATCTTATTTTTAAATTTGATTATATTTTTTTTAAATTTAAGGTCAGATTTTATAAATATTTTAAAAGATATTTTGACCTTATTTAAAATAAGATATTTATAATCATGTAATTTTAAATAGATATAAGATAAAAAGTAGGTTTAATTTTTTAAATTTTCGAAATTTATTTTTTTTAATTCCGAAATTATTTTTTTTGAATATTAAATTTTTATTTAATTATTTATTTATTCGAAATTTATTATAAAAAAAAAAAAAAAATTAAATAAATCCTACTTCCAACTATCCAGTTAACCCTGTTGCAGGAGTATGTGTTTTAACTTATGTGTAAGTTTTCAAAACCTATTATTACTTGATTGCAAATAGCCATGGTTACCTTTTGCCAGATCTAATGATCTGATGGCTCCCTTGGTCAAGATAATAATTTGTAACAGGTATAATTTACAATCTTCTTTCATCTGTGTATGACCTAGCAACATGATAGGACCCATCCAAAGTGTGCCTGTGTGAGCCTATGTGTTTAATTTTATTATAGATGCATATAGGTTAATGTTGCTAAAATAAATTATCATAATTATTGATAGGATTTATTTAGGCCCATTTAGCTTTTGGGCCTATTCAATTAATAACAGTTGTTCTTATTAAGGTTAAATTCCTCTCTTTTGGGCCTTGTGTGAGAGTTGGGAGCCATAGAAGTGGGTACGACATACTGAACCCAGCACCCCCTCACACAAACTACCCCAATTGTGAAGGCCCATTTGCCTGATTTGAATGACTGTACTAGGGTTAATTACACTAGTTTAACCTAATTAAAATTGAATTAGCAACATAATTAATTTCATTTATTTTGAAATTAATTTAGAAAATCATAGTTTAAAGAATTTAATATTCTAAGCTAAACTATATGTATTTTCTTGTATTTAATTAAATATAGAATTATAACCATCTAGATTCTTTCTGGAACTTATTTTAAATTTTTCATTAAATATTCCTATTTAAGTTGATATTTAGTTATACATAACTAACCAACTTAAATCTGAATATCTTTTGAATTCAAAATTTTAAATTAAGTTGAGGAATTTTAGGAATTGGTTATTAAGATTCTTTAGATATTTTTTAAGTTGATATTTTTCAAATATTAACTTAAAATGGAATATCTTAGATATTTTTAGGTTAATATCTTTTTTGAATATTTAACTTAAAATATCTACAAAATTAAGTGGTTACAACTTAATTTTGAATTTAATTAAATCTGATTTGAAAGATATTTAAGTTGATTTTTTAGATTCTTTCTAAAACAACTTAAACAAGATATTTTCAAATTTGTTCCATTTAAAATTCAAATTTTTGAATTTAATTAATAATTGAAAATTAATTAAAGTTGATTTTTTATTTAAATCAATTTTGTTTTTTAATTTTTCATTATTATATTATGGAACTTATTCGATATTTATTTGAATTTATTTTTCAAATTTAAATAATAATTGAAAATTAATTAAAGTTGATTTTAATTAAACCAACTTTAATTTGTAATTTTTCATTATTATAATATCGAATATTATGATTATACAAAATACATATATATATTTTTTTAAATAATGAGCTTTTAATCAAGAGACATTCGATCTCCATTGTGGGTTTTACACCGTGTTTGTTTTAGTGAGTAATCCTCCCTAATGGAGGAACGTTCATTAGCAATTTCGCACCGTTTAACCTCGCATGATAAGTAGTTTGTAAGTGTTTTGTATGGTATAGATCACCCTAATGGTGGCGACCATACTTGACTTGCAAGTTATGAAACAATGGTGGAAGCTCATAAGATAGAATTGCCTTGACTCTCGCCTAAACGGGACAACGCTGAATTCAAATCTTGATCGAATAAAAGGTTGCTAGAATGTTTATCATTTTAGATGAGCTGACAACTCTATTCAATGAATGATGCTTTGACTCTCGCCTAAACGAGACACTGTGTCAGTTTGTTGAAATACCTTGGAAAATAAACTATGTTAGATTTAGTATTTCTATAACATATGTAATTACTTGCTATTTTCTAAATTGTGTATGAATTTATGAGCCAAAACCTTACTTCTGTTTTATTGATGTGTTGTAGTGTCATTATGAATAACCCACACCCCGATCCTCTCTTAGTTACTATCTTAGCAAAAGAACTCTATAAAGTGTGAAAATGCATCCCGGTAGTTGCATTAACTCGCACCCGTTGATGATGAATGCGAAATTCCAAAAGGCAAATCTACTGGGAATTGATTTATCAAGAGAACAATGGGTCCAACTTATCCTTAATAGTCTTCCTCCGGAGTATAATGAATTTGTTATCTCTTATATGATCAACAATTCTAACTCCTCCGACATGGACAAGCTCGAAACGAATTACGAGCCCATGAACGGAACTTGATTGCAATGGGTCCCCCTGGGTTTGCAATCAACAATCGAAGGAAAAGGACTAGGTATGAAGGATCTAGCAAAACTGCTTCTTCAAGTACAATTATCAGACATAATCTTCTATGTTCGAATTGTAATGGAAAGTGGTCATCATGAAGAACGATGTCCCGTGCTTCTAAACAATTCAAACGAAGGTAATGCTTTTGTCTTTGAATCATGTGTTTTAGAGAACGACAAATCCATCCGGATTGTTGATTCGGGTCTACTAACCATGTATGTTCTTCACTCAGTTGCTTGAAACCCGGGAAAATCTACTTCCAGTGAGAGTTACTAAACCTAAAGTTGGCAATGGCGAATTAGTATCGGTCAAAGCTAGAGGAAAAGCCCGCATCAAGTTTCAACAAAGATTTTTAATTTTAGAAAATGTTTTATTTATTCCAAACTTTAGTAGAAACTTGATTAGTGTCTCATGTTTGCAAACACAATCTTATATATTGAATTTTTCGAGTACAAATTGTTCAATTTCTCGTAATGGATTTCAAATATGTGTTGCTATAATGGAACAAGGGCTTTATGTTTTAAGACCGAGTACTCAAATCTCACTAAATAGTGAACTTTTCAGTGTAGCTAGACCTAGAAACCTAAAAAGAAAAGAGATTGATAATGATGATCAAACTTATCTATGGCATTTACGTTTAGGTCATATAGGCTTTGATAGACTCAATAGGCTCACCAAAGACGGTCCATTAAAAAATGTCGTCCTAGGTGAACCGGCCGGCATGCGAGT
Source organism: Cannabis sativa (assembly GCF_029168945.1). Classification (NCBI taxonomy): domain Eukaryota; kingdom Viridiplantae; phylum Streptophyta; class Magnoliopsida; order Rosales; family Cannabaceae; genus Cannabis; species Cannabis sativa. Next base: position 24,961,804 of record NC_083605.1, read on the forward strand.
CCCGCCTAGAAGGAAAAATGACTAAACGTTCTTTCTCTGCAAAGGGAGAGCGTGCCAAAATCCCTCTAGGGTTAGTGCATTCCGATGTCTGCGGACCTTTGAATGTCAAAGCCCGAGGTGGTTATGAGTATTTTGTCACTTTCATTGACGATTTCTCTAGATATAGTTTTCTTTACCTAATGCAAAAGAAATCTGAAACGTTTGAAAAGTTTCAAGAATTTCATGCTTTGGCCCAAAACCAATTAGGTAAATCATTAAAGATCTTGCGAACCGATAGGGGTGGAGAATATATGGATATGCGGTTCAAAGATCATTTAATTGAACTTGGAATTGAATCCCAATACACCGCCCCATGCCTACTCCACAACAAAATGGAGTTGCGTAAAGAAGAAATCGCACTCTTTTGGAAATGGTTAGGTCTATGCCGAGTTATTCAACTCGTCTACGTCCTTCTGGGGATATGCTATACGTATGGCAAATGACATTTTAAATGTTGTTCCATCTAAAGCGGTCCACTAAGACACCCGTCGAACTTTGGAATGGTCGAACACCTAGTTTGCGCCATTACTGAATTTGGGGGTGCCCTGCTCATGTCTTAAGAAAGAAAGAAGGCAAACTTGAATCACGTACCGAAGTATGCATGTTTGTTGGAAATTCTAAAGAGACTAGGGGTGGACTATTTTATAGTCACAAGGATAATAAAGTGTTTGTTTCTACAAATGCTACTTTCCTTGAAGAGAACTATATTAAAGACTACAAACCGAAAAGTAAAGTTGTTCTAGAGGAATTGCTATCAGATATAAGTCCTTCCAATGTTCCGTCCTCTTCCACTCGTGAAGAAGACGATCCCACTCCCTCAGTTGAACAAACTGAGAAATCTACTACTAAAGTTTCTGTTCAGAAGACAACCATACCTCGTCGTAGTGGGAGAGTTTCAACAAAACCCTGCTCGTTATGGCTTGGATGGTGAAATCAATATGGTCGTAGGTGACGGTATTGATGACGATCCATTAACCTATAAACAAGCAATGGCTAGTCCGCAACGGAAACGATGGTCAGCCGAATGGATTCGAAATGGATTCCATGAAAAAGAACAAAGTCTGGGAATATGTAGACGCACCTGACGACTATCATCCGATAGGATGCAAGTGGGTTTACAAGAAGAAAAGAGGAGCTGGAGGCGAAGTCGAAACTTTCAAAGCTAGACTTGTAGCCAAGGGTTATACCCAAAGAGAAGGCGTGGACTATGAGGAAACTTTTAGTCCACATTTGCCATGCTCAAATCCATCCGAATTCTTCTCTCCATAGCTGCTGCTTTCGATTATGAAATCTGGCAAATGGATGTCAAGACTGCCTTCCTTAATGGGGTACTTGAAGAAACCATCTATATGGAGCAACCAGAAGGTTATGTTCTTCCTGGGCAAGAAAAGAAAGTTTGCAAGTTAAACAGGTCTATCTATGGACTCAAGCAAGCTTCTCGCTCATGGAACAAGAGGTTTGATGAAATCATCAAAACCTACGGCTTTCTTCAGAATGAAGATGAACCTTGTGTTTACCAACTCAAGGAAGACCAAATAGTAGTATTCCTGGTCCTTTATGTTGATGACATTTTGATCATTGGAAACAATGTCAAGAAAATGACTCACATTAAGGAATGGCTCAACACTCAATTCGATATGAAAGATTTGGGTGAAGCAGCCTATGTTCTTGGTATTCAGATTATAAGAAACCGGAAGAACAGATCTCTTGCTCTCTCTCAAACGACCTACATAGACAAAGTCTTAGAGAGATTCTCCATGAGCAACACCAATGGGGCAAACATGCCTTCTAGATATGGTATTCGTCTATCTAAGGAACAGTCACCGACTGATCCTCAAGAGATAGAGGACATGGCGAAAATTCCCTATGCCTCTGCAGTTGGAAGTCTAATGTATGCAATGTTATGCACTAGACCTGACATCTGTTATGCTGTTGGAATCGTGAGCAGGTATCAGTCTAATCCAGGACAAGAACATTGGAATGCGATTAAGTATATTACGAAATACTTAAAGAGTACAAGGAATCTTGTGTTAGTCTACAAGGGTGGTGCTTTAAATCCCATAGGCTACACCGATTCGCATTTCCAGCAAGTCTTGAAGACGGGAAATCAACATCCGGGATGGTGTGTACTCTTGGGGGTGGAGCAGAGGTTTGGAGAAGTGCTAAACAAACCGCAATATCGGACTCAACTATGGAAGCTGAATACATATGAAGAAATTCGTGGAAGCCGCAAAAGAACTTGTCCGGCTAAGAAAGTTCTTCACCAAGATAGGAGTTGTTCCTGGAATGGAAAAGCCTGCGGTACTACTCTGTGATAACAATGGAGCAATAGCAAACAGTAAAGAACCTCGAAGCCACAAGAGAAGCAAACACATTGAAAGGAAGTATCACATTATCAGAGAATACGTGGCAAGAGGGGACGTACTAGTTGAGAAAGTTGACACAGAGGACAACCTAGCTGATCCATTTACCAAAGTCTTGGCCGTGACAGCCTTTGAAAAGCACCGTCAGAATTTAGGATTAATTGATATGTACTAATTAGTTTTATATTAGTGCAAGTGGGAGTTTGTTAGGTTTTATGCCCTAAATAAAACTCCATTTCAATGTAATCTATTTTATTCAACATCAATAAAGAAACAGAAGTATTTTTCATTCATTTGTGTATGTTTTGGTTCACTTTATCAATTGCTTGTCTAATTGATTTATAAATTCATCTTAAACCCTTTTCACATACTTGATCATGTTTATTGTGCTGTCATCACATTGGAAAGTAAACATGACTATGTGAATAAAGTTTCCTAGATTTATCAGACACAGGGTTTTACTGATATGATAATCTACAACAAGAGTTTACTTGTATTTGGAGAAATACTATGTTCTTACCGTAACATTGGTTAAAGTAAAGCGGAGGTTGGATGCATGGAGTATGCATCGGAAGGGACCGATATTGAACTTTGAATTAGATTTAATTAAAGTTACCGTAAAATCTATTCAAGTCAATATCGCCAAGTTGATCCTAGATCAAATGATCTTAATCCTGTTATGATTAGGCTCAATCTTGAAAGGCTATTCGTGTTCTTTGATTTGTTAGTTAAGCCTACTTTTAGGTCAGGGTGATACGTACATTTTGGGAACACGGTAGTGCAATTGAGTTGGGAGCGCTAGCATAAACATGGAATCTATAGCTTCTATCTGGCAAATAGTAAGCAAAGGATGATTTCCTTCGAGCTTGGCCAAACGAAAATAAATGGTGGAGATCTCATTTCACATAAGCTGAAATATCATTTATACGGGGTCAAGTGTTTTAAGGATAAAATACATGGTAGGGTGTTACGGTAATTTAATCCCTTTACTATGTAGATCATTCATATAGAGGATCATTGATCAAATTAGGATTATAACAATGGATAACTAATGATGTGTCTATATGGTGGAACATATAGAGCATTCTATATACTGAGAGTGCAATTCTAAGTTCTATGCGTGGATTCAACGAAGAATTAATAAGTTAGTGAATTTTAGTGCTAAATTCTTGATCTACTTATTGGAAGCTCAGTTATATAGACCCATGGTCCCCCCACTAGTTGAGATAATATTGCTTGTAAGACTCATGTAATTGGTTTTGATTAATCAATTATAATTCACAAATTAGACTATGTCTATTTGTGAAATTTTCACTAAGTAAGGGCGAAATTGTAAAGAAAGAGTTAACAGGGGCATATTTGTTAATTGTGATACTTTGTATGGTGCAATTAATAAATATGATAAATGACAATATTATTTAATAATTATTTATAGTTATTAAATAGTTAGAATTGGCATTTAAATGATTGAATTAGGAAATTGGCATTTTTGAGAAAATCAGATACAAAAGTGGTAAAATTGCAAAATTGCAAAAATCAAGGCCCAGTCCACCTAGCCTAGGGCCGGCCACTTATGTTATCTTTTTTAAATGATTTTTTCATTATTTTAATGCCATATAATTCAAATCAAACCCTAGAAGGAATGCTATAAATAGATAGTGAAGGCTTCAGGAAAATTACACTTTCTGAATCAGAAAAACCTGAGCCTCCACTCTCTTCTCTAGCCGCCACTCTCTCTCTCTCTTTTCTTCCTCAAAATTTCGAACCTCTCTTAGTGATTAGAGTAGTGCCCACACACATCAAGCAATACCTCAATCATAGTGAGGAAGATTGTGAAGAAAGATCAACAGCAAAGGAGATTCAAAGATCAAGGATTCGGAGAAGAAGATCCAGGGTTCGGCATCTTGATAATACTACGCTACGTGAAAGGAATCAAGGGTTAGAGATCTGAACGGAAGGAGTCATTATAATTCCGCTGCACCCAATGTAAGGTTTCTTAAACTTTATATGTGTTTAATTTATCGTTTTAGAAAGTTCATATTTAGGATGTTAATAAACATACTTGTGAGTAGATCTAAGATCCTGGTAAAATAATTTCCAACAAAACCCTCCTATCAATTTGAGACAGAAACTCAATGCCAAACACGGAGATCTTAGGAATCAATTAGAGAGGAAGAAATGAGCAATACTAGTCTCGGGAGGCACCTTAAATGAGGGAATCTTGGCTGAACTCGCTATCCACTGAAAGGATAGAGTCTGATTGTGAGGACCAGGAACCCTACACTAGAAACATCCTTGAAGCAGAGGTCCCAAAGAATTTCAAAATGCCTGAAATAACGATGTACACATGAGACACAGACCCTAGTGACCACTTATCCTAGTTTAACCGCGTAATGATAGTCATGAGAGTCAGTAAAGATGCGAAGTGTTTGTGTTTCCTGCTGACATTAGGAGGGTCCACTGAGGAGTGGTTCAAGATGTTGGAACCAGGATCCGTAGATTGCTTGAACAAACTACAAGTTAGCTTTTGAAGGCAGACCTAGCAGCCAGGAAAATTAACCTTCAAGACAGTGCTTTGATCAATATCAAGCAAATACCGGTTGAGACCCTTAAAAACTTTATATTTATCATATATGAATACTTAACTTGTTAATTAGTTATGATATGCATCAAAACTCCCAAGTTCTCCTTAATGTTCAATGGACAAATGCATGGCTTTTTTGCATCACAGAGAGGATTGAGGCAAGGGGATCCTATGTCCCCTCTGATCTTTGTTCTAGGGATGGAATATCTCACTAGAATACTGAAGAAGGTTGTGGAAAAATATGATTTCCAGTCCTGTGAGAGATGCAGGGGTTTGAAGCTCAATCATCTCAGATTTATAGAAGATGTACTCTTGTTTTCTAAGGGAGATTTAAGAAGTGTCAAGTACATGCTACAAGGACTGAAACTTTTCTCAGCTACATCGAGACTTTTTCCTAATCCATCTAAATCTCCAATTTATGGCAGCAATATGCCACAGAATGAAATTGATAGGATGTTGGTTGCCTGGGGTTAACCATCCAGAAAACCCCTTTTACTTACCTTGGGGTTCCTATATGTGAAAGGAAGATATCAAGCAAAGAGTGCGCTATCCTGGCAGAGAAGATGACAGCTCGTATCAGAATTTGGAGTTCCAGGTACTTGTCTTTTGCTGCTCGAATAGTGCTAATCAACTCAGTATTACTCTCCATTCATGCATATTGGAGCCAGGTAATGGTTTTACCTAAGAAGGTCGTTAGTGAAATTGAAGCCATATGTAGAGCTTTCTTATGGAAGGGACAACATATGTTTCAAGGAGCTGGTGCAATAGCTTGGGACCAAGTGTGCAAATCAAAAACAGAAGGAGGATTAGGCTTCAAAAGAGTAAAGGAATGGAATAAAGCAGCCATGATCAAATATGTATGGGCCATTTCAAAGAAAGAAGAAAATCTATGGGTGCAATGGATCCATAGTGTTTATCTCAAGAACAAAGATTGGTGGAGCTACACATGTCCAAACCAAGGGAGCTGGTATTCGAGGCAGCTGGTGGCTCTAAAAGACCAGGTATGCTCCTCACCTGATATGCAGCAATTCAAGGGAGTAACTGTTGGGAATTATTTTACCAGGATCTTAGATCTACTCACAAGTATGTTTATTAACATCCTAAATATGAACTTTCTAAAACGATAAAATAAACACATATTAAGTTAAGAAAACCTTACATTGATGCAGCGGAATTAATGTCTCCTTCCACTCAGATCTCTAACCCTTGATTCCTTTCTGTAGCAGAGTATAATCAAGATCTGAGCCCGAATGTTCTTCTTCTTCAAGTTTTGATCCTTCACAGTCTTCCAATCTATGATTGAGTTACTGCTTGCTGTGTGGGCACTCACTCTTTCACTAGGGTCACGAAAAAGATGAAGGGAAAAGAGAGAGGGTTTCGGCCAAGGTGTAGAAAGTGGGGAAGGCTCAGTTTTCTGAAGAGAGAAATTTCTGTCAGAAAAGCTTATGAAAACTTGTTGTAAGCATGTGTTGTGACTGAGCCATCACTTTCTATTTATAGGCAACTACTAGGTTTAGGTTAGGATTTATTTGGCATTAAAATAATGAAAATATTAATTTGAAAAACTCATCTAAGTGGCCGGCCATATGGTGTTTAATGGGCCTCACTTGATTTTGCAGTTTTATCAAATTTTATCTCTATTTTCTCAAAAACGCCAATTTTCCAATTCTAACCTTTTAAATGCCAAAACTAATTATTTAATAACTAAAATAGATTATTAAATAATATTGTCATTTAATTTAATTATTAATTAGACATATAAAATCCATTGATAAATAAATAAACCTAGAAAACTCTTTTCTTTACAATTTCACCCCTGCTTAGTGAAAATTCATAAAATTAGACATAGTCTAACTTTAGAATTATAATTGATCAATCACGAATCAATTAATGAGTCTTACAAGCAGAATGTTCTCAACTAGAATGGGGACCATGGATCTATATGCTGAGCTTCCAATAAGTGAACCAAATTTACCAAGTAAATTCCTACTTATTAATTCTTCGTTGAATCCACTCTTAGAACTTAGAATTGCACTCTCAGACTTATATAGAGCATATTGTATGTTTCACGATACCAATATACTATCTCATTTAACCATTGTTATAATCTTATTGTGATTTAAAGATCCTCTATATAGATGATTTACATCGAGATGGGATTTCTTTACCGTTCTCACCCCTCAATGTATTTTGCCTCTTAAAACACTTAGCTACCTGTAAATGGTGTTTAGTGATCTAATAATTAGTCAGTTAAACAAGAGCTCATCCATTTACTTCTATTTGCTAAGCTCGAAGGGAATCATCACTTAACTTCTATACATCAGTAGAAGCTATAGATTCCATATTTATGTTCAGCACTCCCACTCAATCATACTATCATGTTCCCAAAATATACGTATCACCCTGACCCAAAAGTAGGCTTAACTAATAAATCAAAGAACATGAATAGCACTCCTGAGTTGAGCCCAAGCATATCAGGATTTAGATTCTTTTTAATCTTAAGATCAACTACTGATATTGACTTGGAAAGATATGTATAACGGTAAGTTTGTAATATCTTAACTTAGTTGCAATATCGGTCCAGTCCAATGTATACTCCATACATTCGAAACTAGTATACTTTACTAATGTCCTGGAAAGAACATAACACTTACTCCAAGTGTAAGTACACATCATCGCTGATTATCACATTAGTGTAAATCCAAAACACTGATGAAACAGGGACCAAAACTTTTGATTCATATGATCACAATCACATTCCACTGTGTTGACGATACTGTAATTGTGAATAAACATATGATCTGGATTAAACTGATTTTGTGTGTATGAATGTCATAAACATATTAAACATATTAAACCATTAGCATGTAAAATTCATGCAAACATCAATCACTTCTAATTTCTTTTATTGATAACTAATCAGATTGTAAAGAGTTTTATTTAGGGCATAAAACCTAACAGTAACTTACCAAATCTCTACAGGGTATCGAATTCTATGTCCCATTCAAGAGAAGAAACAATAGAGTAAATTGGTTTGGGGTAGGTTCAATTCTCCCAAACATAGTTTTGTTTTCTGGCTTGCTGTCCAGTGGAGATTGAAGACAAGAGAGCGACTGCACAGAATGAATATTATTGGCGATTCTTCATGTATAAGTTGCGAACACCAGGTAGAAACAATTGACCATCTATTTTTTCACTGTTACAGGTCAAAGGAATGTTTGCAGGGAGTTGGGAGCTAGTTACAATGGAGATCATCTGATATAACTCTCTTCAGAGTGATTAAATGAATGCATAGACTTAAAGGCTCTAGGTTCCAAAGGTTGGTTATGGCTGCTGGTCTAGCAAGCCTTGTGTACCATATTTGGAGGGACCGAAATGAGCAATTATGGGGTGGAAAATAGTAGCCCATTGATCAATTAATAAGGAAGATCAAGGAAGATGTACACTTAAGAATTAGATTGATATGGCCCAAGAAAGTTAGTACTAAAGATGTACAGTGGTTTAGTAATTTGTAAATTGTAAGTGTATATAATACCGGCCTTGAAGTGGCCATTTTGCTTGTACAAAAATTGATTTTGAGCAATAAAATTCATCTGATTCATCAAAAAAAAATGTAGACAATTTATAGAATAAATGAGGATATGAAGTTCATACGAAGGAATAGTCTAATCTTGTGAAATCCCAAAGTTGATATCTTTGGTTATAATGTTAAGAATTAATGAAGGTTATCTAAGAGGATCAATAGAATATTAGAAACATACTGTGAGCATATTTGATAAATGTTAGATTATCTTAGAATAATCTCTTCCCCTGACGAAGTGTTTGTCATAAAGTGATAATTAAATATTCTATTGGTTAGGTACTTTAATAAGTGTGGTATGAGAGAAATATTAGACACCTATTCACTGGAGTAATACAGGTGAGAAAAGAGTACAATGGACCAAAAAGACCCGAGGAACATAAAAAAAATCATGGAGTGAATCTGAGTAGTATGCTCACTTCATTTAGTACATAGAAAAGCTACACTGATTTAAAGCGTAGGAATATCAAGTTCTAAATAGGAGATTTTGTTTTTCTCCAAGTATTTCCTATGAAAGAGATATGTAGAGATGGAAGTTAAACCCTAAATTCATTAGACCCTTTTGAGACTGGAGTAAGTAGGGCAGGTAGCCTATTAGCTATCCTTGACTCCTGCATTGTCCAGAGTGTATAATGTATTTCATATCTCCATGTTCAGAAAATATGTATTAGACTCGACCCATATTCTGAGTTGTGACAATGTTAAGCTTCAGTCAAATTTATTATATAGAAAAAACATCATGTTCAGGTTTTAATTTGGAAAAAGAAAGTAATATGGAATGAGACAATTCTACTAGTTAAGGAAGTACTGTAAAGAAACAGCAAGATGGAAGAAGCAACTTGAGAGTTAGAATTGTGAATACGAGAGTAATATCCCGAATTGTTTAGGTAAATTTTGAGGAAAAAATTTCTATAAGGATGGGATTGTTGTAATATAATTTATGCTAAATTAAGTTAGCAGGATCATAATCATACCCATTACTACTTAATTAACCCATAATATACAATAAATCCTTATTATTCATAATTAGATTTATTATATATTATGGGTTAATTAAGTAGTAATGGGTATGATTATGATCCTGCTAACTTAATTTAACATAAATTATAAATTTTACTATAAGTGGATAAATAAGCATAATTTATTAATTACAAATTACGAAAAATTAATTGAAATATGTGGATATAATGTAAGTTATTTGTGAAATAAAAATATTTTCAGGTTTGTTGACCCTGAAGACTCGGTAAGTGGATAAATAAGCGTAATTTGTTAATTACAGAGATTTATTTGAAATACGTGGATATAATATGAGTTATTGTGAAATAAAATATTCTCAGATTCGGCGACCCTGGAGACCTAATTAGAGGCCAAAAATAGCAAAATAATTTTAGTTAGAAATATTGATAGGATTATTAAGATAAGTTGATTTTAGAAATAGCAGGGTATTTTAGAGTACGCAGAGTTGACCAAATACTCTAGAATTAAAGATTTTTTAGTAGCTAAGAAATAATAAAATAATTATTAATAATAAAAAATTTATTAATATCATTATACTATTATATAATTGTTATACTATTATAACTGTTATATTATTATAATATTAATATTATTAAAATTTATTGTTAGATAAGTTTATAAATAAAATAGTATAAAAGAACCCTCCATTCTCTGTCGAACAAGATCCTCATCCTTTCTTTTCATTTTATTTGATTTTCAACCCGAAACCTAGCGATCTAAGCTCTAGCAGTAGCAAAATAGCAAATCATTGAAGAGGGAAAGCTTAAGGTATGGTTTAATTTTATTTTAAGTTGAAAAATGATTGGTTTTTTTATAGTGACTTTGTGATTTAGAATAGTTATGGAGCTTTTGACTTCGTAGAATTGTTATTTGGTAGTTATAAGACTAGTTTCGATGTTTACTTGTTGATTTGATGTGATTTTGAGTTAGAAATCGAGTTTGGAACTTTTTAAATCTTAGTCTGAACATTAATGGCGTTTTCCATTTAAGGGCTCTCTTTTAATTTTGGTTAGTTGGAATTGTAGTAGATATGGTATATATGTGTCTTGTAAAATTTGGAATGATTTGGATAGATTTGGGGGTGTTTCGATGAGTGAAAAATTTGGAATTTTCGTGTTCTACCATTTTTGAAAATTCTTAGGAGATCAGAAATAGTATTTTTATCATAACTTCTTACTCGGGTGTCCGTTTTGGACGTTCTATATACCGTTTCGAAGCTTGAAACAAACTCTACAATATGGTTTATGTTTTAGAACCAAAATATAAGTTTAATTTTAGCATATTTATACCGCGAAGTTTGGTTAAAAACCCTAGGTTGTCTTATGTGAATATTAAGTAGTGTTTTGGGATAAACAGTTATTAGTTTACCATTGTTGTGACATAGGGCCAAGATTATTAGGGTGTTTCTCCACTTGAGTTGGCCGACATGCATACTACTTTAAAACTTGTTTGATAATTGTTTGAGACAAAATTGATAAATTACACATGATTTTGAGATATGATATAGGCAATCTTTTTGGATCGACTGAGGTTTTCAAGCCTACCCTATTTTGTAAATGTTGGAATTTATTTTACCAGGATCTTAGATCTACTCACAAGTATGTTGTTTAACACCCTAAATATGAACTTTCTAAAACGATAAATAAACACATATAAAGTTAAGGAAACCTTACATTGGTTGCAGCGGAATAATGTCTCCTTCCACTCAGATCTCTAACCCTTGTATCCTTTCTGTCGCAGAGTATTATCAAGATCTGAACCTGGATCTCCGCCCGAATGTCCTTCTCTTTGTGTGTGATCCTTCACAGTCTTCCAATCTATGATTGAGGTACCACTTGCTGTGTGTGGGCACTTACTCTATCACTAAGGTTCGAAATTTAGAAGAAGAAAAGAGAGAGGGTAGGTTTCGGCTAAAGAGAGAAAGGGAAGGCTCAGTTTTCTGAAGAGAGAATTTTCTGACAGAAAAGATTATGAAAAGTTGTGATTTGACTGAGCCATCACTTTCTATTTATAGGCAACTACTAGGTTTAGGTTAGTAATTATTTGGCATTAAAATAATGAAAATATCAATTTGAAAAACCTGCTTAAGTGGCCGACCATGGTGTGTAATGGGCCTCACTTGATTTTTGCAGTTTTCACAAATTTTATTTCTATTTTCTCAAAAACGCCAATTTTCTAATTCTAACCATTTAAATGCCAAAACTAATTATTTAATAACTAAAATAGATTATTAAATAATATTGTCATTTAATTTAATTATTAATTAGACATATAAAGTCTATTAATAAATAAATAAACCTAGAATCTCTTTTCTTTACAATTTCGCCCATGCTTAGTGAAAATTCACAAATTAGACATAGTCTAACTTTAGAATTATAATTGATTAATCACAAATCAATTATTGAGTCTTACAAACAGTATAGTCTCAACTAGAATGGGGACCATGGATCTATATGCTGAGCTTCCAATAAGTGAACCGAATTTACTAAGTAAATTCCTACTTATTAATTCTTCGTTGAATCCACTCTTAGAACTTAGAATTGCACTCTCAGACTTATATAGAGCATATTATATGTTCCACGATATAGATATGCTATCTCATTTAACCATTGTTATAATCTTATTGTGATCAAAGATCCTCTATATAGATGATTTACATCGAGATGGGATAATTTTACCGTTCTCACCCCTCAACGTATTTTTCCCCTTAAAACACTTAGCTACCTGTAAATGATGTTTAGTGATCTAAGAATTAGTCACTTAAACAAGAGCTCATCCATTTACTTCTATTTAGCTAAGCTCGAAGGGAATCATCACTTAACTTCTATACACCAGTAGAAGCTATAGATTCCATATTTATGTTCAGCACTCCTACTCAATCATACTATCATGTTCCCAAAATATACCTATCACCCTGACCCAAAAGTAGGCTTAACTAATAAATCAAAGAACATGAATAGTACTCCTGAGTTGAGCCTAAGCATATCAGGATTTAGATTCTTTTAATCTTAAGATCAACTACTGATATTGACTTGGAAAGATATAACGGTAAGTTTATAATATCTTAACTAAGTTTCAATATCGGTCCAGTTCAATGTATACTCCATACATTCAAAACTAGTATACTTTACCAATGTCCTGGAAAGAACATAACACTTACTCCAAGTGTAAGTACACATCATCGCTGATTATCACATCAGTGTAAATCCAAAACACTGATGAAACAGGGACTTAGTCTTTTGATTCATATGATCACAATCACATTCCACTATGTTGACGATACTGTAATTGTGAATAAACATATGATCTGGACTTAACTGAGTTTGTGTGTAAATAAACATATTAAACCATTAGCATGTAAAATTCATGCAAACATAAATCACTTCAAATTTCTTACATTGATAACTAATCAGATCGTAAAGGGTTTTATTTAGGGCACAAAAACCAACAGTAAACTCTCTAGTTTTACCCAATTTGAGCGTAAATGTTGAAATCTTGTTTTTTTAAACCTTATAAATGAACCTTTTGAGCCTTAAAAAAATAATCCATTGTTCTTCATTATTTTTCAAACCATAGTATATTGATGTATTATCTTTGTAGAGCTGCGAGAGTTATTGATGAGTGCACATTTATGCACTCATTCTTAGTCAATTATTAAATGGATTAGTATTTATTTTTGTATAGATTTGATGTATTTTCTCTAAGTGTGTAGGTTTATGCTGAAAAGATATTTTGTGATGGACAGAGATCTTTGAGCCCTTTTTGACAATGATTTTATCATTTTCTCGAAGACCTTATAGAACCCAAAATGATAGAGCTCGATCCTATCTTTCCAAAACATGTTAAATCATCTCATTTGGAGTCCAAACGCAAAAGTTATGCATGATTTACTGAACAAGGTCGAAGCAGAAAAAATTAGTGTTGTGTGCTATAGCGCAGAGGGTCTGTGATATAGTGCCCGGCTGGAAAAAAATTGTTTTTTAACGAAAAAAAAAAAGATAATTTCAGCACGGGTTCGGGATTTTTTCTCTTAGATGCTATAGCGCGGGGTATAAGCGCTATAGAGCAACACTTATCATTTTTTAAACAAAAAAAAAAGCCTAATTCTAAGAGGATTGATCTATCTTTGTTGGCCTATATAAAGAAGCATGTAAATCATATTGAGGAACGACTAGAGAGAGAGAAACAAGCAACTTTGAGATTAGAAAATATATTGAAGAGTAAGAGAGAAGAGACTTCAAGCAATCATTATCAACAGGGCCGGCCCTGAAATGTAGTGGGCTATAGGGTAAAAATTATTTTTTGGGCCCTTATTTAGAAAAAAAAATGGTATTTTTCAAAATCAGTAAAAAAATTGTATAATTTTAAAAGGGAAATTTTTTTTTTTTGGGCCCCTGGACTAGGTGGGCCCTAGGCACAGGCCTAGCCCGCCTATGCCCAGGGCCGGCCCTGATTATCAACTATCATTATTAGAGTTCTTTTCTTCTTCTTCTTCTTTATTCTTTTACTTAGTTATTTAATTATGAATATGATTATTGTGGTTATTATGTTTGTGATTATGAACTAAACACTCATTCTAAAGTGTTGATGGAATTATGTTAGATTATGAATTTAAGTTTTTAGAGTATTCCCATATTTTTTCTTATTATTTGTTTATGTAATTTTGTGCTAATTATAATCTTCTTAATGCTTGATCACCATCAATTAGTATAGAAATTTTAGGCTTTACACTTGAGAGAAGTGATTTAAAATCGGATTTAGAATGGCATGACATAGGAAAAGTGTGAGATTGAGAGATTCCACTATTTCTATGAGTTTCATTGAAACGGAATCATATTGTTTTATGAGTGCTTATTTAATTAATATTGAATAGAGATATCATGTTAGTTAATTTAAGTTAAATCTATCATCGCTTGAGAGAGGTTAATAGGTTACTTTAAGACTTTTGAAACTACAAATTATAGAATAAATTGAGATAATCATTAAATTTAGATTCATAGTTTGAAATATAGAGAAATCAATGCTCTAAGTTTTTACTTTATGATAAAAAAATCGTTGTTTTTCTATTTATCTTATTATTTTTTCTTAATTATAATTTAATTTGTGTTATCTAATTAAAGTATAAAATTAAAAAGTATAATAATTAGTAAAATTTAATAATCAATCCTTGTGGGTTCGACAACCTTGTTATAACAACACTGTACGCTAGTAGTAAAAAAAATAGTGTTTCAATTATGTTGAGGAAAAAATATTCATGATTATGTATAAGTGATGATGAGAAAACCATTGAGAAGTTGTAATTCATGACTATCAGACAACGACCTAATATTTTCATTATAATAAAAAATGGACAAGGTACATTCTGGATGTGTGATAATTGACCCTTAAGTTGCAAGAGTCGAGCCTTGGATTGACTAGAAAATCGTTGCTCGAGAGCTCACCAAACATCATACGAGGTGCAATAGGTAGTAACTGAGGCAAGGACTTCTTCAACTTCAAACTTGGATTTGAGCCAAGAAAGGAAAGGTTGATCTTTGCATTTCCATTGCGCATAAGCAGGGCCAGAATCACCACAGACCAATTTCTTTGGAGGGGAAACATTACTGAAGAGGATTGTGTCTAGGTCATGCCCAATGATTGTGAGAACAACCTGGGATTTCTAGGCAAGAAAATTAACTCGATCAAGTTTTATTGTGAGGGAGAAAATTGGAGAAAATATTCTATGATTGAGTGGAGGTCGCCGCCGAAGCTGCAATAGTAGTGGTCTCTAGAGCAATAGTCACATTAGATGTCGAAGAAGTCATTGACTTTAGATAGTCTCTAATACCATGAAAAGTTTTATAGAAGAACTTCTTGAGTGAATCTCTGAAGAAATATCTAAGGAAAAGCTTAATCCCAAAATGAGAGATTAAGTACGCTTTTATACAGTTGCAACTAATGAATGAATGTTTACATAAGGTGCTTAACAGAAAATAAAACATAACTAATAAACAAATCTTGTTTTAAATAGTAAACAAGATTGCTATTGGATACACCAGAATTTTAACATAGTTATCACCTTTTAATTTGTTCTTTCACAAACCCTCCTTTATTTACTTCGCTTTTTATTTTGTAAATAATAAATTAAATCGTAGTTTTTGTGGGATGGACTTATACTATACCACCATACTAAAGTAATTGGTTTAGTTTAATATTAAAAAATGCTAAATTTATTACGTTATATGACAATCAGGGACTGATATTTTGCACTGGGATAATCACGCAGCACAACATATTGCAACATTTGACTGCCACTTAGTCAAGAGAGAAGATTAAAGCTGGAATATCTACCCAAGATCAAATATCTACCAAACAAGTTTAAACTGCTGAAATACAAGATGGGACTACAAAGTATCTATTTAGAAGTAGAGTAGTTAAAGAGTAGTTTGATTAATATGTTACGACAGTGTAACAGGTTTTCGCTACCCAATTTGTTAAATGCTGTTATTAGATTTCTTTGTATATAAAGCTGGTGTAAATCTTTAACTTCACCAATAATGAAATACATGGTATCATTTTCAATCAGGCCTTTTGTAATACAGTACATGCTTTATTAACAAATGAAACGCCTGTGTAAACTGGTGCCCCTTCATTTGTTATTAGTTAAATAATTCATACATTATTCTGGTTTATGAAATTCTGTAAAAAAAAAAATCTATCCTATATTTCTTTGAAGAATTTGAATGAGAACCTACGCTGTTTTACAAGGGGATAATTACACAGAATCATAAATGAGATTTTTACAAATAACAATGACAAACAAATGATAAGAATGAATGAGATGGTATTAGTGTTACATGCTCATGGCTCTTGAGGGAAGTTCAGAATCTGTATCTTGCAAATCGCCGTCACCCCCCTCTACCTTTTCCTGCAAATATCCACAGCCAGAAGTTGAAAGTTACCAGTCTTCGATGTAAATACCATTTAAAGTCTACTAAAGGTTAACAACAAAAGAACCCCAGGAACAAATTTGGACAATTAGATGCATGTGCATTATTCCCACCATTTCTTTTATTAAAAATCATACCACTGAATTCTTCAACTTGTTTTCTGCTAGGTATCTTTCTAATGCGCCTTCACCACAAAGAATCTTCCCTCCACATCCAGGAGTATCCACTGACCCTACAGACTCTTCATCGACTACTACAGCATCTATCCTTTCATTTCCTGTCTTGACATCAGGAATCTGACATACCAGTAATGTAATTACGTCAAGAATACAGTTCAATTAGATGTATTTTATTTTTGTTTCTCCAAAGTAAAATCCATGCTGGAGCCAAACTGTATTTGCAAGATATACCTCGTACATCGCCTCAGTCAGAGTACTTTCGAGTATCGCTCTCAGACCCCTGGCACCTGTATTCTTAGACATTGCCTTATTTGCAATCATTCTCATTGCTTTCTCAGTAAAGTGTAGCTTTACCTATAATGTATAAAAAAAATCCATTATAATTAAAATAAGCACTTGAATCCATGTGTGGGTGTAACAATATATGTGTCCAGGTGAACGAGAGCACAATTCAGTTTAAATGCTTACATTGTTCATGCTAAAAAGTTTCTTGTACTGCTTACCAAGAGCATTTTTAGGCTCCATGAGGACCTGCAGGATATGAAAAAATATTCAATAAATGCTTCCAAATGTGAATTCTTAAGCTTCTATTTCTCAACAAAAAAAAAAAGAAAGAAAAATAAATAAATAAAAGCAATAACAAACGGAGAAGATGTATGTCCTATAATCATGAAAATCAAATTTGGGGATTTCATGAAAGAATTTATTGGACCACATCCAATGTTTTCAGACTTGTTTAGATCCGATCAAATTATACATTGAATGTTGAATTTTAACAACCAATCCAATCCAATTAATTTCAATCACCCGAAACGAATTTTAGATTGAATCGATTCTATCCATTGGTTCAAGTTTATCAAATGTTTTCGATCTAGTATTTTTTGCATAGAATCAAATCTATTCAATGTTTTTGATCCAGTATCTATTGGATATCTAACTGGATATTCAAAAATTACATCCAATTCGATCATAATTAGATATTAAGTTTTTAGTGGTTGGTTATAATTGGATTGGATCGATTTATGTATACCCCAACTACAACTATACCAGAAAGAGACGAAAAGGAAAAACAATCCAAATATCCTGGGATTTTTCTCATAGCCTTGTGGGTGAATACCAAGTAGACAATTGTTGTTCATCCACTCTCGGAAAAAAAAAATTAAAAGAGCAGATATAGAATGGAGACAAATTAATGAAATACCTGAACAAGTTGATCCTCAGTCAAAGCTGATAAACTAACTAATATTGGAAAACGTCCAATAAACTCCGGTATGAGACCATATGCAATAAGGTCAGAACTTTCAACCTGAAAGGTAAAATTAACATGTATTAGTTGCTACTCTCATTTTTTAGAATTTTGATTTCTTTTTGTTGTTTGTAGATATTCATCATTGATAAACCAAAAATTTTCTTCAATTTCTAACTTTCTTCACCTCCTTTCTTTTGTGACTTTTGTATATTAAATGCACAATGAAATGGAAGAATATAAGGCCCCATTTGTCTGTTACTGCAGGAACACATTCTTACCGATTCAAGTAAAGTTGACGTGATTGCGGCACTAGTTACACTGGTACCTCTCATGTTAGCACGGACAGGAGCACCAAACCCAATAGAGGAATCCTGCCTTCTGCTTTGTTTACACTATCTTATGTTACAATTAAGGTGGAAAACATAAACATAAAATAGAACCTGGAAAAAATTACTGAAAATTTTTCAAGGAGTGTTACCTTTCTGAAATTGTTTTGTCAAGATCAACAAAGGCCCCACCACATACAAAAAGAATATCTTTCGTATCTATCTGCAGATCATTACACATTTACAATATAATTTTACAAACAACGGTTCCTAGACTTTCAGTGACAATCACATGCACAGAGAATTTTAAGGCCAGAGAGGAAAAACAGTAAAGAAAGCTGAAATAAAAGCACTAAAAATCAAATGCTTGAGGAATGTCTGCAAATTCTCAAACTCGTGAGGGGGAGGTTGGAGTAATTCACTTTAATAACTTCTTAAAAATATCAAATAAAACCATTCTCAGTTTCATATATTGTTTATTGTAAAGAAGAGTAAGACAATTAATGGATAACAGTTGGCAGAAAAGGCATACCTGTATGTTATCACCCCTAGGATGCTTTCTTGCCCCCTTCTCAGGAACATTAACTATCTAGACAGGAAGAAGATAATCTCATGGTAAGATACCAGCAGAATGACGAGAATACCATAATAATACATATATTTTTTTTAAAATGACCATGTGATAGCAAAAATAAATGCCACAACTTAAAAATACAAAATTCCAGTATAAAAATAAAAGGCGCAACAATATTCCACTTATGGGAATACAGCAATATTAAATGACCTTCTATACTCTTTATTATTCAGTCCCTTTCATCTTTAGGTGCACACTCAACATCATCATATCACAAGTATCTCATTAACCTCCATCATGTGTGCAGTGAAAACATTTTGCTGGCAGTTTAGGCTTTTAACGAAACATAACAATGACTTTTTGGAGCCACAAACTGGAAAGTCAAGTTATCTGCCGAAAAGCTAAAACAGTTTTGTGTGCTCAAGCTTCTATTTCTTAACTCCCAGACATGCTTGCCCTTTAAATTCAATAGAAAATTGCTTATTATGCTGGCATGACTTCCTAAAGATGACATATAAACAGCATTGACATACTTCAGATTAAACTTGGCTCTAACACACTGGAGGGAGCACCCTCCAACCTCAAGAAATATCAAAATAACTGTACTTTGAACTCTTTTACAACGAAAACGAAATGCCATATCTAACCAAAATATGTTTCTACTTCTGGACTGAGACATACACACCTATTTAAGAGATATACTCACCAAGTAATTTAATATTAAAATCTTTATTTAGCACAGATAATATAATACCATGTTTACATCTTCTATGTCTATTGCTTTTCTTTATTTCATTTTTTGCTTTTTATGGGTTTGAAGGGAGAGTTCATCTGGTAAGAATTGAATTTCAAATGTTCTTAGTGATATATAATTAGCATTGGAATAATTCTTTATGAAAATAAAAAGAGCACTCAATGCAATGTAACACAGTAGCTCACAGTTCCTTCAAGCATTTTCAGTAACGCCTGCTGAACACCTTCACCGGAAACATCTCTGCTTATATTTAAGCTTTCAGCCTGAAAAAATGACAGCAACATACTTAAAATACTTCAGCTACGCAATACTTAACAAAAAACATAAGAAAAAACAACGAACCTTCTTGGTTATCTTGTCAACTTCATCGATGTAAATCATCCCTTGCTGTGCTGCTTGAACATTAAATTCTGCTGCCTGTTAGTGAAAAAAGTATTTTCAGTTCACAAATGAACCAAAAGTAGTGACATACTCTAGTCCAAGATTATAAAGAAAAAATGAAAGAAAATATATTATATCAACTATGAAACAACTGACTTACCGCAAGTAATTTATACAAAATTGATTCAACGTCTTCTCCAACATAACCAGCCTAATAAAAACATATTCCAACCAAGAAGAGTCAAAAGCTATGAAGTAAAATTTAAGTATATTAAAACAGTCAAATTCAGCATGAGACTGACCTGTGTTAATGTTGTTGCATCAGCAATGACAAAAGGCACATTCACAAACCGAGCTAGCGTCTTTGCAAGTAATGTTTTCCCTATAGGAGGATGTGTAAATTAACATGACAGTTGAGAGTCATTATTTTTCTATCGAAAGGCTCTAAATTATTGACGCAAGGCAATGAAGGAAATAATTTTGTGATCACGAATGCAGATATCAAACCTGAGCCAGTTGGACCCATCAGAAGAACGTTGCTCTTTTCTAGCTCCACGTTATCATCATCATCGTCATCATACGTTGTCTTGGGAATTCCAGTTTCTGTTCCTGACCTAGAATAAAATAACAATAATAATAAAACCAATCAACTTAGTTCAATTAATTGAAATAACTAGGGGTGAGCAATTTAATAACAAAATGAGCCAACCCCCTAGTGGACTGGGCTGCCAAATGCAAATTTATTATGTAAAGCTAACCCTTTTTGTAAGGAGGTTTGGTAGATTCTTTTGTAGTGATTATAAACAGCCACAGAAAGCACCTGTAGCATAGATATAAGCCATTCAGAGGAGAAGGAACGAGTCAAATTATGTGAAGCGAAACATGGCTAGAAGGCATGGCATATGATGACATCGATGATAAGTAAGAATAAATGGCAGCATTTAAATTATTTCAGAAAAAGAAAGACCTTTTTGGCCCTTTGTTGGCCAATAACGAACTTATCAAGACCCTTGCAAATCTCCTTTGGCGTGGGTAAATCCTTCCCCAGATTGGAGCCACCCCAGCCTTGTTTGTCTGCGGCACTAGCAGCAGAGCCATTTCCAGCGGGGCCTGAACCTGAACCCGATGCTCGAATCACATTAACGCCAGGTGCGAAGGGCGGGCCTGGTGGAGTGTGTACGGTCAGTCCATTGGAACGAGGAGGAGGAGAAGGAGGCGGTGGTGGTGGCCAATTCTCAGGAGGTTCGGCACCATTACCATATGATCTCAACGTGTTCCAAAACGAGGTTTTAAACTTATTATTGAGAGAGCCCAGCTCGACATCATCATTGGAGCTACTATTTCTAGAGGTACCCTTCTTGTCCTGGTCGTGGACTTTGGTGTTAGTTAGCCTTCCAATCTCGACGAAGGTGCCTTGGAGAGGGGCAGTACGGTTGGGACGGAAGTAGTATGCGGTTTTGCAATTGGGGCAGAGATTAACTGCCTGTAAATCGGACGAGGGGGCATCCGACGAAGGGGGAGAAGGCATGAGATTGGGGAAGCGGACACTGGAAGAGAAGAGAAGGTCCATGCGGTTGAAGGAACAACGAGGGCAATTTGCCTCGGCTCTGATCTTGCGAGTGCGGGTATCGTGGGAACCGCCATGGTCCCACTTGTAGCGCTCTTGGACTCCGACGAGGGACTCACGGCGTCGATGGGTGGTTATGTGGAGGTGGTTGAGGTGAGTGGAGATGGGTGAGACCTGAGTGAAGCGATGATGAACCGTAACTATTTGGTAGAGCTGCTTCTTCCATCTTAGGATTCCAGACATTTAGTTTTGATGGAGCTTGATATCAACCTTATCAGAACCAGGACCAGGACCAGATGAGATTTGCTTTGATTGGGATCTGTTATGTTGCTGAAGAAAGAGAGGATGCTGACGATGATGATATAATGTTTTTTTTTTTTTTTTTTTTTTTTTTGACATCAGAGGAGGGGGAATTGGGAAAGTGTGAAACTGTTATTCCTACGACCAATTTTTTTTTTTTTTTTTTTTTTTTTGTGAAATGTGATGATTAGGAGTATTTATTGGATCACATCTAATATTTTTAGGTTTATTTATCTGATCTAGATGTTAGATTTTAGAATAAATACTAGGAGTGTTCATCAAACTGCTCAAACCGCTTAAACTATCCGCACCACCCTATCCTGCAAAAAAAAAAATGCGGTTTGAAATTCTTTGCGTCCAGTTGGGGCTTGAATTTTTCATAAACCGCGTGGTACAGTGCAGTTTGCGGTTTTAAATTGTTAATATACGGTTCAAACTGCACCGCACATTATAAAAATACAATTTTTTATATTTATTTAGGTCTAATATGTGAATGTCCAACCCAAAATTATAGGGATTTGGACAACTTGCCATATCTCTGCAATCTGATCCCCAAGATATAGGGTGTTATCCTAATTTTTGCACTCTGACGTGACATCACACGATGGTGACACGTGGAATCAACTTCGAGTATTTGCTCGGAGAGTATAGCCCGAACAGGATGCCTCGCTGGCATACTTGAAGTAAACAGATCAGCGATCCGCGTAGAGGAATCAACACTTAGCAAATTCAGCTTTCGCATTATGAGTCATCAACAAAATCCCAATAACTCGGGGATCAGATTACAAGGATATGGCATACACACAATCCCACGATTAGTGTATTCTGCGTCAATCCCACGATCTTTGTACTCAGCATTAATCCCACGATCTTTTCAGTTTATATCCATTGTAACGAGAAGGGAAACACTTCCTCTCCAAGTTTACAGCCTTATAAATAGTGATACACGTTCACTCGGCAAAGGGTCGCAAACAGTTTAATGGAGACCTTACCCTAAATATATTATCTAAGAATTCTTATTTAGAGATACTGTTGTAAGAGCTATAAGAAAAGGAATCTTTCTCCTTGTTCTTGAGTCAATACAAATAACGAGGATTAGGCTATTATCGAACTGCTCGGGGCTGAACCTCTATAAAATTCTTGTGTCTTTATATTTGTTTTACTATATATCGATTGCTATAAATCAGTTATCGCTTACTAAATAAGACTCATTGTTGTTGGCTAAAAGCGAGCTCAACATTTTGGTGCTTTCATTGAGAGAAGGATCAAGAATAGCTCTTCAACAAATAAGATGGTGGTGCAGACTCGTAGGGGTCAGGGGGATCCAGCCAATCCACAGACGGTGGATCCTGCATCGCAGAACCCAGTTTACGCAAGGGTTCCACCGGTTGTTAATCCTGGACAGCCGACAAACGTGGGTCATGGTGTAACGACTGTTATCGATGAAATTGCGCCTGGTGTGCAAGAGACTGGAATAACAGTTCCGCACCCAACCAGGGCATTCATAACACAGCCGTTCCGCCCAGCACCAACGTTCAAACAACCATTGGAGATGCTACTGAGTTACAAAATCTCAGTGACGCTCTTGGACTCATGCAGGGTCATAACAATACCCTACATCATGATCAGGAAGAACTCCGCGCCGCCGTAAATCTCGCGTTCGAAGAACAAAGGCGTATGTTTGCTGAGTGGAGAGACAGAGAGATGGAGGCATTAAGGGCTCATCATACAGAGATTGAAAATCGTAGTCGGCAAGCTACCGTGCTGATACGAAAAGCCTACCAAACTGTAGGTCAGCAACCTCCGAATGGCATTCCCCTAGGTGAGACGGACGAAGATCCAACGATGAATACTTCCAAGACTGCAAATGGTCAGCCGCCCAATCCCCGGTCACGAGTTCCACTTGTGGGCTAAGCGGTAGGCGCACAGACCTTATCTAGTAATTCATCGGGAAAGATCATACCTGATAGTTCCAACCAGATCAATGGTGCCATCCCACCCGTCAACCAAGCAAATAATCGCTGAGGCAGCCAGGCGCTTCTGTATTCGAAAGGTTGGGGACAACTCATGACCTAAGGAATGATTTGAATATAAGGAGATGAGTAGACGATCAAAATGTCACGACGATCGTTCAGCCCGGAGCCTGTGCTCAAATTCGTGCTCAAAAAGATGCAGACGTGATTCAAATTGACCAGAATGCCGAGCAAGTTAGCCCAACCGTGCAAGCACAGCTACACGAACTGAAAAATATGTTTCACGGCATTGCTGGACAGAGAAACAATGATCTTGAGTTAGACCGAGCATACGGCACACCTTTCTCTCCCGAGATCAATATCCTGGCGCTGCCCCACAAGTTTAAAATGCCAACATGGAAGATGTACACAAGGAGAGAAGATCCTCTCTCCCACCTCAAGTATTTCGAAATGCAAATGGATTCGCAAGGACTATGAGGGGATGTGTGTTGCAGAATTTTTCCTGCTACTCTGTCGGAAGCTGCTCGGCAATGGTATTTCAAGTTGGCCCTTGAAAAGTTTAGTTCATGGAAAGCCTTCTCTTCGAAATTCCATGCACAATTCTCCTCCTCACGCCAACTTCCATTGCATTTAGGAGACTTGGTCGAAGTTAAGCAACAACCAGGCGAGCCTCTCCGGTCATACATCAGCAGATTCATGACGGAGGCGACCAAAGTTTCACGGGTAACTAAAGATGGAAAGTTATCCGCGATACTAGGGGGCATCGAAGTCCTCGGTGAACTTTGGAAGGATATAAGGAAGAACGGACTGGTAGACTCAATGAGTGATTTCTCGACCGTGTCGAAGGCTTCAGCAAGCTCAAAGAAGCCATTCAACGAGCGGAAGGTGAGGAAAAGCCTGGCAAGTCAAAGGCTCCTTTTACTGAAACATCCGCCCAACTTTCCCATTACCCAAATAATTCAAGCTCAAGTGGTAAGCATTCCAACAACAACCATAGGCAAGGGAATGGGAAAAAGGGAAAGTTCGCTAACAAATCCGAACAAGCTCCCCGGGAGAATCAAGCAAAGTACACTGCATTCACTATCTTGACTGAAGACGCAGAAAGTATTTACATGGCAACTCAGTCGCTGGCCCCATATAAGAAGCCCGGGCGCATGAAGAAAGATGCCAGCAAGAGGGACATGACAAAGTTTTGTCGGTTCCACGGAGACTATGGCCATGACACTAATGAATGCTACAACCTGAAGCGGGAGATTAAATTCCTAATAAGGAAAAACAAGTCACACTTGCAGAAGTATGTCAAGACCGATCAGGGTTAGAGGAATGACAATAACCAAGAGTTATTACCTCCACCGGTAGATGGGCATCTGCAAGTCATCATCGGAGGCCCGCATATTGCTGCAGATTCGGGCAAAGCTCGGGAGAGGTATGCCCGAACAGCGCAGCAAGAACAAGAAGAAGTTATCCTGGCCGTGGAAGAAAGGAGGCCCAAAGTTCCACAAGCAAGAGAACCGACCATAACCTTCAACGATGAAGACGTTGTCAAAATTAAATTTCTGCACAACGACCCGTTGGTCGTGGAAGTCCAGATAGCCAACAAAATGGTGGCCAGAACCATGATAGATAATGGAGCCTCTTCCAATATCTTGTTCAAAACTACTTATGAGAGGATGGGACTCCAACTCAAGGATCTAACCCCATGCCTCCAACCTGTCTATGGTTTCTCCGATCAAGGAGTTGCACCTCTAGGACAAATTCGTCTACCCCTCACTATTGGACAAGCTCCGACGAGCATGACTATCATGGCACAGTTCCTGATATTAGATGTTCCTTTAGCTTTTAACGTAATGTTCGGCCGACCGGCCTTGTATGACTTAAAAGTTGTCAATCAATATTCCACTCATGCCTGAAGTTTCTAACAAAGAATGGGGTAGGGTGTCTGAGAGGAAACCAACAGTCTGCTCGGGAATGTTATAACCTTGCAGTGGCCAAGGCTAATAAGGAAGTATCCTCCAGCCAGAGCACAGACAAGGGGAAATGCATTCCCAAGTAGGGAATTTCCCAAGGCGGGGATGAAGATGTGGATCCTCGACTTGGGGACCCAAGCAGCAATGTTGGACCTGTGGAAAAGTTAGAAGAGATCGAGATCGATCCAGATATCCTGACCAAAAAGCTAAAGATCGGAAAGTGTTTGTTGCTCGAAGTAAAATCAGAATTGATAAAATTTCTAAGAGCAAACCTAGACGTTTTTTCCTGGTCACATGCGGATATGGTTGGGATTGATCTTCTATTATTTTGCACGTGCTGAATATTGATCCCAATTTTCGGCCAGTCCAACAAAAACGAAGGTTACTGGACAAAGAACGAGAAGTAGCCCTGAAGGAAGAAGTAGAAAAGCTGGGCAACAACAATTTTATAATTGAAGCTTTCTACCCAGCTTGGGTCGCAAATCCAATATTGGTGCCCAAGCCGAACAAGAAATGGCGAGTCTGTAATGACTTCACAGACCTCAACAAAGCATGCCCTAAAGCTGTTTTCCACTACCAAGGATCGATCAGCTCGTAGATGCAACAGCAGGGTATGAAATATTAAGCTTCATGGATGCTTACTCACACTACAATCAAATCAAAATGCATCCACCAGACCAAGAACATACAAGTTTCCGAACAGATTTGGGTCTATATTGCTACAAAGTAATTCCGTTTGATCTAAAAAACGCTGGAGCGACTTACCAAAGATTGGTAAACAAAATGTTTAAAGACCATATCGGACGAAATATGGAAGTGTACGTGGATGATATGCTCGTCAAATCCAGAAAAGTTGGGGGGCACATAGACGACCTGGACGAATGCTTCAAAGTCCTTAGAAAATACAATATGAAACTAAATCCCTCAAAGTGTTCCTTTGGAGTCAGCTCGGGAAAGTTTCTAGGCTTCATCGTCAATGCCCGAGGAATTGAAGCTAATCCGGAGAAGATTCAAGCCCTCCTGGATATGAACTCGCCAACAAAAAGAGAAGAAGTGCAAAGCTTGATTGGTCGGATCGCCGCGCTCAGCAGATTTGTTTCAAAATCTAAAGATAAGTGTGTCCCATTCTTCAACATCCTGCGAGGTAACAAGCAGTTTGAGTGAATGGAGGAATGTGAAAAAGCTTTCCAAGAGCTAAAAGCAAAACTCGCAAAACCTCCCATACTCTCAAAACCTCTAGACGGAGAAGAACTTGGAATATACTTAGCTGTCATGGAACATGCCGTAAGCGCTGTGCTAATCAGAGAGGAGAACAGCATACAACACCCAGTCTATTACATCAGTAAAAGACTTATTGAGGCCGAGGGCCGGTATCCATTAATAGAAAATCTTGCATACTGCCTTATTCTAGCAACAAGAAAGTTAAAGCCTTATTTCCAAGCTCATCCTGTTCGGGTATACACCGACCAGCCATTACGCCAAATATTGCAAAAGCTAGATGCTTCTGGACGGCTACTCAAGTGGGCGGTAGAGTTGGGCCAGTATGAAATCACTTTCCAACCCCGAACAACAATCAAAGGCCAAGCTTTAGAAGACTTTGTGGTAGAATGCACGAGCAAGAAAGAAAGCATACTAGAAAGCAACCCCGAGCCGGTACAAACACCTCAGCCAAGTAACAGTGAAGATAAGCTGACCTGGAAAATACATGTAGATGGGTCAGCTACAGATCAATTATCTAGTGCAGGAATTGCCCTTGTCACACTTGAGGGGCAACACCTGGACGCTGCAGTCAAGTTTGGATTCAAAGCATCTAACAACGAAGCCGAGTATGAAGCTCTAATTACTGGGCTAAAGCTAGCCCGGGAGATGAAAGCCGAACACATTGAAATCTGCAATGATTCGCAGCTGGTGGTGAATCATGTATCTGGAGAATACGAAGCTCGGGGAGAAAATATGATAGCGTATCTGAGAAAAAGACATGATCTGCTCACACAATTGAAAAGCTACGGTCTCAGACAAATTCCAAGGGAAGAAAATACAACTGCAGACGTGTTAGCTCGATTGGCAAGCAACAATGTAAGTGATAAGGCGGCCTTGATTCCTATTCAGTTCCTCGAATAGCCTAGCATCACTGGCACAGAAGAAATCGAAATGATCGATACTTCCCCAAACTCGATGACACCAATAGCAGCCTACCTCAACTCTGGGAAAGTCCCAGATAATCGAAATGAAGCTCGAAAAATGAGAAGGAAAGTTGCATAGTATATCATAGTAGAGGGAATTATGTACAGAAGAGGATTGTCGATACCATTGCTCGGATGTGTTACTCAAGAAGAAGCTGCACGACTCCTATCTGAAGTGCACGACGGGTTCTATGGAAATCATGTCGCCGGGCAAAGCTTATCTAAGAAAATTCTAAGGCAAGGTTACTTCTGGCCAACGATGATTGAAGATTCAAAAGCCTATGTTAAGAAGTGCGACAAATGCCAGAGATTTTCAAAGATACCTAGAGCTCCACCTAATGAGTTGACTCAAATGCAAAGCCCGTGGCCCTTGGCCATTTGGGGAATTGACCTGATCGGACAATTACCCAAGGGCAAAGGAGGAGTGCAGTATGCAATGGTAGCGGTTGATTACTTCACCAAGTGGATAGAAGCCGAACCACTCGCAACCATTACATCAAAGAAAGTTCAAGACTTTATTGTGAAGAACATAATCTGCCGGTTCGAACTGCCGTACAAGATAGTTTCAGATAATGGTAAGCAGTTCGAAAGCCAATCCTTTACTGACTTTTGTGCGAACCATGGTATCATCAAAAGTTTCTCCGCAGTGGCACATCCTCAAGCAAATGGTCAAGTTGAAGCAGTCAACAAAACCTTGAAGGATACACTGAAGAAAAAACTTGAAGATGCCAAAGGAAATTGGCTAGAAGAGCTTCCTGAAGTTCTATGGTCATATCGGACAACTGAGAAAATGACAAACAGACATACACCATTCGCAATGGCATACGGATATGAAGTTATGCTGCCTGTAGAACTCGAGCCACCTTCCCACAGAAGATTGATGTAAAATCAAGATACCAATCATGTACTCCTAGCAAAATCACTTGATGAAATCGAATAAAGACGAGCCACTGCAAACTTAAAGTCGATGGCCCATCAACAAAAAGTAGCTCGATATTTCAACAAACAAGTGAAGGCTCAGAAATTCTTCGTGGGAGATATGGTCCTGAGAAGGGTATTCCTAAACACCAAAGACAGTACGGCAGGTGTACTTGGACCCAACTGGGAAGGACCATATCAAGTGGTCGAATTTCTCGACTCCAGAGCATACAAATTAGGTAAGTATGACGAAAAAATGCAACTCATTCTAGTACCACGGTATTGGAATGGGGAACATTTAAGAAAATACTACCAATAAAGTACCAGGTCGGATGACCACATTAAGTACTGAATGAACATTTATTTTTAAGTGAATGGCCTGCTAGGCAGACTACGCTCAAAGGTTTCGATAAAAGAAACAAAGTACTCAGGTCAGGTGACCATTTTAAAGTACAGTTTCTTATTTGTGCAATTTGTTTTATTTCATGTTAGGTTAAAAGATCAGATTGGATCAAATAGCTCTGATGTAAGTTACTACAGTAACAAATACACTTTTCGATCAATAAATGAATAAAGATAGTTATTTCAAAATTCAAATTGAGTCGAAATAATCAGCATGTTTCTAATTTACCATCCAGTGCATACAAAAGGTTTGGTCAAACCCAAGACACCGAACAAGATACTTGTAAAAGACAAGTGACCAAGAGTCATACGTCTGCTCGGTCACTTGGGGGGCACCTATACCTGTACAAAGCATTTGGTAAAAATAAAACAATCACAATTGTACGATGATTATAAACAGAGAATGAAATTCATTAAAGATAACAAAGGCACGTAATACCGGGATTAAAAGCTGCCCCGTCAGCTCGTTGTCTGAAAAATGAAAAATAATTCTAAGTTTAAAGACCGTTTGGCCGGTCATGATGTCTTAGAAAAGGCCCTGTGGCCGAATAAGAAATATAAAAATGAAAAGATAAAAGAAGAAGTGTTTAAGCAGCAGGAGTCCTAGGCTCTTGGTTCGGGTCTTCTAGACCGGCAGGAGCTGGAGGATCTGTTGTTTGAACGAGAGGTACATCAGCATTTTGGCCGGAGGTAGAAGCAGCCGCCTCGGTTTCACCATAAGCCACTTGAGAAGTGCAGAACTCAAGGTACATGTCCTTAGCTTCTCCCAAGTAGTCAAAGTTTGCCTGAGGATTAGCCTTCCTCCAAGGCATGAACTTTCTCTTTCAGTTTCGTCACCTCGACCGTAAGCTCCTCCTTCTTAGCTTCCTTCTCTTCCTTCACCTGACAAAGGACCGCTCGAAGAGATGTCCTCTCATCTTGGAGACTGTTCACTTTAGTAGACAAAGTCTTGATAGTCTCCTCAAGTCAGTCAAAAGCCTCAAGATCCTTTGACAGCTCAGCTATTTTCTTCTGGGCGGAGAAAAGTTTCTTATTGGCTTCACCCAACTCCGTCCGAACAGCTCCGAGTTCCGCCCTGGCATCTTCAGCATCCTTCCTGGCCAAGTCCACCTCCGCCCTCATGGTGTTGGAGAAAGTCGTGTTCTTGGAAGAAGAAGATTTAGCCCGGGAGTAGGTGTAGGCCTGTTGGAAATTATTTTACCAGGATCTTAGATCTACTCACAAGTATGTTTATTAACACCCTAAATATGAACTTTCTAAAACGATGAAATAAACACATATAAAGTTTAAGAAACCTTACATTGGGTGCAAACTTAATATAATGACTCCTTCCGTTCGATATCTAGCCCTTGATTCCTTCGTCAGAAGAGCATTATCAATATCCGAACCCGGATCTCTTTCTCTCGAATCTTTGATGCCGAAACTCCTTCGCCGAAAGTCTTTCTTCACGATCTTCCTCACTATGATCGAGGTATCACTTGCTGTGTGTGGGCACTACTCATACAGTAAGGATTTCAAAATTCAAGAGGAAGAGAGAGAGAGTGGGTTCTACTAAAGATAGGAGAGAGAAGGCTCGTGTTTTCTTCCGATTCGTAAAGTGTCGAAAAGTGTAATTTTCCTGAAGCCTTCACTATCTATTTATAGCATTCCACTAGGGTTAGGTTTGAATTATTTGGCATTAAAATAATGAAAATATCAGAGGGAAAAACCGTACAAAAGTGGCCGGCCCTACTTAGTGGATTTGGCCTCACTTTTTGTAATTTGCAGTTTTACCTTTTCTGCATCTGATTTTCTCAAAAACGCCAATTTTCTAATTCAACCATTTAAATGCCAATTCTAACTATTTAATAACTATAAATAATTATTAAATAATATTGTCATTTATCATATTTATTAATTGAACCATACAAAGTATCATAATTAACAAATATGCCCCTAATAACTCTTTCTTTACAATTTCGCCCTTACTTAGTGAAAAATTCACAAATAGACATAGTCTAATTTGAGAATTATAATTGATTAATCAAAACCAATTACATGAGTCTTACAACCAATATTATCTCAACTAGTGCGGGGACCATGGGTCTATATAACCGAGCTTCCAATAAGTAGATCAAGAATTTAGCACTAAAATTCACTAACTTATTAATTCTTCGTTGAATCCACGCATGTAACTTAATTGCACTCTCGCAATAGAATGCTCTATATGTTCCACCATATAGATACATCATTAGTTATCCATTGTTATAATCCTAATTTGATCAATGATCCTCTATATGAACGATCTACACTGTAAAGGGATTAGATTACCATTACACCCTACAATGTACTTTATCCTTAAAACACTTGACCCCGTATAAATGATATTTCAGCTTATGTGAAATGAGTACTCCACCATTTATGTTCGTTTGGTCAAGCTCGAAGGAGATCATCCTTTGCTTACTATTCGCCAGATAGAAGCTATAGATTCCATGTTTATGATAGCGCTCCCACTCAATTGCACTACCGTGTTCCCAAAATGTACGTATCACCATGACCTAAAAGTAGGCTTAACTAACAAATCAAAGAACACGAATAGCCTTTCAAGATTGAGCCTAATCATAACAGGATTAAGAACATTTGATCTAGGATCAACTAGGCGATATTGACTTGAATAGATATTACGGTAAGTTTAATAAATCTAAGTCAACGTTCAATATCACCCTTCGATGCATACTCCATGCATCCAACCTCGAGCTTTACTTTAACCAATGCTCGGAAAGAACATAGCATTTCTCCAAATGCAAGTAAACTCGTTGTAGATTATCACATCATGCAAAACCCTATGTCTGATAAATCTAGGAAACTTTATTCACATAGTCATGTTTACTTTCCAATGTGTTGACGGCACAATAAACAGGATCAAGTATGTGAAAAGGGTTTCAAATGAATTTATACATTATGTACATATAATCATGAAATAAATCATGTGAACCATGCAACATTAAATCTTATTTCTGATCTATATTAATAAGTAAATCTGATTATATTGAAATGAGTTTTATTTAGGGCATAAAACCCAACAAACTCCCACTTCCACTAATATAAAACAAAAGTGCGTTTCAAATAATCTCAACACCTTGATATACAAATCAAGTGTAGTAGTAGTAAACTCCTCGTAATAGGATCTGAAAGGTTGAATTAAACACAACCTTTTCTCCACCATTACTCTTCCTTTAATCACAAAATCATTGATAATGTGAAATTCCTCTCTATATGTCTACTCTCTTGGGATACTGGATTCTCTATCTTTGGCAACTACTTTTGGTTAATCAGGAAATTAACACTAGTAGTTTAAGGCAATTTGGAATGATGCCAAAAATGTATAGAACTTTCCTTAGACTGAATAAGTACCTTTCCTGCAACCTTAACATTCAGTCCCTCTCTGGTAGACCTAGAGACTTCAGATAGGTTTTTATACTTCTCCAAAATCACTATTCCACCCCCAGAGTAATGACCATCTTATCAGAAAGATTTACTAGCACAAAGGCAAATTTCGAAATCTGATATGGTGTAGTCTAAGAGTTTTAAACACACTCTTATAGACTAACATATAGTTCCTCTTCTTTATCTTAAGATTTACTTGATTGTCTTCCAATGTTCTCCTCCTTGATTAATCTAATACCTATTCATTACTCCCACTCAACAGCAGGTGTCTGGTCTAAGGCATACAAAAGCATATTTAAGACCTCTCACTGTTGATTTAAGAAATTCTTTCATGGCTTTATCTTTTCTGGAATAGTTGAGACTTTTCCTTAGATAAATAAAATCTATGCCTAGAAGTCGAGAAGCTTCTATAGATTGCCATTAGAAAGAAAATGCTTCAGCATCTTACTAAAGTAAGTTGCTTGCATTAGAGTAAGTAATTACCAAGTATACCACAAACCATAGGTTTAGATAAGCTCAAACCTATAATACTAGGAACATGAAGTTTGTTAAGTCCATTGAATAGACTTATAAACGAAAATTTCCTTTTATGTCCTTGTAATAGAAAACTTTAGGTTACTCCATGTGAATGGATTAAACCATAGTTCTATTGGCTTTCTTCTTAGTTTCTTATCTTGACAATCCATTACTTGTTTAAACTCACAATGGATTTTAATCACTAGTGTCTCCCAAGTCATAGGAAAGTGAGTTCCTAGAAACTCTCCCACTACGACAAGGTACCGTGAATTATGTCGAAGAAAACTAAATGGTATTAACCTCTTTGGTTGTGACAAGACAACAGGCAAGTGGATCATCATATGTAAGATGATAGAACACTTTTGGAATCAAGAATTAAATATCTCCTTTATTTGCTACTTGTTTTTCAGACTTAGTCATTTTCTTTGAAAAGTAGTATTTGTTTGATCAAACACTTTCTTATCTATTGACAGTTAGAATAGCTAACAAAACATGGTTAACAGTTCTAGCTTTTCTTAAGATTTTGATTAGGTCATCCATGAATCTAGTAATGATTTACATTAAGTATACAACCATTACATCATTCTGAAATTGTATTACCATAGAAGGAATTAGGCAACGACTAGTAACTAATCATCAACATGCAACTCGAAATTTCTGGGGAGGTAAGTTTGGATATAATTCAAAAATCAAATTAATGATCTTTGAACTGCATATCTACTAACTATTTCTCCACCCCTATCAGTTCGCAAGATCTTTAACCACTTACCTTAATGGTTTTAACCATTGCTAGAAATTAATGAAATTTTTCAAACATTTCAAATTTCTTGCTAAAAGGTATAATCTAGAGTTATCGTTTTAAGAATACAACGAAAAACTCATATCCACCCCTGAATGTACATCCATCTGCGAATGAGATGAACTTACTTTCACTGGATATAGGCATATTAACTCTTAGTAGAGATTGATCTTGTCAAATCCACTATGAACAAGATACAAATGCCATAGATTAAAAAAAATGTGGTAGTGTCTATTGATGACATAGGTTTAGTTACATCAAAGAGTTCTTAGAATACTGCAAGTGGATCCTGGTCACAGAATACCTAACTCATATTCCATACAGTTTTAATCCATTAATAGAAGATGGATATTAAACACTTGAGAAAGTGTAACTGTATTGTATTCTGGAATTAGAAATATAAGAAAATTTCTATTTGGAATCTAAAATTAAAGTCAAAGACTTAAATTTATACCAAATATAATCAGTAATTCTATCTTGGACCAGCACTACTAATACAAACTCTAAGTCAGATTTGCCCATACAAGTAGGAGATTTCTAAGATTGAGGATTTATATCAATTGGGAATAGAATTTCGGGATTATAATCATATGCGTCATTTAATTTCTTAAGAGAAAATATAGAATGACATGAAATGATTTATAGACCATTCATCCAATGATATGTTATTGAGCTAATTCGAAATGAATAAGCTAAGAGGAATTAGGATAATTTCGTTCATAAATAAGAATCCAACAATGCTTCGCTTAGCGAAAGTCAAAGTAATCTTATTTATATAATATTCTTGTTTGATATCGTAAAAATACTAGTCTAAGGTGTCATCAATTGATGAACAGCTAGATGTCGCATATACAATATTTATCTTTCGAGATCTAACACTATTATGTATGTCTAATGGTGAAAATCCACTAGGAATTTATCTCATTAGATAAACAAGCCAAGTTAGACCAACAATGAAGATTCGAAATTAAACTACAACTTAATAACTGAAAATAACATGGTTCAATATAAATTCATACACAATTCAGAAATTATAAACATATAGCAAGTAGGAATGACAAGTGAAAATACTAAAACATACAATCCTAAATAATTTCCAAGGTTTTCAACAAACTGATATCAGTGTCCCGTTTAGGCGAGAGTCAAAGCTACCATTCATTGAATAGAGTTGTCACTGCCTAAAATGTTAAACATTCTAGCAACCTTTTATTCGATCAAGATTGGAATTCGCCGTTGTCCCATTTAAAGTAGAGTCAAGGCAATTCTATCTTATGAGCTTCCACCATTGTTTCATAATTTGCAAGTCAAGTATGGTCGCCACCATTAGGGTGATCCATACCATACAAAACACTTACAAACTACTTATCATGCGAGGTTAAATCTGCGAAATTGCTAATGAACGTTCCTCCATTAGGGAGGATTACTCACTAAAACAAACGCGGTGTAAAACCCACAATGGAGATCGAATATCTTAATAATAAAGCTCATTATTTAAAAAGAGTTGTATTTTCTTTGATTCTCTTTATTTATTCTATTTATTTTAAATATATATTTATTTAATTAAAATTTCCAATTTAGAATGAAAAATTCTAAATATAAATTTTAATTTAATATTTATAAATTTACTTAGATGGTTATGAAAATAACATGAATTATTTCCATCTTAGTAATAATTTCCAATAAATATTCAGAAAAATATTCAATTTAAGTTGTTACAAAATTAATTTAAATTAATTTACAACTCAAATTTTATTTGCTATAAATATATATTGCATTTCGTAAAATTAAATTATTTAAAAATACAATTTTCGAAAAATGCATGTTAAAATAAAAAATAAATCCTGGAAAAAATTATTCTAATTTAATGTTGGCCCAAAATTAATTAATAAAATTAATTCACAACAAAAAATATAATTTTCCTATTTAAT
Organism: Cannabis sativa; assembly: GCF_029168945.1. Lineage (NCBI taxonomy): Eukaryota > Viridiplantae > Streptophyta > Magnoliopsida > Rosales > Cannabaceae > Cannabis > Cannabis sativa. Next base: position 24,997,758 of record NC_083605.1, read on the forward strand.
TAAATATATAAGAAAAATTTTAAATATTTAAGTATGATGATGAAAATCAACTTAAATATTAATTTTCTATTTAATTAAATACACTAGAAAAATACTTCAAGCAAAAATATCATCTATCTAGATTTTTCTTTGACTAATTAATTCAATTTCTAATAATATACTTTAATTCCATTTATTTTAAATTAATCAATAAATGAAAAAATCATTGATTTAAGTTGATCCAAGAATTAATTAAAATAAATAATTAATTTACAACTTAATCTATTTTTCAAATAAAATTTGAAATTCCAGCATTTAAGAAATGCAATTTTGAAATTTGATTAATAAAATAAAGAAAAAACATATTTTGAAAATTATTTAAATTTAGTTGAAAAAATAAATTTCAACTAAAAATAATTTTCTATTTAATTAAATGTCATGAAAAAGAAATATTTAAGTATGATGATAAAATCAACTTAAATATTAATTTTCTATTTAATTAAATGTATTAAATTCAAGAAATAAATAATTAAGTGTAGAGAAGGCTTAATTATTAATTTCTAGTTTAATACTAGGAAAAATATACTTAAAATAAATTGTACGAAAATTAATTATATAAATAATTAATTTCACAATGTATAATATTTTCCTATTTAATATTAGAAATAATAAGTAGTCTAGAAATAACTATCTAGAAAATATCTTATTTGACTAAGTATCTTTTCCACAAAACTTGAAAAAATATCTAATTTAAGTTGTATTAGAAAAAATCTAGAACTTAAATATTTTCAAATTTAAATTTAATTAAATATCAAAAATTAAGTTGTAACCACTTAATTTAAAAATATTCCATTTTAAGTTAATATTCGAAAAGATATTAACCTAAAAAATATCTAAAATATTCCATTTTAAGTTAATATTCGAAAAGATATTAACTTAAAAAATATCTAAAGAATCTTAATAACCAATGCCTAAAATTCCTCAACTTAATTTTGAAATTTGAAATTCAAAAGATATTCAGATTTAAGTTGATTAGTTGTAGATAACTAAATATCAACTTAAATAGGAATATTTAATGAAAAATTTAAATTAAGCTTCAGAAAGAATCTAGATGGTTATAATTCTATATTTAATTAAATACAAGAAAATACATATAGTTTAGCTTAGAATAAAGAATTCTTTAAACTATAATTTTCTTAAATTAATTTCAAAATAAATGAAATTAATTATGTTGTTAATCAATTTTATTAGGTTAAACTAGTTTAATTAACCTAGTACAGTTATTCAAATCAGGCAAATGGACCTTCACAATTGGGGTGGTTCATGTGAGTGGGTGTCGGGGTTCAAGCATGTCGTACCCACTTCTATGGCTCCCAACTCTCACACAAGGCCCAAAAGAGAGGAATTTAACCTTAATAAGAACAACTGTTATTAATTGACTAAGCCCAAAAACTAAATGGGCCTAAATAAAATCTATCAAGAACTATGACATTTTATTTAGCAACAGCAACCTATATGCATCTATAATAAAATTAAACATATAGGCTCACACAGGCACACTTTGGATGGGTCCTATCATGTTGCTAGGTCATACACAGATGAAAGAAGATTGTAAATTTACCTGTTACAAATTATTTACTTGACCAAAGGAGCCATCAGATCATTAGATCTGGCAAAAAGTAACCATGGCTATTTGCAATCAAGTAATAATAGGTTTCGAAATCTTACAAACAAGCTAAAACACATACTCCTGCAACAAGGTTAGCTGGATAGTTGGATGTAGGATTTATTTAATTTTAAATTAAATAATTAATTTCGAAATTAAATAATTAATTTTAAAAAAAATTCAAAAATTTAAAAAAAAATTGAAATAAAAAAAATCGAAATTAAATTAAAAATTTTAATTTAAAATGAAACTTACAATTTTGAAAAATTAGGTTTCAACCAACCTAAATATCATTTCAAAATTTGCTAACTACTTTTAAAAATTAAATGTTATTTTATAAATAAAAATTAAATAAAAAATTAAAAAAGATTAATGAATATTTTTTTCAGATTTTAAATGTAACTTAAATAAATAAAATAACAAAATTTAAAAGTTAGCAAAATATCTTATATCTATTTAAAATTACATGATTATAGTTATCTTATTTTAAATTTAAATAAGGTCAAATTATTTAAAAAAAAAATTAATTTAAAAATTTAAAATCTGACCTTAAATTTAAAAATAAGATAAGATATAATCAAATTTAAAAATAAGATAGATAATTAAGCAAAAAAGATAGATACTAACTATTTTAAATTCAAATTACACTAATATCTTGAATTAAATTTAAAAAATATTAAATTAATCCAAAATGATAATTAGAATTGAATTAGGAATAGTAATAGGATAAATACAGAACTACACAAAAAATCGGAAGTTAATTCCATGAAAAAGCATGAAAAAACGAAGAAAAACGAAAAAATTGTGAGCTGTACGGACAGTTTTCGCGATCGCAGGAAAATTTTAGCACAGCTCCGATATTTTTGAATCTTCAAAAAATCATAACTAATTCAAATTAAATCGAAATTGAGTTCTGTAAAAAGGTAAGTTGCTTAATTTTTTCCATACTATCCAATAAAAATAATTCCAGAAACAGAATCGCAATTATTTTTCACGAAAATTCACAAACATCAATCAATCATCAAATAACACTCAATACAACATGATACCATCCAAAAACAAACAAACAATCATTTTAAAGTCCAAATTTCTTGCAAGTAAATCAATTACCATGGCTCTGAGGCCAGTTGTTAGAAATTATTTTACCAGGATCTTAGATCTACTCACAAGTATGTTTATTAACACCCTAAATATGAACTTTCTAAAACGATGAAATAAACACATATAAAGTTTAAGAAACCTTACATTGGGTGCAGCAGAATATAATGACTCCTTCCGTTCAGATATCTAGCCCTTGATTCCTTTCTGTAGCAGAGCATTATCAATATCTGAACCTGGATCTCTTTCTCTGAATCTTTGATGTTGAAACTCCTTCTTGCTGAAAGTCTTTCTTCACGATCTTCCTCACTATGATTGAGGTATCACTTGCTGTGTGTGGGCACTACTCATACACTAAGGATTTCGAAATTCAAGAGGAAGAGAGAGAGAGAGTGGGTTCGGCCAAAGATAGGGAGAGAGAAGGCTCAGGTTTTTTTGATTCAGAAAGTGTGAGAAAAAGTGTAATTTTCCTGAAGCCTTCACTATCTATTTATAGCATTCTACTAGGGTTAGGTTTGAATTATTTGGCATTAAAATAATGAAAATATCAGAGGGAAAAACCGTACAAAAGTGGCCGGCCCTACTTAGTGGATTTGGGCCTCACTTTTTGCAATTTTACAGTTTTACCTTTTCTGCATCTTATTTTCTCAAAAACGCCAATTTTCTAATTCAACCATTTAAATGCCAATTCTAACTATTTAATAACTATAAATAATTATTAAATAATATTGTCATTTATCATATTTATTAATTGAACCATACAAAGTATCATAATTAACAAATATGCCCCTAATAACTCTTTCTTTACAATTTCTCCCTTACTTAGTGAAAAATTCACAAATAGACATAGTCTAATTTGAGAATTATAATTGATTAATCAAAACCAATTACATGAGTCTTACAAGCAATATTATCTCAACTAGTGCGGGGACCATGGGTCTATATTACCGAGCTTCCAATAAGTAGATCAAGAATTTAGTACTAAAATTCACTAACTTATTAATTCTTCGTTGAATCCACGCATAGAACTTAGAATTGCACTCTCAGTATATAGAATGCTCTATATGTTCCACCATATAGACACATCATTAGTTATCCATTGTTATAATCCTAATTTGATCAATTAGCCTCTATATGAACGATCTACACTGTAAAGAGATTAGATTACCGTTACACCCTACAATGTACTTTATCCTTAAAACACTTGACCCCGTATAAATGATATTTCAGCTTATGTGAAATGACTACTCCACCATTTATGTTCGTTTGGTCAAGCTCGAAGGAGATCATCCTTTGCTTACTATTCGCCAGATAGAAGCTATAGATTCCATGTTTATGATAGCGCTCCCACTCAATTGCACTACCGTGTTCCCAAAATGTACGTATCACCCTGACCTAAAAGTAGGCTTAACTAACAAATCAAAGAACACGAATAGCCTCTCGAGATTGAGCCTAATCATAACAGGATTAAGAACATTTGATCTAGGATCAACTAGGCGATATTGACTTGAATAGATATTACGGTAAGTTTAATAAATCTAAGTCAACGTTCAATATCGGTCCCTTCCGATGCATACTCCATGCATCCAACCTGAGCTTTACTTTAACCAATGCTCTGGAAAGAACATAGCATTTCTCCAAATGCAAGTAAACTCTGTTGTAGATTATCATATCAGTAAAACCCTATGTCTGATAAATCTAGGAAACTTTATTCACATAGTCATGTTTACTTTCCAATGTGTTGACGGCACAATAGACAGGATCAAGTATGTGAAAAGGGTTTCGGATGAATTTATACATTATGTACATATAATCATGAAATAAATCATGTGAACCATACAACATTAAATGTTATTTCTGATCTATATTAATAAGTAAATCTGATTATATTGAAATGAGTTTTATTTAGGGCATAAAACCCAACAAGGCCAACTTCAGACCGGCCTGCACAAAGAAGAAACTTGAGTATTTGAGCCAAGTAAAGAGACTTAAAGAAGAGTGTCAAGGAAGACTTACCCTTGTAAACTCCTTCAAGACTCCTCCCACCAGCAGCTCCAGAGAAGAGTCATTGTTAGCACCGGCCAGCTACTCACTAACCTCAAGAACCAACCGGTTCATGTAGTGAGCAAGCATCTCCTTGCCTTTCTTGGCCTCTGGAAGCACCGACAAAGGTGGTGTAGAGGTCCGCACCAGTTCAGACCCACCTCTTGGTTGTTCAGACCTATCCAAACTCCGTCCTCGAGACTCTGTCGGCTTGGCAACTTTTGGAGTGGAGGGGTTTGCAACCGTCAGCTCTTCAGAAAGATCGATGATCTCCCCGGCAGACGTCTTTTCCTTGGAAGAAGTTCCCTCACTGCCTTTAGACTTCTTGGCCAGGGGAGATGCGCTGGAGCTTCCACCAATCCTCTTCCTCAGAGCATCGATCATCTTCTGGGACATGTCTGCATGGAACAAAAAGCAACATGGTTAGAGAAAACAGACATCAGAAACATAATAGTCAAGAAGCTCAAAAACAAGATGAAGTAGTGTGCAAGGTGATCATCCGAACAAGCCTCAAAAGTCCATCATCACCTGACATGCTTCTTATTACGAACATAATGGCTTTCCTTTTTCTGAGTACGGGAAGAGGTGGCAGAGTAGGAGAAATGGGCTCCCTGATGCGAATTGCATGTTTGATAGGCCTGGCCTGGGCCGGAAGCTTTTTCCTCCTTTTAAGCGGAGTCACCTGCTCTTCCTCAGCTTCATCTTCAGGATTCAAGGGCTCCTGAGCATACTGCTTTGCCCTTACACCTCCCTTAAACTTAGCTTCGCACTTAAGTTGAATGAGTTCATTCTCTTGATGAGCTCGTTCAGCCCATCCAGCACCAGATTTCCTCTTGCTCTCCCTCACTGGCTTAGGAATGAAATCCTTTGGATAGAGCCCGTACTTCACAAAATTATCCTCGGAAGTCAACCAGATGATGTTCCGGTCTTCCCCCGGCAGTCGAGCAAGCTTTTGAGCTCTATCCCTAAGAGAAAGAGTGAGGGAAGGGCGGTGATATGTTGGAATTTGCTTGAACCGAGTCTGGGTGATGCCCGTGCCATCCACCAAGAAGTACTCATCAACAAAATGCCCTATTTTGCTGATGGCTGAGTCATTAGTGCCCGTCAACCACTTGAAGTCTGGTTGAGAGAAATAAAAGTACCCCGACCTGCCTTGTTTGGGGGTGGAATTCAAATTAAAAAACCCGCTGACCTCGTGGGGAGAAGGCATACCCCACTTCTGGGAAGCGTAGAGGACAAAGAGCCCAGACAAATATTTAATGCCCTTAGGAGTGAACTGGGCCGGGCAGAGGCCGAAGAAGTCCGCCACATCCTTAAAGTATTAATGCAAAGGCATCAACGCCCCTTGCTGGGCATGAGCGTCTGACTAAGCGCACATCCCCTTTTTAGGGTTTGTGGCTCGATTATTGTGGGCGGGAATGTAGCAGTCCAACTCGCCCAGGTAGCCATCCTTGTCGAGAGACTGCAGGCGCGCCTTAGTAATCCTGGACGTAGGACTCACCCACCTGGCGCCCAAGGCACTTTGCCTCCTGTGAGGAACCGCGGCGTTAAGCTCCTTACTGACGTAGTCCACGCCCTCAATCAGGATGTCTCTATCAGCATCAACTGGCTCCCCAGCCTCATTGTATTCCCCGTAGTTTGGGGGTTCAACCTCTGCCTCTTCCTCCGCCTCGGAGGAACTGCTAGGACGAACATCGTTCTGCTCCTCAATCTGCTGGACTTTAGCGTCCCCTTCATGATCCACCTCCACCTGGACGGCTGAATCCTCTTCGACGCTGGGCAAAGTGGCGTGCTGAGCTACTTGAGGATCAGATGCGTCAGCCAGACGCATTGTTTTCTTTGTACAAGCCATCATCCTGTGGCTGGGTACAAGATTTGAAGAAGGTGGGCTAGAACAAAGACGAGGGTGGTCCTCGTACAGAAGTTGAAGCATGTCCTGGTCGATTCGATGTTTGCTCTCCCAAAACTCACCTGGGTTCATCTACAAAAGAAACACACAAGATGAGTGTTTGGTCGGAATATCGAACGATAAACAAAGCAAATATGCCGACCAGGAGTACTCAATAGATTAAAGAACAAGAATGTTCAAAGAAAGTTAGAACTCAAGAAGTTTGAAATTTTCTCGAGTTAGGGCAAAAAAATTGATGAAGCATAGGATAAGCAAGATGGAAGACCGGTGTAATGCAATTCAGAAAGCAAGCATTATGAACTGTGAATCGCATGAAATCATGGCAAAGAAGAATCACAGAGTTTCTAAACCTAGGGTTTCCTATGAATGTTCTACAGCAAAGCCAAAAGTGCATTCGAAATGTAAACACGCAAAAATAAGCATAAAGGAAATTGAGAACCTACTCAAGAGTTAGATATCTGGGTTCGAACAACGTCAATCCAATGAGTGGCTCCGATGAAGGCACTTCAGTAGACTTGAAGCCAAAAACTCTCTTTTCACTCTGAGCTCACTTAGCAAAGAAAGGTGGTGAAAATGAGTTTATGTGCCAATGCTCTTTGGTATTTATAGGCAAGTCACGAAAAAGGGTAATCATTTTAAAGAAACCTCAGACACCTCGGTTATCCCTAAAAGCGAATATGGGAAATAAAAAATAATCAAGTGCAGCCGTCAACCGTGGTGAGAGAAAATCAGATTTCAAAATATTAATTGTCAGAGCATTAATTAGCCGAAAAACCAAAGGGATGCCCACTCAGCCTCACATCGAGTCTCGGGCAGACACGCCCAACATGTGTCCCCATCCAAAGGCAGAAGCAGCTCGGATAAAGTCTACACGCAACTTCGGAAGTCCCGTACAAACTTGGGGGCAAATGTTATCCCATTTTTTGCACTCTGACGTGGCATCACACGATGGTGACACGTGGAATCAACTTCGAGTATCTGCTCGGAGAGTATAGCCTGAACAGGATGCCTCGCTGGCATACTTGAAGCAAACTGATCAGCGATCCGTGCAGAGGAATCAACACTTAGCAAATTCAGCTTTCGCATTATGAGTCATCAACGAAATCCCAATAACTTGGGGATCAGATTACAGGGATATGGCATACACACGATCCCACGATTAGTGTATTCTGCGTCAATCCCACGATCTTTGTACTCAACATTAATCCCACGATCGTTTCTGTTTATATCCATTGTAACGAGAAGGGAAACACTTCCTCTCCAAGTTTACAGCCCTATAAATAGTGATACATGTTCACTAGGCAAATGGTCGCAAATAGTTTAGTCGAGACCTTACCCTAAATATATTATCTAAGAATTCTTATTCAGAGATACTGTTGTAAGAGCTATAAGAAAATGAATCTTTCTCCTTGTTCTTGAGTCAATACAAATAATGAGGATTAGGCTATTACCGAACTGCTCGGGGCTGAACCTCTATATATTTCTTGTGTCTTTATATTTGTTTTACTATATATCGATTGCTATAAATTACTTATCGCTTACTAAATAAGACTCATTGTCGTTGGCTAAAAGCGAGGTCAACATAGGAATTTCCTTGATGACTCACGATGAGAAAGCTGAATTCGCTAAGTGTTGGTCGGTCTGCGTAGATTGCTAATTTTGTTGCTTCGAGCATGCATAGGAGGTATCCTGTTCGAACTATATCTTGCGGGCAGATACTCAGAGTGAATTCCACGTGTCACCATCATGTGCTGCCACGCCATAGCGCAAAAATTGGGATAACACTATAATAAATAAAATAGGAAACTATATTAATTCCATAATTACAATGTAAAGAATGGGAAACCAAGGCGTATTACCTTTATTCTTTGACCTAATCCCACAAATGTAGGGATTATCTTCGTGTCTTGGAAGCAACGAGGCTTGTCTCTAAAATTGCCAACTTACATATCATGTCCGGTGCATGCAAGTTGATCACGCGATATATCCCTAATTCTTCACTGTCCAGAGGTTTTGAGAGTAGAGGAGGCTTTGCGAGTTGCCTTTTTAGCTCTTGGAAAGCATTTTCACATTCCCTTGTCCATTCAAACTTCTTATTACCTCGGAGGATGTTGAAGAAGGGAACACACTTGTTTGTTGACTTTGAAATCAATCTGCTAAGTGCGGCTATCCAATCGGTTAAGTTTTACACTTCCTTTGTTTTTGTTGGCGAATTCATATCCAGGAGGGCTTGTATTTTCTTTAGGTTGGCTTTTATTCCTCGAGCATTAATAATAAATCCCAGAAATTTACCTGAGCAGACCCCGAAGGAACATTTTAAGGGATTGAGTTTTATGTTGTATTTTCTAAGGATTTTGAAGCATTCATCCAGATCCTCTATGTGCCCCAAACCTTCCTAGAATTGAGGAGCATGTCATCCACATATACTTGTTGGATATATTTTACCAGGATTTAGATTTACTAACAAGTATGTTTCATTAACATCCTAATATCTAAAACAATGAAATAAACACATATTAAGTTTAGGAAACCTTACATTGGGTGCAGCGGAATATAATGACTCCTTCAGTTCAGATATCTAGCCCTTGATTCCTTTCTGTAGTAGAGCATTATCAATATCTGAACCTGGATCTCTTTCTCTCCTTCCTTTGATGTTGATTCTCCTTCTTGTTGGTTGATTTTCCACAGTCTTACACACTATGATTGAGATACCACTTGAGGTGTGTGGGCACTACTCTATCACTCAAGGATTTCGAAATTATTGAAGAAGAAAAGAGAAGAAGAGGTTCCGACTATAGAGAATAGAAAGAGGCTCAAATTTCATCTGACAAAGTTCAAGTGTGAATGAGAGCCATCACTATCTATTTATAGGTAAACCACCTAGGTTTAAGTTAGAATTATTTGGCATTAAAATAATGAAAAAATAAATGATAAAATCCATTAAGTGTGGCCGGCCATGGGCTTGGATAATGGGCCTCACTTATGCAATTTTGCTGTTTTATCATTCCTGCATCTGATTTTCTCAAAAACGCCAATTTTCAAATTCAACCATTTCAATGCCAATTCTAATTATTTAATAACTAAAAATTAATTATTAAATAATATTGTCATTTAATATATTTATTAATTAGACATATAAAGTCTCTTAATTAATAAATAAACCTAGAATCTCTTTTCTTTACAATTTCGCCCTTGCCTAGTGAAAATTCACAAAGTAGACATAGTCTAACTTTAGAATTATAATTGATTAATTAAAATCAATTAACTGAGTCTTACAAGCAGTATGGTCTCAACTAGTATGGGGACCATGGGTCTATATATCCGAGCTTCCAATAAGCAGATCAAGAATTTATATCTTAAATTCACTGACTTATTAATTCTTCGTTGAATCCACGCATAGAACTTAGAATTGCACTCTCAGTATATAGAACGCTCTATATGTTCCACGATATAGACACGCCATTAGTTATCCACTGTTATAATCCTAATGCGATCAATGATCCTCTATATAGATGATTTACACTGTAAAGGGATTAAATTACCGTAACACCCTACAATGTATTTTATCCTTAAAACACTTAACCCTGTATAAATGATATTTTAGCTAAGTGAAATGAGATCTCCACCATTTATTTTCGTTTGGTTAAGCTCGAAGGAAATAATCCTTTACTTTCTATTCGCCAGATAGAAGCTATAGATTCCATATTTATGTTAGCGCTCCCACTCAATTGCACTACCATGTTCCCAAAATGTACGTATTACCCTGACCCAAAAGTAGGCTTAAGTAACAAATCAAAGAACACGAATAACACTCTTGAGATTGAACCTAATCATATCAGGATTAAGATCATTTGATCTAGGATCAACATGTGATATTGAATTGAATAGATATTATGGTAAATTCTAATATATCTAATCAAAGTTCAATATCGCTCCTTTCCGATGTATACTCCATACATCCGATGCTGGTAAACTTTGCCAATGTCCTGGAAAGGACATAACACTTATCCAAGATGTAAGAATACCTATCGCTGATTATACCATGCCAGTCTAAATCCAGTGTTCTGACAAATCAGGGAATAAACTTTCGAAGATATAATTAAGATTATATTCCACTGTGTTGACAACACTATAATCATTAACAAATTGATATGTTTTGGACTTAAATAGAATTCATACATTATGTAAATAATCATGTGAACCATGCAACATAAAATGTTATTTCTGATCTTTATTAATAAGAAAATCGTATTATATTGAAATGAGTTTTATTTAGGGCATAAAACCCAACAAACTCCCACTTGCACTAATATAAAAAAAATGTGCATTTCAAATAATCTCAACACCTTGATATACAAATCAAGTGTAGTAGTAGTAAACTCCTCGTAATAGGATCTGAAAGGTTGAATTAAACACAACCTTTTCTCCACCATTACTCTTCCTTTAATCACAAAATCATTGATAATGTGAAATTCCTCTCTATATGTCTACTCTCTTGGGATACTGGATTCTATACCTTTGGCAACTACTTTTGGTTATTTAGGAAGTAACCCTAGTAGGTAAGGCAGGTTGGAACAGTGCCACAGTTGTATAGAACTTTCTTTAGACTGAGTAAGTACCTTTCCTGCAACTTTAACATTCAGTCCCTTTCTGGTAGACCTAGAGATTTCAGATAGGTTTTTACACTTCTCCAAAATCACTACTCCACCCCCAGAGTAATCACCATCTTATCAGCAGACTTTCTAGCATAAAGGCAGGTCTCGAAATCTAATGTGGTGTAGTCTAAGAGTTTTTAAACACACCCTTATTGACTAACATATAGTTCCTCTTCTTAATCTTAAGATTTACTTGATTGTCTTCCAATGTTCTTCTCCTTGATTAATCTAATACCTACTCATTAATCCCACTTAACAGCAGATGTCTGGTCTAAGGCATACTAAAGCATATCTGAGACCTCTCACTGTTGATTTAAGAAATTCTTTCATGGCTTTATCTTTTCTGGAATAGTTGAGACTTTTCCTTATATAAATAAAATCTATGCCTAGCTGAATTTCATGCAAAGTTGTGTGATATCTCTAATGAGTCCTATGCCCTTGGGAAAACATACTAAAATTCAAAACTGGTTCGAAAAGTTGGGGTTCTCCCAAGAAGATTTATGTCTAAAGTAACCTCAATTGAAGAAATGAGAAACATTGAGGAACTTTATCTTGATGAGCTCATTGGGTGGAAGAAAACCAAGAAACAGAAGGATGTGGTCAAGGATAAATCTAATGCGAGTATATCTCTCATTCATCAAGAAAATAAGAAACCGATTCTAAAGGAATTAAATGGCATTACTGACGAGACTGTTGCCCTGTTAACAAGAAACTATGCAAAATTCTTGAAAAAAAACTACCAGAGAAGTTTTCTAGCTGATAAAGAAAATGCTCTCAAGAAGAATAAAGGTGGAAACTGTTGGAAGTTATTTTACCAGGAACTTAGATCTACTCACAAGTATGTTGATTTAACAACCTAAATATGAACTTCTAAAACGATGGAAAATTAAACACATAAAAGTATCAGAAATCTTACATTGGGTGCAGCGGAATATATGTCTCCTCCCACTCAGATCTCTAACCCTTGATTCCTTTCTGTAGCAGAGTATAATCAAGATCTGAGCCCGATAGTCCTTCTTTGTTGTTTCTGAATTCTACATAGCCTTCCTCACTATGATTGAGGTATTACTTGATGTGTGTGGGCACTACTCTAACACTTATAGATTTCAAAACAGTGAAGGAATAGAGAGAGAGAGGGTGGCGGCTCAGAGAGAATTTTCAGAGAGAAAATTCTGTCAGAATAATGTTGTGAATGTGTTATGAAAACTGAAGCCTTTGCCTTCTATTTATAGAAGACCACCCAGGGCTATGATTGAATTAATTAACATTTAAAATTGAAAAAATCAAAGGGAAAAGGGAACTTAAGTGGCCGACCTAGGCATTGTGGAAACAAGGCTTGCCACTTTTCCAACTTTCCTTTTCCTACATCGATAGTTTCCTGTTTTGTCAAAAACTGCCAATTCCTTTGTTCAACCACATAAATGTCAAATCTAATTATTTAATAATTAAAATTAATTATCAAATAATATATTGTCATTTATTTTATTAATAATAAAACTAATTAAAGTTTCTTAATTAATAAATATGCCCTTCAAAATCTCTATTTACTGTTTTGCCCTTAATAAGTGATAAATTCTCAAATAGACACAGTCTATCTTGAGAATTTTAATTGATTAATTAAAATCAATTAAATGAGTCTTACAAGTAATATTATCTCAACTAGTGGGGGGACCATGGGTCTATATATCCGAGCTTCCAATAAGCAGATCTAGAATTTACCACTTAAATTCACTGACTTATTAATTCTTCGTTGAATCCACACATAGAACCCAGAATTGCACTCTCAGTATATAGAATGCTCTATATGTTCCACCATATAGACACATCATTAGTTATCCATTGTTATAATCCTAATGTGATCAATGATCCTCTATATGGATGATTTACACTGTAAAGGGACTAAATTACCGTAACACCCTACAATGTATTTTATCCTTAAAACACTTAATCCTGTATAAATTATATTTCAACTAAGTGAAATGAGTACTCAATCATTTATCTCGTTTGGTTAAGCTCGAAGGAAATCACCCTTTGCTTACTATTCGCCAGATAGAAGCTATAGATTCCATATTTATGTTAGCGCTCCCACTCAATCGTACTACCGTGTTCTCAAAATGTATGTATTGCCCTGACCAAAAATTAGGCTTAACTAACAAATCACAGAACACGAATAACACTCTTGAGATTGAGCCTAACCATATCAGGATTTCGATCATGTGATCTAGGATCAACTTATGATATTGAATTGAATAGATATTTACGGTAAGTTTCAAAAATCTATTTCAAAGTTCAATATCGGTCCATTCCAATGCATACTCCATGCATCCAACCTGAGCTTTACTTTAACCTATGTTCTGGAAAGAACATAACATTTCTCCAAATGCAAGTAAACTCTGTTGTAGATTGTCATATCAGTAAAACCCAGTGTTCTGATAAATCTAGGAATACTTTATTCACATAGTCATGTTTACTTTCGACTGTGTTGGCAACACAATAAACATGATCAAGTATGTGAAAGGGGTTTGGATGAATTTATAAATCAAATAGACAAACAATTGATTAATTAAACCAAAACATACACAAATGAATGAAAAATACTTCTGTTACTTTATTGATATCGAATAATCTGGATTACATTGAAATAGAGTTTTATTTAGGGCATAAAACCCAGCAGAAACTTCAAACAAGGACAACCATCTGCTGATCAAAAGAATCGAGGAATCAAGTGCAGAGAGTGTGACGGATATGGCCACATCCAGGCCGAGTGCGCAAACACACTCAAAAAGAAGAAGGCCCTTGCAGCAACTTGGAGTGATAGTGAAGAAGAAAAGAACTCCATTGCCAGTGAAAGCACGGATGAGGATAACCAGGTACCGACTTTCATGGCTCAAAGCTGTCACTCAGTTGAGTGAAGATGATGCAGCCTCCACTTCATCTGAAGCTGACAACGTACGGAGACAAACTGCATCTGAGGAAATGTTTACCCAATGGGAGTACATGACTAAACAGATCATAGTTCTAAAAAGCTCCCTAGAGCAAGTGGAGACTGAAAAGGGCAAGTTAGAGGACACGGTCAAAAACCTCAACAGACTTCTTGATGAGAAGGAGAATGAGATTTATAAACTCACTGCTGATCTGATTAGAACTAAGCAAGCACTGTAATTCATTCCCCCAGGCACAACTGCTATCAATCAAACCCTACAACTTCAAAAGCCTTATGGTGATCGACCCTCCTTAGGTTATAAGATGTTGTATAAACAGGGTAATGACCTGTCAGTTGAGAATTCACTCCCCTCAAATGTTGATCTGACCAAAAAGGAAGATGGGTTACCAGACATCCCAACCACCATTAACGAATTAGATTCCTCTGAGAAGAGACAAGTTCCATCTGGACCCACTAAACTAATGTTTAAAGGAAGAAGGATTGATGTAGGAAATCTGCCACAAAATGAAAAATTCATTCCAACATGTCATTTTTGCAACAGGAAAGGTCCCGTTCGTCCCAAGTGCTATAAAATGCAGAACTACTTGAAAGTAATGATTAATTGACCAATAGTTTTCCTCAACCAAACAAATCTCAAGGGCGCAAACCTCGTCGAGAATGGAAAATAAAGTCTAAACCAATTCCAAATGTTGGATTGGTGGCAAAACTGTCTCTGTCTGCCTTTGTTGAAGGGCAGTGGTATTTTGACAATGGATGTTCTCGCCACATGACTGGAAATAAAAAATTGCTAGTTAATTACAAAGAGGAAAAGGAGGGAGCCGTGACATTTGTTGATGGCAACAAAGGGAAGATTGTTGGCAAAGGTGATGTAAATCTGAATGGAGTATCTCAGTTAACAGATGTCCTTTATGTAAAAGGGCTCAAAGCAAATCTCATCAGCATCGGTCAACTATGTGACAACAACCTCTCTGTAAGTTTTACTCAAACTCAGTGCTAGTTTCATCTAATGGGTGTGTTGTCTTAACAGAAAACAAGACTTTAGATCAGTGCTATGCAGTATGCAATACCATCGTGGGCAATCAAACTTTCCTGGATAAGCCCGACTTGTGGCACGACAGGCTGAGGCACTTGAATTATAGAGACCTGCATAGACTGATGAAGCTTCAAGCTGTAAGGGGAATTCCTAAAATGAAGATATCCAAGGAGAGAATTTGTGGGCCATGTCAGCTTGGGAAACAGCATAAGGCATCTCATCCTCCGATCATCAGACTTCTAACCTCACGTGTGTTGGAACTAATGCATGTGGACTTGATGGGGCCAATGCAAAATGAAAGTCTATGTGGAAAAAGATATGTAATGGTCTTAGTGGATGACTATTCTCGGTTTACCTGGGTTGAGTTCCTTAGAGAGAAATCTGAGACCTTTGGATTCTTCTCTGCTCTAATATTGAGACTGCAAAGTGAGAAAGACTCCAAAGTTGGAAAGTATTTAGGCTAAGGAGTGATCATGAGAAAGAATTCAAAAATTCCATCTTCTCTGAGTTTTGCAATGGAATGGGAATACATCACAAATTTTCAACCCCAAAAAATCCTCAACAGAATGGAGTTGTTGAGAGAAAAAAAAAACTCTGCAAGAAATGGCTCGTGTCATGATGCAAGCCAAGGAAATATCAAAACGTTTCTGGGCAGAAGCTGTTAATACCGCTTGCTATGTGTGCAATAGAGTTCATCTCCGCAATGGTACATCACAGACTGCCTATGAGCTATGAAAAGGGAGACCACCAAATGTTAGCCACATGCACATTATCGGATGTACGTGATATGTTCTAAATGATCGTGATCACTTAGGCAAGTTTGACCCTCGAAGCGATAAAAGGACTAACTCTGTATTAGAATCATTGAACGTAAAGTTTGATGACTTAGAAGGTAGTGGAGAAGTGAGTGTCGAGGATGATGCCCCTGTTCTCTCTAGACTTGGACCAGTCACCACTAGACCAACCCAAATGTATCCTGACACACCTACAGAGTCTCTAAACACTGAACCACCATTATCAGATTAGGTGGATGCAGATGTCAGTGGTTAGAACAGGGAAACTGAAGTTAACAGTGACATGCCCAAAGAACCCAAACATGCCAAACTGTACAAAAATGGACCACCTTCTTGGGTTCAAAAAGCTCATCCTTAGGCAGTTGTCATAGGAGATCCAAATGACACCATGGTCACCAGACGAAAACTGTGGAACCTATTGGCGTTCGCCTGCTATCTCTCTCAAATTGAGCCTAAAAGTGTCAAAGATGCTCTATTGGATGAATTTTAGTTGGCTACAATGCAAGATGAAATGGGAAACTTCATGAGACTTGGTGTATGGATTATGGTCCCTCGGCCTAATGGGGCAAATGTAATAGGAACAAAATGGCTATTTAAAAATAAGTCAGAGGAATTTGGAACAGTAACTCGAAATAAAGCCAGGCTTGTTGCCCAAGGATACAGTCAGGTGGAAGGAATCGACTTCGATGAGACGTTTGCTTCAGTGGCCCGATTAGAGTCTATAAGACTTTTACTTATCATTGCATGTTTGTTTGAGATTAGACTCTTGCAAATGGATGTCAAGAGTGCATTTCTCAATGAAGTCATTCGTGAGGAAGTCTATGTCAAACAACCACAGGGATTTGAAGATCCACACCATCCCAATCATGTGTACAAGCTTAACAAAGCCTTATATGGATTGAAGCAGGCTCCACGTGCATGGTATGATCGACTCACCTCATTCCTTATCTCCCATGGCTTCGTAAGAGGTACTGCCGATAGCACTCTATTCATTAAACATCTTGACAAAGGAATTTTTGTTGGCCATATATATGTTGATGACATCATATTTGATTCAACTTGTGAAAGTGAAGTAAATACATTTGTCACATTAATGACTAGTGAGTTTGAGATGAGTTTGATAGGGGACTTTAGTTTCTTTCTAGGACTGAAAATCAAACAATTAGATCATGGCACATTCATATCACAGTCAAAGTATGTCAAGTCTATGTTAGAAAAGTTTTGGTTTTCATAGGTAAAGCATGCACAGACACCTATAGGCACTACAACCAAATTGTCACGTGATGAGTCTGGCGACCCTGTAGACCCCACTCTATACAAAATCATGATAGGTGGATTACTGTAGCTCACATCTAGTCGACCTGATATCTCCTTCAGTGTCGGCTTATGTGCTTGGTATAAAGCCAACCCTAAACAGTCACATCTCTCTACTGTCAAAAGAATTTTCAAATATCTTGTTGGGACTATTAACTATGGTCTCTGGTATAGCTGTGACACAAATACCACCTTGGTGGGATAGAGTGATTCTGATTGGGCAGGATGTCTAGATGATAGGAAAACTACTTCAGGGGGATGTTTTTACATTGTGAATAATCTAGTCTCTTGGTATAGCAAAATATAGCAGTCTATTTCACTTTCTACAGCTGAAGCAGAATATATTCCAGTCGGTAGCTGCTGCACTCAATTAATATGGTTGAACAAAATGCTTACTGATTATGGACACCCACAACACACACTGACCATTTTTTGTGACAGTACAAGTGCCATAAATATCTCTAAAAACCCCGTGCAACACTCCCGAACTAAACACATCGACATCAGGTACCACTTTATTCGTGATCTAGTTGATTCAAATATGTTGTTAATATCTCATGTGCCCAAAACTAATCAACTAGCAGATTTATTCAGTAAAGCTTTAAATACTCAAACTTTTACTCACTTAAGAACATGTATTGGTCTCTGTACCATCTAAACTGTTCTCAGTGACATCTAGTAAAATATTTTTGTCTCTGAGTGTTCTTATACTTCACGACATGACTTGAGCATTGTGTTGTCATTTCTATCACCATCTCCTGAGAGCTATTTAGAATGATACTGATCTTGAATCTTCTCCAGATAAAAAGGCTACCTCTTCCAGATGCAATGGGAAGAGCTCTCTTAAACCTATTTACTAATAAGTAGTATGCTCCTTCTATATTAGTTCTTGTGGTACAAAAGAGGATGGCTACATCTCTGGAAGAGAGTGAAAGCCATGTTTGGGTAATATAGAAAAAAAAGCAAGAGTGGTTTTTTTTTTAAAAAAAAAGGCGTCTGAAAAAAAAACAAATATATACAAATAAAAAAAAGTTTGTGTTTAATTGAGGGAGTGGTCTAGAAGATCTCTTCTCTTTCCAGACCACATGAGGACACTCTTCACACACTTATGGAGATTCAAGATTTAGTGTTGCTCATGTGTCATTGGGGTTTGGTGTGCTGAAGTGATCTGTTGCTCATGCTGTGTATTTTTTGTTATGCTCAGAGGCTTCATTCCAGTTATTGACCAGTTGTTAACTGTTTTTTTTCTAAAATTTTTGAGTATCTCTAAGTGTCTATCTCTTATCTCATTTGTCATGGGTTGTTCATGTATATTGCTGGCATATTTGAAATAGTTAGTTCATTATGCTCACAATACCTGATGACTATGTGGTTGTTTCATTTTTTGTACCAGAACGTGTGGTGGAAACTATTCAACTTGGGCGTGTATATCTCATTTTAGCAAAATTCAAATTTTTTAAAAAAATAAATAAATGTTTTTCTTTTCATGGTCAGCCTGTGTCAGGGTGCCTCTACTTAAGGCCTAAGGAAAGTGAATAGTCTCTCTCTCACTTTACGCTCAGAAACCTTAAGACCTGTAGCTTTTAAATTTCTCTGTCTACAATGGAGAATATTGCTTCCATGGTGGTGACCCCTATTGCCATTCTCATCCAACCATCGATATCTCATGTTGATCCTGCAATCGAACCTATAGTTGGGACTAGTATGACTATTCCATGTCATGCCATTGTCCCTTACCAATCGGAGGTTGGTGCTTCTGCTTGCCTTCCAAGTCCTGAGTCGACTCCGTCTCCGGCATCACCTCCAGTCATTCAAAAACCTCACACATTTCAAGGTAAGGCTCCTCCCCTGTCTAAAAAGGCTTCCTCTTCTTTGTCATCAACCCGTCAAACCGTGTCGAAAAGAGTTACTCGTTCCTCTTCGAGTTTACAGTCTCCTTCGTCCCCTGTCCAGCCTTCGTCTGTGCATGAATCAAAACCCGTAGGACCTCCTCGTCCTCCATCTAAGGTTTCTATTCCTCCCAAAAGCAGAGAAAGGGTTCAGCCAAAAAGAAAGTCTTCACGTGATACCTTGTATCACCCACCTAAAAAGAAATCCAAGACCAAGCCTATTCCAGTCCCATCTACAGACTTGTCTCCCAAACAGTCATCCAAAGCCTCTAAAAAGTCAAAACTTCCAAAAGACCCTATATCAACGGTCGACCCATCCTCTGTTCAATGCTTTGTTGATGCCTCCAAAGCATTTGTATACCAACGATGGTTTGGTAGTCGTGAGTTTTGGTTCGAACAAGTGGTGATGTTAGATGATTTTCCTGACCTGCATGATTTTTTAAAAATTAGGAAATGGGTTAACACGGTCACTAACTTGTCTCCCCCTCATCCAATTTTAGTTCGTGAATTCTATGCCAATCTAGATAGGACTGTTATAGCTGAGGGTCATCCAGGGTGTGTGAGTGCATTTGTTAAGGGTCATCGTGTTCCGTTTGGTCCATCTACAATTGTATGCATTTTGAAAGTTGAGTCTGTCAGAAATCCAACATATGGGAAACAATTCAATCCAGATGAAACTATGATGGGTAGAGTGCTAACTTGCAGGGAGGACTATCTTTGGGACAAACAAGAAATTATAGTTACTCATCTAACTCCTTTCTATAGGGTTCTTCATCGGGTAGCTTTGTACAATTAGTTTCCTAATTCCCATTTGTCCTCAGTTACACTTGAAATTGGCAAGTTCTTTTATGCTGTAGGAACTCATGTTTTCATTAATCTGTCATCTCTCATCTTTGAAAGGATACGCAAAGCCTCAGAAACAACTGGAACTCGTAACAAACTACCCTTTCCAAGCCTTGTTCAACGAGTGGTCATGGTGTTGGAATTATTTTACCAAGATCTTAGATCTACTCACAAGTATGTTGTTTAACATCCTAAATATGAACTTCTAAAATGATATGAAATAAACACATATAAAGTATGAGAAACCTTACAGTGGTTGCAGCGGAATAATATGTCTCCTTCCACTCAGATCTCTAATTCTTGTATCCTTTCTGTCGTAGAGTATTATCAAGATCTGACTCCGAATGTCCTTCTTGTTGAATCTGGATTCTTCACGATCTTCCACACTATGATTGAGGTACCACTTGATGTGTGTGGGCACTACTCATTCACTCAAGGGGTTCAAATCAATAATGAAGGATAAAGAAAGATAAGTAGCGGCTAGTTTAGGTAGAAGGCACTCATGTTTTTCTCTGAAAGGAATAAGATGCATCATCTTTTTCTGAAGCCATCACTATCTATTTATAGTATGCCACCTAGGGTTAGGTTTGAATTATTTGGCATTAAAATAATGAAAATATTAAATGGTAAAACCTACATAAGTGGCCGGCCAAGGCTTGTGGATATGGGCCCCACTTTTGCAACTTGTTGTTTTATCATTTCTACATTTCATTTTCTCAAAAACGCCAATTTTCAAATTCAATCATTTAAATGCCAATTTCAACTATTTAATAACTAAAATTAATTATTGAATAATATTATCATTTAATATATTTATTAATTAAACTAGCCAAAGTCTCTTAATTAATAAATATACCCTATAAACTCTTTCTTTACAATTTTGCCCTTGCTTAGTGAAAAATTCACAAACTAGACATAGTCTAATTTTAGAATTATAATTGATTAATCAAAATCAATTAAGTGAGTCTTACAAGCAGTATTGTCTCAACTAGTGTGGGGACCATGGGCCTATATATCTGAGCTTCCAATAAGCAGATCAAGAACTTACCACTTAAATTTACTGACTTATTAATTCTTTGTTGCATCCACGTATAGAACTCAGAATTGCACTCTCAGCTATATAGAACGCTCTATATGCTCCACCACATAGACACGCTATTAATTATCCATTGTTATAATCCTAATTTGATCAATGATCCTCTATATAGATGATCTACATTGAATAGGGACTAAAATTACTGTAACACCCTTCAATGTATTTTATCCTTAAAACACTTAGCCCCGTATAAATGATTTTTCAGCTAAGTGAAATGAATATTTAACCATTTATCTCTGTTTGGCCAAGCTCGAAGGAGATCATCTTTTACTTTCTATTCGCCAGATAGAAGCTATAGATTCCATATTTATGTTTAGCGCTCCCAATCAATTGCACTATCGTGTTCCCAAAATGTACGTATCACCCTGACCCAGAAGTACGCTTAACTAACAAATCAAAGAACACAAATAACACTCTTGAGATTGAACCTAATCATATCAGGATTAAGATCATTTGATCTAGGATCAACTAGGTGATATTGAATTGAATAGATATTATGGTAAGTTTAATAAATCTATATCAAAGTTCAATATCGGTCCCTTCCGATGCATACTCCATGCATCTAACCCAAGCTTTACTCTGACCTATGCTCTGGAAAGAACATAGCATTTATGCAAGTAAAGTATGTTGTAGATTGTCATATCAGTAAAACCCAGTATTCTGATAAATCTAGGAATCTTTATTCACATAATCTTGATTACTTTCCATTGTGATGACGACACAATAAACAAGAATATAAATGTGAAAAGGGTTTGGATGAATTATAAATCAAATTAACAAGTAATTGATAATGCGAACCAAAAATTACACAAATGAATGAAAAATACTTCTATTTCTTTATTGATATTGAATAATACGGATTACATTGAATTTGAGTTTTATTTAGGGCATAAAACCCAACAAACTTCCACTTGCACTAATATCAAACTAATCAGTACATATCAATTAATCCTAAATTCTGACGGTTCTTTTCGAATACAGTTCCTGCCAAGACTTTGGTGAATGGATCAACTAGGTTATCCTCTGTGTCCACTTTCTCCACCAGTACATCCCCTCTTGCCACATATTCGCTGATGATGTGATACTTCCTTTCTATATGCTTGCTCCTTTTGTGGCTTCGAGGCTCCTTACTGTTGGCTATGGCTCCAGTGTTATCACAAAGCAAAACTAGAGGCTTTTCCATTCCATGCACGACACTGAGTCCAGTGAAGAACTTTCTGAGCCAGACAAGTTCTTTGGCAGCCTCTGCAGCAGCTATGTATTCTACCTCCATGGTAGAGTCTGAAATCGCGGTTTGTTTAGCACTTCTCCAAACCACTTCTCTACCCCCAAGAGTAAATTGCTGGGTTTCGTGCCTTAAATAAAACACATTTCAATATAATCAGATTTACTTATTAATAAAGATCAGAAATAACATTTTATGTTGCATGGTTCACATGATTTATTTCAGGATTATATATATAATGTATGAATTCTATTTAAGTCCAGAACATATGAATTTGTTAATGATTATAGTGTTGTCAGCACAGTGGAATATAATCTTAATTATATGTTCGAATGTTTATTCCCTGATTTGTCAGAACACTGGATTTAGACTGACATGGTATAATCAGCGATAGGTATTCTTACACCTTGGAAAAGTGTTATG
This sequence comes from Cannabis sativa, assembly GCF_029168945.1. Classification (NCBI taxonomy): domain Eukaryota; kingdom Viridiplantae; phylum Streptophyta; class Magnoliopsida; order Rosales; family Cannabaceae; genus Cannabis; species Cannabis sativa. The sequence continues at coordinate 25,020,669 of NC_083605.1, forward strand.
TTCTTTCCAGGACATTGGCAAAGTTTACCAGTATTGGATGTATGGAGTATACATCGGAAGGGACCGATATTGAACTTTGATTAGATATATTAAAATTTACCATAATATCTATTCAATTCAATATCACTTTTTGATCCTAGATCAAATGATCTTAATCCTGATATGGTTAGGTTCGATCTCAAGAGTACTATACATGGTCTTTGATTTGTTAGTTAAGCCTACTTTTGGGTCAGGGTGATACGTACATTTTGGGAATATGATAGTATAATTGAGTGGGAGCGCTACCATAAATATGGAATCTATAACTTCTATAGGAATTAAGAAGTGAAACGATGATATCCTTCGAGCTTGGCTAAACAGAGATAAATGGTGGAGATCTCATTTCACTTTGCTGAAATATCATTTATACGGAGCTAAGTGTTTTAAGGATAAAATACATTGAAGGTGTAACAGTAACTTAGTGCCTTTTTAATGTAGATCATTTATTAGAGGGTCATTGATCACATTAGGATTATAACAATGGATAACTAATGACGTGCCTATATCATGGAACATATAGAGCGTTTTATATGACTGAGAGTGCAATTCCAAGTTCTAAGAGTGGATTCAATAAGGAATTAATAAGTTAGTGAATTTACTTGGTAAATTCGGTTCGACTTATTGGAAGCTCGGTTATATAGACCCATGGTCCCCATACTAGTTGAGACCATACAGCTTGTAAGACTCAATTAATTGATTTTAATTAATCAATTAAAATTCTAAAGTTAGACTATGTCTACTTTATGAATTTTCACTAAGCAAGGGCGAAATTGTAAAAAAAAAAGAGATTCTAGGTTTATATATTAATTAAGATACTTTATATGTCTAAATTAATAAATATATTAAATGGCAATATAATTTAATAATTATTTTTAAGTTATTAAATAATTAGAATTGGTATTCAAATGGTTAAATTGAAAAATTGGCATTTTTGAGAAAATGGGAATGAGAAATAACAAAATGGAAAAGTTGCAAAGCGAGGCCCAATTTCCTTATATGGGTCGACCACTATGCATAGGCTTTTACCATTTATAGTTTTTATTATTTTAATGCCATACAATTCTAACCTAAACCTAGATGACATTCTATAAATAGAAAGTGTATGCTTCAGGAAACAATGTACTTGCATCTCATTCCTTCAGAGCAAACTTTCTACACGCCACTTTCTCTCTCTTTTCCTCTCTACAATTTCAAAATCCTTGAGTGATAGAGTAGTGCCCACACACATCAAGTGGTACCTCAATCATAGTATGTAAGACTATGGAAAATCAGCATCAAAGAAGGAGAGAAAGTGATCCAGATTCAGATCTTGATAATGCTACAGAAAGGAATCTAGGGCTAGAGATCTGAATGGAAGGAGTCATTATATTCCGCTCCACCCAATGTAAGGTTTTCTTAAACTCTTATGTGTTTATTTCATTGTTTTAGAATTCATATTAGGATGTTAATGAAACATACTTGGTAGTAAATCTAGATCCTGGTAAAATATTTCTAACAACTGGCGCCAGAGCCGTGGTAATGATTTACTTTCATGAAATATGAATTAAAACGATGATATGTGTTGATTTGGATGGTTTCATGTTGATCTATGTGTTGTATTAATGATTGATTGATGTTTTGCGAAATTCTGGGAAAAATACTTGAATCTCTGTTTCTGGAATTATTTTTATTGGATAGTATGGAAAAAATTAAGCAATTCACTTTTTTACAGAACTCAATTTCGATTTTATTTGAATTAGTTATGATTTTTTGAAGTTTTGAAAAAACCGGGGGTGGTGACACACCCTTGTGCGCGTGGCTGGCTGCTGGCAGCAACCTTTGTGCACCTAAGCAGCCCCTTGCGCCCAAGGATGTGCTTTGCATACCGTCCGTACAACTCAAAATTTTTTTGTTTTTCTTCGATTTTTCATGCTATTTCATGGAATTAACTTCCGATTTTTGTGTAGTTTTGTATTTTGATGATTAATTTTCATATTTCAAATCTAATTATCAGAAATAAATTAATTTGATTTTTTAAAATTAATTTTAGATATTAGTGTAATTTGATTTTGAAAATAGGTAAAAAAAAAATCAATTTTTGCTTACCTCTTTTCTTATTTTTTTTTTTTAAAATTTGATTATTTTATCTTAATTTTAAATCTAAGGTTAGATATTAAATTCCTTTTATAAAAAATATTCTATTTAAGTAATTTGATCTTATTTAGATTTAAAATAAGATTACTATAATCATGGTATTTTAAAAGGAAATAAGATATTTTTGCTAACTTTTAAATTTTGTTATTTTTACTTAAATTAAATTATAAAATCAAAAAAGGGTATGTATTTATCATTTTATTTTATTGAATATTTAATTTATAAAATAACATGAAAATTTAAAAGGTGGTTAGCAATTTTTTTGAAATGATATTTAGGTTAGTAGAAACCTAATTTTTTTAAAAATTGTAGGTTTAATTTTAAATATTATTTTATTTTACTTAAAACTGAAAATATTTTTTTTTATTTATTTATTATTTTCGAAATTAATATTTTCAATTAAATAAATCCTACATCCAACTATCCAATCTAACTTATTGCAGGAGTATGTGTTTTATATTGTTTGCAAGTTTTTCTAAAACCTATTATTGCTTGATCTAAATTGCCATGGTTAACTTGTTGACAGATCCAATGATCTGATTTTAACCCATGGTTCAATTGTCAATAGGTCAAGTAAATAATTTGTAACGGGTAAATTTTACATTCTTCTTTCATCTGTGTATGACCTAGTAACATGATAGGATCCATCCAAATCTGTATGCCTGTGTGAGCCTATATGTTTATTTTATTATAGATGCATATAGGTTGTTGCTAAATAAAATGTCACACCATGATAGATTTTATTTAGGCCCATTTAGTTTTTGGGCATATTCAATTAATAACAGTTGTTCATTTTAAGGTTAAATTCCTCTCTTTTGGGCCTTGTGTGAGAGTTGGGGGCCAATAGAAGTGGGTACGACATACTGAACCCAACTCCCCCTCACATGAACTACCCCAACTGTGAAGGCTCATTTGCCTGATTTGGATAACTGTACTAGGTTAATTAAATTAGTTTAACCTAATAAAATTGATTAGCAACATAATTAATTTCAAGTTTTTTTTAAAAAAATTAATTTAAGAAAAACACACTTAGTTTAATGAATTAATTTCTAGATAAACTATTATATTTTTCTTGTATTTAATTAAATAAAGAATTTTAACTAACTAGATTCTTTCTGAAACTTACTTTAATTATTTCATTAAATATTCCTATTTAAGTTATAAATTAGTTATTTCTAACTAAATTTCCTTATTTACTTAAATTTGAATATCTTTTGAATTTAATATTAAGTTGAGGAATTCTAGGAATTGGTTATTGAAAATCTTAAGATATTTTTTAAGTTGAGTTTAAACTTAAAATGGAATATTCTTAAATGAAGTAGTTACCACTTAATTTTGATATTTAATTAAATTTCATTTGGAAACTTTTTAAGTTGGTTATTATATATTCTTTCTAGGGCATTTTACATAAATGTATACATTATTTTAATTAATTACAAAAAATGTGCAATAAAAAATAATTTTAAAGATGTATACATTTGAAAACATTTTTACATAAAATCATAAAAACTCTTAATTTAATTATATTAGATGTATTAATGAGTCAAACTTACCATAATTAGATTTGTGTAACTATTTTTATGGCTAATTTTTTTTATTTATAGTATCAAATATTGGTAGATTTTTAAAATCAATACAAATCACATCCATGATTCACATAATAATTGTATGGTATATTTTTCAAAATCAATACATATATAATCATGATTTTTTTATTAAAATATGTCCAATATGCCCTATATATTATCAGAATTGAAATGCTATTATGTTGTTTAGATAAAAATATTTAATATGTTTATTTTTGTAAAAGATTATTCTAAATATTTAATTAATTTTATGAAATTGTTTATTTTTTTTAATAAACATGTGATTCATTAAATAATAAAGATATATATTGGTAAAAAAAATATAGATTAATTATAAATATAAAATATATTTATAACTAGTAAAAATATACATTTTTTTTCTACTTAATTTTAAATAAACATAGATATAAATTATTAATACATTATTGTTTATTAAATATTTTGTTAAAATAAACATATATTTATAATAAATTATAGTAAAATGGATAATAAACATTTATACTATACAAAAAAATAGTATATTTATTATATTAAACTGTTTATTATTTATTTAATTTTATTTTTTGAACATGTTTATTTATTTTTCATAAAACAACTTATATATATATAATAAATCGTGTATTTTATAATAAATACACTATAAATAAACATAAATATATAATAAATCACACTAAAATAAACCTAAACATTTATATTACAATTTTTTTTTTTAAAAAAAAGCATGTTTCTTGTGTAAAAATATTTTTTTTTTCAAATAAACATGTATATTATTATTAAAAAAATTTAAAACATTACTGTAATAAACATAGTACATTATTATATTTATAATTATAAATTATAATAATTTAAACATTAACAATGATATTCTTATAAATAAAATATTTTATAAGTATAATAAATTTATATAATTTTATTCTTTTAATTAAATTACTATAATTAGTTTTCTTCTTAAATTTTATTTTTTTTCATCATGTACTTATACCATACATATATTAGTAACTATTATAAGTATCAAAATCAATAATCATAAATAATAAAATTTAAAATTGCATGTTATAATGACTACACATTAATGCTCCTTAATCCATAATTCACGTTTAAAGAATATTATGTATATATATATTTATAGTAAGTTTAGTAAATATTATATCTAATGATCTAAATATTAGTAAATATGTTATTAAAATGTATGAGTTTTTATAATTAAGTTTTTTTTGCACATTTTTTGTTATACATTAATTTTTGTTGTACATTAATGAAAAAATTCCTCCTTTCTATAACAACTTAAATTAGATATTTTCCAAATCTTGAAAAGATACTTAGTTAAATTGAGATATTTTTTAGATAGTTATTTCTATACTAGTTATTATTTCTAATATTATAATAGGAAAATATCATTGATTGTGAAATTAATTGTTTAATAATTAATTTTGGTACAATCTAAGTTTAGTATATTTTCCTAGTATTAAACTAGAATTAATAATTAAGTTTCCTCTATACTTAATTATTTATTTCTTGAATTTAATATATTTAATTAAATTGAAAATTTCAATATCTAAGTTGATTTTCATCATGATACTTAAATATTGTTATTTTCATGACATTTTTAATTAAATAGAAAATTATTTTAAGTTGGAAATTTTTCTTTAAAATTTCAGAATAACTTAAATTTGAATAATTTTTCAAAATATATTTTATTTTATTTTATTAATCTTTTTCCCACAATTTCGAAATTGCATTTCTTTAATGTAGAAATTTCTAATTTTATTTGAAAAATAAATTAAAGTTGAAAATTATTTTAATTTTGGACCAACTTAAATCAATGATTTTTTCATTTAATGATTAATTAAAATAAATTAACTAAAATATATTATAATTAGAAAATAAATTAATTAGTCAATGAAAGTTTAGATAGTTATTATCTGTTTTGCTTGAAGTATTTTTCTAGTGTATTTAATTAAACAGAAAATTAATATTTAAGTTGATATTCATCATGATACTTAAATATTTGAAATTTTTCTTAAATATTTAATTAAATAGGAAAATTATATTTTGTTGTAAATTAATTTTGGGCCAACATAAAATTAAGATAATTTTTCCAGGATTTATTTTTATTTTATTTTAAAGTATTTTCGAAAGTAGTATTCTTATACACTTCATTTTTCGAAATGCAATATATATTTTTATAGAAAATTAAATTTGAGTTGTAAATTAATTTAAATTAATTTTGAAACAACTTAAATTGCATATTTTTCTAAATATTTATGGAAATTATACTAAGATGGAAATAATTCACGTTATTTTCATATCCATCTAAGTATAATTTATAAATATTACATTAAAATTTATATTTAGAATTTTTCACTCTAAATTGGAATTTTAATTAAATAAATATATTTTTAAAATAAATAGATTAAAATAAGTTTCAGAAGAAAATACAACTTTCATTAAATAATGAGCTTTATTATTAGGATATTCGATCTTCATTGTTGGTTTCACATAGCTATTGTTTTAGTGAGTAATCATCCCTAATGGAGGAACATTCATTAGCCAGTTAGCACCATTTAATCTCGAAAGATAAGTAATCTTGTAAGTTTTTTATATAGTATTGATCACCCTAATGGTGGCGACTGTATAAGACTTGCAAGAATATGAAACAATGGTGGAAGCTCATAAGATAGAATAGCCTCGACTCTCGCCTGAACGGGACAACGCGGATTCCAATCTTGATCGAATAAAAGGTTGCTAGAATGTTTATCATTTTAGATGAGCTGACAACTCTATTCAATGGATGGTATCACTGACTCTCGCCTAAATGGGACACTGATATCAGTTTGTTGAAGACCTTGGAAATTATTTATGACTGTATGTTTTAGTATTTTCACTTATCATTCCTACTTGCTATGTGATTAATAATTTCTGAATTGTGTATGAATTTATATTGAACCATGTTATTTTCAGTTATTAAATTGTAGTTTAATTTCGAATCTTCATCGTTGGTCTAACTTGGTTTGTTTTTCTAATGAGATAAATCCCTAATGGATTTTCACCATTAGACTAACATAATAGTGTTAGATCTCGAAAGATAAGTATTGTAAATGCAACATCTAGCTGTTCATCAATTGATGACACCTTAGAGTAGTATTTACAATATGAAACAAGAAGATTGTATAAATAAGATTATTTTGACTCTCGCTAATCGGAGCATCGTTGAATTCTTATTTAAAATGAAATTATCCTAATTCCTCTTAGCTTATTCATTTTGAATTAGCTCTATAACATATCATTGGATGAATGGTCTATAAATCATTTCATGTCATTCTATATTTTCTCTTAAGAAATTAAATGACACATATGATTATGTTCCCGAAATTCTATCTCAAAATGATATAAATCCTAAATCTTTGAAATCTCCTACTTGTATGGGCAAATCAACTTAGAGTTAAATTAGTAGTGGTGGTCCAAGAAAGAATTACTCATTATACAGTTACACTTTTACAAGTGTTTAATAACCATTTTCTCTCAATGGATTCAAACTGTATGAGTTTAATATTCTGTGACCAGAATCCACTTGCACTATTCTAAGAACTCTTTGATGTAACTAATCCTAAGTCATCAAAAGAGTACAACCATGTTTTATAAGTCTATGGCATTTGTATCTTGTTCATAGTGGTTTTGACAAGATCATTCTCTGCAAAGAGTTAATATACCTATATCCACTGAAAGCAATTCATCTCATTCGCGGATGGATGTACATTCAGGGGTGAACATGAGTTTTCGTTGTATTCTTAAAACGATCACTCTAGATTTTACCTTATGCAAAAGAAATTTGAAATGTTTGAAAAATTTCATGAATTTCTAGCAATGGTGAAACCATCAAGGTAAGTGCTTAAAGATCTTGCGAACTGATAGGGGTGGAGAAATAGTTAGTTGATATGCAGTTCAAAGATCATTAATTTGATTTTTGAATTATATCCAAACTTACCTCCCCAGAAATTCGATTTGCATATTGATAATTAGTTACTAGTCGTTGCCTAAATCGTTCTATGGTAATATAATTTTAGAATGATGCAATGGTTGTATACTTAATGTAAATCATTACTAGTGTAACGCCCTAATGCTAAGGCACGCTACAGTGCTTTCTCAATAATTGTGCAATCTTTCCTAATCAAAGAAATTTCTCGAAAAACGTGTCAAATTAAAACTTTTGCATTAAACATTAAACTTTGTAATTTAATAAAATATTTACAAGTGCCGGGATCCCGATTTTTAAAACTTTACAAACTTTACTTTTAAGCATACATCCCAAAATATACAGATTTACAGGTCGCACAGCGACTTTCAAAATACAACTCCCAGATGTCCCGAGACCGAACACTCCAGGTCGCGCTGCTTGACATGTACAATCTCACCCGAGCTCAGGTTCACTCCTGTTCAGCCTTCACCTTTCCTTTACCTACACATGGAAGTAGAAACTGTGAGTCAACAGACTCAGTAAGAAATGCATATAACATATCATATAATTTCCGACCTGTAAATAGGCGCCCATACACCTATTTACAGAGCTTAACAGATGAGTATGAACGTTCTAACTGGGACACGACCATGTACCATGTACCACATACACTCATAATACCTTCGTATTAGTGTAGGTAAGGTATGACCGCACCCTGAGTACTATCTAGTGTTGTACCACAGACACCTTGTACCTTCCCGTACAAGTGCTGGTAACACTATAATGTACTTTCAAACATCACACACCTTACCAATGCACTCCGTACCACAACTGTACAAGTGTTGGTAGTGTATGAATCACAACAAGTGAGCATGTATACATATTAACACATACATACATTCAGATAATCACATCATACGTTATACACAGTTCTTACCTGTTTTCCGAATTCAAGCGTGCTGGCCGACCTGAACGGAATTCTCGTGCTAGATGGATGCCCTAATCACATTTTGAAATCGGGTAAGTCACATGATTATAACCCTAATCCCGGGAAACCCAAAACCAAAACCCTAGGTTCTGTTATACTCTTAATGGGTTATTCTAACTCTGGAAATGGGGAAACACCCAACCGAGGCATCGAAATGGCAAAAATTGAGAAAATGAAAGGCCCGGGGAACCCTGCCAAAACCGGCTAGCCGGTTTTTGTGGCACTGCAAACCGGCTAGCCGGTTTGCACCAGTTTCCCCAAAGCATTTCATTTGTTGCTCAATCCTCCACCAATTGCCATGAAACCTTCCAGAGCACCTATTCAATGCATAAACAATAAAATCCAGGCAGTATTTCACAGAACAAACCATTGTAATCCAAATTGCCATTAAAGCTCAAAGCTTGAGTTTCAAAACTCAAGCTTGCTTAGAACTAACATCAAGCATCAAAACCAGCTGCTAGGGACTTAAATTAACTCAAACTAACCCTTGAATTCGAACCCTAAGCATTTCAAAACCCAACAGCCACTAAACCTAGAAATTCCATAATGAAACTAAACTAAAACTTCAAGAACTTAAGGAGAAAAGAAACTAGGGTTACCTTATCTTGACTTCTCTTGAATCCCTTGCTGAAAACTCCAAAATTCAGCAACAATCTCCCTTGGCCTTGCTGGTTTCGAAGAGGGAAAAGAGAAAGGAGAGAGAGTTCTTCTTATTTTTGGTTTTTCTTTCTTTTTTTACAAAAAAGAGATAATTCCAAATTGGGAAAACTTGATTTTCCTTTGGCTGAATATAAGTGGCCACGTGCCACACCTCTAGGCAGCCACCCAACCCCAAACAAAATTACTAAAATACCCTTGAGGTTAAAACCTAAGCATTTCTAAAGCTAGGGGTAAAATGGTCAATTCCATAACCCCGCTCAATCCCGATAAAATATTTTCTCTAAAATATTTCCCACTATGAAATAAGGTTCTAAACTTACCCATGTGATCAATCTAGCCATCCATCGCATTTTCCGTTGTCGCCAAACAAAAATTACAAAAATAACATATTACACATATAAGCTAGATAATACCCCTAGAGTTTAATAAAATCTCCGAAATTGAGAAATTATAACTCTAATATTTATTTCTAAATATTGGGGTCCACATTTAAATTTAATTCACAAATAATAATAAAATAATAAAAATTAGTGCTAATTGCCTTTTCTAATCCATATTACTAGAGCGGTCATTACAATTATCCCCCCGTTAATAGGATTTCGTCCCCGAAATCTAACCTGAATAGCTCTGGATGCTGAGTTCTCATATCTGACTCTAACTCCTGTGTGGCTTCTTCCACTCCTTATCTTGTTCCTCCAGAGCACCTTAACCAGTGCAATAGTCTTGCTCCGAAGAACTTTTTCTTTTCGATCCAAAATCTGAACAGGTTGCTCTTCATAGGATAAGTCTGGTTGAAGTTCAAGGGCTTCATAACTCAAGACATGAGTCGGGTCTGACACGTATTTCCTTAACATAGAAATGTGAAATACGTCATGAACAGCTGATAATGCTGGTGGTAAGGCTAGCCGATACGCTACCTGCCCGACCTTCTCAAGTATGCGAAATGGCCCAATGAACCTAGGGCTTAACTTACCCTTCTTCCCGAAGCGTCTAATACCCTTCATTGGTGAAACCCGCAGGAAAACATGTTCTCCTGCCTGAAATGTAACATCTCTACGCTTCGGATCAGCATAACTTTTCCGCCTGCTTTGAGAAGCAAGCATCCGAGCCTTGATCTTATCAATAGCTTCATTAGTTCTCTGTACTAATTCTGGACCCAGGTACTTCCTTTCTCCTGTCTCGTCCCAATGAATAGGAGAACGACATTTTCTACCATATAACATCTCATAGGGAGCCATCCCTATTGTACTTTGGTAGCTGTTGTTGTAGGAGAATTCAATTAAAGGCAAGTACTTACTCCATGAACCCTCAAAGTCCATGACACAGGCTCGCAATAGGTCTTCTAAAATCTGGATAGTTCTTTACGACCGACCATCGTCTGAGGGTGAAAGGCTGTACTAAACTTTAACTTGGTACCCATAGCCTTCTGAAGACTCACCCAAAACTTCGATGTGAACTTTGGATCCCTGTCTGATACAATAGATTTAGGGGCTCCATGGAGACGAACTATCTCCTTCACATACAGTTCAGCATATTGATCCACTGAATATGTAACTTTCACTGGTAAGAAGTGAGCTGACTTTGTGAATCTGTCCACGATGACCCAAACAGAATCATACATTCCTGTAGTTCTAGGCAAACCAGTTACAAAGTCCATTGCAATGTCCTCCCACTTCCATTCAGGAAGGACTAAAGGTTGCAATAACCCTGCCGGCCTCTGATGTTCAGCCTTAATCTGCTGGCAGGTTAAACACTTGGACACATAGTCCACCACATCTCTTTTCATCCCATACCACCAGAAGTAGGGTTTCAAATCCTGATACATCTTGGTGGTTCCTGGATGCAACGAATAAGGTGTGGTGTGAGCTTCATCAAGTATTTCTTTCTTAAGCTCATCCATATTAGGAACACAAACTCGAGCTTTATATAGCAACATTCCACTGTTCGAGACTGTAAAATCTCTAGGCCGACCAGCTACCACTTCATCTCGAACTTTAACTAGCTCGGGATCTTCCAGTTGTGCCTTTCTGATTCTCTCCAACAGATCAGATTGGAGTGTTAAATTATGTAGTTTCCCGACCACGAACTCAATTCCTGCACTAACCATTTCCGAGGCTAGTTGAGGAGCTATCATAACCGTAGTACACACTTGACCGGGACCTTTTCTGCTTAGAGCATCGGCCACGACATTGGCTTTCCCGGGGTGATACAATATTTCACAATCGTAGTCCTTAACTAACTCCAACCACCTTCTCTGCCTCATATTCAGATCTTTTTGGGTGAAAAAGTATTTAAGACTTTTATGATCAGTATAAATTTCACACTTTTCACCGTAAAGATAATGACGCCATATCTTTAAAGCAAAAACCACAGCAGCGAGCTCTAAATCATGAGTTGGGTAACGCTGCTCATAATCCTTCAGTTGACGAGAGGCATAGGCTATGACTCTGTCAGCTTGCATCAGAACACATCCCAGACCCTGTCTGGATGCATCACAATACACAACAAATTTCTCTTGATCTGATGGCAAAGCTAACACCGGAGCTGTTATCAAACGCTGCTTCAACTCCTGAAAGCTTGATTCACACTTATCTGACCACACAAATCTCTGATTTTTCTTAGTCAATTCGGTTAGGGGCATAGAAAGTTTAGAAAATCCTTCGACGAAACGTCGATAATACCCTGCTAACCCGAGAAAACTTCGAATTTCCGTCACGCGTACTTAGGCCTCGGCCAATTCTTCACCGATTCCACCTTGTTTGGATCGACCATAATTCCATTCTTCCCCACAATATGACCCAAAAAGGATACCTCGGACAACCAAAATTCACACTTTTTGAACTTGGCATACAACTTGTGATCCCTAAGTCGCTGTAACACCATTCAAAGATGATGCTCGTGCTCCTCTTCTGACCGAGAGTATACAAGAATGTCATCGATAAACACTATAACGCAGTTATCGAGGAAATCCTTGAATACTCTATTCATAAAATCCATAAAGGCCGTAGGAGCATTAGTCAATCCGAATGACATTACCGTAAACTCATAGTGCCCATATCCGGTTCTAAAAGCAGCCTTTGGTATGTCCTCCTCCCGAATTCCGAGTTGGTGATAACCCGACCGTAAATCAATCTTTGAAAACACAAGCCTTTCCCCGAAGCCGATCGAACAAATCGTCGATTCGGGCAACGGTACTTATTCTTAATCGTCGGCCTTGTTAAGTTCCCGATAATCAATACACATTCCGAGGGAACCATCTTTCTTTTTCACAAAGAGAACCGAGCTCCCTATGGCGATACACCGGGTCGAATAAACCCAATGTCCAAGATCCCTGAAGCTGTAACTTAAGCTCCTTGAGTTCTGCCGGAGCCATCCTATATGGAGCTTTAGAAACAGGTTCGACTCCAGGTGCCAAATCAATAACAAAATCAATCTCTCGTTGTGGCGGCAATCCCGGCAACTCCTCGGGAAACACATCAAGAAAATCTTTCACTACCCGAACTACCTCAGGCCCAAATGTTTCGGGTCCGCTGAGTCAAATACTACCGCTAGAAATCCTACACAACCATTGCATAGTAAATCCCTAGCTCTCAACACGAAATAACCGGATCCGAGACCCCCGAACCGATCCAACATAAACAAATGGATCTTCACCTTCCGCCGAAAAGTCACCATTTTACGCCTACAATCTATACTGGCCGAATACTTGGATAAGAAATCCATTCCCAGTATAATATCAAACTCAGTTAGTTTCAATTCTATGAGATCAGTACTCAATTCCCTACCTTCGATCCTAATCGGCATAGACCTAATGCGCCTATTAGAGATAACCAATTCCCCGCTAGGCATTAGGGTTCCGAACCCTCTTTCTAAATTTTCACAAGGCCTACCCAAAAGATCAATCACTCTTGTAGCCACATATGAACGTGTAGCTCCCGAGTCAAATAATACCGTAAATAACAAGTTGTTGACAGAAGCCGACCTGTCACAACGAAGGACCGGCTGCAGCGTCGGCTTGGGTAATGGCAAACACACGAGCAGGAACCGGTTTCACCTCAGCTTTCGGCTCCTCTTTCTTTGCCTGGGGGCAATCTTTCTTGAAATGCCCCACCTTGCCACACAGGAAGCATGTTTTCCGGTCACATTCTCCCGGATGATGTTTCTTGCACCTTGGACACTCAGGATAAGAGTAACCCTGGCGTCCCCCTCTGCCTTGGTTCCCACGGAACCGCTTGCTCTGCCCCGAGCCACCAGAAGCTGGAACAACTTTTCTTTTCTGCTCAGTGGTGGAGTCACCACCATCCCTACCATAAACAGGAGTAGGAATAGTGGGGGTTCCACCAACACTCGGAGTCACCCGGGGCTCCTGAAGGAATTTCACCGCACCCTCGGCTCTCAAAGCCTTTTCAACCATCTCCGCATAAGTGGTTGCCTCAGTAGTAGTAATAACCAGATCATGTCTAATTTTTTGCACTCAAACCCGCCAAGTATTTCTCCTTCTTACTAAAGTCAGTTGGCACAATTCCCGCTGCCAACTTGGCCAACCGGTCAAACTTTGTCGTATATTCAGTAACCGACATTCCCTCAGTTTGAACCAACTCGGTGAACTCTTTCCGCTTTGCACTGCGGACTGCTTCATTGTAATACTTGGAGTTAAACAACTCCTTGAATTCTTCCTGTGTCATCGCCGTGACGTCTCGAGTGAGGGTTATTAACTCCCACCACACGAGAGCGTCTTCCTGAAACTGGAAAGTGGCACAGGTTACTCGGTCATTTCCAACCACTCCCATAAAATTGAGGATGCGTTCTATTACCGAAAGCCACTGCTCGGCCTTCATCACATCAGGGCCTCCCAGAAACACTGGAGGTGCCTGCTTTCGAAATCTTTCGTACAGCGGTTCCATACGGTTGCCAACAGCAGGTTGTTCTGCTGGCACCGCGGGAACTGCAACAGCCTGAACCACTTGAGGAGGCACGGCAGGAGGTCCCTGCTGCCTCAACCTTTGGATCTCTTCATCTTGCTGGCGGATTCTATCTTGCATCTCCGCAAATCTTTGCTCCCAATCAGGAGGAGCTTGAGGTGGATTTACAGTGGCGACCACCCGAGCTCGCCACGGCCACGGCCGCGACCACGAGGATTTTGAGGATTCCTCTGACCGCCTCCGGTCTCAACCATGCCACCCTGACTTCTTGTATTTCGCGGGGCGTCCATTTAATAGGACTTAGCCTGCGAATCCATAAGCCAGGCAGGTTAGACAGCGATCAAATTAACACCGCTCTTAATGACTTAAAGGCAACGCACTTTCTTTTCTTTTAAGAAAATATATTTAATTTAAATCTAATATGTTACCTAACATGCTTTCACATTCACATTTATTTAAGATACTAAACAAGTACAGGCTTACTGAACCGTGAACCGAGCTTTCTCTGATGAAGATTGTACATGTCATAGCAAGCTTCGGTAGACAAACCTGGCGGCTCTGATACCAAAATTGTAACGCCCTAATGCTAAGGCACGCTACAGTGCTTTCTCAATAATTGTGCAATCTTTCCTAATCAAAGAAATTTCTCGAAAAACGTGTCAAATTAAAACTTTTGCATTAAACATTAAACTTTGTAATTTAATAAAATATTTACAAGTGCCGGGATCCCGATTTTTAAAACTTTACAAACTTTACTTTTAAGCATACATCCCAAAATATACAGATTTACAGGTCGCACAGCGACTTTCAAAATACAACTCCCAGATGTCCCGAGACCGAACACTCCAGGTCGCGCTGCTTGACATGTACAATCTCACCCGAGCTCAGGTTCACTCCTGTTCAGCCTTCGCCTTTCCTTTACCTACACATGGAAGTAGAAACTGTGAGTCAACAGACTCAGTAAGAAATGCATATAACATATCATATAATTTCCGACCTGTAAATAGGCGCCCATACACCTATTTACAGAGCTTAACAGATGAGTATGAACGTTCTAACTGGGACACGACCATGTACCATGTACCACATACACTCATAATACCTTCGTATTAGTGTAGGTAAGGTATGACCGCACCCTGAGTACTATCTAGTGTTGTACCACAGACACCTTGTACCTTCCCGTACAAGTGCTGGTAACACTATAATGTACTTTCAAACATCACACACCTTACCAATGCACTCCGTACCACAACTGTACAAGTGTTGGTAGTGTATGAATCACAACAAGTGAGCATGTATACATATTAACACATACATACATTCAGATAATCACATCATACGTTATACACAGTTCTTACCTGTTTTCCGAATTCAAGCGTGCTGGCCGACCTGAACGGAATTCTCGTGCTAGATGGATGCCCTAATCACATTTTGAAATCGGGTAAGTCACATGATTATAACCCTAATCCCGGGAAACCCAAAACCAAAACCCTAGGTTCTGTTATACTCTTAATGGGTTATTCTAACTCTGGAAATGGGGAAACACCCAACCGAGGCATCGAAATGGCAAAAATTGAGAAAATGAAAGGCCCGGGGAACCCTGCCAAAACCGGCTAGCCGGTTTTTGTGGCACTGCAAACCGGCTAGCCGGTTTGCACCAGTTTCCCCAAAGCATTTCATTTGTTGCTCAATCCTCCACCAATTGCCATGAAACCTTCCAGAGCACCTATTCAATGCATAAACAATAAAATCCAGGCAGTATTTCACAGAACAAACCATTGTAATCCAAATTGCCATTAAAGCTCAAAGCTTGAGTTTCAAAACTCAAGCTTGCTTAGAACTAACATCAAGCATCAAAACCAGCTGCTAGGGACTTAAATTAACTCAAACTAACCCTTGAATTCGAACCCTAAGCATTTCAAAACCCAACAGCCACTAAACCTAGAAATTCCATAATGAAACTAAACTAAAACTTCAAGAACTTAAGGAGAAAAGAAACTAGGGTTACCTTATCTTGACTTCTCTTGAATCCCTTGCTGAAAACTCCAAAATTCAGCAACAATCTCCCTTGGCCTTGCTGGTTTCGAAGAGGGAAAAGAGAAAGGAGAGAGAGTTCTTCTTATTTTTGGTTTTTCTTTCTTTTTTTACAAAAAAGAGATAATTCCAAATTGGGAAAACTTGATTTTCCTTTGGCTGAATATAAGTGGCCACGTGCCACACCTCTAGGCAGCCACCCAACCCCAAACAAAATTACTAAAATACCCTTGAGGTTAAAACCTAAGCATTTCTAAAGCTAGGGGTAAAATGGTCAATTCCATAACCCCGCTCAATCCCGATAAAATATTTTCTCTAAAATATTTCCCACTATGAAATAAGGTTCTAAACTTACCCATGTGATCAATCTAGCCATCCATCGCATTTTCCGTTGTCGCCAAACAAAAATTACAAAAATAACATATTACACATATAAGCTAGATAATACCCCTAGAGTTTAATAAAATCTCCGAAATTGAGAAATTATAACTCTAATATTTATTTCTAAATATTGGGGTCCACATTTAAATTTAATTCACAAATAATAATAAAATAATAAAAATTAGTGCTAATTGCCTTTTCTAATCCATATTACTAGAGCGGTCATTACAATTATCCCCCCGTTAATAGGATTTCGTCCCCGAAATCTAACCTGAATAGCTCTGGATGCTGAGTTCTCATATCTGACTCTAACTCCCAGATGGCTTCTTCCACCTTACTGTTCCTCCAGAGCACCTTAACCAGTGCAATAGTCTTGCTCCGAAGAACTTTTTCTTTTCGATCCAAAATCTGAACAGGTTGCTCTTCATAGGATAAGTCTGGTTGAAGTTCAAGGGCTTCATAACTCAAGACATGAGTCGGGTCTGACACGTATTTCCTTAACATAGAAATGTGAAATACGTCATGAACAGCTGATAATGCTGGTGGTAAGGCTAGCCGATACGCTACCTGCCCGACCTTCTCAAGTATCTGAAATGGCCCAATGAACCTAGGGCTTAACTTACCCTTCTTCCCGAAGCGTCTAATACCCTTCATTGGTGAAACCCGAAGGAAAACATGTTCTCCTGCCTGAAATGTAACATCTCTACGCTTCGGATCAGCATAACTTTTCTGCCTGCTTTGAGAAGCAAGCATCCGAGCCTTGATCTTATCAATAGCTTCATTAGTTCTCTGTACTAATTCTGGACCTGTGTACTTCCTTTCTCCCCGTCTCGTCCCAATGAATAGGAGAACGACATTTTCTACCATATAACATCTCATAGGGAGCCATCCCTATTGTACTTTGGTAGCTGTTGTTGTAGGAGAATTCAATTAAAGGCAAGTACTTACTCCATGAACCCTCAAAGTCCATGACACAGGCTCGCAATAGGTCTTCTAAAATCTGGATAGTTCTTTCTGACTGACCATCAGTCTGAGGGTGAAAGGCTGTACTAAACTTTAACTTGGTACCCATAGCCTTCTGAAGACTCACCCAAAACTTCGATGTGAACTTTGGATCCCTGTCTGATACAATAGATTTAGGGGCTCCATGGAGACGAACTATCTCCTTCACATACAGTTCAGCATATTGATCCACTGAATATGTAACTTTCACTGGTAAGAAGTGAGCTGACTTTGTGAATCTGTCCACGATGACCCAAACAGAATCATACATTCCTGTAGTTCTAGGCAAACCAGTTACAAAGTCCATTGCAATGTCCTCCCACTTCCATTCAGGAAGGACTAAAGGTTGCAATAACCCCGCTCGGCCTCGATGTTCACTTAATCTGTGGCAAAGTTAAACACTTGGACACATAGTCCACCACATCTCTTTTCATCCCATACCACCAGAAGTAGGGTTTCAAATCCTGATACATCTTGGTGGTTCCTGGATGCAACGAATAAGGTGTGGTGTGAGCTTCATCAAGTATTTCTTTCTTAAGCTCATCCATATTAGGAACACAAACTCGAGCTTTATATAGCAACATTCCACTGTTCGAGACTGTAAAATCTCTAGGCCGACCAGCTACCACTTCATCTCGAACTTTAACTAGCTCGGGATCTTCCAGTTGTGCCTTTCTGATTCTCTCCAACAGATCAGATTGGAGTGTTAAATTATGTAGTTTCCCGACCACGAACTCAATTCCTGCACTAACCATTTCCGAGGCTAGTTGAGGAGCTATCATAACCGTAGTACACACTTGACCGGGACCTTTTCTGCTTAGAGCATCGGCCACGACATTGGCTTTCCCGGGGTGATACAATATTTCACAATCGTAGTCCTTAACTAACTCCAACCACCTTCTCTGCCTCATATTCAGATCTTTTTGGGTGAAAAAGTATTTAAGACTTTTATGATCAGTATAAATTTCACACTTTTCACCGTAAAGATAATGACGCCATATCTTTAAAGCAAAAACCACAAAGCCGAGCTCTAAATCATGAGTTGGGTAACGCCGCTCATAATCCTTCGAGTTGACGAGAGGCATAGGCTATGACTCGTCGGCTTGCATCAGAACACATCCCAGACCCTGTCTGGATGCATCACAATACACAACAAATTTCTCTTGATCTGATGGCAAAGCTAACACCGGAGCTGTTATCAAACGCTGCTTCAACTCCTGAAAGCTTGATTCACACTTATCTGACCACACAAATCTCTGATTTTTCTTAGTCAATTCGGTTAGGGGCATAGAAAGTTTAGAAAATCCTTCGACGAAACGTCGATAATACCCTGCTAACCCGAGAAAACTTCGAATTTCCGTCACAGACTTAGGCCTCGGCCAATTCTTCACTGATTCCACCTTGTTTGGATCGACCATAATTCCATTCTTCCCCACAATATGACCCAGAAAGGATACCTCGGACAACCAGAATTCACACTTTTTGAACTTGGCATACAAATTGTGATCCCTAAGTCGCCGTAACACCATTCGAAGATGATGCTCGTGCTCCTCATTCGACCGAGAGTATACAAGAATGTCATCGATAAACACTATAACGCAGTTATCGAGGAAATCCTTGAATACTCTATTCATAAGATCCATAAAGGCCGCAGGAGCATTAGTCAATCCGAATGACATTACCAGAAACTCATAGTGCCCATATCTGGTTCTAAAAGCAGTCTTTGGTATGTCCTCCTCCCGAATTCTGAGTTGGTGATAACCCGACCGTAAATCAATCTTTGAAAACACAGTCTTTCCTTGAAGCTGATCGAACAAATCGTCGATTCTGGGCAACGGGTACTTATTCTTAATCGTCAGCTTGTTAAGTTCCCGATAATCAATACACATTCTGAGGGAACCATCTTTCTTTTTCACAAAGAGAACCGGAGCTCCCCAGGGCGATACACTGGGTCGAATAAACCCAATGTCCAAGATCCCCCGAAGTTGCAACTTAAGCTCCTTGAGTTCTGTCGGAGCCATCCTATATGGAGCTTTAGAAACAAAGTTCGACTCAGTGCCAAATCAATAACAAAATCAATCTCTCGTTGTGGCGGCAATCCCGCAACTCCTCGGGAAACACATCAAGAAAATCTTTCACTACCCGAACTACCTCAGCCCAAATGTTTCGTGTCCGCCGGAGTCAAATACTACCGCTAGAAATCCTACACAACCATTGCATAGTAAATCCCTAGCTCTCAACACAGAAATAACCGGGATCCGAGACCCCTGAACCGATCCAACATAAACAAATGGATCTTCACCTTCCGGCTGAAAAGTCACCATTTTACGCCTACAATCTATACTGGCCGAATACTTGGATAAGAAATCCATTCCCAGTATAATATCAAACTCGCTAGTTTCAATTCTATGAGATCGCATCAATTCCCTACCTTCGATCCTAATCGGCATAGACCTAATGCGCCTATTAGAGATAACCAATTCCCCGCTAGGCATTAGGGTTCCGAACCCTCTTTCTAAATTTTCACAAGGCCTACCCAAAAGATCAATCACTCTTGTAGCCACATATGAACGTGTAGCTCCCGAGTCAAATAATACTGTAAATAACAAGTTGTTGACAGGAAGCTGACCTGTCACAACAGAAGGACTGGCTGCAGCGTCAGCTTGGGTAATGGCAAACACACGAGCAGGAACCGGTTTCACCTCAGCTTTCGGCTCCTCTTTCTTTGCCTGGGGGCAATCTTTCTTGAAATGCCCCACCATGCCACACAGGAAGCATGTTTTCCGGTTACATTCTCCCGGATGATGTTTCTTGCACCTTGGACACTCAGGATAAGAGTAACCCTGGCGTCCCCCTCTGCCTTGGTTCCCACGGAACCGCTTGCTCTGCCCCGAGCCACCAGAAGCTGGAACAACTTTTCTTTTTTCTCGCTCGTTGGTGGAGTCACCACCATCCCTACCATAAACAGGAGTAGGAATAGTGGGGGTTCCACCAACACTCGGAGTCACCCGGGGCTCCTGAAGGAATTTCACCGCACCCTCGGCTCTCAAAGCCTTTTCAACCATCTCCGCATAAGTGGTTGCCTCAGTAGTAGTAATAACCAGATCATGTCTAATTTTTTGCACTCAAACCCGCCAAGTATTTCTCCTTCTTACTAAAGTCAGTTGGCACAATTCCCGCTGCCAACTTGGCCAACCGGTCAAACTTTGTCGTATATTCAGTAACCGACATTCCCTCAGTTTGAACCAACTCGGTGAACTCTTTCCGCTTTGCACTGCGGACTGCTTCATTGTAATACTTGGAGTTAAACAACTCCTTGAATTCTTCCCAGGTCATCAGCGTGACGTCTCGAGTGAGGGTTATTAACTCCCACCACACGAGAGCGTCTTCCTGAAACTGGAAAGTGGCACAGGTTACCCGGTCATTTCCAACCACTCCCATAAAATTGAGGATGCGTTCTATTACCGAAAGCCACTGCTCGGCCTTCATCACATCAGGGCCTCCCAGAAACACTGGAGGTGCCTGCTTTCGAAATCTTTCGTACAGCGGTTCCATACGGTTGCCAACAGCAGGTTGTTCTGCTGGCACCGCGGGAACTGCAACAGCCTGAACCACTTGAGGAGGCACGGCAGGAGGTCCCTGCTGCCTCAACCTTTGGATCTCTTCATCTTGCTGGCGGATTCTATCTTGCATCTCCGCAAATCTTTGCTCCCAATCAGGAGGAGCTTGAGGTGGATTTACAGGGCGACCACCCTGAGCTCTGCCACGGCCACGGCCGCGACCACGAGGATTTTGAGGATTCCTCTGACCGCCTCCGGTCTCAACCATGCCACCCTGACTTCTTGTATTTCGCGGGGCGTCCATTTAATAGGACTTAGCCTGCGAATCCATAAGCCAGCAGTTAGTTAGACGAGCCGATCAAATTAACACCGCTCTTAATGACTTAAAGGCAACGCACTTTCTTTTCTTTTAAGAAAATATATTTAATTTAAATCTAATATGCTACCTAACATGCTTTCACATTCACATTTATTTAAGATACTAAACAAGTACAGGCTTACTGAACCGTGAACCGAGCTTTCTCTGATGAAGATTGTACATGTCATAGCAAGCTTCGGTAGACAAACCTGGCGGCTCTGATACCAAAATTGTAACGCCCTAATGCTAAGGCACGCTACAGTGCTTTCTCAATAATTGTGCAATCTTTCCTAATCAAAGAAATTTCTCGAAAAACGTGTCAAATTAAAACTTTTGCATTAAACATTAAACTTTGTAATTTAATAAAATATTTACAAGTGCCGGGATCCCGATTTTTAAAACTTTACAAACTTTACTTTTAAGCATACATCCCAAAATATACAGATTTACAGGTCGCACAGCGACTTTCAAAATACAACTCCCAGATGTCCCGAGACCGAGACACTCCAGTCGCGCCGCTTGACATGTACAATCTCACCCGAGCTCGTGTTCACTCCCGTTCAGCCTTCGCCTTTCCTTTACCTACACATGGAAGTAGAAACCGTGAGTCACCGTACTCGCAAGAAATGCATATAACATATCATATAATTTCCGACTCGTAAATAGGCGCCCATACACCTATTTACGTAGCTTAACAGATGAGTATGAACGTTCTAACTGGACACGACCATGTACCATGTACCACATACACTCATAATACCTTCGTATTAGTGTAGGTAAGGTATGACCGCACCCTGAGTACTATCTAGTGTTGTACCACAGACACCTTGTACCTTCCCGTACAAGTGCTGGTAACACTATAATGTACTTTCAAACATCACACACCTTACCAATGCACTCCGTACCACAACTGTACAAGTGTTGGTAGTGTATGAATCACAACAAGTGAGCATGTATACATATTAACACATACATACATTCAGATAATCACATCATACGTTATACACAGCTTCTTACCGTTTTCCGAATTCAAGCGTGCCGGCCGACCTGAACGGAATTCTCGTGCTAGATGGATGCCCTAATCACATTTTGAAATCGGGTAAGTCACATGATTATAACCCTAATCCCGGGAAACCCAAAACCAAAACCCTAGGTTCGTTATACTCTTAATGGGTTATTCTAACTGCGGGAAATAGGGAAACACCCAACCGAGGCATCGAAATGGCAAAAATTGAGAAAATGAAAGGCCCGGGGAACCCTGCCAAAACCGGCTAGCCGGTTTTTGTGGCACTGCAAACCGGCTAGCCGGTTTGCACCAGTTTCCCCAAAGCATTTCATTTGTTGCTCAATCCTCCACCAATTGCCATGAAACCTTCCAGAGCACCTATTCAATGCATAAACAATAAAATCCAGCAAAGATTTCACGTAACAAACCATTGTAATCCAAATTGCCATTAAAGCTCAAAGCTTGAGTTTCAAAACTCAAGCTTGCTTAGAACTAACATCAAGCATCAAAACCAGCTGCTAGGGACTTAAATTAACTCAAACTAACCCTTGAATTCGAACCCTAAGCATTTCAAAACCCAACAGCCACTAAACCTAGAAATTCCATAATGAAACTAAACTAAAACTTCAAGAACTTAAGGAGAAAAGAAACTAGGGTTACCTTATCTTGACTTCTCTTGAATCCCTTGCTGAAAACTCCAAAATTCAGCAACAATCTCCCTTGGCCTTGCTGGTTTCGAAGAGGGAAAAGAGAAAGGAGAGAGAGTTCTTCTTATTTTTGGTTTTTCTTTCTTTTTTTACAAAAAAGAGATAATTCCAAATTGGGAAAACTTGATTTTCCTTTGGCTGAATATAAGTGGCCACGTGCCACACCTCTAGGCAGCCACCCAACCCCAAACAAAATTACTAAAATACCCTTGAGGTTAAAACCTAAGCATTTCTAAAGCTAGGGGTAAAATGGTCAATTCCATAACCCCGCTCAATCCCGATAAAATATTTTCTCTAAAATATTTCCCACTATGAAATAAGGTTCTAAACTTACCCATGTGATCAATCTAGCCATCCATCGCATTTTCCGTTGTCGCCAAACAAAAATTACAAAAATAACATATTACACATATAAGCTAGATAATACCCCTAGAGTTTAATAAAATCTCCGAAATTGAGAAATTATAACTCTAATATTTATTTCTAAATATTGGGGTCCACATTTAAATTTAATTCACAAATAATAATAAAATAATAAAAATTAGTGCTAATTGCCTTTTCTAATCCATATTACTAGAGCGGTCATTACAACTAGAGTCATGGATGACCTAATCGAAATCTTAAGAAAAGCTAGAATTGCTAACCCTGGTTTGCATGTTTGTTAGCTCTTCTAAGTGATTAGGGGTGGAACATCCCATAGTCAATAGATAAGAAAGTGTTTGTTTAAACAAATACTACTTTTCTAAGAAAATGACTAAGTCTGAAAAACAAAATAGCAAATAAAGGAGATAATTTTTCTTGATTCCAAAAGTGTTCTATCATCTTATTCCATATGATGATCACACTGCCTCAGTTGTCTTGACACAACCGAAGAGGTCAATACCATTTAGTTTTCTTAGACATAATTCACGGTACCTTGTCGTAGTGGGAGAGTTTCTAGGAACTCACCTTATTATGACTTGGAAGACACTAGTGATTAAAATCCATTGTAAGTTTAAACAAGTAATGGATTGTCAAGATAAGAAACTAAGAAGAAATCCAAGAGAACTATGGTTTAATCCATTCACATGGAGTAACCTAAAGTTTTCTATTACAAGGACATAAAAGGAAATTTTCATTAGTAAGACTATTCAATGGACTTAACAAAACTTCCTGTTCCTAGTATTATAGGTTTGAGTTTATCTAAACCTATGGCTTGTGGTATACCTAATAATTACTTACTCTAATGCAAGCAACTTACTTTAGTAAGATGCTGAAGCATTTTCTTTCCAATGGTAATTTATAGAAGCTTCACAACTTCTAAGCATAGATTTTATTTATCTAAGGAAAAGTCTCAACTATTCCAGAAAAGATAAAGCCATGAAAGAATTTCTTAAATCAACAGTGAGAGGTCTCAGATATGCTTTAGTATGCCTTATACCAGACACCTGCTATTGAGTGGGAGTAATGAGTAGGTATCAGATTAATCCAGGAGAGGAACATTGGAAGACAATCAAGTAAAGAAGAGGAACTATATGTTAGTCTATAAGGGTGTGTTTAAAACTCTTAGACTACACCACATCAGATTTCGAGACTTGCCTTTGTGCTAGAAAATCTGCTGATAAGATGGTGATTACTTTGGGGTGGAGTAGTGATTTTGGAGAAGTGTAAAAACATATCTGAAATCTCTTAGTCTACCAGAGAGAGACTGAATGTTAAAGTCGCAGATTTCGAGACTTGCCTTTGTGCTAGAAAATCTGCTGATAAGATGGTGATTACTCTGGGGGTGGAGTAGTGATTTTGGAGAAGTGTAAAAACCTATCTGAAATCTCTTAGTCTACCAGAGAGAGACTGAATGTTAAAGTCGCAGGAAAGGTACTTATTCAGTCCTAGGAAAGTTCTATACAATTGTGGCACCGTTCCAACTTGTCATTTCCTGATAACCAAAAGTAGTTGCCAAAGGTATAGAATCCAGTATCCCAAAAGAGTAGACATATAGAGAGGAATTTCACAATATCAAGGATTTTGTGATTAAGGGAAAGTAATGGTGGAGAAAAGGTAGTTGTTAATTCAACCTGTCAGATCCTATTACGAGGAGTTTACTACTACTACACTTGATTTGTATATCAAGGTGTTAATGATTATTTGAAATGCACATTTTGTTTTATATTAGTGCAACAGGGAGTTTGTTGGGTTTTGTGCCCTAAATAAAACACATTTCAATATAATCAGATTTACTTATTAATAAAGATCAAAATAACATTTTATGTTGCATGGTTCACATGATTTATTTCATGATTATATATATATAATGTATGAATTCTATTTAAGTCCAGAACATATGAATTTGTTAATGATTATAGTGTTGTCAGCACAGTGGAATATAATCTTAATTATATGTTCGAAAGTTTATTCCCTGATTTGTCAGAACACTAGATTTAGACTGACATGGTATAATCAACGATAGGTATTCTTACACCTTGGAAAAGTGTTATGTTCTTTCCAGGACATGGGCAAAGTTTACCAGTATCAGATGTATGGAGTATACATCGAAAGGGACCGATATTGGACTTTGATTAGATATATTAAAATTTACCGTAATATCTATTCAATTCAATATCACATGTTGATCCTAGATCAAATGATCTTAATCCTGATATAGTAAGGTTCGATCTCAAGAGTACTATACATGTTCTTTGATTTGTTAGTTAAGCCTACTTTTGGGTCAGGGTGATACGTACATTTTGGGAACATGATAGTATAATTGAGTGGGAGCGCTACCATAAATATGGAATCTATAACTTCTATAGGAATTTAGAAGTGAAACGATGATATCCTTCGAGCTTGACTAAACAGAGATAAATGGTGGAGATCTCATTTCACTTTTGCTGAAATATCATTTATACGGAGCTAAGTGTTTTAAGGATAAAATACATTGAAGGTGTAACGGTAACTTAGTGCCTTTTCATGTAGATCATCTATTAGAGGGTCATTGATCACATTAGGATTATGACAATGGATAACTAATGACGTGTCTATATCATGGAACATATAGAGCGTTCTATATGACTGAGAGTGCAATTCCAAGTTCTAAGAGTGGATTCAATAAGGAATTAATAAGTTAAGGAATTTACTTGGTAAATTCAGTTCGACTTATTGGAAGCTCGGTTATATAGACCCATGGTCCCCATGCTAATTGAGACCATACTGCTTGTAAGACTCAATTAATTGATTTTAATTAATCAATTAAAATTCTAAAGTTAGAATATGTCTACTTTATGAATTTTCACTAAGCAAGAGCGAAATTGTAAAGAAAAGAGATTCTAGGTTTATTTATTAATTAAGATACTTTATATGTCTAAATTAATAAATAGATTAAATGGCAATATTATTTAATAATTATTTTTAAGTTATTAAATAATTAGAATTGGCATTCAAATGGTTAAATTGGAAAATTGGCATTTTTGAGAAAATGGGAATCAGAAATAACAAATTGGAAAAGTTGCAAAGTGAGGCTCAATTTTCTTATATGGGCCGACCACTATGCGTAGGCTTTTACCATTTATAGTTTTCATTATTTTAATGCCATACAATTCTAACCTAAACCTAGATGGCATTCTATAAATAGAAAGTGTTTGCTTCAGGAAACAATGTACTTGCATCTCATTCCTTCAGAGCAAACTTTCTACACGCCACTTTCTCTCTCTTTTCCTCTCTACAATTTCGAAATCCTTGAGTGATAGAGTAGTGCCCACACACATCAAGTGGTACCTCAATCATAGTATGTAAGACTATGGAAAATCAGCATCAAAGAAGGAGAGAAAGTGATCCAGATTCAGATCTTTATAATGCTCTGCTAGAGAAAGGAATCTAGGGCTAGAGATCTAAATGGAAGGAGTCATTATATTCCGCTGCACCCAATGTAAGGTTTTCTTAAACTCTTATGTGTTTATTTCATTGTTTTAGAATTCATATTAGGATGTTAATGAAACATACTTGGTAGTAAATCTAGATCCTGGTAAAATATTTCCAACATAAATACCATCCCAGATGTAGATTTCCTGTCATCAAGACATGCCTGGAAATATGAGTCGGTATAGCCTACGGGATTTAAAGCACCACCCTTGTAGACTAACACAAATTTCCTTGTACTCTTCAAGTACTTCAAGATATGCTTAACAGCAGTCCAATGTTCTTGTCCTGGATTTGTTTGATACCTGCTCACGATTCCTACAACATAACAGATGTCAGGTCTAGTACATAACATTGCATACATTAGACTGCCAACTGCAGAAGCATAAGGAACTCTTCTCATGTCCTCTATCTCTTGAGGATCAGTGGGACACTGTTCCTTAGATAGACGGATACCATATCTAGAAGGCATAGTCGCCCCTTTGGTGTTGGTCATTGAGAATCTCTCTAAAACTTTATCAATGTAAGTTGTTTGAGAGAGAGCAAGGGATCTGTTCTTCCGGTTTCTGATAATCTGAATACTGAGAACATAGGCAGCCTCACCCAAATCTTTCATTTCGAATTGAGTGTCTAACCATTCCTTGATGTCAGTCATTTTCTTGACATTGTTGCCAATGATCAAAATGTCGTCAACATAAAGGACCAGGAATACTACGACTGGGTCTTCCTTGAGTTGGTAAACACAAGGTTCATCTTCATTCTGAAGAAAGCCGTAGGTCTTGATTATTTCATCAAACCTTTTGTTCCAGGAGCGAGAAGCTTGCTTAAGTCCATTAATAGACCTATTAAGTTTGCAAACCTTCTTTTCCTGCCCTGGAAGAACATAGCCTTCTGGTTGCTCCATATAGATGGTTTCTTCAAGAACCCCATTAAGGAAGGCTATCTTGACATCCATTTTCATAGTCGAAAACGGCTGCGATGGAGAGAAGAATTCAGATGGATTTGAGCATGGCGACTGGACTAAAAGTTTCCTCATAGTCCACACCTTCTCTTTGGGTGTAACCCTTGGCGACCAGTTTAGCTTTAAAAGTTTCGACTGTGCCTCCAGCGCCTCTTTTCTTCTTGTAGACCCACTTACATCCGATTGGACGATAGTCATCGGGTGCGTCTACATATTCCCAGACTTTGTTCTTTTTCATGGAATCTATTTCAGAATCCATGACGGCTGACCATCGTTTCCGTTCTGGACTTGTCATTGCTTGTTTATAGGTTAATGGGTCGTCATCAATACCGTCACCAACGACCATATTGATTTCACCATCCAAGCCATAACGAGATGGTTTAGTAAAAACCCTCCCACTACGACGAGGAGCGGTGATCTTCTGAACAGGAACTTTAGTGGTAGTTCTCTCGGTTGTATCAACATGTAAAGGTGCAACCAAGGAAGTGGGATTATCCTCTACTTGAGTAGAAGAGGATGGAACATTAGAAGGACTTAAATCTGCAAGCATTTCCTACAACGCTACTTTACTTTGTGGTTTGAAATTCTTAATATAGTCATCTTAAAGGAAAGTGGCGTTTGTGGAAACAAACACTTTATCATCCTTTTGACTATAAAATAGTCCACCCCTAGTCTCTTTAGAATTTCCAACAAAATGCAAACCTCAGTTCGCTTTTCACGTTTGCCATCTTTCTTTCTTAAGACATGAGCAGGGCACCCCCAGATTCTATAATGGCGTAAACTAGGTGTACAGCCATTCCATAGTTCTAAAGGTGTCTTACGGACTGATTTAGATGGAACAACATTTAAAATGTCGGTTGTCATCTGAATTGCATATCCCCAGAAGGACGTAGGTAGAGTTGAGTAGCTAAGCACGTTAGAAACACTTGGATTGGTTCGTGGGACCAGTCGTCAGTCCAAGAAACAACTAGAGTGATGAAGTCATGTATAAGAGCCATCATTCTATGGGCGTAAGGGCCCAATGGAGGCATAAAGTGTGTAACGTATAAAAGAACGTCAGGAAGAGTAGTGGTATCACTGAAGTAAAGAAGATTACCTAAATTACTTAAGGTGATACGGTAATGATGGAGAGTACTTTATAATTGACTGGATAGTCAATATGGTATATAAGGAGACCATTGACATTTTGGAAAAAGATTACTTTATTGTGCAATTATGGAAAGGCATACTCACCCAGAATGGAGAAAAGCTTATGAATTGAGATGCAATTTAATAGACACGTAATTGAGTGATTGGTGGATGTTGGATCACAAAGTAGGTTGTTTATTAAACAACGAGTTATATAATTGAGTGTAGAATAAGTTTTAAAGTGGTTAACGAAGTATGAAGATAGTGATGATTGCAGAGAAGCAATGGTATCATATGAATCAGGGAGTGAAACCTTAGTGGTGATGATGAAAAGAAACTTCAGGATCAAGGAATGATCTTTAATTAATTGTTATTAGTTGAGAATTCGGGAAATGGGTATTTCCAGTTTAGTTGTGGGTACCTAGTATGAGCAGTGTTGCCTCTACTGTATAGGTTTAATCAAATTACTTTATAATGGTGGTTAATCGTAAATGATTGGAAAAAAATTAATTAATTAAAAGTTCTGTCAATTCAAGGGAAATTGATACAAGTCAAAATAAGTGGAGATGAACAAGATTTAAGTTGACAATAAGATGGGAATTCCTCGAGTTTAAGTGAACAAAAACCGATGAGGAATTGCAAGAGGTTTATGAAGGGAGTGATAGCAATTGAATTTTATTAATGAAAGAATGAAAGCAAGAAATACAATTAAGAACGACAAAGAAGCATCTACTTTCTGATAACCCACCATGAGTATACTTTGGAGTTAAGCATATTTAAGTTGGGGTAATCTCAAGATGGGAAATCCTTCAGGGAGTCACCCCGGGAAGTGTATGAGTGAGGACAAAGTACGCTAGAAAGATTCATATTAGGATGCAAAATCGGTAGTCGTTCCAGAAATTATTAAGAGGAAGTGATGTGTTAATAAGCAGAAATTTACAAGGTATTGAGACAAGTAAGTGAGTGGAAATAAGAAGTGCTCTAATTGAATATCTATCAGAAATGAATACTTAACTTGTTACTAAGTTAAGTCAGTAGATCAGCTTAGGAGATCTCATAGAAGGAATAGAAAGACATAATTATGAATTATGTACTATGGGATCTTATGATTTTGACCGAGTAGTAACGATTGGACATACAGAGTTAATATGTTGTCTATCAGTGTAGACAATTTATACTATAAATGAGAATACAAAATTCATACAAAGGAATAGTCTAATCTTGTAAAATTCCAAGGTTGATATTTTTGGCTATGATGTTAAGAATTAAAGAAGGTTATTGAGAACCATGGAAGTTAAAGCGAAAATAGTATAATGCTTTATTCTTGAAAGGTGGGTAACCTGCGAAGATCAATAGAATATTAGAAATATACTGTGAGCATATTTGATAAAGGTTAGAATATCTTAGAATAATATCTTCCCTTATGAGGTGTTTATTTAAAAAGTGATAATTAAATGTACCACTGGTTAGGTACCTTAATAAGTGTGGTACAAGAGAACTATTATATACATGTTCACTGGATTAAATAGGCTAGGTAGCCTATTAGCTAGCCTTAACTCCTGCGTTGTCCAGAGTATATAATGTGTTTCATGTCTCCATGTTGAGAAAATATGAATCAGACTCGACCCATGTTCTGAGTTGTGACGATGTTAAACTTCAGACAAATTTATTATATGAGAAAAATATCTTGTCCAGGTTTTGGACTAGAAAGATGAAATGAGACAATTCTACTAGTTAAGAAAGTGCTATAAAAAAAACAGTAAGATAGAAGCAGCAATTTGAGAATTAGAATCATAAATATTGGGGTAATATCCCGAATTGTTTAAATAAATTTCGAGGACGAAATTTCTATAAGGAGGGGATGGTTGTAATATCCCGATAAGTTAAATGGTAAATAATTAGGGTTTATATTGATATTATGAATTAATCATGTAATAAGTGGGATTATGATCCTACTAATTTATTTCAAAGATAAAATTTAAATTTTGCTATAAGTGAGTAAATAATCGTAATTTGTTAATTACGGAGATTTATATAGCATGTGTGAATGTAATATGAGCTATATGTGGAATAAAAATATTTCAGGTTCGACGACCCCGGAGACTCAATAAGTGGATATATAAGCGTAATTTGTTAATTACGGGGATTTATTTGAAATACGTGGATATAATATGAGTTATTTGTGAAATAAAAATATTTTCAAGTTTGGTGACCACCGGAGACCCGATTGGAGGCCAAAAATGTCACAACAGTTTTAGTTAGAAATATTGATGAGATTATTGGGATAAGTTGATTTTAGAAATATTGGGGTATTTTAGGGTACTCGAAGTTGACCAAATACCCTAAAAATAGAGATTTCTTAGTGGCTAAGAAATAATAAGATAATTATTAATAATAAAGTTTTTATTAATATTATTATATTATTATTATTAATATATTATATTATATTATTATTATTATTATTATATTATTATAATATTATTTATATATAAGTTAACGTAAGTTAACTTTTATATATATATATATATATTAAGTTATCAGTGAAATGTAACGTAACGAACGACGAACGAAACCCTCGTTCTCCCTCCTTCGATAAAACCTTCTCCCCTTATATCTATTTTCTTCAATTTTCAATCCAAAACTTAGCGATCTAAGCTCTGGTAGTAGCAGGATAGCAAATCTTTGAAGAGGGAAGCTTAAGGTATGGTTTAATTTCGTTTTAATTTTAAAAACAATTGGTTTCGTATAGGGGTTTTGTGAATTAGAATAGTTATGAAGGTTCTGACCTTATAGAATTGTTCTCGGGTAGTCATGGGACTAGTTTCGATATTTTCTTGTTGAATTAGAAGTGATTTTTGAGTTAGAAATCGAGTTTGGAACTTTTTAAAGCTTAGTCCGAACGTTAATGGCGTTTTTCATTTAAGTGGGTCGATTTTTATTTCTGTTACGTAAGGATGGTAGTATTTATGGCATACATGCACCCAGTGAAGTTTGGAGTGATTTGGATAAGTTTTGGTAGTGTTTCGGTGAGTGCGAAAATTGAAATTTTCGTATTTCACAGTTTATAGAAATTCCTAAGAGATCAGAAATCGTATTTTTGTCATAACTTTTGACTCGGGTGTCCGTTTTGGATATTCTATATACCGTTTCGAAGCTTGAGACGAGCTCTACAATATGGTGTATGTTTTAGAGCTGAAATATAAGTTTTATTTTAGTGTATTTATACCGCGGGGTTTGGTAGAAAACCCTAGATTGTCTTATGTGAATATAAGCAGTGTTTTAGGATAAACACTTATTAGTTTATCGTTGTTGTGACATAGGGCCGGATCATCGAGGATAGTTCTCCACTTGGATTGATTGAAATGTATGAACCTGGATTAAAGGTAAGAAAAGTATATTGTACTGCATAGTACGTTGTATGTAATACCGTTAGTATTGTTATGAATTGATCAATATTGAGATATAGTTAATATTGTTATATATTGAAAAGTATATTGTACTGCATAGTACATTGTATGTAATACAATTAGTATTGTTATGAATTGATTAATATTGAGATATAGTTAATATTGTTATATATTGAAAAGATTGATTGGTTGAGTATTGATAATGTGATAATATTATGCATGTGATATGTTGGCTCACCTGATTAGGTGATGCAATTTTCCTGGTAACGTACCTTTGGGCGTAAGTACGGGCGTTAGTGATATATGATGAGTACCGAGTGTAGGTACGGGCTCACCGGATTAGGTGATGCGATTTTCCTGGCAACGTACTGGGCGTAAGTACAGGCGTCAGTGACATGATAAGTACCGGGCGTAGGTACGAGCTCGTCTAGTTAGACGATGCTATATATTGGTGCCAGATTGTGGCACGGGCTCACCTGATTAGGTGATGCAATTGTATGATATATGGGTGCAGGATTTTGGGCATAGGCTCACCTGATTAGGTGATGCAGTTATGCGACATATGGGTGCCGTGCTATGGCATGGGCTTGCCTGATTAGGCGATACAATACAAGATCATCGCATTAAAGCATCGACTTGCCTAATTAGGCAACATGATGTCATGAAGAGGGTTGCTTTATGAGGTAACATATATATTATTTATATGATTAAATGAATATGAATTCCATTATTGGTATAATGGTTTTGTATTACCAAATATCTGTATACTAATGTTTATTCGTGGCGTATGCCGTAGTGATTTGGATTTCATCTTATGAACAAAGTGTGATGGTTTGATTTTTATTGTGTATAAATGACAATATTCGAATAATAAGCTATATGATTGTTATTATTACTTTTCTTGCTGAGTCCTTGTGACTCACGGGTGCTATGTGGTGCAGGTAAAGGCAAAGAAAAGCTAGATCAACCATGAGGTGGCAGTCTTCTCCAAAGAATGTACATATTGACCTCGCCGCCTGCGTGCCGAGTTGCCGTGGAGTTGTTTTAGACTGGTTGTATCTGCCGTGTATTTTGATTTTATGTTTAAATGGTTGTCGTACATATTTCTTTAGCAAAACTTTTTACAACGGGGATTCCTAGGAACACACTTTTTATGCCGTTATAATGTCCATTTTTAGTGTTTTATTTTAGTCAAGTTTTTAATATTATCACGGTTTTTAATAATTAATTATTCTATTAGTATTAAACTAGTTTATAAAATCACACACGTGGCGTCCTTATAGATTAGGGCGTTACAACTTGGTATCAGAGCAGCCATGGTTTTAAAGGTCCTGAAGACTGGTCGAATATGTACATTTGCTGCGAGGACAGTCGACTCATGGTATATAGTAAGTATTTATATTATTTGCTATTGGATTACTCGCCTAGGCAATTATAAAGTATGTTGGGAAAAGTAACATACTGATAATTTTGATAAGAATATGTGTATGGTATATGCATATTGATATTAATATCCGTCTGAGTTTTAAATAGTTAGAAGACGTGGACTAAATATGTGATAAGTTATACAGTAAGGGCAATCAAATAGTCTGATTAGCGAGCTATTTGGGCTCAGGGCAAACAATATGGAAGAGAATTATTTATGACCATAATGTTGGGAACATGTAAATTCGTTATACGGGACATGGTTAGACGACAAGGAGAAAAAATAAATCTAAGATTTGAAAAGATAGCAGAGCTCATCTTGTGTCTGTTCTTATACTACCGAGACTTCCTGTTGTACCACTAGATGTGGTGGAATATATGAAGCCACCTTACTAATAGATCAAGAAGCAAAAACTAAATGAACCACAAATTATGGGATAAAACGAAAGGTTCTAGTAGGGTGACCATGATAGCGGTCAAAGTGAGTATAAGAGTTGGTGACCTTATCCTGAGTGTTCAAGATGCAAAAAGGCGCCATTTGAGCCAATTTAGAGCCATATCTTGTTTTTTTTTATGGGGTAGCGGGTCATCTCGAAAAGAACCTACACGTAGTTAAGAAAGACTTATGTTAAAGGAGAAAAGTGTACGGGTCTTGCCCAAGTGCGCAAGTTATGACTCAAGGGGACGGGGATATCGGTCCTTCGGCCAACTCAAGTTAGAATTTATGGGCAATATTATAATTACTATTGATATTAAACATTGTACATTTAGTTAGAGACATCAAGAAATCCGAATGGACCGTGCATGTATGTTATTTAATGGTAATCCATTTAACAGGATAGACAGATTAGAAAGATGACAATATGAGTTAAATTGTTGATATTCCCTAGTGGAATATAGAAAATGAGTAGTTAATGGAGGCATCGATCTAATTGATTCAAATAACAAAATCTTTTGTTTAGAAGTGATCTAGCGTTACCAAAGGTGGGACAATTTATGAGTATTGTCTGGAATCCCGTATGAATTGAAGGTGATGATTGTGTAGTAATTTTGAGATTATGTAGTCGTTGGACTACCTATGTTAGCAAGAAGCATCTTGTTTTGGTAGCTCGGCATGAAGGAACTCCATGGTTGAGTGTCCTTGACTTGGGGTGGTTTCATTTAGGAAATTTTCCCATGAAGCGTGCGAGTCAGAGCAAAGCACGTTAGAAACACTTGGATTGGTTCGTGGGACCAGTCGTCAATCCAAGAAACAACTAGAGTGATGAAGTCATGTATAAGAGCCATCATTCTATGGGCGTAAGGGCCCAATGGAGGCATAAAGTGTGTAACGTATAAAAGAACGTCAGGAAGAGTAGTGGTATCACTGAAGTAAAGAAGATTACCTAAATTACTTAAGGTGATACGGTAATGATGGAGAGTACTTTATAATTATTTGGATAGTCAATATGGTATATAAGGAGACCATTGACATTTTGGAAAAAGATTACTTTATTGTGCAATTATGGAAAGGCATACTCACCCTTAATGGAGAAAAGCTTATGAATTGAGATGCAATTTAATAGACACGTAATTGAGTGATTGGTGGATGTTGGATCACAAAGTAGGTTGTTTATTAAACAACGAGTTATATAATTGAGTGTAGAATAAGTTTTAAAGTGGTTAACGAAGTATGAAGATAGTGATGATTGCAGAGAAGCAATGGTATCATATGAATCAGGGAGTGAAACCTTAGTGGTGATGATGAAAAGAAACTTCAGGATCAAGGAATGATCTTTAATTAATTGTTATTAGTTGAGAATTCGGGAAATGGGTATTTCCCAGTTTAGTTGTGGGTACCTAGTATGAGCAGTGTTGCCTCATCGTATAGGTTTAATCAAATTACTTTATAATGGTGGTTAATCGTAAATGATTGGAAAAAAATTAATTAATTAAAAGTTCTGTCAATTCAAGGGAAATTGATACAAGTCAAAATAAGTGGAGATGAACAAGATTTAAGTTGACAATAAGATGGGAATTCCTCGAGTTTAAGTGAACAAAAACCGATGAGGAATTGCAAGAGGTTTATGAAGGGAGTGATAGCAATTGAATTTTATTAATGAAAGAATGAAAGCAAGAAATACAATTAAGAACGACAAAGAAGCATCTACTTTCTGATAACCCACCATGAGTATACTTTGGAGTTAAGCATATTTAAGTTGGGGTAATCTCAAGATGGGAAATCCTTCAGGGAGTCACCCCGGGAAGTGTATGAGTGAGGACAAAGTACGCTAGAAAGATTCATATTAGGATGCAAAATCGGTAGTCGTTCCAGAAATTATTAAGAGGAAGTGATGTGTTAATAAGCAGAAATTTACAAGGTATTGAGACAAGTAAGTGAGTGGAAATAAGAAGTGCTCTAATTGAATATCTATCAGAAATGAATACTTAACTTGTTACTAAGTTAAGTCGAAGAGATCGGCTTAGGAGATCTCATAGAAGGAATAGAAAGACATAATTATGAATTATGTACTATGGGATCTTATGATTTTGACCGAGTAGTAACGATTGGACATACAGAGTTAATATGTTGTCTATCAGTGTAGACAATTTATACTATAAATGAGAATACAAAATTCATACAAAGGAATAGTCTAATCTTGTAAAATTCCAAGGTTGATATTTTTGGCTATGATGTTAAGAATTAAAGAAGGTTATTGAGAACCATGGAAGTTAAAGCGAAAATAGTATAATGCTTTATTCTTGAAAGGTGGGTAACCTGCGAAGATCAATAGAATATTAGAAATATACTGTGAGCATATTTGATAAAGGTTAGAATATCTTAGAATAATATCTTCCCTTATGAGGTGTTTATTTAAAAAGTGATAATTAAATGTACCACTGGTTAGGTACCTTAATAAGTGTGGTACAAGAGAACTATTATATACATGTTCACTGGATTAAATAGGCTAGGTAGCCTATTAGCTAGCCTTAACTCCTGCGTTGTCCGGAGTATATAATGTGTTTCATGTCTCCATGTTGAGAAAATATGAATCAGACTCGACCCATGTTCTGAGTTGTGACGATATTAAACTTCAGACAAATTTATTATATGAGAAAAATATCTTGTCCAGGTTTTGGACTAGAAAGATGAAATGAGACAATTCTACTAGTTAAGAAAGTGCTATAAAAAAAACAGTAAGATAGAAGCAGCAATTTGAGAATTAGAATCATAAATATTGGGGTAATATCCCGAATTGTTTAAATAAATTTCGAGGACGAAATTTCTATAAGGAGGGGATGGTTGTAATATCCCGATAAGTTAAATGGTAAATAATTAGGGTTTATATTGATATTATGAATTAATCAGGTAATAAGTGGGATTATGATCCTACTAATTTATTTCAGCATAAAATTTAAATTTTGCTATAAGTGAGTAAATAATCGTAATTTGTTAATTACGGAGATTTATATAGCATGTGTGAATGTAATATGAGCTATATGTGGAATAAAAATATTTCAGGTTCGACGACCCCGGAGACTCAATAAGTGGATATATAAGCGTAATTTGTTAATTACGGGGATTTATTTGAAATACGTGGATATAATATGAGTTATTTGTGAAATAAAAATATTTTCAAGTTTGGCGACCCTGGAGACCCGATTGGAGGCCAAAAATGTCACAACAGTTTTAGTTAGAAATATTGATGAGATTATTGGGATAAGTTGATTTTAGAAATATTGGGGTATTTTAGGGTACTCGAAGTTGACCAAATACCCTAAAAATAGAGATTTCTTAGTGGCTAAGAAATAATAAGATAATTATTAATAATAAAGTTTTTATTAATATTATTATATTATTATTATTAATATATTATATTATATTATTATTATTATTATTATATTATTATAATATTATTTATATATAAGTTAACGTAAGTTAACTTTTATATATATATATATTAAGTTATCAGTGAAACAGAACAGAACGAACGACGAACGAAACCCTCGTTCTCCCTCCTTCGATAAAACCTTCTCCCCTTATATCTATTTTCTTCAATTTTCAATCCAAAACTTAGCGATCTAAGCTCTGGTAGTAGCAGGATAGCAAATCTTTGAAGAGGGAAGCTTAAGGTATGGTTTAATTTCGTTTTAAGTTTAAAAACAATTGGTTTCGTATAGGGGTTTTGTGAATTAGAATAGTTATGAAGGTTCTGACCTTATAGAATTGTTCTCGGGTAGTCATGGGACTAGTTTCGATATTTTCTTGTTGAATTAGAAGTGATTTTTGAGTTAGAAATCGAGTTTGGAACTTTTTAAAGCTTAGTCCGAACGTTAATGGCGTTTTTCATTTAAGGGGTCGATTTTTATTTCTGTTACGTAAGGATGGTAGTATTTATGGCATACATGCACCCAGTGAAGTTTGGAGTGATTTGGATAAGTTTTGGTAGTGTTTCGGTGAGTGCGAAAATTGAAATTTTCGTATTTCACAGTTTATAGAAATTCCTAAGAGATCAGAAATCGTATTTTTGTCATAACTTTGACTCGGGTGTCCGTTTTGGATATTCTATATACCGTTTCGAAGCTTGAGACGAGCTCTACAATATGGTGTATGTTTTAGAGCTGAAATATAAGTTTTATTTTAGTGTATTTATACCGCGGGGTTTGGTAGAAAACCCTAGATTGTCTTATGTGAATATAATCAGTGTTTTAGGATAAACACTTATTAGTTTATCGTTGTTGTGACATAGGGCCGGGATCATCGAGGATAGTTCTCCACTTGGATTGATTGAAATGTATGAACCTGGATTAAAGGTAAGAAAAGTATATTGTACTGCATAGTACGTTGTATGTAATACCGTTAGTATTGTTATGAATTGATCAATATTGAGATATAGTTAATATTGTTATATATTGAAAAGTATATTGTACTGCATAGTACATTGTATGTAATACAATTAGTATTGTTATGAATTGATTAATATTGAGATATAGTTAATATTGTTATATATTGAAAAGATTGATTGGTTGAGTATTGATAATGTGATAATATTATGCATGTGATATGTTGGCTCACCTGATTAGGTGATGCAATTTTCCTGGCAACATACTAGGCGTAAGTACGGGCGTTAGTGATATAAGATGAGTACCGAGTGTAGGTACGAGCTCACCTGATTAGGTGATGTGATTTTCCGGCAACGTCTTGGGCGTAAGTACGAGGGGCGTCGGTGACATGATAAGTACCGGCGTAGGTACGAGCTCGTCTAGTTAGACGATGCGATATATTGGTGCCAGATTGTGGCACGGGCTCACCTGATTAGGTGATGCAATTGTATGATATATGGGTGCAGGATTTTGGGCATAGGCTCACCTGATTAGGTGATGCAGTTATGCGACATATGGGTGCCAGGCTATGGCATGGGCTTGCCTGATTAGGCGATACAATACAAGATCATCAGATTAAAGCATCGACTTGCCTAATTAGGCAACATGATGTCATGAAGAGGGTTGCTTTATGAGGTAACATATATATTATTTATATGATTAAATGAATATGAATTCCATTATTGG
The DNA here is from genome assembly GCF_029168945.1 of Cannabis sativa. Taxonomy (NCBI): domain Eukaryota; kingdom Viridiplantae; phylum Streptophyta; class Magnoliopsida; order Rosales; family Cannabaceae; genus Cannabis; species Cannabis sativa. The sequence continues at coordinate 25,060,362 of NC_083605.1, forward strand.
TATAATGGTTTTGTATTACCAAATATCTGTATACTAATGTTTATTCGTGGCAGATGCCAGTAGTGATTTGGATTTCATCTTATGAACAAAGTGTGATGGTTTGATTTTTATTGTGTATAAATGACAATATTCGAATAATAAGCTATATGATTGTTATTATTACTTTTCTTGCTGAGTCCTTGTGACTCACGGGTGCTATGTGGTGCAGGTAAAGGCAAAGAAAAGCTAGATCAACCATGAGGTGGCGCCTTCTCCGGCCAATGTACATATTGACCTCGCTAGGCTACTCGCGTGGGGAGTTGCCAGGAGTTGTTTTAGACTGGTTGTATCTGCTGTGTATTTTGATTTTATGTTTAAATGGTTGTCGTACATATTTCTTTAGCAAAACTTTTTACAACAGGGATTCCCGGAACACACTTTTTATGCCGTTATAATGTCCATTTTTAGTGTTTTATTTTAGTCAAGTTTTTAATATTATCACGGTTTTTAATAATTAATTATTCTATTAGTATTAAACTAGTTTATAAAATCACACACGTGGCGTCCTTATAGATTAGGGCGTTACATGTATTATTGCAATTGTAAGCATGAAACAGAAATCAAGTTTCTACTGAAATTTGGAATGTACAAGACATTGTTTAATTCCAAAATTCTGCTTTGAAACTTGAGTTTGGCTTTTCCTCTAGCTCTAACCAATACCATTTCGCCATTACCAACCTTAAGTTTCAACTCTCCGGATTTCAAATAATTCCATTTTTCAAGCAATTGCAATGAACAACTTACATGGTTTGTAGACCCAGAATCAAGAATCCAAATGGATTTATCATTCTCTAAAACACATGATTCGAAGACTAAAGCATCACTGCTTAATTGTTTTCGAACTGTTGTTATTGCTGGTTCTATTTGTTGTGAAGTATAATTTGAGGAAGTGGAATCACTTTCTCTAATCTTCTCAACTGAGCTTGAATTAGTAGGATTGATGGAGCTATGAACTATTTGCTCTTCAAAGTAAACAATTCCCAGCTTATCTGCTTTCTGGAATTTCATGTTCATCATGAGCATATGTGAAGTATTACTCTGACCAAGAGTCTTATTCACATCTTCAAGTTCATTCCTAAAGGCAATTTCTAGATGAGTGTTGGGATGTGGGTTGTACATTTCGGCACTACAAATATCAATAAACAGAAGTAAGATTTGGTTCAAAAATTCATACACAAGTTCAGAAAATAACAAGAAATCAGATATGTTTGCAAAAATACTAAAACTCTAACATATTTATTTTCCAAGGTTTCCAACATAATGAAATACAGTGTCCCGGTAGGCGAGAGTCAAAGATAACATTAGTTGAATAGAGTAGTCGGCTCATCTAAAATAAAACAATTTTAGCAACCTTTTATTAGATCAAAATGAGAATCCAATGTTGTCCCGGTAAGCGAGAGTCAATGTTATTCTCATTTTATAACCTTCCACCATTGTTTCATGTTTTATAAGTTTATCTCTAAGTAGTCACCGTAGGGGAGAGTCTAATAGAGACGAAAACTTACAAAACACTTATCAAATGAGATCTTACGGTGTTAAATGCTTTCAAAGAATAACCATCCATAAGGGGGACGAAGTCTACCGTCTCGAGGTTATATTGAAAATATTTAACTATTGTAAGACCAACAATAGAGATCGAATGTCTTTTGATTAAAGCTCATTATTTAAAAGAAATATGTGTTTTATTTAATCATTTATTTTAATCTATATTTTAATAAGGAAAATTACAAATTAAAGTTGGTTAAAAAAATTTTAAAAAAAAATTCCAACTTCAATTAAATTTTCAATTATTTAATTTTCGAAAAATAAATTCGAAATTAAATAAATAATTAAAATATAATAAAATAAAATTTGAAAAAGATCTTATTTACGTTGTTATAAATAAAAAATCTAAAATATCCAACTTAAATATTTTTCAAATAAAATTTAATTAAATATCAGAATTAAGTTGTAACCACTTAATTTAAAAAATATTCCATTTTAAGTTTATCCATATTTAAAGAAAATATCAACTTAAAAAATATCTAAAGAATCTTTCATAACCAATTCCTAGAATTCTTTAACTTAATTTTGAAAGATATCAAATTCAAGTTGATCCAAAATTAGTTAAAATAACTAATTTACAACTTAAATTAAAATTCAAAAAATATATTCAAAATTTAAGTTGATAAAAAAAATTAGTTAGAAATAACCAATTTTCAACTTAAACTGGAATATCTAAAATTAAGCTTCAGAAGAATCTAATTAGTTAAAATTCTATATTTAATTAAATACAAGAAAAATACATATAGTTTATCTAGAAATAAATTCATTAAACTAAGTGTGTTTTTCTTAAATTAATTTCAAAATATACGAATAGAAAATTAAATTTCATTTACTTTGAAATTAATTATGTTGTTAATCAATTTTATTAGGTTAAACTAATTTAATTAACCTAGCACAGTTATCAAAAACAGGCAAATGGGCCTTCACAGTTGGGGTAGTTCATGTGAGGGGGAGCTGGGTTCAGTATGTCGTACCCACTTCTATTGGCCCCCAACTTTCACACAAGGCCCAAAAGAGAGGAATTTAACCTTAAAATGAACAACTGTTATTAATTGAATAGGCCCAAAAACTAAATGGGCCTAAATAAAAGCTATCATTGTGTGACATTTTATTTAGCAACAACAACCTATATGCATCTAAACATAAAGTAAACATATAGGCTCACACAGGCACACATATTTGGATGGATCCTATCATGTTACTAGGTCATACAAAGATGAAAGAAGAATGTAAAATTTGTTGGAAATTATTTTACCAGGATCTAGATTTACTAACAAGTATGTTGGATTAACAACCTAATATGAATTCTAAAACAATGAAAATAAACACATATAAAGTTAGAAAACCTTACAGTGGGTGCAGCAGAATAATATGACTCCTTCCGTTCAGATCTCTAGCCCTTGATTCCTTTCTGTAGCAGAGCATCACCAAGATCTGAACCTGGATCTTCTTTTCTCCTTCTTTGATGCAGAAATTCCATAGTCTTCCATACTATGATTGAGATACCACTTGATGTGTGTGGGCACTACTCATCTCACAAGGATTTCGAAATTTTCTCTCTTTTTCTCTCTCAATTTCGTGGCTGATCATGCATGCAAGAGAAGAGAACAAGGTTGCTTTATATAGGGAAAAGGGAGAGCACAACTTTCCAAATAAACAGTTTCCTTAATTACTGTGTAATCAATCAACTGCCTTATTTAGTGTGATCCACCACTTTTCTATTTTTGCTAGGCTTTGATTAGCAATTACATGGCAATTAAAAAATAAAAATAATAATTGGGAAACACAAAGCGAGTGCTCGGCCATAGAGGGAAATGGACCTCACTTGGATTTTGCAGTTTCCTCAATTTTATTTCTATTTCTCCAAAAATGCCACTTTTCCAATTCTAATCATTTAAATGCCAAAACTAATTATTTAATAACTAAAATAGATTATTAAATAATATTGTCATTTAAAATAATTATTAATTAGACATACAAAGTCTCTTAATTAATAATTAAACCTAGAAACCCTTTTCTTTACGATTTCATCCTTAAACTGTGAGAATTCATAAAGTAGACATAGTCTAACTTTTAGAATTATAATTGATTAATTAATATCAATTAACTGAGTCTTACAAGCAGTATGGCCTCAACTAGTATGGGGACCATGGGTCTATATAACCGAGCTTCCAATAAGTCGAACCGAATTTACCAAGTAAATTCCCTAACTTATTAATTCCTCATTGAATCCACACTTAGAACTTGGAATTGCACTCTCAGTCATATAGAAACGCTCTATATGTTCCACGATATAGACACGTCATTAGTTATCAATTGTTATAACCCTAATGTGATCAATGATCCTCTATATAGATGATTTACACTGTAAAGGGATTAAATTACCGTAACACCCTACAATGTATTTTATCCTTAAAACACTTAACCCTGTATAAATGATATTTCACCTAAGTGAAATGAGATCTCCACCATTTATCTTCGTTTGGTTAAGCTCGAAGGAAATCATTCTTTACTTCTATTTGCCAAATAGAAGCTATAGATTTTATATTTATGTTAGCGCTCCCCCACTCAATTTTATTACCGTGTTCCCAAAATGTACGTATTACCCTGATACAAAACTAGGCTTAACTAACAAATCAAAGAACACGAATAACACTCTTGAAATTGAGCCTAACCATATCAGGATTTCGATCATGTGATCTAGGATCAACTTATGATACTGAATTGAATAGATATTTACGGTAAGTTTCAAAATCTAATTCAAAGTTCAATATCGGTCCATTCCAATGTATACTCCATACATCCGATACTGGTAAACTTTGCCAATGTCCTGGAAAGGACATAACACTTTTCCAAGGTGTAAGAATACCTATCGCTGATTATACCATGTCAGTCTAAATCCAGTGTTCTGACAAATCAGGGAATCAACTTTTGAACATACAATAAAGATTATATTCCACTGTGCTGACAACACTATAATCTTTAACCAACTCATATGTTCTGGACTTAAAAAGAATACATACATTATATACACATATAATCATGAAATAAATCATGTGAACCATGCAACATAAAATGTTATTTCTGATCTTTATTAATAAGTAAATCTAATTATATGAAATGAGTTTTATTTAGGGCATAAAACCCAACAAACTCCCACTTGCACTAACATAAAACAAAAAGTGCATTTCAAATAATCATTAACACCTTGATATACCAATCAAGTGTAATAGTAGTATACTCCTCGTAATAGGATCTGATAGGTTGAATTAAACACAACCTCTTTTCCACCATTACTCTTTCTTAATCACAAAATCCTTGATAATGTGAAATTCCTCTCTATATGTCTACTCTTTTGGGATACTGGATTCTATACTTTTGTGCAACTACTCTTTCGTTATTCAGGAAGTAACCCTAGTAGTTAAGGCAAGTTGGAACACTGCCACAAATGTATAGAACTTTCCTTAGACTGAAAAAGTATCTTTCCTGCAACTTTTAACATTCAGTCTCTCTGGTAGACCAAGAGATTTCAGATAGGTTTTTACACTTCTCCAAAATCGCTACTCCACCCCCAAAGTAATCACCATCTCATCAGCAGACTTTCTAGCACAAAGGCAAGTCTTTAAATCTGATGTGGTGTAGTCTAAGAGTTTTAAACAAACACCCTTATTGACTAACATATAGTTCCTCTTCTTAATCTTAAGATTTACTTGATTGTCTTCCAATGTTCCTCTCCTGGATTAATCTGATACCTACTCATTACTCCCACTCAACAGCACGTGTCTGGTCTAAGGCATACAAAAGCATATCTGAGACCTCTCACTGTTGATTCAAGAAATTCTTTCATGGCTTTATCTTCTCTGGAATAGTTGAGACTTTTCCTTAGATAAATAAAATCTATATCTAAGAAGTTGTGAAGCTTCTATAGATTTCCATTGGAAAGAAAATGCTTCAGCATCTTACTAAAGTAAGTTGCTTGCATTAGAGTAAGTAATTACGAGGTTTACCACAAGCCATAGGTTTAGATAAACTCAAACCTATAATACTAGGAATAGGAAGTTTTGTTAAGTCCATTGTATAGACTTATTAACGAAAATTTCCTTTCATGTCCTTGTAACAGAAAACTTTAGGTTACTCCATGTGAATGGATCAAACTATAGTTCTATTGGCTTTCTTCTTAGTTTCTTATCTTGACAATCCATTACTTGTTTAAACTTACAATGGATTTTAATCACTAGTATCTTCCAAGTCATGAGAAGGTGAGTTCCTAGAAACTCTCCCACTACAACAAGGTACCGTGAACTATGTCAAAGAAAACTAAATGGTATAGACCTCTTCAGTTGTGTTAAGACAACAGAGGCAGTGGGATCATCTGGTAAAATAAGATGATAGAACACTTTTGGAATCAAGAAAAAATATCTCCTTTATTTGCTACTTTATTTTCAGACTTAGTCATTTTCTTAGAAAATTAGTATTTGTTTAAACAAACACTTTCTTATCTAATGACTATGGGATGCTCCACCCCTAATCACTTAGAATAGCTAACAAACATGCAAACCAAGGTTAGCAATTCTAGCTTTTCTTAAGATTTCGATTAGGTCATCCATGAATCTAGTAATGATTTACATTAAGTATACAACCATTACATCATTCTGAAATTATATTACCATAGAAGGATTTAGGCAACAACTAGTAACTAATCATCAATATGCAACTCGAATTTCTGGGGAGGTAAGTTTGGATATAATTCAAAATCAAATTAATGATCTTTGAACTGCATAACTACTAACTTTTTCTCCACCCCTATCAGTTCGCAAGATCTTTAACCACTTACCTTCACCATTGCTAGAAATTCATGAAAATTTTCAAACATTTCAAATTTCTTTTGCATAAGGTAAAATCTAGAGTGATCGTTTTAAGAATACAACGAAAACTCATATCCACCCCTGAATGTACATCCATCTGCGAATGAGATGAAATTACTTTCAGTGGATATAGGCATATTAACTCTTTGCAGAGAATGATCTTGTCAAAACCACTATGAACAAGATACAAATGCCATAGATTTATAAAAAAATGTGGTTGTATCTTTTGATGACTTACTTTAGTTACATCAAAGAGTTCTTAGAATAGTGCAAGTGGATTCTGGTCACAGAATACTAAACTCATACAGTTTGAATCCATTGAAAGAAAATGGTTATGAAACACTTGTGAAAGTGTAACTGTATAATTAGTCATTCTTTCTTGGACCACCACTACTAATCTAACTCTATAATTTGCCTATACAAGTAGGAGATATCTAAGATTGAGGATATATATCATTTTGGGATAGAATTCTGGGAATATAATCATATGCGTCATCTAATTTCTTAAGAGAAAATAAGACTTTATATGATTTATAGACCATTCATCCAATGATATGTCATTAAGCTAATTCGAAATGAATAAGCTAAGAGGAATTAGGATAATTTCGTTTTAAATAAGAATCCAACGATGCTCCGATTAGCGAGAGTCAAAGTAATCTTATTTATACAATCTTCTTGTTTCATATTGTAAAATACTAGTCTAAAGTGTCATCAATTGATGAACAACTAGATGTTGCATTTACAATATTTATCTTTCGAGATCTAACACTATTATGTTAGTCTAATGGTGAAAATCCATTAGGGATTTATCTCATTAGAAAAACAAATCAAGTTAAACCAACAATGAAGATTCGAAATTAAACTACAATTTAATAACAGAAAATAACATGGTTCAATACAAATTCATACACAATTCAGAAATTATGAAGCACATAGCAAGTAGGAATGACAAGTGAAAATACTAAAACATACAATCCTAAATAATTTCCAAGGTTTTCAACAAACTGATATCAGTGTCCCGTTTAGGCGAGAGTCAAAGCTATCATTCATTGAATAGAGTTGTCAGCTCATCTAAAATGATCAACATTCTAGCAACCTTTTATTCGATCAAGATGTGAATCTGCGTTGTCCCGTTTAGGCGAGAGTCAAGGCTATTCTATCTTATGAGCTTCCACCATTGTTTCATATTCTTGCAAGTCTTATATAGTCGCCACCATTAGGGTGATCATAAACTATATAAAAAACTTACAAGATTACTTATCTTTCGAGATTAAACGGTGCTAACTTGCTAATGAACGTTCTTCCATTAGGGAGGATTACTCACTAAAACAATAGCTATGTAAAACCAACAATGGAGATCGGATATCCTTATAATAATAAAGCTCATTATTTAATGAAGGGTTGTATTTTCTTCTAATATTTATTTTAATCAATTTATTTTAAATATATATATTTATTTAATTAAAATTTCCAATTTAGAATGAAAAATTCCAAATATAAATTTTAATCTAATATTTATAAATTATACTTAGATGGATATGAAAATAACGTGAATTATTTCCATCTTAGTAATAATTTCCATAAATATTTAGAAAATTATTCAATTAAAGTTGTTTCAAAATTAATTTAAATTAATTTACAACTCAAATTTAACTTTCTATAAATATATATTGCATTTCGAAAATGCTTTAAAATAAAATAAAATAAATCCTGGAAAATTACTCTAATTTTATGTTGGCCCAAAATTAATAAAAATTAATTTTCAACAAAAAATATAATTTTCCTATTTAATTAAATATCTAAGAAAAATTTCAAATATTTAAGTATCATGATTAAAAAATCAAATTAAATATTAATTTTCTATTTAATTAAATACACTAGAAAAATACTTCAAGCAAAACAGATAATATCTATCTAGACTTTCATGGACTAATTAATCCAATTTCTAATTATAATATATTTTAGTTCATTTATTTTAATTAACCATTAAATGAAAAAGTCATTGATTTAAGTTGGTCCAAAATTAAATAAATAATTTTCAACTTTAATCTATTTTTCAAATAAAATTCGAAATTTCTGCATTAAAGAAATGCAATTTCGAAATTTTGGGAAATGATTAATAAAATAAAATAAAATATATTTTGAAAATTATTCAAACTTAAGTTATTCTGAAATAAGATTCCAAACTTAAAATAATTTTTCAACTTTAATTAAATAACATGAAAATAACAATATTAAAGTATCATGATGAAAATCAACTTAAATATTGAATTTTCAATTTAATTAAATGTATTAAATTTAAGAAATAAATAATTAAGTAAAGAGGAGACTTAATTATTAATTCTAGTTTAATACTAGGAAAATATTCTAAACTTAGATTGTACCAAAATTAATTATGAGACAATTAATTTCACAATCAATGATATTTTCCTATTTAATATTAGAAATAATAACTAGTACTAAAAAATAACTATCTAGAATATATCATTGACTAAGTGTTTTTCTAAAATTAACTTTAAAATATTACATGAAAAATAAATTTCATATATTTTAAAAGTTAATTATGTTGCTAATTCAATTTTAATTAGGTTAGACTAATATAATTAACCTAATACAATTATTTAAATAAGGCAAATGGGCCTTCACAATTGGGGTAGTTCATGTGACGGGGAGCTGGGTTCAGTATGTCGTACCCACTTCTATGGCCCCCAACTCTCACACAAGGCCCAAAAGAGAGGAATTTAACCTTAAAATAAACAATTGTTATTCATTGAATAAGCCCAAATCTAATTGGGCCTAAATAAATTTCCTTATGTCAAAATTTATTTTAGCAACCTAGTCCATTTACTTAGTAAAAACTTAAATGGGCTCTCTATATGTATCTAAGCCCAAAAGCAAACATATAGGTTCACACAGGTCAAATGATTTGGATGAGCTCTATCATGTTACTAGGTTTACACAGATGAAAGAAGTACAAAATTTACCTGTTACAAATTATTTATAAGATCTATCGTCAATTGGACTATGATTAAAAGCAGATCATTGGATCATGATCTGTCACCAAGTTAATCATAGCAATTTAGATCAGATAAATAATAGGTTTGTTAAAAAGTTTTGAATAAACAATATAAATAAACAAACATTGTCCATGTAACAGATGTGAATCAAGATATTAATATAATTAAATTATTATTCTTAAACTAACCAAATAAAGGAAACTAATTTTAAAATATCTAGGTTTATTTGAATCAAATTAAATATCTAATAAGATCAATGATTTGAAAGGAAAGAATCTTCAATATCACTTTCAGATCTTATAATTTAATAAAATAAACCAATTTTAAAATAGATTTGGTTAGATAATTATTATTTTAGGAATAAAATAATAAATGAATAATAATTACCATAATTATATGTCAAAATATCTCAAATTAAGAAATATTCAAATCTCTTCAAAAATATCTATGTTATTTAAATATTTAAGATATGATTTATAAATTTCTAATAAGGAAAAAAAATGATATATATAGAAAAAATATCATTTTTATACTTATAATTTATAAATAATTAAATATTTAACAAAATAACAAATTTTTGAATTTGAAAAACATTATGGTAAATATATCTATAAAAATATCTATGTTAATTTTAAATTTATTACTTATTTAATTTGTCATAAGATAATTTTAATATAATATTTTAAATAAAAGGACAAAGTTATCTTTTAATTTAAAATATCTTAAATATCAAAATATCTAATCTTATAATTAAATAATAAATAAATATTAAAGAAGTTAACAAATTTTTAAATCTCACCATAATAGGAAATATTTAAAAATTGGAAACAATCCAAAATAGAAATATTTAAAATTGGAAAAATTCCAAATTGAAAATATTTAAAATTGGAAACATTTCAATTTAGAAATATTTAAAATAGGAAAAATGAATTTTGGGAAACAATCCCATGAAAAAATTGGATTTTTGGGGAAAAAACCTCAAAAATTCGCAATTTGTGGGGAACTACGAGGATAGGCTGCATGCAGCAACCATGATTTCCAATCTTCCAAAATTCATATCTTTCTCAATTTTTATCGGAATCGAGTTCCGTAAAAAAAACATTGCTTAATTTTTCACAAGGAATCCAAATAAAATATTTTCAAAAATTGAAAAAATATATTTCATGGAAAAATTTCGTACAACATTAACATTCATCACATAAGCACATAAACCAACATGAAACCATCCAAATAAACACAGAAACATGCAATCATCGTTTTAATTCATATTACATGAAAGTAAATCATTACCATGGCTCTGGTGCCAGTTGTTGGAAATTATTTTACCAGGATCTAGATTTACTAACAAGTATGTTGGATTAACAACCTAATATGAATTCTAAAACAATGAAAATAAACACATATAAAGTTAGAAAACCTTACAGTGGGTGCAGCGGAATAATATGACTCCTTCCGTTCAGATCTCTAGCCCTTGATTCCTTTCTGTAGCAGAGCATCACCAAGATCTAAACCTGGATCTTCTTTTCTCCTTCTTTGATGCAGAAATTCCATAGTCTTCCATACTATGATTGAGATACCACTTGATGTGTGTGGGCACTACTCATCTCACAAGGATTTCAAAATTTTCTCTCTTTTTCTCTCTCAATTTCGTGGCTGATCATGCATGCAAGAGAAGAGAACAAGGTTGCTTTATATAGGGAAAAGGGAGAGCACAACTTTCCAAATAATCAGTTTCCTTAATTACTTTGTAATCAATCAACTGACTTATTTAGTGTGATCCACCACTTTCCTATTTTTGCTAGGCTTTGATTAGCAATTATATGGCAATTAAAAAATAAAAATAATAATTGGGAAACACAAAGGGAGTGCTCGGCCATAGAGGGAAATGGGCCTCACTTGGATTTTGCAGTTTCCTCAATTTTATTTCTATTTCTCCAAAAATGCCACTTTTCCAATTCTAATCATTTAAATGCCAAAACTAATTATTTAATAACTAAAATAGATTATTAAATAATATTGTCATTTAAAATAATTATTAATTAGACATACAAAGTCTCTTAATTAATAATTAAACCTAGAAACCCTTTTCTTTACGATTTCATCCTTAAACTGTGAGAATTCATAAAGTAGACATAGTCTAACTTTTAGAATTATAATTGATTAATTAAAATCAATTAACTGAGTCTTACAAGCAGTATGACCTCAACTAGTATGGGGACCATGGGTCTATATAACCGAGCTTCCAATAAGTCGAACCGAATTTACCAAGTAAATTCCCTAACTTATTAATTCCTCGTTGAATCCACACTTAGAACTTGGAATTGCACTCTCAGTCATATAGAAATGCTCTATATGTTCCACGATATAGACACGTCATTAGTTATCCATTGTTATAACCCTAATGTGATCAATGATCCTCTCTATAGATGATTTACACTGTAAAGGGATTAAATTACCGTAACACCCTACAATGTATTTTATCCTTAAAACACTTAACCCTGTATAAATGATATTTCACCTAAGTGAAATGAGATCTCCACCATTTATCTTCGTTTGGTTAAGCTCGAAGGAAATCATCCTTTACTTCTATTTGCCAAATAGAAGCTATAGATTCCATATTTATGTTAGCGCTCCCCCACTCAATTGTATTACCGTGTTCCCAAAATGTACGTATTACCCTGATACAAAACTAGGCTTAACTAACAAATCAAAGAACACGAATAACACTCTTGAAATTGAGCCTAACCATATCAGGATTTCGATCATGTGATCTAGGATCAACTTATGATATTGAATTGAATAGATATTTACGGTAAGTTTCAAAATCTAATTCAAAGTTCAATATCGGTCCATTCCAATGTATACTCCATACATCCGATACTGGTAAACTTTGCCAATGTCCTGGAAAGGACATAACACTTTTCCAAGGTGTAAGAATACCTATCGCTGATTATACCATGTCAGTCTAAATCCAGTGTTCTGACAAATCAGGGAATCAACTTTTGAACATACAATAAAGATTATATTCCCTTTGTCGACAACACTATAATCTTTAACCAACTCATATGTTCTGGACTTAAAAAGAATTCATACATTATATACACATATAATCATGAAATAAATCATGTGAACCATGCAACATAAAATGTTATTTCTGATCTTTATTAATAAGTAAATCTGATTATATGAAATGAGTTTTATTTAGGGCATAAAACCCAACAAAATTTACCTGTTACAAATTATTTACTTCACCTATTGACAATTGAACCATGGGTTAAAATCAAATCATTGGATCCGTCAACAAGTTAACCATGGCAATTTAGATCAAGAAATAATAGGTTTTATAAAACTTACACATAAGCTAAAACACATACTCCTGCAACAAGTTGAATTGGATAGTTAGATATAGGATATATTTAATTTTAGATTAATTAATTAAAAAAAAATTCTAAAATAATAAATAAATAAAAAAATTCTGGTTTTTAATTAAAAAAAATTCAAAATTAAACATACAATTTTGAAAAATTAAGTTTCAACTAACCTAAAAATATTTTCAAAAAAAAAATGCTAACTATCTTTTAAATTTCATATTATTTTATAAATAAAATATTCAATAAAATAAAAAAAAAATGATAATAAATATCCTTTTCTGATTTTATAATTTAATTTAAATAAAAAAAATAACAAAATTTAAAAGTTAGCAAAATATCTTATATCTATTCAAAATATCATGATTATAGTAATCTTATTATAAATTTAAATAAGGTCAAATAATTTAAAAAATGGAATAATTTAAAAAAAATAATATCTCACCTTAAAATTTAAAAATAAGATATAAAATTAAGAAAAAAAGATAGATATTTACCTATTCTCCTGATCAAATTACACTAATATCAAAAATTAATTTAAAAAATTCAATTAATTAAATTCTGATAAGAATTGAAATAGGAATAGTAAATATTTAAATACAAAACTACACAAAAAATCGAAAGTTAATTCCATGAAACAGCATGAAAAATCGATGGAAAACGAAAAAATTGCATGTGGTACGGACAGTATTGCATACTGTCCTGTCCAAGGGCATGAAACCGGGCGGATGGGGCTCAAAACACGCCCACGGATGCTGCTAGCAGCATTTCCGCGCACGTAGCCCATGCTCCAGACACCCTCGGCGCTTTCAGACCGAGAAATCTCGAACAAAAGGCTGTCCGAACCCGCACACGACCGAGAAATCCAAGGATCCGCGCGCGTGGGGTGAGTGATGTCACCCTGATATTTTCTGATTTTCAAAAATTCATAACTAATTCAAATAAAATCAAAATTAAGTTCTGTAAAAAAGTAAATTGCTTAATTTTTTCCAAACTATCCAATAAAAATAATTCCAGAAACGAAAATTCAATTATTTTTCACAAAATCTCACAAACATCAATCAATCATCATACAACACATAGACCAACATGAAACCATCCAAATCACACACAAATCGTTTTAAGTTCAAATTTCTTGCAAGCAAATCAATTTCCATGGCTATGAGGGCAGTTGTTGGAATTATTTTACCAGGATCTTAGATCTACTCACAAGTATGTTGTTTAACATCCTAAATATGAACTTCTAAAACGATATGAAATAAACACATATAAAGTATGAGAAACCTTACAGTGGTTGCAGCGGAATAATATGTCTCCTTCCACTTAAATCTCTAACCCTTGTATCTTTTCTGTCGCAGAGTATTATCAAGATCTGAGTCCGAATGTCCTTCTTGTTGAATCTGGATTCTTCACGATCTTCCACACTATGATTGAGGTACCACTTGCTGTGTGTGGGCACTACTCATTCACTCAAGGGGTTCAAATCAATAATGAAGAATAAAGAAAGATAAGTGGCGGCTAGGTTAGGTAGAAGGCACTCAGGTTTTTCTCTAAAAGGAATAAGATGCATCATCTTTTTCTGAAGCCATCACTACCTATTTATAGTATGCCACCTAGGGTTAGGTTTGAATTATTTGGCATTAAAATAATGAAAATATTAAATGGTAAAACCTACATAAGTGGCCGGCCAAGGCTTGTGGATATGGGCCCCACTTTTGCAACTTGCTGTTTTATCATTTCTACATCTCATTTTCTCAAAAACGCCAATTTTCAAATTCAATCATTTAAATGCCAATTTTAACTATTTAATAACTAAAATTAATTATTAAATAATATTGTCATTTAATATATTTATTAATTAGACTAGCCAAAGTCTCTTAATTAACAAATATACCCTAGAAACTCTTTCTTTACAATTTTGCCCTTGCTTAGTGAAAAATTCACAAACTAGACATAGTCTAATTTTAGAGTTATAATTGATTAATCAAAATCAATTAAGTGAGTCTTACAAGCAGTATTGTCTCAACTAGTATGGGGACCATGGACCTATATATCTGAGCTTCCAATAAGTAGATCAAGAACTTACAACTTAAATTCACTGACTTATTAATTCTTTGTTGCATCCACGCATAGAACTCAGAATTGCACTCTCAGCTATATAGAACGCTCTATATGTTCCTGTTGGAAATTGTTTTACCAGGATCTTAGATCTACTCACAAGTATGTTTATTAACACCCTAAATATGAACTTTCTAAAACGATGAAATAAACACATATAAAGTTTAGGAAACCTTACATTGGGTACAGCGGAATTAAATGACTCCTTCCGTTCAGATATCTAGCCCTTGATTCCTCTCTGTAGCAGAGCATTATCAATATCTAAACCTGGATCTCTTTCTCTGATTCTTTAATGCTGAAACTCCTTCTTGCTGAAAGTCTTTCTTCACGATCTTCCTCACTATGGTTGAGGTATCACTTGTTGTGTGTGGGTACTATTCTCACACTAAGATTTTCGAAATATTGAAGAAGAAAAGAAGAGGGAAGTTGCGGCTAAAGATAGGGAGAGAGAGGGTCAGTTTTTCTGAATCAAAAGTGTAGAAAATTTAGTGTATTTTTCTTGAAGCCTTCACTATCTATTTATAGCATTCCACTAGGGTTAGGTTTGAATTATTTGGCATTAAAATAATGAAAATATCAATTTAAATTGCCTATAAAAGTGGCTGGCCATGCTTAGTGGATTTGGGCCTCACTTTTTGCAATTTTGCAGTTTTATCTTTTCTGCATCTGATTTTCTCAAAAACGCCAATTTTCAAATTCAACCATTTAAATGCAAATTCTAACTATTTAATAACTATAAATAATTATTAAATAATATTGTCATTTATCATATTTATTAATTGAACCATACAAAGTATCATAATTAACAAATATGCCCCTAAAACTCTTTCTTTACAATTTCGTCCTTACTTAGTGAAAAATTCACAAATACACATAGTCTAATTTGAGAATTATAATTGATTAATCAAAACCAATTATATGAGTCTTACAAGAAATATTATCTCAACTAGTACGGGGACCATGGGTCTATATAACCGAGCTTCCAATAAGTAGATCAAGAATTTAGCACTAAAATTCACTAACTTATTAATTCTTCGTTGAATCCACGCATAGAACTTAGAATTGCACTCTCAGTATATAGAATGCTCTATATGTTCCACCATATAGATGCATCATTAGTTATCCATTGTTATAATCCTAATGTGATCAATGATCCTCTATATGAATGATCTACACTGTAAAGAGATTAGATTACCGTTACACCCTACAATGTATGTTATCCTTAAAACACTTGACCCCGCATAAATGATATTTCAGCTAATGTGAAATGAGTACTCCACCATTTATGTTCGTTTGGTCAAGCTCGAAGGAGATCATCCTTTGCTTACTATTCGCCAGATAGAAGTTATAGATTCCATGTTTATGATAGCGCTCCCACTCAATTGCACTACCGTGTTCCCAAAATGTACGTATCAGCCTGACCTAAAAGTAGGCTTAACTAACAAATCAAAGAACACGAATATCCTCTCGAGATTGAGCCAAATCATATCAGGATTAAGATCATTTGATCTAGGATCAACTAGGCGATATTGACTTGAATAGATATTACGGTAAGTTTAATGAATCTAAGTCAAAGTTCAATATCGGTCCCTTCCGATGCATACTCCATGCATTCAACCTGAGCTTTACTTTAACCAATGCTCTGGAAAGAACATAGCACTTCTCCAAATGCAAGTAAACTCTGTTGTAGATTATCATATCAGTAAAACCCTGTGTGTGATAAATCTAGGAAACTTTATCCACATAGTCATGTTTACTTTCCAATGTGTTGACGACACAATAAACAGGATCAAGTATGTGAAAAGGGTTTTAGATGAATTCATACATTATATACATATAATCATGAAATAAATCATGTGAACCATGCAACATTAAATGTTATTTCTGATCTATATTAATAAGTAAATCTGATTATATTGAAATGAGTTTTATTTAATGCATAAAACCCAACAAACTCCCACTTGCACTAATATAAAACAAAAAGTGTGTTTCATATAATCTCAACACCTTGATATACAAATCAAGTGTAGTAGTAGTAAACTCCTCGTAATAGGATCTGAAAGGTTGAATTAATCACAACCTTTTCTCAGCCATTACTCTTCCTTTAATCACAAAATCATTGATAATGTGAAATTCCTCTCTATATGTCTACTCTCTTGGGATACTGGATTCTATAATTTTGGCAACTACTTTTGGTTAATCAGGAAATTAACACTAGTAGTTTAAGGCAATTTGGAATGATGCCAAAAATGTATAGAACTTTCCTTAGACTGAATAAGTACCTTTCCTGCAACCTTAACATTCAGTCCCTTTCTGGTAGACCTAGAGACTTCAGATAGGTTTTTACACTTCTCCAAAATCACTATTCCACCCCCAGAGTAACCACCATCTTATCAGAAAGATTTTCTAGCACAAAGGCAAATTTCGAAATCTGATGTGGTGTAGTCTAAGAGTTTTAAACACACTCTTATGGACTAACATATAGTTCCTCTTCTTAATCTTAGGATTTACTTGATTGTCTTCCAATGTTCTTCTCCTGGATTAATCTGATACCTACTCATTACTCCCACTGAGCAGCAGGTGTCTGGTCTAAGGCATACAAAAGCATATCTAAGACCTCTCACTGTTGATTTAAGAAATTCTTTCATGGCTTTATCTTTTCTGGAATAGTTGAAACTTTTCCTTAGATAAATAAAATCTATGTTTAAGAAGTTGTGAAGCTTCTATAGATTGCCATTAGAAGGAAAATGCTTCAGCATCTTACTAAAGTAAGTTGCTTGCATTAGAGTAAGTAATTACCGGGTATACCACAAGCCATATGTAAAGACCGCTTAGTTTAATTTGGAAATTAGCTGTTAATCACGTTTAATTATGAAATTATTTATAACTATTTAAATAATTATTTATACTGTTATTATTGAATTCAGAGGTGCATTTTTATGTCATTTAGTAGTTTTCATAATTTTGCATTTCCGGTGCCTGGTAACATGGAACTCGGTGTTTGGCTCAGTAAAATCACAACTTAGTATGTTAGTAGTTTGAGACGGTTTATTAGACTTTGGGAATGTCGGGAATGGCCGGGAATTTAGAATTTCCCAAAAATACCCCTTTAGTGTTGTTTATGTTATTTTAGTGTGGAGGGGCAAAGTGGTCTTTTTGCCCCAATGATATTTTGTCATTTAGTGGACTTTATATAGTTGAATTATATGTTTATTTTATTAAGTGTTGGCTGAAGTAAAAAGGATTTAGTGGCATCCCTTTTCATTTTTCTCAAAACTTAGAAAATTACAAAATTTTAAAGAAAGAAAAGCTCTCTTTTCCTCTCTCTATTCGGCCCCCTTTGAGCAGCAAGAAAAGAGGATTTTTCTCTTGGATTTCAAGCCCTCCTTAGCAAGATTAAGTGTTCATAAGTTGTTGGTATGTTTTCTTCATCTTTCTTTTATGATTTCTTGAATTTTTGAAGAGAAATGGTAGGTTGGATACTTAGTTTTAAGTTGTTCTTGCTGCTGGATTTTGATGATGATTTCTGAAGTTAAAGCATGATAATTTGAGGTTAATTAAGCTACTTGTGATGCTTGATAGTTAGATTGATTATAGTTATGGTTTTTCTATGCAAAACTATGGTTTTCAAAGAGAAATGGTTAAAATCTGTTGCTGTGATTTTGTTGATGTTTGTAGTAGTTTTCAGAGGCTATTTTATGCATGTTTAAGTAGGTTGGGGCTGGTTTGATTGCATGTCGGTAGTGTTTGATCAAGTTTGAGTTTAAAACTCAAAGCTTGATGCTTTAATGGTGATTTTTGATTCTGTGAGTTCTGGGTGGTTTTGTTGCTTTAGAACTGTTATTTGGGTCCTATAGAACAGGTCTGGAAGGTTTGAGGTTGTTTGGATTTGTTTTGGTTGAGTTATGAATTTTTGAAAATCTGCCTGCGAGGAACCGGAATTCCGGTTGTGCATTCAGAATTCCAGATGGGTTTTGAAAATTCCCAGAACCGTAATTCCGGTTGGACAACCGGTCTACCGGTTGGGGAAATCTCAGGAACCCTAGTTTTCTTCGTTTTTATGTTATTTGGGGTATTGCCATGCTTTTTATCGATAGGGAAACTTTTAGTTCCTAGTTTAAGTCCCCGGGAAGTGATTTAGCGTATCACTTGTAGTGTTGTGATTTTTATGGTTTAGGAGCCTGTAATCCGCCACGCAGATAGTTCCAGTCAGGTTGACCAGCACACCTGAATTCGGATTTGAGGTAAGATTAGTATAACAGTATGCATATGTAGATTACATGTTTAGCGTGCATGTTAGGAAGCCTGTTAGATTACATTAGATATGTATGTTGGCTTCGAACCATCCGACTCTGTCACATCGGTATAGGCTGGAGTATGACCAGCAGCTGGAGTATGACCAGTATGACCGAGTATAGGCTAATACTTAGGTTGGTGGTTCCGTACTATTTGACGTATCACATCGGTACAGGCTAGAGTATGACTAGCGGCTGGAGTATGACTAGCGGCTGGAGTATGACCAGTTCGACCGAGTATAGGCTGATACTGTAACACGTCGGTACAGGCTGGAGTATGACCAGTTCGACCGATTAGGCTGTTACTTGTCAATAGTACCGTCCCTATGAACGTTCAGGACTCAGTATCGTGTTGGACACGGCAGTTAGGGTTATGGTCAGGGGTATGGGCGTCTGATCATGACCGGGATTTATGTATGAGTATTATTATGCTTTTCTTACTGAGTCTGTCGACTCACAGTGCTATGTTTATGTGTAGGTAAGGGCAAGGCTAGAGCTGATGGACCGTGAGCGAGCCGGTGAAGATTGTACATGTCGGGGTGGTTAGGCCTGGAGCGTACGATCATCGGGACAGCGAGGCTATTTTTGTAGTTAGTCGCTAGGCGACAAGTATTTTGTATAGACAGTAAACTTTTGTAAATGGTTTTGTAATCGGGATCCCGAGTATTTTGTATAAATATTTTACAAGTTTAATTAAAAAGCAAAATTTTTAATTAATCACGTTTTCCATAAACCTCGTTGATTAGCAACGAGCTGCACAGTATGTTTAAAAATCACGTAATACGCCTATGCTAGTTAGGGTGTTACACCATAGGTATAGATAAACTCAAACATATAATACTAGGAACCAGAAGTTTTGTTAAGTCCATAGAATAGACTTATTAACTAAAATTTCCTTTTATGTCCTTGTAATAGAAAACTTTAGGTTACTCCAAGTGAATGGATTAAACCATAGTTCTATTGGCTTTCTGCTTAATTTCTTATCTTAACAATCCATTACTTGTTTAAACTCACAATGGATTTTGATCACTAGTGTCTCCCAAGTCATAAGAAGGTGAGTTCCTAGAAACTCTCCCACTACGACAAGGTACCGTGAATTATGTCGAAAAAAACTAAATGGTATTGATCTCTTCGGTTGTGACAAGACAACTGTTGGGTTTTATGCCCTAAATAAAACTCATTTCAATATAATCAGATTTACTTATTAATATAGATCAGAAATAACATTTAATATTGCATGGTTCACATGATTTATTTCATGATTATATGTACATAATGTATAAATTCATCTGAAACCCTTTTCACATACTTGATCCTGTTTATTGTGCCGTCAACACATTGGAAAGTAAACATGACTATGTCAATAAAGTTTCCTAGATTTATCAGACATAGGGTTTTACTGATATGATAATCTACAACAAAGTTTACTTGCATTTGGAGAAGTGCTATGTTCTTTCCAGAGCATTGGTTAAAGTAAAGCTCAGGTTGGATGCATGGATTATGCATCAGAAGGGACCGATATTGAACTTTGACTTAGATTTATTAAACTTACCGTAATATCTATTCAAGTCAATATCGCCTAGTTGATCCTAGATCAAATGTTCTTAATCCTGTTATGATTAGGCTCAATCTTGAAAGGCTATTCGTGTTCTTTGATTTGTTAGTTAAGCCTACTTTTAGGTCAGGGTGATACGTACATTTTGGGAACACGGTAGTGCAATTGAGTGGGAGCGCTGGCATAAACATGGAATCTATAGCTTCTATCTGGCGAATAGTAAGCAAAGGATGATCTCCTTCGAGCTTGACCAAACGAACATAAATGGTGGAGTACTCATTTCACATAAGCTGAAATATCATTTATACGGGGTCAAGTGTTTTAAGAATAAAATACATTGTAGGGTGTAACGGTAATCTAATCCCTTTACAGTGTAGATCATTTATATAGAGGATCAGTGATCACATTAGGATTATAACAATGGATAACTAATGATGTAGAAAAGATAAAACTGCAAAATTGCAAAAAGTGAGGCCCAAATCCACTTGTATAGGGCTATCCACTTTTGTAGGGAATTTAAACTGATATTTTCATTATTTTAATGCCAAATAATTCAAATCTAACCCCTAGTGGAATGCTATAAATAGATAGTGAAGGCTTCAGGAAATTTACACTTAAATTTCTACACTTCTGATTCAGAAAAAACTGAGCCTTCTCTCTCCCTATCTTTGGCTGACCCTTCTCTTTCTCCTTCCCTCTTCAATTTCGAAAATCTTAGTGCGAGAGTAGTGCCCACACACAGCAAGTGATACCTCAATCATAGTGAGGAAGATCGTGAAGAAAGACTTTCAGCAAGAAGGAGTTTCAGCATCAAAGATTCAGAGAAAGAGATCCAGGTTCAGATATTGATAATGCTCTGCTACAGAAAGGAATCAAGGGCTAGATATCTGAATGGAAGGAGTCATATTATTCCGCTGCACCCAATGTAAGCTTTCTTAAACTTTATATGTGTTTATTTCATCGTTTTAGAAAGTTCATATTTAAGGTGTTAATCAACATACTTGTGAGTAGATCTAAGATCCTGGTAAAATAAATTTCCAACAACAACAGAGGCAGTGGGATCATCATATGTTATATAAGATGATAGAACACTTTTGGAATCAAGAAAAATATCTCCTTTATTTGCTACTTGTTTTCAAACTTAGTCATTATCTTAGAAAAGTAGTATTTGTTTGAACAAACACTTTCTTATCTATTGACAATGGGATGGTCCACCCCTAATAACTTAGAACAGCTAACAAACCATGGTTAACAGTTCTAGCTTTTCTTAAGATTTTGATTAGGTCATCCATGAATCTAGTAATGATTTACATTAAGTATACAACCATTACATCATTCTGAAATTGTATTACCATAGAAGGAATTAGGCAACGACTAGTAACTAATCATCAACATGCAACTCGAAATTTCTGGGGAGGTAAGTTTGGATATAATTCAAAAAACAATTTAATGATCTTTGAACTGCATATCTACTAACTATTTCTCCACCCCTATCAGTTCGCAAGATCTTTAACCACTTACCTTAATAGTTTTAACCATTGCTAGAAATTAATGAAATTTTTCAAACATTTCAAATTTCTTGCTAAAAGGTATAATCTAGAGTTATCGTTTTAAGAATACAACGAAAAACTCATATCCACCCCTGAATGTACATCCATCTGCGAATGAGATGAACTACTTTCAGTGGATATAGGCATATTAACTCTTTGCAGAGATTGATCTTGTCAAATCCACCATGAACAAGATACAAATGCCATAGATTAAAAAAAAATGTGGTAGTGTCTTTTGATGACTTAGGTTTAGTTACATCAAAGAATTCTTAGAATAGTGCAAGTGGATCCTGGTCACAGAATACCTAACTCGTATTCCATACAGTTTGAATCCATTAATAGAAGATGGATATTAAACCCTTGTGAAGGTGTAACTGTATTGCATCCTGGAATTAGAAATATAAGAAAATTTCTGTTTGGAATCTAAAATTAAAGTCAAAGACTTAAATTTATACCAAATATTATGAGTAATTCTATCTTGGACCAGCACTACTAATACAAACTCTAAGTTAGATTTGCCCATACAAGTAGGAGATTTCTAAGAATGAGGATTTATATCAATTGGAATAGAATTTCGGGATTATAATCATATGCGTCATTTAATTTCTTAAGAGAAAATATAGAATGACATGAAATGATTTATAGACCATTGATCCAATGATATGTTATTGAGCTAATTCGAAATGAATAAGCTAAGAGGAATTAGGATAATTTCGTTTAAAATAAGAATCCAACGATGCTTCGATTAGCGAAAGTCAAAGTAATCTTATTTATACAATCTTCTTGTTTCATATCGTAAAAATACTAGTCTAAGGTGTCATCAATTGATGATTAGCTAGATGTCGCATATACAATATTTATCTTTCGAGATCTTACACTATTATGTATGTCTAATGGTGAAAATCCATTAGGGATTTATCTCATTAGAAAAACAAACATGTTAGACCAACAATGAAGATTCGAAATTAAACTACAATTTAATAACAGAAATTAACATGGTTCAATATAAATTCATACACAATTAAGAAATTATTAAACATATAGCAAGTAGAAATGACCAGTGAAAATACTAAAACATACAATCCTAAATAATTTCCAAGGTTTTCAACAAACTGATACAGTGTCTCGGTAGGCGAGAGTCAAAGTATCATTCATTGAATAGAGTTGTCAGCTCATCTAAAATAGAAACCATTCTAACAACCTTTTATTCGATCAAAATAAGAATCCAACGTTGTCCCGGTAGGCGAGAGTCAAGGTTATTCTCATTTTATGAGCTTCCACCATTGTTTCATGTTTCATAAGTTTATCTCTAAGTAGTCACCGTAGGGGAGAGTCTAATAGAGACGAAAACTTACAAAACACTTATCAAATGAGATTTTACGGTGTTAAATGCGTTCAACGAATAACCATCCATAGGGGGACAAAGTCTAGCGTCTCGAGGTTATATTGAAAACATTTAACTTTTGTAAGACCAACAATGGAGATCGAATATCTTAATAATAATCAAGCTCATTATTTAAAGTGAGTTGTATTTTCTTTGATTCTCTTTATTTAGTCTATTTATTTTAAATATATATTTATTTAAAATTTCCAATTTAGAATGAAAAATTCTAAATATAAATTTTACTTAGATGGATATGAAGATAACATGTATTTCTTCCATCTTAGTAATAATTTCCAATAAATATTTAGAAAAATATTCAATTTAAGTTGTTACAAAATTAATTTAAATTAATTTACAACTCAAACTTAATTTTCTATAAATATATACTGCATTTCGAAAATTAAGTATTTAAGAATACAATTTTCGAAAATGCATGTAAAAATAAATCCTAGAAAAATTATTCTAATTTAATGTTGGCCCAAAATTAATTAATAAAATTAATTTACAACAAAAATATAATTTTCCTATTTAATTAAATATATAGGAAAAATTTCAAATATTTAAGTATGATGATGAAAATCAACTTAAATATTAATTTTCTATTTAATTAAATACACTAGAAAAATACTTCAAGCAAAAATATTATCTATCTAGATTTTCCTTTGACTTATTAATTCAATTTCTAATAATATACTTTAATTCAATTTATTTTAAATTAATCAATAAATGAAAAAATTATTGATTTAAGTTGATCCCAGAATTAATTAAAATAAATAATTAATTTACAACTTAATCTATTTTTCAAATAAAATTCGAAATTCCAGCATTTAAGAAATGCAATTTCGATATTTGATTAATAAAATAAAGAAAAAAATACATTTTACTTCATTTATTTTAATTAATCATTAAATGAAAAAATCATTGATTTAAGTTGGTCCAAAATTAAAATAAATAATTTACAACTTTAATCTATTTTTCAAATAAAATTCGAAATTCCAGCATTTAAGAAATGCAATTTCGAAATTTGATTAATAAAATAAAGAAAAAATATATTTTGAAAATTATTTAAATTTAGTTGAAAAAATAAATTTCAACTAAAAATCATTTTCTATTTAATTAAGTGTCGTGAAAAAGAAATATTTAAGTATCATGATGAAAATCAACTTAGATATTTAATTTTCAAATTAATTAAATGTATTAAATTCAAGAAATAAATAATTAAGTGTAGAGAAGGCTTAATTATTAATCTCTAGTTTAATACTAGGAAAAAATATACTTAAAATAAATTGTACCAAAATTAATTATTTAAATAATTAATTTCACAATGTATAATATTTTCCTATTTAATATTAGAAATAATTAGTAGTCTAGAAATAACTATCTAGAAAATATCTTATTTGACTAAGTATATTTTCCACAAAATTTAAAAAAAATATCTAATTTAAGTTGTATTAGAAAAAATCTAGAACTTAAATATTTTCAAATTTAAATTTAATTAAATATCAAAAATTAAGTTGTAACCACTTAATTTAAAAATATTCCATTTTAAGTTAATATTCGAAAAGATATTAACTTAAAAAATATTTAAAGAATCTTAATAACCAATACCTAAAATTCCTCAACTTAATTTTGAAATTTTAAATCCAAAAGATATCCAGATTCAAGTTGGTTAGTTGTAGATAACTAAATATCAACTTAAATAGGAATATTTAATGAAAAATTTAAATTAAACTTCACAAAGAATCTAGATGGTTATAATTCTATATTTAATTAAATACAAGAAAATACATATAGTTTAGCTTAGAATAAAAAATTCTTTAAACTATAATTTTCTTAAATTAATTTCAAAATAAATGAAATTAATTATGTTGCTAATCAATTTTATTAGGTTAAACTAGTTTAATTAACCTACTACAGTTATTCAAATCAGGCAAATGGGCCTTCACAATTGGGGTTGTTCATGTGAGGGGGTGCTGGGTTCAGTATGTCGTACCCACTTCTATAGCTCCCAACTTTCACACAAGGCCCAAAAGAGAGGAACTTAACCTTAAAATGAGCAACTGTTATTAATTGAATAGGCCCAATAACTAAATGAGCCTAAATAAAATCTATCAAGAACTATGATAATTTATTTAGCAACATCAACCTATATGCATCTATAATGAAATTAAACACATAGGCTCACACAGGCACACTTTGGATGGGTCCTATCATGTTGCTAGGTCATACACAGATGAAAGAAGATTGTAAATATACCTCTTACAAATTATTAACTTGACCAAGGGAGCCATCAGATCATTAGATCTGGCAAAAGGTAACCATGGCTATTTGCAATCAAGTAATAATAGGTTTTGAAAACTTACAAACAAGCTAAAACATATACTCCTGCAACAAGGTTAGCTGGATAGTTGGATGTAGGATTTATTTAATTTTAAATAAATAAATAATTTCAAAATTTTTAATTAAATAAAAAAAATATTTTCGAAAATTTAAAAAAAATTTGAAATATTCGAAATTTTTAAAAAAATTTAAATTTAAAATTAAACCTAGAATTTTGAAAAATTAGGTTTCAACCAACCTAAATATCATTTCAAAATTTGCTAACTACTTTTAAAATTTAAATGTTATTTTATAAATAAAAATTAAATAAAAAATTAAAAAAGAAAAATGAATATCTTTTTCAAATTTTAAATGTAATTTAAATAAATAAAATAACAAAATTTAAAATTTACCAAAATATCTTACATCTATTTAAAATTACATGATTATAGTTATCTTATTTTAAATTTAAATAAGGTCAAATTATTTAAAAAAAATTAAATTTAAAATATTTAAAATCTGACCTTAAATTTAAAAATAAGATAAGATATAATCAAATTTAAAAATAAGAAAGATTATTAAGCAAATAAGATAGATACTAACTATTTTTAAATTCAAATTACACTAATATCTTGAATTAAATTTAAAAAATATTAAATTAATTCACAATGGTAATTAGAAATTAGAATTGAATTAGGAATAGTAATAGTAATAGTATAAATATAGTACTACACAAAAAATCGGAAGTTAATTCCATGAAAAAGCATGAAAAATCGAAGAAAAACGAAAAAATTGCGAGTTGTACGGACAGTTTTCGCGATAGCAGGAAAATTTCGGCACAACTCCGTTTTTTTCGAATCTTCAAAAAATCATAACTAATTCAAATTAAATCGAAATTGAGTTCTATAAAAAAGTAACTTGCTTAATTTTTTCCATACTATCCAATAAAAATAATTCCAGAAACAGATATTCAATTATTTTTAACAAAATTCACAAACACCAATCAATCATCAAATAACACTCAATACAACATGATACCATCCAAAAACAAACAAACAATCGTTTTAAAGTCCAAATTTCTTGCAAGTAAATCAATTACCATGGATCTGAGGCCAGTTGTTGGAAATTATTTTACCAGGATCTTAGATCTACTCACAAGTATGTTTATTAACACCCTAAATATGAACTTTCTAAAACGATGAAATAAACACATATAAAGTTTAGGAAACCTTACATTGGGTGCAACGGAATTAAATGACTCCTTCCGTTCAGATATCTAGCCCTTGATTCCTTTCTGTAGCAGAGCATTATCAATATCTGAACCTAGATCTCTTTCTCTGATTCTTTAATGCTGAAACTCCTTCTTGCTGAAAGTCTTTCTTCACGATCTTCCTCACTATGGTTGAGGTATCACTTGCTGTGTGTGGGCACTATTCTCACACTAAGATTTTTGAAATATTGAAGAAGAAAAGAAGAGGGAAGTGGCGGCTAAAGATAGGGAGAGAGAGGCTCAGTTTTTCTGAATCAAAAGTGTCGAAAATTTAGTGTAATTTTCCTGAAGCCTTCACTATCTATTTATAGCATTCCACTATGATTAGGTTTGAATTATTTGGCATTAAAATAATGAAAATATCAGTTTAAATTGCCTATAAAAGTGGCTGGCCATGCTTAGTGGATTTGGGCCTCACTTTTTGTAATTTTGCAGTTTTATCTTTTCTGCATCTGATTTTCTCAAAAATGCCAATTTTCTAATTCAACCATTTAAATGCCAATTCTAACTATTTCATAACTATAAATAATTATTAAATAATATTGTCATTTATCATATTTATTAATTGAACCATACAAAGTATCATAATTAACAAATATGCCCCTAAAACTCTTTCTTTACAATTTCGTCCTTACTTAGTGAAAAATTCACAAATAGACATAGTCTAATTTGAGAATTATAATTGATTAATCAAAACCAATTATATGAGTCTTACAAGAAATATTATAACAACTAGTGCGGGGACCATGGGTCTATATAACCGAGCTTCCAATAAGTAGATCAAGAATTTAGCACTAAACTTCACTAACTTATTAATTCTTCGTTGAATCCACGCATAGAACTTAGAATTGCACTCTCAGTATATAGAATGCTCTATATGTTCCGCCATATAGATGCATCATTAGTTATCCATTGTTATAATCCTAATGTGATCAATGATCCTCTATATGAATGATCTACACTGTAAAGGGATTAGATTACCGTTACACCCTACAATGTATGTTATCCTTAAAGCACTTGACCCCGTATAAATGATATTTCAGCTTATGTGAAATAAGTACTCCACCATTTATGTTCGTTTGGTCAAGCTCGAAGGAGATCATCCTTTGCTTACTATTCGCCAGATAGAAGCTATAGATTCCATGTTTATGATAGCGCTCCCACTCAATTGCACTACCGTGTTCCCAAAATGTACGTATCACCCTAACCTAAAAGTAGGCTTAACTAACAAATCAAAGAACACGAATAGCCTCTCGAGATTGAGCCTAATCATATCAGGATTAAGATCATTTGATCTAGGTTCAACTAAGCGATATTGACTTGAATAGATATTACGGTAAGTTTAATGAATCTAAGTCAAAGTTCAATATCGGTCCCTGCCGATGCATACTCCATGCATCCAACCTGAGCTTTACTTTAACCAATGCTCTGGAAAGAACATAGCACTTCTCCAAATGCAAGTAAACTCTGTTGTAGATTATCATATCAGTAAAACCCTGTGTTTGATAAATCTAGGAAACTTTATTCACATAGTCATGTTTACTTTCCAATGTGTTGACGCCACAATAAACAGGATCAAGTATGTGAAAAGGATTTTAGATGAATTCATACATTATATACATATAATCATGAAATAAATCATGTGAACCATGCAACATTAAATGTTATTTCTGATCTATATTAATAAGTAAATTTGATTATATTGAAATGAGTTTTATTTAGGGCATAAAACCCAACAGTTCCACCATATAGACACGCTATTAATTATCCATTGTTATAATCCTAATTTGATCAATGATGCTCTATATAGATGATCTACATTGAATAGGGACTAAAATTACCGTAACACCCTTCAATGTTTTTTGTCCTTAAAACACTTAGCCTCGTATAAATGATATTTCAGCTAAGTGAAATGAATATTCAACCATTTATCTCTGTTTGGCCAAGCTCGAAGGAGATCATCTTTTACTTTCTATTCGCCAGATAGAAGCTATAGATTCCATATTTATGTTTAGCGCTCCCACTCAATTGCACTACCGTGTTCCCAAAATGTACGTATCACCCTGACCCAAAAGTAGGCTTAACAAACAAATCAAAGAACACGAATAACACTCTTGAGATTGAACCTAATCATATCAGGATTAAGATCATTTGATCTAGGATCAAATAGGTGATATTGAATTGAATAGATATTACGGTAAGTTTAATAAATCTCTATCAAAGTTCAATATCGCTCCCTTCCGATGCATACTCTATGCATCCAACCCAAGCTTTACTCTGACCTATGCTCTGGAAAGAACATAGCATTTATGCAAATAAAGTATGTTGTAGATTGTCATATCAGTAAAACCCAGTGTTATGATAAATCTAGGAATCTTTATTCACATAATCTTGATTACTTTCCACTGTGATGACGGCACAATAAACAAGAATATAAATGTGAAAAGGGTTTGGATGAATTTATAAATCAAATTAACAAGTAATTGATAATGTGAACCAAAAATTACACAAATGAATGAAAAATACTTCTGTTTCTTTATTGATATTGAATAATACAGATTACATTGAATTTGAGTTTTATTTAGGGCATAAAACCCAACACATGGCTGCTCACCCGCCTCTTACAACGCATGACTATCAAATTCAAAATCATGTTCTCAGTAAGAGTTTTCTCTCAGTTGCTAACAGGCATCCCTCATTGACCACTCCTTCTACTTCAAAAGTGAGCAAAGGTAAGTCTCCTATGTTCAAAGGGTTATCGGATTCTAGCTGGCAGGTACAAATGTTTTTTGAGTTTAAATCTTTTGTCAAACAATATAAGAAGGATCAAAAGCCCCAGCTTTCCTTTGAGGCCTCCATGTATAAAATGGTTCACATCATCAAGTCTACTGTACTACAAAATCATTCTAGGGATTCTTTAACTCCACCAACTGATATTTCTCTGCCTGAGTTTCATAGAGATTCGTTTGGTGCATCCTCAGATGGGTCTGGGAGTAACGCACATGTGCAGGGGGAGCCATCTGTATCTGCCCCAGGTTCCATTCCAATACAACAGGATCTGCCTCCTACAGATGACCCGTCTCTAGTAACCACTACAACTCACTTGGTGTCGTTTGGGCCACTTTCCCAGGGGGAGTCTGACAAAGAACTAGAGCAAGTTGCTCATGTTCAATGAAGGGGGAGATTTGTAGTCTCAAGTTTTTTTTATATGGATTTATGGTTTGCTATGTTTATGATTCCAAAAACGTTTTTTTTTTGTTGTGCCATAGCTCTGTGTTACTGGATATCGTTTGAGGTCATTACTCTCTATATTTTTTTTTGTCATTGAACATGATCTGTCAAGGGGGAGATTGTAAGTGTCATTATTTTGACAGATTATATTAATAGTAAGTGCAGTCGTATTTGGTGTTTCTAATCTGATATAACTGCATACCAGCTTTCTGTTAAAGTCTGAGTGGGTCTGTTATGTTTTAACGGTTGGTTTTATTTGTTGATTAGGTCGATTGAACTATTGCCTATAAATAGCTAATTTCGTCTGTAAATGACTTAGCTAGCTAATTAACATTTTTGGGTTAGTTCTGTTATATCGTGTGAGTTTGTGTGGTATTCTGTATTGCTTGTTGATTGTTTTTCAAGTCTGATTGCATAGCTTGAAGATGACGTTCTATACCAGAAAGATCAGAGCCTGGTATCGTTGAGTTCAGTGTCATCTTCGTCATCAGATCTGAAGGGGTTTCAGGTTGAAGAGAAGTGTCGAAGACGAACTTAGCTGCAGCACAAGGGATTGTGTGCGTACAATCAAGAATCTTGATTGTTGTTGGTAATTCATTACTAATTGCTGCAAAGATTGTATTAAATTCCTAAGTGTGAACTGGAGATTGTAATACGAATCTTTTGGATTTAGTAGATGTTATTACCCTGGTTCGGGGAACCCAAGCACTAGTCGCCTGAGATTTGTTCACAGTGCAGATGAAGCTTGTAAATCATTGTGTGCTTTACTGCTTTATCTTCAACCTAGTTCTTGAATGCATGAGTTAAAGTTAAACAATCTAATCTTGATCAACTCGGTAACTTGAATCGATAAAATTGGATAGTTTGTTCTTTCAATATATGTGTACTACTAACTAGTTCATGCATGATTTATATAGATAGTGTAATTAAAATAAATAATTAATTCAATATCTAAAAAATTTAAATACATTGAACATTTACTTTGAATTGAAATAAGTTGAAAAATAAGCATATTATAAATATGTATTATTTTCTATTTCAAATAATTATATAATAAAATAATTAAAGTAAATTAATTTTATATCTAAAATTTTTAAGTACATTGAACATTATAATTTTAAAAAATTAATTAATATAATATGATAAAATTTTGAAATTATTAAATTAATTGAAATTTTAAATTAAATATAAATAAAGAAAATATTGCTTCTAAAAGATTGAACTCATGACGTTTTAATTGTTTCAAGAGTACTTATATTAATTATTATAATTTAGACATGTTATAGTTTCCTATAAGTATAATTATTGTTTTAAAAATAAATTTTATTAAAATTTTTTTTATGTAAATTTGAAAATAAAATATATATATAATTAAAATTAATTTTTTAATAGACATAAAATAAAAAGTAAAAAAATTATAGTTTGGAGTTAGATTTGAAGTTTTGTTAGTTAAATCTATAATTAATAATATTTAAAATTAAATTATAAATAAATAAATATATTAAGTATGGTATAGTTTTTAAAAGTTAATTTGAGTTATTGGATTAAATCAAAACTATAAATTATTATCCTTATTGATAAATATTTTACTCAATTCCTACTGTCATAGCTCGTAACAATAGGTGTACTACATGAATTTTGTAATTTTTTTGAAAAAACTTTTCGCCCTGAGAACCATACATAATCAAATTACAAATTAGGTATAGAAGCAGTCTTATCAAATATTTTTGGGCAACGCATGTATATCATGCTCATCATGCTCAAATTAACAGTTAATAGAAAACCGGCATATATATTGCTTTATTTTATTTAGAGAGAGATAATGAGCATATATTTTGTTGATGAGCCATGAAATAGACATGATTAAACTGCCCTGCTCTAGCAATTCCAAGCCTAAACCAATGATTCCATTTAATTCACACACAACGGGAACTTTTTTCAGATCACTTGTACTTTTCAAATATATAGCTTGATAATAATGAACTATGAATTAACATATATGTATATCCAAGGAAGGCTCTCTTATATATCTTTGTGAGTAATTTTTGTATCTCTTATTATCTAGTGATCAAGTAACGTTGCTTATTAATTTGTGGTCATCATCGTTTCCTCTCGCTCATCCCCTCACATCTGATTTTCTTACCAGGTAATCAGCTATATTCGTATTAGTAATTAATTAAAAATGTATTCTTAAATTTTTGGTGTGTGTATTATTTGTACTTTGAACATGGCACTTTTGGAAATAATTATAATGTATATACAATACAACAAAAGAAAAGGAAAAATTTGTTTGAAAATAAGTAAGTTATAAGTGAACAATAATGCAGAATATGTATCATCATTGATAAGATGATAAACCATTTCGTGTGTTTGAGATATTAATGTATAAATAATTTCTAATTTGAGATATAATATATTATTACCTGATTACAAATACTCTGCAATTACTTAATATTGATAAAGTGTAATTTTGAATCGACTATACATGTTTGAGACCTTATATCGCTAGGCTAGGACTAAGAACATATATAGTATTTACTTAGTCCTTTTAGCCTACGATCAAAGCGAGGCTTAAGGAAATAATCACCTTAACAATTTTAGAGCTGTGTATAAAATGCAGGAGGTTTTAAGCAATAAAAAGGCGGTGAAGTGGCGCCATTGAAAAGAAACAAAATAAAGATCATAAAAGGTAATTGGTGGTCTGACTCTAATTTAATGAAAATGAGGGGGAAAGTCTTCTCAGGAAAGGCTGCGTTCGCGCTTTGCATTGCTAGCTTTCTTGCCGGTTCGCTCTTCACAAGCCGTACCTATAATTGGGCTCATCAAGATGATAACGCCCTGTCACTGCCCCAACCTGATCTGTCTCTAATAACAAGGCCTCGAGACTGTGATAACAAGCAAGTACGCTATTTCCGCCTCTTAATCTACACTACATCATCTCTTTATGCTATTTATGATTCTTTTGAAATATTTCTAGCAGAAATTGGTGGAAGGAAAGACTGAAGATGTCATGGATGAAGTTACCAAAACTCATCAAGCTATCCAGTAAGCTACACATATACTACTTGTATCATGATCTTATTAATTATTGAAAGCTAGTAATAATTATGTATTATAGGTCACTAGATAGAACAATCTCAACACTGGAAATGGAGCTAGCAGCAGCCAGAACAAGCCATAACGAAAGATCAGATTCACTCACATACAATTATAGTACTTCCAGTACTCATAGCATTAGTAGTAGTAGTACTACAAAGAAAGCATTCGTGGTGATCGGAATCAATACGGCATTTAGTAGCAAAAAACGAAGAGACTCAGTTCGTGAAACGTGGATGCCAAGAGGGGAGAATCTAAAGAAGCTTGAAAAGGAGAAAGGGATCGTAATAAGATTTGTGATAGGGTACAGTGCCACACGAGGTGGAGCACTAGATAAAGCCATCGAAGCAGAGGAAGCAGAGCACAGAGATTTCCTGAGGCTGAACCACGTAGAGGGATATCACCAGCTCTCAACCAAGACCCGACTCTATTTCTCCACCGCCGTCTCGCTCTGGGATGCTTTCTTTTATGTCAAGGTGGATGACGATGTCCACCTCAATGTGGCTACCCTTCTAACCACGCTTGCTAAGCACCGATTCAAGCCCAGAATCTACATTGGATGCATGAAGTCTGGCCCTGTTCTTTCCCAAAAGTCAGCACTCATTATTTTTATCTACTTAATTTTCTGTTTTCTCATTCGTTTGTGGTTTCGAATATAATTTTTTTTTGGTTAATGCAGGAGCGCTAAGTACCATGAGCCAGAACATTGGAAATTTGGAGAAGAAGGGAATAAGTATTTCAGGCATGCCACTGGTCAAATCTATGCCATATCTAAAGACCTGGCTTCCTATATCTCCATCAATCTGTAAGTAAATAAGCATTCGATTCAATAATACCAATGATATTTTTCTCTTGTAAGAATAACACCACGATTTTAAGTTTTAAAGAAAGAAAAAATGGAAAATCTACACCTACACACATTATGCTTAAAATCATTTAACATAAATAACCAACATTCAAAATTTAATTATCCAACTTCATTATACCTACTTCATAATTTTTTTTTTTATTTCTATAATGTATATATTAATATACTACTACTTTCCCTACTAAAATCTTATGTAATTACTTTTACTGTCGTTTGGAACAAGATACCATAAATAAATGTGTTGTTATTTTCAATTTATATTTTGGTATTAGATACGATTTAGTATACTAAGTTCATTTGAAATTCAAAGATTGTTAGATGGTTGATAGTAGTTTTTGTTTTGATATTGGATACAAATTTAACATCTACTTGTCTGTTTTAGTTTGTATTTGGTATTACATACCAATTTGTTTATGATAAATGTTGTCTTTTTTTTATTGTGATACATTTGATATAATTTGATACAATTTAGTATTTTAAGTTCGTTTGAAATTGAAAATTACAAGTGATCAAAATTGATGATGAAAATAGTTATGATAGTACTTTTTGTTTTGATATTGGATACCAATTTAACATCTACTTGTCTTTTTTAAATTATATTTGGTATTAAATATGATTTGGTATACAAATTAATCCATTTGAAATTGAAAAATTACTAGAAGATTAAACTAATAATAATAGTACTATGATAGTATAGTTTTTACTTTGGTATCTTATACCATGCAAGTTCGATTGTACTTTTGAGTATTCAATGGTTTTCTATGTTCATTTAAAATAAAAATATTACTCCTTACAAATAAATATATTAATATTTATATATATTATTAAGTAGTTAAAATTGAATGATTGATAATGATGTATTTATAATAAGACTTTGGTCTTTATCAAGTTTATTACATAATGGTATAATAAATTTATAATGATGCTTTCATATATTATATAATTTGATACTCGTTGGTATTCTATACAAATCTATACTATTTGACATCTTATTTCATTTATATAATATTAATAAGCCTACCTACCATATTATAAAATATGATATTGTGTACTATTATACAGTTTTGTATCCAAAATAATTTTTTTCTTGTCCTACAATATATTCTTATTTTACACCTTCTTCTTTAATGTAATGAAGAATCGCTTAACAATGTTTTTATTAACCGGCTAAGTATTATACACTAAACATGTAGAATATTCAATCAGATATTTTATTATTACATTTAATAATTATTCCTTTTGTTTAGTGTTTTATATATTAGGAAGTTTTCTCTATAATGAGATGTGACTACGTGTTATATCGCTTATTATTATAAAAGGATAATTACACAAGTTATTATTTTTTTTGTAAAAAAAATACATTTTTACGAGTTTTTTTTTTATATATATTTTTGTGATTTTTCATAGAAATAACATGAAAACAAAAGAAAATTAAATAAAAGTAATATGAAAATAACATTTAAATAACATCAAGATAATAACAAAAATAACATACACATAACAAAAACTCAACAACAAATTAATAAGATAACAACATAAAAACCGTATTTTCTGTAAATAAAATCAAAAAAATCGTAAAAATATTTAAAATTCCATGAAATTCTATTTTTATAATTTTTTTTTTTTTATTATTTTTGTGTATTTGTGAAATTATTCCTTATAACCAATTTGATTGACAAATATGAATTTTGAGTTGATGACCTGCAATTGCAGGCCCATTTTGCATAGATACGCAAATGAGGATGTGTCATTGGGGTCCTGGTTCATAGGCCTTGAAGTGGAGCACGTCGATGACAGGTCTATGTGTTGTGGGACACCTCCAGGTATCTCTACTTTCTATTCTTCTCATTTCTTACATAATTTATATTCGACTTTTGTCTTTGAAAAATATAAAAAGAAAGAAAAAAGAAAAGAAAAAAAGTAATTTTTATATCTGCCGTAAATTTATGACATTTTTGGAAGAAATCAATAAATAAAATATATCATTATCAGTGGTGACATTAACATACTAGGCGATTTGTGATAATTCGTAGTAACAAAGTAAATAATACGAGCAAATAAAAGAGAGTAGAAGGTTTTTAAAAAAAATAGTGGGGTGATAGGCATAGTTTTGTGGTTTCATACTTCTTCTCGTAAGAAGAAGGTTACAACTTACAAGTTTGAATCCTCTCATCCCAAATCTAATATCAAAAAGAAAAAAAAAAGAATAAAATAAAAAATAACAATTACTAAGTTGTTTTAACTCTCATATTCCAGTACCTTTGCGGAATAAAAACTCCCGTATTTCAGTAAAGGAACTGGATATAGTAGCTATATCAACTCATAAATAAATTATCTTAACATTTTGAATTGGTTAAATATTATTTTGGACTTTATATTTTGCAAAAATTATTAATTGGATCATCTATTTTGTTAAATGATAAATTGGATCATGTATTTTTTAAAATTGTACAAATAGGACTCTAAACGGATTTTTTGTCAAAATAAAATTTAATAATAATTTCATCTAGAGATATTATGATAAAAATAGTTACATTTTCTGTATCTATTCGTGTTAAAAATTGTCTTAAAGTTGGTTATATTAAAAAATAAAAGTATTGAAAATTGAGTTCAGAGTCTTATTTTTATCATTTTGGGAAATATAGGGTTTATTTTGTCATTTAACAAAATAGAGGATCCAATTTGTAACTTTTGCAAAACAGAGAGTCCAAAATAATATTTACCCTTTTGAAAAATCTCTAGCTCTTTATTTTTATTTGAAATATTATCGGTGAAACTTTTTTAATATTTACAATTATTATGCATATGACTAATAAAAAAAAGTATAAGTAAAAATACCTTATTTTACAATTTTATTGTAGTCATACTTATTTTTTTGACAATAAGTATTAACTCAAAAATATATAGTAATATATTATTGAACTATGCATTAAATTAAAAAAATAACAACTAAAATTTGTAATTAATTGCCACTGTTGCTGAATTAATTAGCACATATACTGTTCCTTCAACTTTATTGTAACAGGTATACCAATAACAAAGAGGAAATTACACTCTATACCCTTTTTATAATATTTTTTTTTTATTTTTATCCTCTTTTCTAAAGTCTATCATTTTTACCTCTTTTTTAAACATTGTACCAATTTTGCCCCTGTCACTTCAAGATACTCTCCATGTAGACTCTCTTATGTCAGGGTATTTTAGGTACAATACATATAAAAAGAGGTATGTTTCAATTAAATATAAAATTAAAGGTAAATTTGATTAATTGATTAATAAAAGTGGTATTTTTCAACTTACCCCTAACAAATACATATACATGTCAACAAAAATAAATAAATAACAAATGCATATATTTTTTTCAATATTACACTGATGCACACTCTTTAATTTTTATTTTTTTTCTCTTTTTTGCATCTGACACTATATTTCTCCTTCTCCATGCATTTGTACTTACGACCTTTTGTCATAGCACCTTTAGATCGGATTATAATTAAACTTTATTTTGACAAAAAATCAATTCAAGGTCCTATTTGTACTATTTTAGAAAATACAGAGTCCATTTTGTCATTTAACAAAACATAGGGTCCAATTAGTAACTTTTATAAAACAGAGGGTCTAAAATAGTATTTACCCTCATATATATATATATATATATTTATATATATAATCATACTCTTATTTTGTGATGTCACCAAATTATTTTTTTTTTCCACACATATATAATAGAACAAATAATATTATTAAAAAACCATTAAGTTTAAAAAACAATTCTTTTTATTTTATTTTTTTAATTTAAAAAGATACTTTTACTACACATCTAACTTTTTAGTCTCAAAAATTGCATCACTGCAATCTATTCTTTAATGTGATCATTTTAATATGCGGGAAATATATATTTTTTTTATCATAATCGAAGAAGATGACCAAAATCAAAAGTAACATGTTAGTTTCTTAATCTTTAGTTGACCATTAATATTTAGTTAACCAAGTAAACAATATTTAAATCACTATATATCAAACAACTTTATAAGTTACTAAAAAGTATTTTTTATATATATTTTGTTGATAAATAAATAAACAATATTTAAGTTTAAATAAAAATTAATGTATCAAACAACTTTATAAATTACTAAAAAATATTTCTTTTTCTTATTTTTATATTTAGACATTAAGTAATACTTATTTAATAGGTTTATAAACTTATTTTTATAAAACTATTTTAATAAGTTTATAAAATAATTTGTAAATAAATTGAATAGTATCTAAAACATCATATGTGTTACATTAAAAAAAAAATAACCTCAATGTATCTTAAACAATAAAATAACATAATATAACCTTAAAATATGTATATAAAAAAAACAGAAAAGTTTCTTTTAATATTAGTCTTCTTCTTTAGAGATAGAAAAATATATATTTCTCACATATTAAAATAGTTATTTTATTATTTATATATGTGTAAAATCTAAAATAATTTTTTTTAATAGAAAAGTAAGTAATTGATATCTTATTCACATCAAAAGTAATTAAATGGTTACTTTTTTCAAAACTCAATTTTTGGAATCGAGAATTTTCTAATTTTTACTATTTTCGGTATCTATGCTGATATGGAACACCGATATTTGTGTAAATAATTTTCTTAAAGGTGTTTTTGTAAATAAAATTAATTTTAGGTATAATATTGAAAAATTCCTATTAAATAAGTTAAAGAAATATGTAGTCACATATTTTTGAGCTAGCACTTAACGGGCTTAATTGACACTTAACAACTAAAAAAATATATGACTGCAACAAAATCGTGAGATAAAATATTTTTACTGTTACTTTTTTTTAATTATGGTTATATATATAATAATTATAAATATTAAGAGAATTTTGTTACAAATATCTCTTTTGTTTTATTTTATTTTTTGGACAATTATCGTTATTTATATAAATATTTATGATCTTATGATTTGTTATAAATATATAATTTTTTATAAATATAAGTTACTTTTAAATAGATAAATAAATGATAAACAGTTTAATATGTAATAAACATATTTTTTTTGATAATAGTGTAAATGTTTATTTTCTATTTTAGTATAATTTATTATAAATATATATTTATTTTAATAAATATTTAATAAAAATAATAAACAATAATGTATTGATAATTTATATATCTGTTTCATTAAAATTAAGAAGAAAAACAAACATACAAGGTATAAATATATTTTATATCTACAATTAATTTATATTTTTTAACCAATATATATATTTATTATTAATAATATTACATGTTTATTAAAAAAAATAAAATGAACGATTTAATAAAATTAATTAAATAGTTAGAATATATATATTTTTTTAAAAAAAAATAAACATACAAAATATTTTTTACTAAAGAATAAGTATTTATTATTCCTATTATTTTAAATTAAAAAATATATATAAGTTTATTTTATGAATGACTAAGATTAATGTAATTTTTTTTTTAAGAAATCAGCTCATTGTGTTTTGCTCAACCAACTTGTACACTTACAACACCCCGAAACTTTTTATACATGTAATCTTTATAAACTCTCAAACCATTCTCTATCCTTCCTAAATAGTAAATATTTTCTTCGGCATTAATTCTATATCTTACACCTTCTTTCATTCTCTAAATTAATGTATTAATAATATATTAAATTTGTGATACAATTATGACAACAAGATTGACCAATTAATAACAATACTTAATCAAATTAGAGTATATAAGTTTATTACCATATATAACTTGCACATTAAAATGAGAATATGTTTCTCATTTAAAGAAATTTACAATTATTAAAACTGCTACACATTTTTGATACGTTGGTAGATTGTCAATGGAAAGCACAAGAAGGAAATGTTTGCGTGGCATCGTTTGATTGGCAGTGCAGTGGGATATGCAATTCAGTGGACAGAATGAAAACAGTCCATGACTCCTGTGGAGAAGGAAACAGTGCCCTTTGGAGTGTTGATATATGATATTTATTCTCTCATTTATTTTTTATTTTTCAACTCCTTTCATTCTCTCTTTTCTCATGTTTCTCAACCTTATTTCCTTTACTGTACTCAAAAAAAAAAAAAAAAAAGCCACATTTTCTTTACTACTACATTATAAACAATTAAATAAAGCAAGACTCGCATAATATTTTACATGACTCTAATTAATCTCTTTGGATATGTAGTATGCTTTTCATATTTTCTATTTATTTAGGGTTTTATAGTCTCTTTACTATGATTTTGTTTTTCTTTTCTTTTTCAAAACCTATTTATGATATATATTTTTAATCTGGAACAACTTTATTATCATATTTTTTTTTTTGAATAACCTTATTATCATATTTTAATTAGCGATAGTTTGTGAATGATATGATTAATTAGTGTTTTTGCTTTATGGGATATTGGTAAAAATCTATTCTATATAAAATGTGGTTATATAACAGAATTTTTAGTTTATGAGAAATTATTGGGTGATTTTTTTTTTAAATAAAAAAATAACAAATTATTAGATGTTGTCAGGTCAGCATCCATGTACTTAGTTAAACCTAAATATAATTAATCCAAGTATTGCAATTAATAATAAATTTGTTCATATTATTTATTTTTTTATTAAAATTATTTTAAATTTTGATATTTAGAATTAGTTAAATGTTAAATATTATTTTAAATGAAATTTGAATGTTTTGATAGTTTAACCAGATGAGCATTTTCATTAATTCTAAGATAAATTTAGGACGAATAATAATTTTTTTTTAATTACTATTACAAAGTATAATAGTAATTTTTGTTTTCATTTAAATCACTATTATGCTTTCAAATTTCAATGATTATCACTACATTGAATATTATTAATTTTAAAATTATGATATTAAAACTAAAAACTAAAAACTAAAATAAAATTAACATACGTGACTTAGCACGTAACATCTATCTAGTATATAAATATATGGGATAATTATTTTGGACACTCCTATTAATCTGCATTGTCTAGAGAAAATTGAGCTGAAGAAAATTCAGGTGGCTTATAGTTCAAGATTAATTTTATTTCTTATATTTTAAGAGTTATAATTTTAGAAATATTAAGTGTATGTTTGGTATCATAACTATAAAACTA
The DNA here is from genome assembly GCF_029168945.1 of Cannabis sativa. Taxonomy (NCBI): domain Eukaryota; kingdom Viridiplantae; phylum Streptophyta; class Magnoliopsida; order Rosales; family Cannabaceae; genus Cannabis; species Cannabis sativa. The sequence continues at coordinate 25,102,011 of NC_083605.1, forward strand.
TTTTTTATTTTTAAAAATAGAAAATTATTTTTTGAAAACAATTAAGCTTGTTTGGCCTTATTTTTTTTAAAACAATTTCTAAAAAATAAAATTACAAAAATAAGAATTTTGAAAACAACAAAATGTTGTTTTCTATTTTAAAAAACAATTCACTTTTGATCAATATTATTTTAAAAAATAATTCACTTTTGATCAATATTATTTTTAGAAAATACTAACCAAATGTGACTTGTGTTTTGAAAACTTCAAAAGCTATTTTTTTGTTTTTATTTCTAAAAATACTTTTTTAAAAACAAAAAACAGAAAATAATATCAAACATGCTCTAAATTGTTATCTGGTTTCTAATTCACTATTTATTGTTTTCAACAATTATGTTCTAATAGTTGATTACTTCATGCATTGCGTATGTTATACATGAAATACTATACAATTTACTGTTTCGATAATCATGCATATGTAGAAATATAATTATTAGGATTGTCGTATATATTTTATGTGTATTGCATTTAGTGAAATCAATAGCATAAAATATTAGATTCTTTTAAATAGTTTAAAAAACTTAATAATTCACACCAAGTGACTTTCTCCTAAAGTAAGTCATTATTTTAATCAGTATTTTCAAAATTGTTTTCAAAAATTAAATTTGTAATATGTTATGCCCATATTTCGACTCATAAATATGGACAAGACACATGGACATGAATCTCGAACGTCAAAAGAGGATCATGATTACAACAGCTATCTTGCCTCGGGAGAAGCAACCATAAACATATATACCTATCTTGTGCTATGCTACAATATTACTAACACATGATGAGTATTGCGAGATGACAACATTCTGGGGTCATCTCGGAGCTAACTAGGATCACTTAAAAGCATACAAGAACGAAAGTAATGTTGCTGGAAAGGGTAGATAACGAGTTCTTTAAGAGCTTGCGATTCATTGACCCACATACTCGTGAGTATGTTAAAAAATTAAGGGAATACAAAAAATGTGACTTATCTCAGAATTCCTAAAGAATATTCTTAGAGTTGACATAAAAGGCAATAGTGAGGGCAAACATCTTGACTAGTATCGCGTGGAATACGATCAGTCATTCCCAAACATCTTTGAAGAATGCAAGCTATATTTTAGATACGCTATCTCGGCAAAGGAAACTACTTCCTGATAAGGACAAAAGCAGTTACCAGCAGTTATTTTATTTATCTACATGTTTTAAATATGAAATGTGGGGGTTGTCCACATTTTATGAGCGGTTACCTAGATAAACTCAAAAGAGAATAAATGTCATTCCTAAAAATCCTATAAATAGGGACAGAACCTATAGGAGAAGGGATCAATCTTTTTTTGGAAAATAAACTTTGTGAGATTGAGTGAATACCTAGAGAAATTCTTTTGTAATCAAGAATCGTTGTAAAGAAATACTCAAAAATAATACTGACTCATGGAGTTGTAGATTTTAACTATAAAATCACGTAAAAGTTCTTGGTGTTTCATATATATTTATTAATTATAAATAGTTAATTTTTATTTACAATGCTTCATTTATTGTTAACAAAAATATAAGTTAATAGATTGGTACTTTCATTGAGAGCCTTTGTAAAAAAAAACTCGAAACACATTTTCCTTTGTTTAACTAGACCATAATATTATGGAGAATACTCAACATGATGAACCAGTCATGGAAGAAGAGACAGTACGTTGATCGAGAAAAGAGCCCCAGGGATCACAAACTCAAACTAGATTGAACTAAGGAAAGGGTCCTACTGAGAAGAACTCCAACAGAAGTGACCCTGAGGAAGAATTTCCCAAGAGAAGAGAGTTTGATGCCTACAATCCCACGAGATACATCCCTATTGTGGAGTTAGAAAATCGACAACTCCGTTGGAGGCTCATAGAATCCAACCAAAGGAACGAGGAGTTAGAACGGGAAATGGCTGTAGCTAGAGTGACTCCAAATGATGCACCACTAGTGCAGAAGGAACAACCTATCCGATGACCGTATTTACAACGACAAGGATTGATTTATAAATCTATATAAGATGTAATTGGAACACAACTAAAATAAAAATCCAAAAAAAAAAATGATAATAAACAATCGCAATTCTCGTGCATAGGCATTCACACATTTATGGGTATGATCATGTCATCAACCAAGAGCACAAGTAGCACAAAAGCAAAACTTTGAATTTTTTCATATTTTTGCACAGTCTTGAATAGATATAAAATGGTAGATATCAATTTAATTTCATGACAAAAAATTAATATATTTTTTTAAATTTAAAAGGAAAAAAAATAAAAACTAAAAAAAAATAGATACAAACTTATTTACAACGACAAGAAATAGTTTATAAGTCCATATATGATGTATTTGGAACATAACTAAAAGAAAAAAAAAACATAAAAAAATTCAAAAAAAAAAAATCACGATCGTTTTGCAGAAGCGCCCACACACTCGTGGAAATGGTCATGCGGTGCACCAAGGATACAAACAACACATAAATAAAACTTTGAATTTTTCCATGAGATTTGTACAATTTTTAGACACTAAAAAAATTGATGGATATCAATTTTCACATAAAAAAAGATTAATATGTTTTCTTAAATAATATTCTTAATAATTAAAAGAAAAAAAATATTCCATTCAAAAAAAAATATTAAAGAGTGGAAAGATCAGTACAAACTTATTTATAATGATAAGGAATAATTTGTAAGTGCATATAGGATGTATTTGAAACACACCTAAAAGAAAAAATTAACAAAAAAAAAATCACGATCCTTTTACACATGCACCCAAATACTTGTGGGTATGGTTATGCCATCTACTGAGGGCATAAGCAACACAAAAATGAAACTTTGAATTCCTCCATTAAATTTTGCACAATTCTTGGACACATAAAACAAAGTGACAGATATCAATTTTTATAACAAAAAAATTAATATATTTTCTTAAATAATTCTTTTATAAATTAAAGGAAGAAAAATTAAAAATAGAAAAATCGGTACAAACTTATTTACACCGACAATAAATGGTTTATAAGTCCATATAAAATGTATTTAGAACACAACTAAAAGAAGAAGAAAAATTGTGATTCTCATGCATAGGCTCTCACACATTCGTCGACATGGTTGTGCCATCTGCCAAAAGCACAAGCAGTATAAAAATAAAACTTTAAATTTTTTCATGATTTTTTTCACAGTCTTGAACACATTAAAAAAGTGGTGGATATCAATTTTCATGACAAAAAGATTAATATATTTTTTTAATAATTTTTTCACCAATCAAAAAAGAAAAAGATGTAAAAAATACAAAAATTGGTACAAACTTATTTACAACGACAAGTAACAGTTTGTACGTCCGTATAAGATATATTTGGAACACAGTCAAAAGAAAAAAAATCAATAAAAAATAACGATCCTTGTGCACAGTCGCCCATACACTCATAGTCATGGTCATGCCATCCACCAATAGCACAAATAGGACAAAAAAGAAACTTTGAATTTTTTAAATAAGATTTTACATAGTGCTTTGACACATAAAAAATAGTGGACATTAATTAACATGACAAAAAGATTAATATATTTTTTAAATAATTTTTTCAATAATTAAAAGGAAAAATTTCTTAAAACAATTAAAAATTTTGTACAAATTTATTTACAATGAAATGAATAGTTTGTAAGTCTATATAGTATGTATTTGGAAGACAAGCAAAATATATAACCAATTTTTTTTTTTTTTTAAAAAAAAATCATGATTCTTGTGCAATCTCCTACACACTTGTGGGTATGGTTATGCCATCCATCAAGGCTAAAAGCAGCACAAAAATCAAACTTTAAATTTTTCAATAACATTTTGCATAGTGCTTGGACACATAAAAAGTAGTGGATATTAATTTTTAGGAAAAAATCTTAAAAAATAGGAAAATCAGTACAAACTTATTTACAACGACCTGAAATGGTTTCTAAATCCATATAAGATGTATTTGGAACCCAACTAAAAGAAAAAAAATACAAAATCATAAATCACGATCCTTGTGCATAGGCGTCCACATACTCGTGGGCATGCTGATGTCGTCCACTAAGGGCACAAGCAACACAAAAATTAAAAATTGAGTCTTAGAAAATAAAAAAAAATAAAATGGAACAATCTTATTTACAACAACAAGGAATGGTTTTTAAGTCGATAAACACCACTAAAAGAAAAAATAAAGACAAAAATTATATTCATATGGTCACAACAGAAAATATAGGAACTAAGCCTTTTAGATTCTATAACTTTTGGGCTGACCATAAGGATTTCAACGAAACAGTTATGGAGAATTGGCATAAGCCTATGAGGAGCTTCGGGCTGCAGGGAATATATCTCAAAACAATGAGACTTAAGCATGTTATTGGGGACATTGGAGAGGCTTATGACAAAGCTAAGGAAGAATTCAAGGGAGCTCAACTTTTGCTTCAAGCTGACCCATTGAACAGATCTCTTATAGACAATGAAAATGCAGCTGCTTTACACTTTCAATGTCAGGAGAAAACGTATCTGAATTTCCTTAGCCAAAGGAGTAAAATTAACTGGGTTCAGAAGGGAGACTCGAATACACCGTACTTCCATGCCATGCTTAAAAAGAGAAAGGAAGACAACAAGATTGTTTCCTTTGTCACTGAACAAGGCAAGTTGATTGATAATTTTTTCGAAGTTGTCCAACACTTCCTCAACCATTTTCGGGCATAATGGGCTAAACCTACAACCTTGGCAATTCAGCATGAGTGCATATCAATGCGTCCTAAACTCAATCTTTATCAACAGGTATACCTCTTAAAACCCTTTACTCTCAAAAAAGTCAAGGATGCCATGTTTAGTATTCCTAGTACTAAATCCTCAGGCCTTGATGGATTTGGTTCGGGGTTCTTTAAAACTGTTTAGCCTGAGGTGGGGAAGGACATTTATAGTGCTATTATGCACTTCTTTGAAACTATGCAGTTTCTTGCTGAGTTACACAACACAACTTTGTCTTTGATCCCAAAAAAGGATAATCCTTCCAGAGCTGTTGATTTTCGACCAATAGCTTGTTGTTCAACAATGTACAAATGTATATCCAAGCTTTTATGTTCTCGGTTGGCCAGAATTCTTTCGAGTTTAATCAACCAAAACTGTAACGCCCCGATATTTTGCCTTATTTTACAAAAATACTATTTTCATGCATAATTTGAAAAGATAAAAAAAATAATTTAAATACAACAGTGGATTTTAAAAAAAATCAAAATGCAACAGAGAAGGATCCTTCATTTGTAAAACAAGATACAGTAAGTAAATAATTTTAAATAATGCATTTCCACTGTGTTAGATTTATCAACTGCTTAAAATAAAACTAAGGCACCACTGGCGTTCTAGATCGTTTGTCCGCCCGTAGCCGCTCACAGTATACATACCAGAACTGACCCTGCTCACTATACATACTTCCCTGTCTAATACCTGTAGGGGGAAAGTAAGGGGGGTGAGCTAAAAGCTCAGTAAGGAAATGCTTATCAAACAATACCATATAATATCACACATACCATTAATGTATTTATTAAGTTTTAGCAATATCATACATGCTCTTTTATAACTATAACCAAATAACTGTACATATGGAAACCTTTATCATACAAGTCTATACTATTTGTTCACACCGTACACATATACAGAGATCATAACTCCAATATCATACTCATAACATAATCATATCAATACTATAGATAATAATAACATTATCACAACATTGGCATATCATAGCCATTACTTACATAACTCGGGCCTAGCCTGACCCTACAATATCCTGGGCCTAATCTGCCCATATAATAACATGGGCCTATGCAGCCCTACCATTGTTATAGGATAGGGTATCTCTATATTCAACAGTAACATCACTGTATCATACCCACCATAACAATCTCATACACGACTCAGTAAAATGTAGGGTAGGGTATCTCTACATTCAACGGCCTTATCCCGTATCATACCCCACCATGGTCCCTCACTTTACCTGAGACGTTAGCATACAACATATAACATACAACATAAACCATACACCATACAACATACAATACACAACATACAGCATACAACATATACAAGTCATACAACCATAATCTATGTATCAATTCACAAACTCATATTGTGTCCATACCACACATTCTCAGTACCATATACATATTCATAAAAACAAATCATAAGTCATATTTCAATACATAAAGAATTTAAATTTATGTAGATAAACATATACAAAACTATCTAATTTCCTTACCTCCAATCCCGCTGCTTAAGAGTTGTTATCTCGTCACTACTACCTATAATAACACATGGGTCAAGGCCCTAACATTAAAATTCACACTCTTACAGTACAGCAGAAAGAATACTATTTTTGACCAATAACTACACGAATTCAGTAAAAGTTTCCTTCATAAAAATTATAGGAAATTCAATTATCTTTCCAACGATATATAGATCATTAAAAATGGATTAAAACTGAGGGAGTTATGATAGTTTTACTAAAACTATTTCTGAGAAGGAATATGGAGTAACGAATCACAGGAGACATCGGAAATACAAAGTTTTGATACTAAAATATTCCAAATCAGAGAATACTCTCTTCATAAAAGTTTTAGAAAATCAAATTCCCTTTCTAATGACACTAAAATCTTTAAAATCGGAGTTATAACGTAAGAGATATAAATATTATACCGAAACAGTTTTCTAGAAATCCTGAAACAAATGGATTTCGAACTACAGCAATAAAACAATAATTTTGACTTAGAATAATCAATAATTAGTGAATGGTTTCTTCATAAAACATTTGGAAAATTGAATTATCTCTTCAACAGTACCAAGATTGCTAGAATCGGATCATTATTCAGAGAGATATTCGGATTTTACTGAAACAACTTATATAGAAAATATGAAAAACGATTTACAACAAACAGCGTAAAAATACTAATATTTGACATAGATAAATTTCGATTCAGTAAAACCTTTCTTCATAAGAATTATAGGAAATTTAATAAGCTTTCTATAGACACCAAGATTGCGAGAATCAGATGAGTATTTAAAGAGATATGACAGTTTTACTGAGACATGTTTCATTCTGAAAAATAAGAAAAGGAGACCTACGAAAATTCTCCTATTGTGATCAATAAATAAGTAAATGTAGAGTTTCTTACCTCAAATACATCAAGCTACTTGGATCGATAGACATAAGATGATGGTGATCAAAGATGAAAGTGAAGAGTGGTATAGATTTGGCTAAGGATGTAATGGAAAGATGACTTGAAAATTTTTAGGGTTAGTCTTGCTCAGATAGGTGGGAAGAATAGAACGATATAATTTTAGGGTTAATGAAACCTATACTATTCTGACTCTTATTAGCTTTATTTTTATGAATAATAATAATATTAACATAATAACAATAATAATATGATAAATTATTAAATAAACAAATATCTAACTTTTAAATTTAAATTGTAAGCTCTCAATCTCGTAACTTTAGGGGCTTAGTTTTGACCTAGAAAAATTACGAATTCTGATATAGTTATTTCTACAAAATTTATAGATCTTTAAATTATCTTTCCAACGCCACTGAAATCACCTTAATTCGAGCTCTAGAACTCCAGATATGATCATTTTAGTAAAACAGTTTTTAATCCTGCGAATTTATCCAAACCTACGAATTTTTAACATTAATTAATTAAACTCACTAAATATATTATAAAACCCTAATGGACCTTCATATTGGGCTTTAATTAAACGATTACTTACTCTGTAAAAATACCATAATATTTTACTTTCGTAGTTAATACAACTTTAACTCTCTCTAGAAAATTGGTACAACTACTCTAAGCAATAATATCAACTCACTAACAACACAAAGAAACAAGATAATTATCCTCGCTCAATTAATATCCAAAAAAAAAAAAAAATTAAATACTATTTTAATCTGGATATTACATTCTACCCTCCTTAAAAGAAATTTCGTCCTCGAAATTTAACTTACCAACACTCGGGGTGTTGAGTCGTCATGTCTTTCACCACTTACTGCATTACCTCATTATCTACCATATATATATGGACCCAATAAACATGCATTTAACCTATGTCTTATCGGTCAATCCATAACACATAAAATATACACAACTTAATTAAGTATTATTATTTCTCTATACATTACTTTAAATACCAAAATATACTCCATCATAATAACTTACATATACATGCTTTGAATACATAAGTTTTGCAATCAGATGCTCGTAATATATGAAAAGTTTTTCTTTCTCTTATGACCATCCTTACATGCCATTAAGAGTGAAATTATTTATTCTTCTATGAGCATCCTTACATGCCATTAAGAGTGAAATTATTTATTCTTCTATGAGCATCCTTACATGCCATTTAGAGTCACAGTATTTATTCTCTAAATGAACATCCTTACATGTCACTTGAGAATACATTAAACAATACAAAATAACAAACACAAAGAGTAGGGTAAAAGATCTTATGCAAACTTCTCTTTAATTATTCCCATTCTCTCGTTGAATGTTATTACAGACTAAAATCTTACTCTCTCTCTGTCTTTTTTTTTTTTCCACTGTAAAGCTATGGTGTCATTCTTGCAGTTTCATAGTTGTTACTCATCGATAGATACTTTTTCCATGGCACTTGGAAATAAACATGGAATCTCTTTAAAAGGTCTTCTATGTATAAATATTTAACTATCTATCCGACCACCTTTTTGTCTAACGTTCACTTCTTAATTTCCTTTATCCATGCATTCGTTGCACTTGTCATGACTTCCCATTTTCCAAGATAATCGTCTATGGATCCTTTTGTTGTCTGATTTTTGTATCACTCTATTGTATTTTCTTTGCTAATCTCTCTTATGGTGCTTGGTCCTCCATTACCCCCTTCAATCAAGTTGACTTAATTATGAGATTAGCTAGTTTTCTATACTAACTTTTATCTACTTTGGTATTACATCGATATAGTGATGAAGTTTAAATCTGTAATGCCGATAGATTCTGATAGTTATGTTCAATGATTGCTTCTTCTAATATACCAGCCATCTGAGGTATCACATAACTTCATACTTATCATAGCATTGATTATTCCAGCCATATTCATATCCTATATATATTGTAGCCTTCTTTAATTCACCAAAAAAAAAAAAAGTATATCTCAACTTCTTAATTGTACCTCTAAATCTTCCAAATCTCTTAAACATACATTCCAATACTGATTATTTACTTAAGACTATAACATATATGTATTAAAACATAGAAAGCACACTAATAACCCCTTTAAAATAAGTTCAATCCTACCATAGCTTATCGTAGCCCAACTATTTATTATTTGTTGACTTTTAACAATAAGTCAACCATACCAATCTCATAATGTATTGATCATCCAAGTTATCAGGGTAAGGATACTATATATATAATTTGCAAACTATGCCGAACAGACCTTACTCTGTCCATCACTATTATACCTCCTATACCCCTACTTGTATTTGATTTATTACTGGAGACTCACTATTTATAATTCCTTAGTCATAAATTTTTTATTCTTACTTCCCATACTACCTTTAAGCACAAGTCAATAATTCGTTCAAGCGTCTCATTTTACATCCAAACGCCACCAAATTATCAATACCTATCTTGTTTTTTTTTTCTTCTTCTAACTTTGCACTTTCAATTGGACAAGACTTAGTAGTGTGCAATAAGTTAGTTATTGTCAGCTTGAGAGAGTCCTTCCAAAGATCTCTATTACTGGCTTTTTAGATTGAGAAAAATATCTAATATTTTTCCTTTTTTTTTTTTTTTTTGCTCTTAACAATTTTAGCTTTTGACAAATCCATAGTCATTTTCTTCTCGGGCACTATAGGGCCTAGAAACACCATCTCTTTTCAGCGGGGCTGGACTTTGTGAGTTTTCCTCTTAGTTTCTCATTAGATGACACTCCAACATACTTATACTATTGCCCATAATATAAGTCGTAATTGGATTGTAGTATCCTTTGCTTACGTTGTGCCTTGAATTCCTTTATGTTGCATGAGTGTATTTTCTAATCCCAACACTTATCAAAAACTTGTATAGTCCTTGACATGCCATGACATTCTTCAATATATGTTACTTTGGTCCTAATTGTGTCTCACTTTTCTCCTGTCTCTAAGTGAGGCTTTCCTAACATTTTCTCATTGAGCTATACTCCACACCATTGTTGTTGCATCAGTGAGTATTTGGAATCTAGGGATGTCACCCTTGAATGCTAATTCCTCCTCTTTCTCAAGTTTTGAATTTGCGATCTACTCTCTATAGTTGTTTGTTGTACACCCGCCACAAAGCTGCATCCACAATCTCTTAGTTGTGTAGTTGTGATCAATTCCGAGTAGTCACCCTCTTAGTTGTCTCTCATTCATGTTGTACCCAAATTGTTAGCCGTGCACAGACCTTTTTTTGTCTTTCTCCTTTGAAAATGTCTCTGTCGAAGCCATACACATTTTTCTCTATTATCTCCTCCACCAAGTAGATGACCTTGAGTTTAAAGTTTACAACTTTCCTTCGGTAATCTAATATTTGTTGATGCTCTGCTTATCTCTTAGTGTTTAAGATACCTTCATAAGTTATTACCTCGAGTAATTTTATCATGTCTCTTTCTAACTTCTCATTTTGGATTCTATTCAGCACACTACACTCCTTTCTATATGATGGCATCGTCCTCTCCTGACTCATTTCTAAAACATACTTATCTCCAATGTCTTTGCAAACAGTACTAATACTTCTTACCATCTAACTTAGGAGTGTGTAACTTATAGAATATCCAACAAGATAGTACCTTCTCCTTAAAGATCTATTATTTCATCCTTCTTAATAAGTAGGTTTTCGTAAATTATACTGTCCCAGTCTGGTATAACGTCTACTATTCTAAGTCATCCCTACTTCCTATATGTTGGGCTTCCATTCATGGCTAGGTGTAGAGACCGCTTCTTCAACCATTCATAGATAGGTGAAAATATATGCGTCGGTACTTAGTTGGCTATTGGTACATTTCATTATGTGCTTCAAGTTCCACTACTAGTGTTGGTGATATTTTGCTGAGCCTGTGAAAACTCTTCAACAAATTGTCTTAGTCATGCTCGTAGTCCTTCCAATACCTCTATTAGATCGTTAGCCTTAACTATTATTGGGTTCTCTGGAACATCAACCATCTGTGGGTCAGCGGAACACACATCCTTAGCCCCCACCTCTATTGGTCGTTCTTTTCACATTGATTCTAACTGACCTTCTAGTTTCATGTGTGAGCTCTCACAAGAAAGGTTAATTTAATAGAAACAAAAGAGTTCAATTATAGGGAGAGAAGATTCCATGAATATATCTAAACTTAATGTTGTCAAGCTTAACTAGTAATATTCTATTTATCAAACAAAGTCTTATGAATTCCTAATATAATTTATTCTAAATTTTCAAGAAAGGAACACTGTCCTTCCTAGTTTCAATTCAAGACAATAAAGAAAAATAAAACCTATTCATATTCTTCATAAAAAGTGTAATCAATCATAACAGGTAATATACTCTTAATTTCTCTAAGCACCCACTACAGATGAGGCACTAATTCTAGGAAACATATTTTAACAAAAATCTATGTATCACATATAAAACTATTAATGGCAATACCAAGAAAATTAAAACTAACACTTACATAATAGTGAGAGGGATCTTTTTCAGTCTTCTGTATGTATACCGTGAGTATCCTTCGGGCTAACGGACGATCGGCTCTGATACCAACTGTAACGCCCCGATATTTTGCCTTATTTTACAAAAATACTATTTTCATGCATAATTTGAAAAGATAAAAAAAATAATTTAAATACAACAGTGGATTTTAAAAAAATCAAAATGCAACAGAGAAGGATCCTTCATTTGTAAAACAAGATACAGTAAGTAAATAATTTTAAATAATGCATTTCCACTGTGTTAGATTTATCAACTGCTTAAAATAAAACTAAGGCACCACCGGCGTTCTAGATCGTTTGTCCGCCCGTAGCCGCTCACAGTATACATACCAGAACTGACCCTGCTCACTATACATACTTCCCTGTCTAATACCTGTAGGGGAAAGTAAGGGGTGAGCTAAAAGCTCAGTAAGGAAATGCTTATCAAACAATACCATATAATATCACACATACCATTAATGTATTTATTAAGTTTTAGCAATATCATACATGCTCTTTTATAACTATAACCAAATAACTGTACATATGGAAACCTTTATCATACAAGTCTATACTATTTGTTCACACCGTACACATATACAGATCATAACTCCAATATCATACTCATAACATAATCATATCAATACTATAGATAATAATAACATTATCACAACATTGGCATATCATAGCCATTACTTACATAACTTGGGCCTAGCCTGACCCTACAATATCCTGGGCCTAATCTGCCCATATAATAACATGGGCCTATGCAGCCCTACCATTGTTATAGGATAGGGTATCTCTATATTCAACAGTAACATCACTGTATCATACCCACCATAACAATCTCATACACGACTCAGTAAAATGTAGGGTAGGGTATCTCTACATTCAACGGCCTTATCCCGTATCATACCCCACCATGGTCCCTCACTTTACCTGAGACGTTAGCATACAACATATAACATACAACATAAACCATACACCATACAACATACAATACACAACATACAGCATACAACATATACAAGTCATACAACCATAATCTATGTATCAATTTACAAACTCATATTGTGTCCATACCACACATTCTCAGTACCATATACATATTCATAAAAACAAATCATAAGTCATATTTCAATACATAAAGAATTTAAATTTATGTAGATAAACACATACAAAACTATCTAATTTCCTTACCTCAAATCCCGCTGCTTAAGAGTTGTTATCTCGTCACTACTACCTATAATAACACATGGGTCAAGGCCCTAACATTAAAATTCACACTCTTACAGTACAGCAGAAAGAATACTATTTTTGACCAATAACTACACGAATTCAGTAAAAGTTTCCTTCATAAAAATTATAGGAAATTCAATTATCTTTCCAACGATATATAGATCATTAAAAATGGATTAAAACTGAGGGAGTTATGATAGTTTTACTAAAACTATTTCTGAGAAGGAATATGGAGTAACGAATCACAGGAGACATCGGAAATACAAAGTTTTGATACTAAAATATTCCAAATCAGAGAATACTCTCTTCATAAAAGTTTTAGAAAATCAAATTCCCTTTCTAATGACACTAAAATCTTTAAAATCGGAGTTATAACGTAAGAGATATAAATATTATACCGAAACAGTTTTCTAGAAATCCTGAAACAAATGGATTTCGAACTACAGCAATAAAACAATAATTTTGACTTAGAATAATCAATAATTAGTGAATGGTTTCTTCATAAAACATTTGGAAAATTGAATTATCTCTTCAACAGTACCAAGATTGCTAGAATCGGATCATTATTCAGAGAGATATTCGGATTTTACTGAAACAACTTATATAGAAAATATGAAAAACGATTTACAACAAACAGCGTAAAAATACTAATATTTGACATAGATAAATTTCGATTCAGTAAAACCTTTCTTCATAAGAATTATAGGAAATTTAATAAGCTTTCTATAGACACCAAGATTGCGAGAATCAGATGAGTATTTAAAGAGATATGACAGTTTTACTGAGACATGTTTCATTCTGAAAAATAAGAAAAGGAGACCTACGAAAATTCTCCTATTGTGATCAATAAATAAGTAAATGTAGAGTTTCTTACCTCAAATACATCAAGCTACTTGGATCGATAGACATAAGATGATGGTGATCAAAGATGAAAGTGAAGAGTGGTATAGATTTGGCTAAGGATGTAATGGAAAGATGACTTGAAAATTTTTAGGGTTAGTCTTGCTCAGATAGGTGGGAAGAATAGAACGATATAATTTTAGGGTTAATGAAACCTATACTATTCTGACTCTTATTAGCTTTATTTTTATGAATAATAATAATATTAACATAATAACAATAATAATATGATAAATTATTAAATAAACAAATATCTAACTTTTAAATTTAAATTGTAAGCTCTCAATCTCGTAACTTTAGGGGCTTAGTTTTGACCTAGAAAAATTACGAATTCTGATATAGTTATTTCTACAAAATTTATAGATCTTTAAATTATCTTTCCAACGCCACTGAAATCACCTTAATTCGAGCTCTAGAACTCCAGATATGATCATTTTAGTAAAACAGTTTTTAATCCTGCGAATTTATCCAAACCTACGAATTTTTAACATTAATTAATTAAACTCACTAAATATATTATAAAACCCTAATGGACCTTCATATTGGGCTTTAATTAAACGATTACTTACTCTGTAAAAATACCATAATATTTTACTTTCGTAGTTAATACAGCTTTAACTCTCTCTAGAAAATTGGTACAACTACTCTAAGCAATAATATCAACTCACTAACAACACAAAGAAACAAGATAATTATCCTCGCTCAATTAATATCCAAAAAAAAAAAAATTAAATACTATTTTAATCTGGATATTACAAAAACCAAGGAGCCTTTGTTAAAGGAAAATCTATAGTCTACAACATCCTAATTCTCCAAGATCTTTTGAAGAATTATAAGAGGAAAAATTATTCTCCGAGGTGCACAATAAAGATTAATATCAGTAAAGCTTATGACACTGTCAACTGGGACTTTCTTGAGCAACTGTTGAATGCTTACTGTTTTCCAAAGAAATTCATAAGTTGGGTTATGATTTGTGTTAGAAATACTTCATATATCTTACTTATGAATGGGAGATTTCAGTGCAACTTCAAAGGTGAGCAGGGATTGAGGCAAGGGGATCCCATCTCGCCTCTTCTTTTTGTGCTAATCATGGAGTATCTGTCTCGAAAATTCCAACTTGCCACAAAAGAGGAAAAGTTCAGGTACTGTCCTTTATGTAACAAACTCAAACTTACAAATCTATGTTTTGCAGACGATCTTGTTGTTTTTTGCAAAGGGGATAAAGACTTGGTTCTTGTTATCAAAGAGGCTTTGGAAGAGTTTTGTAAAACTTCTAGATTTTCTATCAACTATGAAAAATCTCAAATTTTTATGGGAGGAGTGACTCACCCTGATTCTTTGGCTCGAAGAATCAACTTGTCTATAGGGAGCTTTCCCCTGAAGTATCTAGGGATCTCGCTTAGATCGACTAAATGGAAGCTTGAGGATTGTGGTATAATTTTAAAAAAGATGAACCAAAAGCTTCTTTGCTGGGCCAACAAACACCTTTCTTTTGTTGGTAGAGTCCAACTCATTCAGTCAACTCGACTGAGCCTAAGAAACTATTGGATGAGGGTGTTCCTTCTTCCTCAAAGTGTTATAAAAGAAATTGAGAAACTTTGTCGGGGGTTCTTTTGTGGATTGAAGGGGAATCGTCCTAAAATTTACACAAAAAGTTGGGAAAAAGTTTATCTTTCAAAAGTTTTGGTGGTCTTGGATTTAAAGATGGAACCAAATGGAACAAGGTCTCGCTAACTCATTTTGTTTGGGATCTTATGAACAAAAAAGACCTCTTATGGGTGAAATGGATTAATGTTGTCTATCTAAAAGGGATCAATTTCTAAAGGTATAACCCAAGTTTGGACACAAGTTGGTATTGGAAAAAATAGTGTTGATTAAGGGATGATTTTACTCAAGAAGAAATTGTGGCTGCTGGTGCAGGAAATAAATTTAAAGCGACAAAGCTTTATAATTCTTCCCTGCAGTAGCCTATAGACCCGACTGCCTAGGCAATTTGGTGTTCGTTGATTGCTCCTAAACATGGCTTTATTTTGTGGCAAGTGGTTCATTCGAATCTCCTAACTAGAGATAAATTGAGCAGGTTTCAGGTCGTGGTGGAAAACGCAAGCTGTGCAGTGTGTGGGTTAGCTAAAGAGAGTCACCATCATTTATTTTTCTGCTTCATTTTTTCGCAGTAAGTGTTGGCAGGTCTATATGTGTGGCTGGGATTTTCAGGTTGGTCCAGTAATTTCATCAGTTGGTGTACTTGGATCCGGTGTGTGCAATTCGATTTCTTAGGGAGAATTATGATGGTTGTGTTGGCTGCAATAATATACCATTTGTGGAGGAATAGAAACAATTGTATCTTCTTAAATTTCTCTAAAACTGTAAATAGTATAGTTAATAATATAAAGAAGGATGTCAAATATAGATTGTTCTTGCTCAAAAATAGGAAAGGCTGCAAATGGAGTTGATTACACTTAAGAGATTGATATGTAATTAATTGTTGTGAGTTGAGTCTTTCCTATTGGAAGGGGCTTGAGGGTGTATTTGCTTGGTTCGATTGATGAAATTTTCTTCTTGATAAAAAAATCACGATCCTTGTCACAGGCGCCTACACACTTGTGGGCATAGTCATGCCATCCACCAAGGGCACAAGCAGCAAAAAAAAAATTAAATTTAAATTTTTTGATGAGATTTTGCACAATGTTTGGATACAAAAAAAAGTGCTTGATATCAATTTTTGTGATAAAAAGATTAATATATTAGCTTAAAGATTTATAAGGAATTTTTTTAAAAAAAATAGAAAAATTGGTACAAACTTATTTACAACGATAAAAAATAGTTTATAAGTCCATACACGATGTATTTGGAACACAACTAAAAGAAAAAATAAAATCAATCACAATTCTTGTCCACGGTCGCTCACACATTTGTGTGCATGGTCATGTCATCCACCAAAGGCACAAGCAGGATCAAATGAAACTTTGACTTTTTTCATGATATTTTACAGAGTGCTTGGATACAATAAAAAAAAAAATAGTGGATGTTTTCATGACAAAAATATTAATAAATTTTTTTAATAATTTTTTCACTAATTGGTATAGTGTGAATTTTTCACCTAGAAACTCGAGACCAGGCTCCCATAAAAATGACACGTGGACTCACTTTCCTCGAGGAGTGATGAGCTGTCAAAAGGAGACCACTTGAGTAAAAATCTCGCCTGAACCAGACTTAGCGAGATGATGTGACCCTGACAGAGTCTAGACGCATTATTACACCTGCATGATGCAGGACCGAACACCGGGTTTAAGACTCGTATAAACCAAGATATATGCGATGTCCATAAAGGTTTTCATGGGAGTTAGTATAGATTAATTCTTTACTTAGTGAGCTGGTTCGGATGACCTAACACACTCGATAACCCGATAAGGCCTCGCATGTCCTAAGTTATAGATTTTTTACAAGACATCCGTATACGCAACTCAAATAGGACGTAGATATCTTAAACACATGAGACTCAATTAGTCTTGTACGCATCTTAAGCCTACAAGCTTATGTGAGAATATGAACTGACAACTCGCACCACCAAGGTTGCATACATTGTTGTAGTTAGTGAATTGGGCCGAAATTGTTCTTCATTTATTATATTTACGTTTCTATTGATTTAAATATTGATATTCAATGTAAAAACGAATTGATAATTAATCAAGTTCTATACAATCAACGGACACTTGGTTTGTATATAAAAGAGTGATCCAATATGAAATGAATAAGACAGAAACCCTTGCAACAGTGGACTAAGCAGACCGTGATCTGACTGAACCACTATACTTCCATTGTGTTATTAATATTTTCTAGTACGTCTGAGTGTCCATTCTTTGAATACTCGCCATTCTAGGTGGAGTAATCGCATACTTTTATAATTCTATTTTAATATTTTATTTGGTGTTGTCAAAATTCCTCCAACAACATTTGGCAACGTTTATGGGAAAGAATTTTACTATTGATTTCGGAGGAAAATCATAATGGCTGGAAACCAGACGAATGGAGATAACAATACAGGTTCTTTCAATGTCAGAACAATGAACGTTCCACTCCTAGGTAATGGAACGACACCTGTTGACATGATCAATGGAGGAGTGGGACGTACTACTGTCACTCCCCTCAACTTGTTTCCTGAAACCATTGGTCATGCTGGAGAAACTTCAACACCGGCAGCCACCATGGGGCGCTTCCTGCCTATCACACCAGCTGTGGTGTCCGAAGGAATTATTCAACTAACCACGACCCAGTATCTACTCACAAGTATGTTGTTTAACACCCTAAATATGAACTTCTAAAATGATTATAAATAAACACATATAAAGTACGAGAAACCTTACATTGGGTGCAGCGGAATAATATGTCTCCTTCCACTCAGATCTCTAACCCATGTATCCTTTCTGTCGCAGAGTATTATCAAGATCTGAGCCCGAATGTCCTTCTTGTTGAATCTGGATTCTTCACGATCTTCCACACTATGATTGAGGTACCACTTGCTGTGTGGGGGCTCTACTCTATCACTAAGGGGTTCGAAACAAACAAAGAAGAAGAAGGAAAGAGAGGTGGCGGCTAGGTTAGATAGAAGGCTCAGGTTTTTCTCTGAAAGGAATAAGATGCATCATCTTTTTCTGAAGCCATCACTATCTATTTATAGTATGCCACATAGGGTTAGGTTTGAATTATTTGGTATTAAAATAATGAAAATATTAAATGATAAATCCGACATAAGTGGCCGGCCATGGCTTATGGATATGGGCCCCACTTTTGCAATTTGCTGTTTTATCATTTCTGCATCTCATTTTCTCAAAAACGCCAATTTTCAAATTCAACCATGTAAATGCCAATTTTAACTATTTAATAACTATAATTAATTATTAAATAATATTGTCATTCATTATATTTAATAATTAGACTAACCAAAGTCTCTTAATTAACAAATATACCCTAAAAACTCTTTCTTTACAATTTCGCCCTTGCTTAGTGATAAATTCACAAACTAGACATAGTCTAATTTGAGAATTATAATTGATTAATCAAAACGAATTAAATGAGTCTTACAAGTAGTATTGTCTCAACTAGTGTGGGGACCATGGGCCTATATATCCGAGCTTCCAATAAGCAGATCAAGAATTTACCAAGTAAATTCACTGACTTATTAATTCTTCGTTGAATCCACGCATAGAACTTAGAATTGCACTCTCAGCTATATAGAACGCTCTATATGTTCCACCATATAGACACGCTATTAATTATCCATTGTTATAATCCTAATTTGATCAATGATCCTCTATATAGATGATCTACACTGTAAAGGGATTAAATTACCGTAACACCCTACAACGTATTTTATCCTTAAAACACTTAGCCCCGTATAAATGATATTTCAGCAAAGTGAAATGAGTACTCAACCATTTATCTTTGTTTAGCCGAGCTCGAAGGAAATCATCTTTTACTTTCTATTCGCCAGATAGAAGCTATAGATTCCATATTTATGTTTAGCGCTCCCACTCAATTACACTACCGTGTTCCCAAAATGTACGTATCACCCTGACCCAAAAGTAGGCTTAACTAAGAAATCAAAGAACACGAATAACACTCTTGAGATTGAACCTAATCATATCAGGATTAAGATCATTTGATCTAGGATGAACTAGGTGATATTGAATTGAATAGATATTACGGTAAGTTTAATAAATCTATGTCAAAGTTCAATGTTGGTCCCTTCCGATGCATACTCCATGCATCCAACCCAAGCTTTACTGTAACCAATGCTCTGGAAAGAACATAGCATTTCTCCAAATGCAAGTAAACTCTATTGTAGATTATCATATCAGTAAAACCCAGTGTTCTGATAAATCTAGGAATATTTAATCACATAGTCTTGTTTACTTTCCACTGTGCTGACGACACAATAAACAAGAACAAGAATGTGAAAAGGGTTTGGATGAATTTATAAATCAAATAGACAAATAATTGATAATGTGAACCAAAACATACACAAATGAATGAAAAATACTTATGTTTCTTTATTGATATTGAATGATACGGATTACATTGAAATGGAGTTTTATTTAGGGCATAAAACCCAACAGATGGATGGGTCAGGACTCGACGTCCTCCTCGAGTACCAAACACGTGTTCAAACAACCCTCAAGTAACAGCCAATAGGCGACGAACTAATAATCGTACTCGCAGGGAACATCAAAATGAGTAGGAGGGACTAGACTTGAACCAATCAACGCATAGGGAACAAGTCGCACGAAACACTGATCGCGAAATATCGCAGGAAGAAGATACCGAGCGGTGTAACCCTCAAAGCCAAGCCCAGTCGAAAAATGAGTTAAATGATGTTGAATCCCATTCCTCTTCCTCTCATAGTTGTTCTCCTAGTGTTTATACCAGGTCTGGGTCTGTAGAGAGACGACGAGGGGGGAGGTACCATGTTTATAGGGGCGATCTTTGCGATCACCTCAATGAAGTTTTCAGGGCACGATCTCAAATGCCCCGAAATCACAATGAGCCCCGTGATCCCTAGGTGGGCGATCAAGGCACGAATAATAGAAACAATCCAACTAATGTTGTCAACCCGCCCAACGCACCAACTGCGACTACTGAGGTAGTGATCTCGGCTAACATAGCCACAATTACTGTCGTACCAACGATGACACAAACAACCCTATTTTTCCAGGAAGTGTTGATCAAAGTATTCTGCTACGAGCGTTGAAGATAATCGAACAGTAGAGAAAGCCCATTTATAAACTCCATGGGACCTTGCCTTTCACTAAATAAGTGCGACAAGCTCGACTTCCTAAGGGATTCAGATTATCTGAATCGCTGAAATACAAAGGTACTACAAATCCCATATATTATTTGGATAAGTTAAATACAATTATGGAAGTAGACCAAGCACCACAACTAGAAAATTGTCGCATCCTTGTGGAAACCTTGGAGGATAATGCTCATGATTGGTTCAACCAGTTACCCAAAGTGTCCATATCGACTTGGGAGACTTTTGTAGACCTATTCTTGACGCACTTCCAAGCCACGATGACGTACAAATCGCCTTATACAACTATGGCTAATATTAAACAGGAAGTTAGTGAGTCTTTACAAGATTATTTTAAACATTTTAACGCAGAAGTAACCAAAGTTGAGAAGGCCCCCGAGTCTTTATTGGTATGTATGTTAATTACAGGTGTCTTGCCAAGAACTGACTTTTGGAAGGAGTTGCAAGCTCGAAGGCCAAAATCATTTGTGGAATTCTTTGCCATGGCTGAGCCACACAAAAGAATTGAAAACTCTTTGGCTGAGCTAAAAAAGGTGAAGGAAATGCACGAGTCATCTGTACCACGATCATGCTCTCGAAGCCCCAGAGGAAAGAATTCCAGAGGTCGAAGTCCCAGAATATGTAGTCGCAGAGACAACGAAGTTTAAAGCTTGCCAAGTCCCCTTCCAAGAAGGAACGTCTCCAAAAAGAAAAGGAGGCCCGCGTTTTGTCAATTATACTAAACTGGCAGTCCCTCGCGATCATATCTATGCGATCGAAGAGAAAAACATAGTCTTCAGAAAGCCTTCGCTAATCAGAGGAAATCGTGACAAGTGAGATCCAAAAAAATTTTGCAAATATCATAAGGACATTGGCCATACCACTCTGGAATGCTGGTTCTTGCAGGACGTCGTCGAGGAACTGATTAGACGAGGAGAATTTGGTAAGTACAAGAAGAACGGAGAAAACCATCCCCAGGCGAATGAGAATGACGACACAAACAATGCGAGTGGTTCATGAACTCCCTGTACTATCTTAACTATTATCGGAGGACCAAATATTGGTGGAGATTCCAAGAATTCACAAGAGCGATATGCCAAGGAGGCAAGAGAGAAACCGCTCACCAGTGTAAATAATCTTAGTGAGCGACCTGAAAAGTTTTTTAAGAAGGAATGTGATGACATAACCTTTATGGAGAGTGATGCTAGGTGGGTACACCATCTCCACACTAACACACTCGTAATAGTCGTGAATATTGGAGGAGATAATGTCCATCAAGTCCTAGTGGACAATGTAAGTTTAGTCAATCTCCTTTATTTCCAAGCTTTCAAGCAAATGGGGTTACAGGAGAAGGACTTACGACTAGTAACCTCGAGTATTTATGGGTTCACTGGAGATACAATCACATTGAAGGGAATGATTAAGTTTCCTATTACTCTCAAGTCAATGGTTGATTTTGCAGTGATTGCCCAATATTCTGCATACAACGCAGTGATAGGTCGTCCAATTTTAAAAGAGATGAAGATAGTGACCTCAATCTATCATCTTTCATACCCTGCCCCTGCGGGTGTGGGATCCGTGCGAGGAGTCCAGTCAGATTCAAGGGAATGTTATAACATAGCACTGAAACTTGCAAAAAAGAAGAAATCGGTAAATGTTATATATTTACTTGAATCACCTCCTCCTCGACAGGAGATCTTCAGAATCGAGGAAATACCGCATGTTGAAAAAGCTGACTTGGATCCGAGAATCCTCGATTATACAAATATTGCACAGGCTGTAGAAGAGATAATTGAGGTACCAATCGATTCTTTCGATCATAGTAAAGTTTTGAAAATTGGTTCTAAACTAACATTTCAACAGCGTGAAAAGCTTGACACCTTTCTCAAACAGAATCTGGATGTTTTCGTGTGGAAACATTCAGATATGGTCGAGATATCGCCTGAGGTCATGTGTCATCGATTGAACATCGACCCAGAAGTGCGAGGTATCTGACAGAAGCACTACAAAATGGACCTCACGAGGTACCAAGCGCTCAAGGAAGAAGTAGATCGCCTCTTAGCGTGTGGCTTCATAAGGGAGTCATTCTACCCATACTGGTTATTAAACCCCACTCTTGTACCAAAGCCAAACGGCTCATGGTGCACATGTGTTGATTTCATAGATTTAAATAAAGCATGTCCTAAGGACAGCTTCCCTTTACCAAGCATTGACCAACTTATTGATGCTACCGCAGGTCATGAACTCCTTAGTTTATGGATGCATACTCGGGATACAATCAAATTTTGATGTATGAACCAGACCAGAAGCATACTTCTTTCATCACAGATCGAGGTTTGTACTGTTATAAGCTAATGACTTTCGGTTTGATAAATGCAGGAGCTACATATCAAAGGTTCGTTAACATGATGTTCACAGATCTAATAGGAGAGACAATGGAGGTGTATGTTGATAATATGCTCGTAAAATCTCAACATACAAAAGACCACGTCGCTCACCTGGAAGCCATGTTCAGAATCCTAAGACACTTTAATATGCGACTTAACCCCTTAAAATGCATCTTTGGGCTCAGGAAAATTCCTCGACTTTATGGTAAACTAGCGAGGAATCAAAGCCAATCTAGTAAAAATAAAAGCATTGGTGGAGATGCGATCTCCCACCAAACCAAAAGAGGTCCAAAGCCTCACAGGTAAAGTTACTTCATTAAATCACTTTATATCACGTTCTTCTGACAAATGTAAAGAATTCTTTCAGATCTAAAAGGTAATATAAAAGTTTTAGTAGATTGATAAATGTGAGGAGGCTTTCCAAGCCCTAAAAATGCACTTGTGGCAAGCCCCAATACTGTCCAAGCCAATGCCTGGAGAAATTTCGTCAATTTACCTAGCAGTGTCCGAATACGCAATTACTTTAGTACCAATCCACGAAGACCAAGGTAAACAACATCCAGTATACTACGTGAGAAGCATCTTTTGGATGCTAAAACTCGTTATCCACAAATGGAACATTTAGCATTTGCACATGTGGTTGCTTCCCGGAAGTTACGACCTTATTTTCAAGCACACAACATTGAGGTATTAATAAACTACCCTTTACAACAAGTGTTAGCAAAACCAGAAACGTCAGGAAGGTTACTCAAATGGCCAGTAGATTTTAGTCAATTTGACATTAGATACAAGCCAAGATCGGCAATCAAGGGACAAGCCCTTGTTGATTTTATTCTCTTGTTTCCAAGTGATGAGGTGACACTAGTTACAGAAGAGCGAGTAGACCCCGATGTACCACCGGGCGAAGGTTGGACTTTGTATGTTGACGGGGCATCCAATAGAGAGGGATTAGGTGGTGGAATAATTCTTATAAGCCCCAACAAATTCAAGGTGCACGCTGCCTTGAGGTTTGAATTTCCTACATTGAATAATGAAGGCAAATATGAAGCCTTAATTACAGGGTTAAAGCTTGCTCTTGAAATGAAAGTTGAATACCTCGAAGCATTCAACGACTCGTAAATTGTAGTTTGCCAAGTCAATGGAGAATATCTGGCCAGAGGAGGGCGTTTGGCCAAATACCTTTCCTACACTTGTGAATTATTAAATAAATTTAAAAAGATAATTTTTAGTATAATACCTTGTGCTTACAATTCTCATGCAGATGCTTTGGCACATTGTCCTCGACAAGAGAAGTAGAATTACTCTATGTAATTCCTGTTGATGTCTTAACCTATCCGACTATTCATGGAGAGGAGATGATGGAGGTCGATACGATCAAGAAGGTCACCTGAATGACCCCAATCGTTAACTACTTAACAACAAGAGTGCTTCCAGATGATAAGACCGAAGCTAAAAAACTGTGATATCGAGCCGCCCGATATGTCATTTATGACGATAAGCTATATCGTAGAAGTTTTAGTCAACTGTTGCTTAAGTGCATCGATGGAAATGAATGCGACTATATACTCCACGAAGTGCATGGTGGGATATGCGGCAACCACGCCGGAGGTAATTCCCTTGCTTTAAAAATTATGAGGCAAGGAGATTACTGGCCGACATTGCAAGCAGACACAACTAGCTTCGCCAAGAAATGTGACAAGTACCAATGAATAGCGACCTATGTAAATAGGCCACCTAGCCAATTAAACTCTATCACTAGTCCTTGGTCATTTGCGGTTTGGGGCATAGATTTAATTGGTGAATCGCCAAAAGAAAAAAGAGGACCAAAATATATCGTAATCGCTGTGGACTACTTCACAAAGTTGGCCAAAGCTAATCCTCTTGCAACCATAACGACCTCAAAGTTATGCGAGTTTGTCTATAGTGCTATCATCTCCAGGTTTGGCATCCCTTATAAACTAATTTCTGACAATGGTAAGAAATTTTATTGTAAGGAGATGCATCAACTGTGTGATGACTTGGGATTCGAATTTTTTTTTTCAGTAGTCGCATATCCTTAAAGTAATGGACAAACTGAAGCAGTCAACAAAATCATCAAGCATACCATAAAAGGTAAGCTCAAAGAAAAGAAAGGTATGTGGCTAGAGGAACTTCGACAAGTTTTATGGTCATATAATACAACTCCTCGCTCAACGAGCGGTGAAACCCCCTTCTCGCTTTCTTATGGGTGTGAGCCATCGTACCAGTCGAAGTTGGAACAGGATCTTTGAGAAGAGACGTCTTCAATATAGACAGCAATACAGAAAATTAGTTGCTACAACTCAATTTTCTAGAGGAAAAATGCGATCAGGCTCATTTGAAAAATGCAGCCTATCAACAGCGAACAACTCGCTATTTCAACTCAAAGCTTAAGGAAAGGAACCTGCGAGTAGGAGATTTAGTGATGCGCAAATTTATGCCTAATACGCGTAATCTCTAAAAAATTGGCAATGCGACTTATCGATTATCTAATTTCGACGGTACAGCCATCAAAAGAGCTTAGAATGGTGAAAGTTTAAGTATTACTATCAATAGTAATCATATGTATTTATACTTAGTCAATTTATTTCATAAACTGTACTAAGTATAGGGGTATAACCATTAATACTATACTATTGATTAATTAATGAAATTTTCAAAGTTTTAGAACTTTTATCTGCATTATTCGCAAGTTTGAATACTTTAAATCATCACACCAAGCTATGAATAGATCCACGAAAACTTTTACAAAAATAAAATAAGTATTAATTATAAATGCAACTTAACAATGTGAGTACCCGTGTACCGCTAAATAAGTATGCAAAAGAAATATCCTCGAAATGATATGATGTTCGATAACATAAGTTAAATAAGTTGTTTAAAGTACAAAACGCGAGTATCCATGTACCGCTAAAAAAGAAAGGAAGTTCAACAATACAAAAGAAATTAAGGAAAAACTAAGGGGCTGGAGTGTTGGGATCATCCGCGACCTTTCTAGCAGCACCATCTACGACTTCCTTTGCATTCACATTTTTCAGCATTCTCAGGGTAAAGATTTCCCTTAAGTCCCTGGGTCTCAGTAGGCGACATAGCGTGAAATGTATCGACTATTTTAACTGCCTCCTCTACGAGAAATGGGAAGTCGAAGTCAGGCAGCTTGGACAAGGTAGTGTAAATGTAATCAGAGACAACCTGATCATATTGCTTCCTCTAGATCTCCTTTTCATTCTCAAGGTGACAACCGAGTTCATCAACTCGTGATTCCAAGACTTTGACTTTTTCCTCTGCTTACTCCTTAGCTTTCCACGATCTTTGATATCTTTGTCCTTCATGGTCACTTCCAGCTTCAGTTTCTTTACGCTGTCTTGTAGAAGCGAGTTCTGCTTCCTCAGAAGATAAAGCTCTTTGGAACCTGCGACAAAAGCCCGTGAGAACATGGTCATAAATTGCGATGCCAATTCTATAGAGCGTGGCATCAAGTCCTCGGCAAGAACCCCCTCAACCTTAGAGATGAACTCATCATCACAAATTTTTCTTTAAGAGCTATAAAACACGGGCCCTGACAGCAGGATCGATGACAACTTTTTTCCCCTTGTCTTGGGCAGTTTTGTGCTGCTTCTTTGACGAGTCAGCCACCTACGTAGGAACATTGTCGCTTTTCCTCTTCTGCAAAATGACTGGAGAAGTTGTCATAGTAACAACCTTAGGCTTTCGGTTGAAAGTTGGAGCTTGCTTCAGGAAAGTGATCTCTACATGAAGATCATAAGAGAAGAACTCATTCTCAACATAAAAGAAGTGTATATGGAAAACACATTACCTGATGTTGGTCTCGATGTTTGTTTCGATAGACACTTAACTATTCTTTCCTTTTGTTTCTCAGAAGGCTCCTTATATACTTGTTCTCGCTGAAGACTGGCATTCTTAGGGATGAGTTTGTGTTCTCATAATTTTACAGTTGTGCATAGCAGTCACCAATCGCGATCTTGAACAAGCAAGCCACCTAAAACTTCAGCGATCTCCCTAAGGGCAGGGTCCAGTACAGGTCGAGCCGGTCTATCTGGAATAAATAAAAGCAAACATTAGCAACGATACAAAGTAATAAAAATATATGCTAAGTGTCAGGATATGCGACGTACTAGGTCGTCGATTGAAGTCAGTTCTAACTCCTGGCACTTTAAACTCATAGAAGCATTTGGATTTCCAATCTCTCATATTGGAAACTGTACCTTCTACCCCGTTAATTTTAGAGTTAGCCCATTTACTAAAGCAATAAAAACCATTATCATGGCCGACGCTCTTCATGTCATAAAAATAGCTGAAGTCCTCTATCATTGGTTCCCCTTGAACATACTCCATGTACATCATAGAAAATCCTAGTATTATGCGATAACTATTTAGAGTTAGTTAGAAGGGAGGGACATCATAATGTCTAAGGATGGCCTTCACAAAAGGGTGAAAAGGCAGTGTCACCCCACATCACAGGATAGGAATCGAGACCACTACATCTCGTGTAGGGATGATCGCAAGATTTTTGAAGGGAAGGTGAGGTCACTGGGATGCCGAAGGTCTTAAGCTCCATATGCGAACTAAATTCAGCCGTGCAGGTCTAATTTCGTAACTTGCGAGACCAGATCCTCGCATGAAAATTGTTCGTTTAGTTAGGTATTATCGACTGAATCCGTCTTGTTTCCTTCATCCTCCCTCTCTTCCTTAGAATTATGATTAGGTACCTCGAAGTCCTCTCCCATTTCTTCAACCTCGGTGTTAGGGGTATGTCTCGAGTGAATGAGATAGTTCTGGGCTGACCACGTGGAATCACTATCACGTAATTTGATCGTCACTGGCTCAACAAGTTCTTGAACCATCCTATCTATCTCATTAGTAGATAGCTAGCACTGGCAGATCCTTGTAGTAGGGGCTTTGTCCTCAGATATCGAGGTGGATATGAAGTTGTTGCTTCTTTCAAGCTCATCAGCAAAGGTCCCTCCTCTAGAATCAAGCATCTAGCTATCCGACAAGTCACTCATTTGAAAGATAGAAGATCTTTTCAGTGTGGTGAAAGTGCGAAACTAACAAAGTGCCCTCACGCGCACAAAGTTCAGAAATAGAAAAAAATAAGAGAACTGACCAGAAATCTCAAGAAATTGTTGGGTGTATCTCAGTAACATAATGGTCATATCGCTACATGAGAATTAAGGTACTAAAACACACCCACCATTTCGAGAATATAGTCAATCCTTGCAAAAAGTAAGTCGCAAAGTTAAAACTAACTGTGTACCTCAAGAAACGGCTGGGGGTATCTCAATATCCCAAGGGTCATGCATTCCATGCATGAACATTGATTTAATGGGACACACCTACCATTTCAAAGAACCTAGTTAGTCCCAATAAGCAATTACAAAGCAAGAAAAATGAAAACTAACCGCATGTCTCAAATGGCTAGGTGTTTCACAGTGACCCAAGGAACATGCGAAGGATGCATGAGCATTAAGTTACTGTGACACACCCACCATTTTAAAGACTCAGATAGTTTCCATAACAAAAGCACACATTAAAAGCTAAAAAACCCTCAGAATCATTAAATTCTAGCAAAAGAGAGGGTTTAAAGGCTTGGTATTGGTCTGATAGAGTTATTTCTGGGTATTCGAATATTCAGAAATATACGCCAACATTCAAGATACTCGTCAAAAACTCACGAGTACTCGAAGTACTCAGGGAGAAGTATGCAAGCACTCAAAGTGTTCTTCCTTAAACTCGTGATTACTCAAGTTTCAGGTATATATTTCCCAAAAAAATAGGTATTTTGTCAAAAGACAAATAACAAATCCTATTATCTCATGCATTTTCTACCCCTAAAAGCACAGAATACGCATAAATTCTCAGAGAAAGAAAAATAGTTATAGAAGTTCTAGTCAGCTAACATTGAAGTACAATCTCTCTTCAAATGATTTTGTGGATATCAACAGCTTCAAAATCCTTCGAAAACTCAGAAAAATGCAAACTATTTTTTTGAGAATTCAAAATTCAGAAGGGAGAAAGAGGAGGAAAATGAAAATGAGAGGGAAATGAATAAATGATCATTTCGTATCAGAAAGTTTAAATACTAATATCCCTCATTTATTGGGATGAAGACACGTGGCAAAGTGTTGACCTTGCTTTTAGCCAACGACAGTGAGTCAATTAATAAGTGATTAGAAATGTAATTAAGACAGAGCAAAAATTAGTAAAAAATAAAGAACACAAGATTTTAAAGAAGTTGAGTTCCTTTAGTTCAGTAATAGCCTACTCCCCTTAGATTGTATTGACTTGAGAACAAAGAACAGAGTGTTTCCTCTCTCAAAGCTCTCACAGTGAAATCTCTGAGTATTTTCTCTTAGATCTCTTTCTAAAGCAATTCTTATGACCTGTTACAGTGAAGCTAGGTCACTATTTATAGGGCTAAATGCATGAGGGAAGGTTTCCCTTTTGCTTACAATATCTATAATTGGTAAGAACATATATTACATATTTAGAATACATGAAATGGGGGATTGAGACAGCTTGTGTATCTCTCTGGAACGATCCCATGATTGTAGGGATTGCTTTTGTGCTTGAGCTTCACGATATTAGCTCTGAAGTAGTTAAGTCTTGATACACCGGTCGGAGAGGTAACTTCACTCTTTGCTCGGATCATCAGCCCTTTGCTCTACTCGGTCAAGTAGACTTTGTGCGTGCAAATGTGTTACTTGAAGTTTTTTCGAAACATTTCTCCAGCCAAGTGTAAAGAATAATCACACGTGTCACTAATACATATTGCCACATCATAGTGCAAAAAATAGGATACCATAAAGGAATGCCTAAGGTCTCATAATCCAACGGTTATCCATAACCACACCTGCACAGACTCCAAAGAGTTTTGATGATGTGGCACCTCAAATGGATTAAAAGTAATAATTACAGCTGTCTTTTCAAAACCCTCGACAAGACAACCAAAAGTCACCATCTCGTGACAATCTATCTCCTACCTCTCGCTTATAGTTTCCCTTGTGACATAGCTGTCAATTACAACTAGGGGCACGTGTTATAGTGTGAATTTTTCACCTAGAAACTCAAGACCAGGCTCTCATAAAAATAACACGTGGACTCACTCGAGGAGTGCTGAGCTGTCAGAAGGAGACCACTTGAGTAAAAACCTCGCCTGAACCAGACTCAGCGAGATGATGTGACCTTGACACAGTCTAGTCTCATTATTACACCTCGCATGATGCTGGACTGAAGACTGGGTTTAAGACTTCCATATACCAAGATATATGCGATGTCCATAAAGGTTTTCCTGCAAGTTAGTAAATATCGATTCTTTACTCAGCGAGTTATTCTGGATGACCTAATGCACTCGATAACCCGATAAGGACTCGTATGTCCTAAGTTATCGACTTTTTACAAGAGATCCATATACGCATCTCAAATAGGACGCATATATCTTAAACACGTGAGACTCAATTAGTCTTGTACGCATCTTAAGCCCACGAGCTTATTTGAGAATATGAACAGACAACTCGCACCACCAAGGTCACATACGTTGCTATAGTTAGTGAATTGGGCCGAAACTGTTCTTCATTTATTATATTTATGTTTCTACTGATTTAAATGTTGATATTCAATGTAAAAACGGATTGATAATTAATCAAGTTCTATACAATCAAAGAACACTTACTTTGTATATAAAAGAGTGATCCAATATGAAATGAACAAGACAGAAACCCTTGCAACAGTAGACTAAGCAGATCGTGATCTGACTGAACCACTATACTTTCATTGTGTTATTTATATTTTCCAGTACGTCTGAGTGTCCATTCATTGAATACTCACCATTCTAGGTGGAGTAATCGCATACTTTAATACTCTATTTTAAAATTTTTTTTGGTGTTGTTAAAATTTCTCCAACAATACTAATTAAAAAAGAAAAGGTCATAAAAAATAGAAAAAATAGTACAAACTTATTTATAACAACACATAATGATTTATAAGTCCACATAAGATGTATTCGAAACACAACTAAAAGAAAAAATAAAAAAAAATCACGATCCTTGTGCACAGGTACCCACACACTCATGGGCATAGTTATGCCATCCACCAAGGGCACAAGTTGCACAAATATGAAACTTTTAATTCTTCCATTAGACTTTACACAGTGTTTGGACACATAAAAAAAGTTGCGGATACCAATTTTCATGACAAAAAGATAAATCTATTTTCTTAATTTTTTTTTATAATTGAAATAAATTTTAAAAAAATAAAAAAAATCGGTACAAACTTATTTACAATGACAAGGAATGGTTTCACAATCCATGTGGGATGCATTTGGAACACAACTAAAAGAAAAAAACAATAAAAAAAGAATTCAATAATAAAATTCTGATGCTTGTACACTGGCGTTCACACACTTCTCCTCCTTATTCTTCTGTGGCATGGGAGAAGTGTTAAACTTCCCCTTTTTGCCATTGTTCCTCCCAGATTTGTTGGTGCTGCACTTATTTTGTAGTGTTTTTACCACTAGAGGTCTGAGCATCATTGTTATTGCATGCCTGTGTGCCTGGTGGGTCATGAGGATGTTGGGTGCCTCATGACTACTTGCTACTGGGCCTATCGTATGGCTTCCTCAAGTTTGATGAAGTTGTCTGCTCTATCGACGAATTCTTTCATGTTGTTGGTGGATATCCTCTTGATATCTTTGTTGGGTTTTGTGCCCTAAATAAAACTCATTTCAATATAATTAGATTTACTTATTAATAAAGATCAGAAATAACATTTTATGTTGCATGGTTCACATGATTTATTTCATTATTATATGTATATAATGTATGAATTCTTTTTAAGTCCAAAACATATGAATTTGTTAAAGATTATAGTGTTGTCAGCACAGTGGAATATAATCTTAATTATATGTTCGAAAGTATATTCCCTGATTTGTTAGAACACTGGATTTAGACTAACATGGTATAATCAGCGATAGGTATTCTTACACCTTGGAAAAGTGTTATGTCCTTTCCAGGACATTGGAAAAGTTTACCAGTATCGGATGTATGGAGTATACATCGGAAGGGACCGATATTGAACTTTGATTAGATATATTAAAACTTACTGTAATATCTATTCAATTCAATACACCTGTTGATCCTAGATAAAATGACCTTAATCCTGATATGGTTAGGTTCGATCTCAAGAGTACTATACATGTTCTTTGATTTGTTAGTTAGGCCTACTTTTGGTTCAGGGTGATACGTACATTTTGGGAACATGATAGTATAATTGAGTGGGAGCGCTACCATAAATATGGAATCTATAACTTCTATAGGAACTTAGAAGTGAAACGATGATATGCTTCGAGCTTGGCTAAACAGAGATAAATGGTGGAGATCTCATTTCACTTTGCTGAAATATCATTTATACAGAGCTAAGTGTTTTAAGGATAAAATACATTGAAGGTGTAACGGTAACTTAGTGCCTTTTCAATGTAGATCATCTATTAGAGGGTCATTGATCACATTAGGGTTATAACAATGAATAACTAATGACGTGTCTATATAATGGAACATATAGAGCGTTCTATATGACTGAGAGTGCGATTCCAAGTTCTAAGTGTGGATTCAATAAGGAATTAATAAGTTAGGGAATTTACTTGGTAAATTCGGTTCGACTTATTGGAAGCTCGGTTATATAGACCCATGGTCCCCATACTAGTTGAGACCATACTGCTTGTAAGACTCAGTTAATTGATTTTAATTAATCAATTATAATTCTAAAGTTAGACTATGTCTACTTTATGAATTTTCACTAAGCAAGGGCGAAATTGTAAAGAAAAGAGATTCTAGGTTTATTTATTAATTAAGAGACTTTACATGTCTAAATTAATAAATATACTAACTGGCAATATTATTTAATAATTATTTTCAAGTTATTAAATAATTAGAATTGGCATTTAAAATGTTAAATTGGAAAATTGGTATTTTTGAGAAAATGGGAATGAAAAATAACAAAATGGGAAAGTTACAAAGTGAGGCCCAATTCCCTTTGCATGGCCGGCCACATGGACAAGAAATACCATTTATAGTTTCCATTATTTTAATGCCATACAATTCTAACCTAAACCTAGAGGGTATTCTATAAATAGAAAGTTTTGGCTTCAGGAAACACACAACTTTGAACATTTAGTTTCTTTCAGAAAAGCCACACGCCCCTCTCTCTCTTTTCTTCTCTCTAAATTTCAAATTCCTTTGAGTGATGTGTAGTGCCCACACACATCAAGTGGTACCTCAATCATAGTATGTAAGACTATGGAAAATCTGCATCAAAGAATGAGAAAAGAAGATCCTGATTCAGATCTTAATTATGCTCTGCTACCGAAAGGAATCAAGGGCTAGAGATCTGAATGGAAGAAGTCATAATATTCCGCTGCACCCACTGTAAGGTTTTCGAAACTTTATATGTGTTTATTTTTATTGTTTTAGAATTCATATTAGGATGTTAATCAAACATACTTGGTAGTAAATCTAGATCCTGGTAAAATAATTCCAATAACTGGCACTAGAGCCATGGTAATGATTTACTTTCATGAAATATGAATTAAAACGATGTTATATATGTTTTTGTGTTGATTTGGATAGTTTCATGTTGGTTTATGTGTTAGTTGATGAATGTATATGTTGTACAGTACCTTTTTCCATGAACAATATTTTTTCTATTTTTGAAAATATTTTATTTGGATTCCTTGTGAAAAATTAAGCAATTTTGTTTTTCACGGAACTCGATTCCGATAAAAATTGAAAAAGTTATGAATTTTGGAAAATCGAGAATGATGGTTGTCGAAGCTAGGTGTACACATGCACCAGGTGCTTCGGACAACCCCCCATCCGCGCGCGTACCTCGGTCATTCACCCAGCAGCACGCCCGTGCGTCTCGCCTGGGAACCCTGCAGCCCGCAGAGTTTTCTCGGCAGATGGGGCTTCAATTCCTCACCTCCGCGCGCGTATGGGGCTGCTGGCAGCCTCCTGGGTTGCTGCATGCAGCCCCTCCTGGGTAGCCAACCCAAAAATTGCGATTTTTGGGGTTTTTCCCCAAAAATCATATTTTTTCATGGGATTGTTTCCCAAAATTCATTTTTTCATTTTTAAATATTTCTAAATTGAAATATTTCCAATTTTAAAATATTTTCAATTTGAAATTTTTCCAATTTTAAATATTTTTATTTTGGAATATTTGTAATTTTAAATATTTCCTATTATGGTCAGATTTAAAAATTTGTTAACTTCTTTAATATTTATATATTATTTAATTATAAGATTAGATATTTTTATATTTAACATATTTTAAATTAAAAGATAACTTTGTCTTTTTATTTAAAATATTATATTAAAATTATCTTATATGACAAATTAAATAATTAATAAATTTAAAATTAACATAGATATTTTTATAGATATACTTACCATAATATTTTCAAATTCAAAATTTGTT
Source organism: Cannabis sativa (assembly GCF_029168945.1). Lineage (NCBI taxonomy): Eukaryota > Viridiplantae > Streptophyta > Magnoliopsida > Rosales > Cannabaceae > Cannabis > Cannabis sativa. The sequence continues at coordinate 25,136,575 of NC_083605.1, forward strand.
ATTTTGTTAAATATTTAATTATTTATAAATTATAAGTTTAAAAATGATATTTTTCTATATATATCATTTTTTTTTTATTATTGAAAGTTTATAAATCATATCTTAAATATTTAAATAACCTAGATATTTTGTAGAAATTTGAATATTGCTTAATTTGAGATATTTTGACATATAATTATGGTAATTATTATTTATTTATTATTCCTAAAATAATAATTATCTAACCAAATCTATTTTAAAATTGGTTTATTTTATTAAATTATAAGATCTGAAAGTGATATTGAAGATTCTTTCCTTTCAAATCATTGATCTTATTAGATATTTAATTTAATTTGATTCAAATAAACCTAGATATTTTAAAATTAGTTTCCTTTATTTTGAGATTTTTAGGGTTTGTTTTAACAACCCTAAATTTTCAAAATTAAGTTGGTTAGTTTAAGAATAATAATTTAATTATATTAATATCTTATTTCACATCTGTTACATGGACAATGTTTGTTTAATTTTATATTGTTTATTCAAAAAAAAAATTAACAAACCTATTATTTATCTGATCTAAATTGATATGATTAACTTGTTGATTGACCCAATGATCTGATTTGAATCATAGTCCAATTGTCAATAGATCTTATAAATAATTTGTAACAGGTAAATTTTGTACTTCTTTCATCTGTGTAAACCTAGTAACATGATAGGGCCCATCCAAATCATTTGACCTGTGTGAGCCTATATGTTTGCTATTGGGCTTAGATGCATAAAGGAAGTCCATTTAAGTTTTACTAAGTACATGGACTAGGTTGCTAAAATAAATTTTGACATAAGTAAATTTATTTAGGGCCAATTAGATTTGGGCTTATTCAATGAATAACAATTATTTATTTAAAGGTTAAATTCTTCTCTTTTGGGCCTTGTGTGAGAGTTGGGGGCCAATAGAAGTGGGTACGACATACTGAACCCAGCTCCCCCTCACATGAACTACCCCAATTGTGAAGGCCCATTTGCCTTATTTAAATAATTGTATTATGTTAATTATATTAGTCTAACCTAATTAAAATTGAATTAGCAACATAATTAACTTTTAAAATATATGAAATTTATTTTTCATTTTAATATTTTAAAGTTAATTTTAGAAAAACACTTAGTTAATGATATATATTCTAGATAGTTATTTCTAGTACTAGTTATTATTTCTAATATTAAATAGGAAAATATCATTGATTGTGAAATTAATTATTTATTAATTAATTTTGGTATAATCTAAGTTTAGTATGTTTTCCTAGTATTAAAATAGAATTAATAATTAAGTTTCCTCTATACTTAATTATTTATTTCTTTATTTTAATACATTTAATTAAATTGAAAATTCAATATCTAAGTTGATTTTCATCATGATACTTAAATATTGTTATTTTCATGTTATTTAATTAAAGTTGAAAATTATCTTAAAGTTTGGAATCTTATTTCAGAATAACTTAAAGCTGAATAATTTTCAAAATATATTTTATTTTATTTTATTAATCATTTCCCAAAATGAATAAGCTAATTCAAAATGAATAAGCTAAGAGGAATTAGGATAATTTCGTTTTAAATAAGAATCCAACGATGCTCCGATTAGCGAGAGTCAAAGTAATCGTATTTATACAATCTTCTTGTTTCATATTGTAAAATACTAGTCTAAGGTGTCATCAATTGATGAACAGCTAGATGTTGCATATACAATATTTATCTTTCGAGATCTAACACTATTATGTTAGTCTAATGGTGAAAATCCATTAGGGATTTATCTCATTAGAAAAACAAACCAAGTTAGACCAACAATGAAGATTCGAAATTAAACTACAATTTAATAACAGAAAATAACATGGTTCAATATAAATTCATACACAATTCAAAAATTATTAAGCATATAGAAAGTAGGAATGACAAGTGAAAATACTAAAACATACAATCCTAAATAATTTCCAAGGTCTTCAACAAACTGATATCAGTGTCCCGTTTAGGCGAGAGTCAAAGCTACCATCCATTGAATAGAGTTGTCAGCTCATCTAAAATAATAAACATTCTAGCAACCTTTTATTCGATCAAGATTGGAATCCGCGTTGTCCCGTTTAGGCGAGAGTCAAGGCTATTCTATCTTATGAGCTTCCACCATTGTTTCATATTCTTGCAAGTCTTATACAGTCGCCACCATTAGGGTGATCAATACTATATAAAAAACTTACAAGATTACTTATCTTTCGAGATTAAACGGTGCTAACTTGCTAATGAATGTTCCTTCATTAGGGAGGATTACTCACTAAAACAATAGCTATGTAAAACCAACAATGGAGATCGAATATCCTAATAATAATAAAGCTCATTATTTAACGAAGGTTGTATTTTCTTCTAATATTTATTTTAATCAATTTATTTTAAATATATATTTATTTAATTAAAATTTCCAATTTAGAATAAAATATTCTAAATATAAATTTTAATTTAATATTTATAAATTATACTTAGATGGATATGAAAATAACGTGAATTATTTCCATCTTAGTAATAATTTCCATAAATATTTAGAAAATTATTCAATTTAAGTTGTTTCAAAATTAATTTGAATTAATTTACAACTCAAATTTAATTTTCTATAAATATATATTGCATTTTCGAAAATGCTTTTAAAATAAAATAAAAATAAATCCTGGAAAATTACTCTAATTTTATGTTGGCCCAAAATTAATAAAAATTAATTTTCAACAAAAAATATAATTTTCCTATTTAATTAAATATCTAAGAAAAATTTCAAATATTTAAGTATCATGATTAAAAAATCAACTTAAATAGTAATTTTCTATTTAATTAAATACACTAGAAAAATACTTCAAGCAAAACAGATAATATCTATCTAGACTTTCATAGACTAATTAATCCAATTTCTAATTATAATATATTTTAGTTCATTTATTTTAATTAATCATTAAATGAAAAAATCAATGATTTAAGTTGGTCCAAAATTAAATAAATAATTTTCAACTTTAATCTATTTTTCAAATAAAATTCGAAATTTCTACATTAAAGAGATGTAATTTCGAAATTTTGGGAAATGATTAATAAAATAAAATAAAATATATTTTGAAAATTATTCAAACTTAAGTTATTCTGAAATAAGATTCCAAACTTAAAATAATTTTCAACTTTAATTAAATAACATGAAAATAACAATATTAAAGTATCATGATGAAAATCAACTTAGATATTGAAATTTTCAATTTAATTAAATGTATTAAATTCAAGAAATAAATAATTAAGTAAAGAGGAAACTTAATTATTAATTCTTGTTTAATACTAGGAAAATATTCTAAACTTAGATTGTACCAAAATTAATTAGGAAACAATTAATTTCACAATCTATGATATTTTCCTATTTAACATTAGAAATAATAACTAGTACTAGAAATAACTATCTAGAATATATCATTGACTAAGTGTTTTTCTAAAATTAACTTTAAAATATTACAATGAAAAATAAATTTCATATATTTTAAAAGTTAATTATGTTGCTAATTCAATTTTAATTAGGTTAGACTAATATAATTAACCTAATACAATTATTTAAATAAGGCAAATGGGCCTTCACAATTGGGGTAGTTCATGTGAGGGGGAGCTGGGTTCAGTATGTCGTACCCACTTCTATGGCCCCCAACTCTCACACAAGGCCCAAAAGAGAGGAATTTAACCTTAAAATAAACAATTGTTATTCATTGAATAAGCCCAAATCTAATTGGGCCTAAATAAATTTCCTTATGTCAAAATTTATTTTAGCAACCTAGTCCATTTACTTAGTAAAAACTTAAATGGGCTCCCTATATGCATCTAAGCCCAAAAGCAAACATATAGGCTCACACAGGTCAAATGATTTGGATGGGCCCTATCATGTTACTAGGTTTACACAGATGAAAGAAGTACAAAATTTACCTGTTACAAATTATTTATAAGATCTATCGTCAATTAGACTATGATTAAAATCAGATCATTGGATCATGATCTGTCAACAAGTTAATCATAGCAATTTAGATCAGATAAATAATAGGTTTGTTAAAAAGTTTTGAATAAACAATATAAATAAACAAACATTGTCCATGTAACAGATGTGAAATAAGATATTAATATAATTAAATTATTATTCTTAAACTAACCAAATAAAGGAAACTAATTTTAAAATATCTAGGTTTATTCGAATCAAAATTAAATTAAATATCTAATAAGATCAATGATTTGAAAGGAAAAAATCTTGAATATCACTTTCAGATCTTATAATTTAATAAAATAAACCAATTTTAAAATAATTTGGTTAGATAATAATTACCATATGTATATGTCAAAATATCTCAAATTAAGCAATATTCAAATCTCTTCAAAAATATTTATGTTATTTAAATATTTAAGATATGATTTATAAATTTCTAATAAGGAAAAAATGATATATATATATAGAAAAAATATCATTTTTAAACTTATAATTTATAAATAATTAAATATTTAACAAAATAACAAATTTTTGAATTTGAAAAACATTATGGTAAGTATATCTATAAAAATATCTATGTTAATTTCAAATTTATTAATTATTTAATTTGTCATATAAGATAATTTTAATATAATATTTTAAATAAAAAGACAAAGTTATCTTTTAATTTAAAATATATTAAATATCAAAATATCTAATCTTTTAATTAAATAATAAATAAATATTAAATAACTTAACAAATTTTTAAATCTGACCATAATAGGAAATATTTAAAATTGGAAATATTCCAAAATAGAAATATTTAAAAATTGAAAAATTCCAAATTGAAAATATTTCAAATTGGAAACATTTCAATTTAGAAATATTTAAAATAAGAAAAATAAATTTTGGGAAACAATCCCATGAAAAAATTGGATTTTTGGGAAAAAATCCCAAAAATCGCAACTTTTTGGGAAAGCTGGCAGCAAGGCTGCACGAGCAGCCCAAAATAGGCTGCATGCAGGGCCTTACGCGCGCGGACAGGGACGATGCAGGGTGGGATGTGCGGCAAAACTCGGCGGATGCAGCGTCGTCATGGGCGGATCAGCAGGGTGCTGGGCCAGGCTCACGCAGGCGCATCATGAGTGCTTGGTGCACAACGATTGAGCACCCATGCATACCCGGAATCCCGATTTTCCAAAATTCATAACTTTCTCAATTTTTATCGGAATCAAGTTCCGTAAAAAACAAAATTGCTTAATTTTTCACAAGGAATCCAAATAAAATATTTTCAAAAATTGAAAAAATATATTTCATGGAAAAATTTCGTACAACATTAACATTCATCACTTAAGCACATAAACCAACATGAAACCATCCAAATCAACACAGAAACATGCAATCATCGTTTTAATTCATATTACATGAAAGTAAATCATTACCATGGCTCTGGTGCCAGTTGTTGGAAATTATTTTACCAGGATCTAGATTTACTAACAAGTATGTTGGATTAACATCCTAATATGAATTCTAAAACAATGAAAATAAACACATATAAAGTTAGATAACCTTACAGTGGGTGCAGCGGAATAATATGACTCCTTCCGTTCAGATCTCTAGCCCTTGATTCCTTTCTGTAGCAGAGCATCACCAAGATCTGAACCTGGATCTTCTTTTCTCCTTCTTTGATGCAGAAATTCCATAGTCTTCCATACTATGATTGAGGTACCACTTAATGTGTGTGGGCACTACTCATCTCACAAGGATTTCGAAATTTCTCTCTATTTTTCTCTCTCAATTTCGTGGCTGATAGCATGCAAGAGAAGAGACACAAAGGTTGCTTTATATAGGGAGAAGGGAGAGCACAACTTTCCAAATAAAACAGTTTCATCTTTTACTGTGTAATTGATTAACTGCCTTATTTAGTGTGATCCACCACTTTCCTATTATAGCTAGGCTTTGAATAGAAATTACATGACAATTAAAAAATAAAAATAATAATTGGGAAACACAAAGGGAGTGCTCAGCCATAGAGGGAATATGGGCCTCACTTGGATTTTGCAGTTTCCTCAATTTTATTTCAATTTCTCCAAAAATGCCATTTTTCCAATTCTAATCATTTAAATGCCAAAACTAATTATTTAATAACTAAAATAGATTATTAAATAATATTGTCATTTAAAATAATTATTAATTAGACATACAAAGTCTCTTAATTAATAATTAAACATAGAAACCCTTTTCTTTACGATTTCATCCTTAAACTGTGAGAATTCATAAAGTAGACATAGTCTAACTTTTAGAATTATAATTGATTAATTAAAATCAATTAACTGAGTCTTACAAGCAGTATGGCCTCAACTAGTATGGGGACCATGGGTCTATATAACCGAGCTTCCAATAAGTCGAACCGAATTTACCAAGTAAATTCCCTAACTTATTAATTCCTCATTGAATCCACACTTAGAACTTGGAATTGCACTCTCAGTCATATAGAAACGCTCTATATGTTCCACGATATAGACACGTCATTAGTTATCCATTGTTATAACCCTAATGTGATCAATGATCCACTATATAGATGATTTACACTGTACAGGGATTAAATTACCGTAACACCCTACAATGTATTTTATCCTTAAAACACTTAACCCTGTATAAATGATATTTCACCTAAGTGAAATGAGATCTCCACCATTTATCTTCGTTTGGTTAAGCTCGAAGGAAATCATCCTTTACTTCTATTTGCCAAATAGAAGCTATAGATTCCATATTTATGTTAGCGCTCCCACTCAATTGCACTACCGTGTTCCTAAAATGTACGTATTGCCCAGACTAAAGATTAGGCTTAACTAACAAATTAAAGAACACGAATAATACTCTTGAAATTGAGCCTAACCATATGAGGATTTCGATCATGTGATCTAGGATCAACTTATGATATTGAATTGAATAGATGTTTACGGTAAGTTTCAAAATCTAATTCAAAGTTCAATATCGGTCCATTCCAATGCATACTCCATGCATCCAACCTGAGCTTTACTTTAACCTATGTTCTGGAAAGAACATAACATTTCTCCAAATGTAAGTAAACTCTGTTGTAGATTGTCATATCAGTAAAACCCAGTGTTCTGATAAATCTAGGAATACTTTATTCACATAGTCATGTTTATTTTCCACTGTGTTGACAACACAATAAACATGATCAAGTATGTGAAAAGGGGTTTGGATGAATTTATAAATCAAACAGACAAGCAATTGATTAAGTGAACCATGCAACATAAAAATGTTATTTCTGATCTTTATTAATAAGTAAATCTGATTATATGAAATGAGTTTTATTTAGGGCATAAAACCCAACACATTCAGGAGTGGATCTGAGTTTTCGTTGTATTCTTAAAACGATCACTCTAGATTTTACCTTACGCAAAAGAAATTTGAAATGTTTGAAAAATTTCATGAATTTCTAGCAATGGTAAGTGGTTAAAGATCTTGCGAACTGATAGGGGTGGAGAAAATGTTAGTAGATATGTAGTTCAAAGATCATTAATTTGATTTTTGAATTATATCCAAACTTACCTCCCCAGAAATTCGAGTTGCATATTGATGATTAGTTACTAGTCGTTGCCTAAATCCTTCTATGGTAATAAAATTTCAGAATGATGCAATGGTTGTATACTTAATGTAAATCATTACTAGATTCATGGATGACCTAATCGAAATCTTAAGAAAAGCTAGAACTGCTAACCTGGTTTGCATGTTTGTTAGCTATTCTATGTGATTAGGGGTGGATCATCCCATAGTCATTAGATAAGAAAGTGTTTGTTTAAACAAATAATACTTTTCTATGAAAATGACTAAGTCTGAAAATAAAGTAGCAAATAAAGGAGATATTTTTTCTTGATTCCATAAAGTGTTCTATCATCTTATTCGTTACAAGATGATCCCACTACCTCTGTTGTCTTAACACAACCAAAGAGGTTAATACCATTTAGTTTTCTTAGACATAATTCACGGTACCTTGTCGTAGTGGGAGAGTTTCAAGGAACTTTACCTTCTTATGACTTGGAAGATACTAGTGATTAAAATCCATTGTGAGTTTAAACAAGTAATGGATTGTCAAGATAAGAAACTAAGAAGAAAGCCAAGAGAACTATGTTTTAATCCATCCACATGGAGTAACCTAAAGTTTTCTATTACAAGGACATGAAAGGAAATTTTCGTTAATAAGTCTATTCAATGGACTTAACAAAACTTCCTGTTCCTAGTATTATAGGTTTGAGTTTATCTAAACCTATGGCTTGTGGTATACCTCGTAATTACTTACTCTAATGCAAGCATAAGATGCTGAAGCATTTTCTTTCCAATGGCAATCTATAGAAGCTTCACAACTTCTTACATATAGATTTTATTTATCTAAGGAAAAGTCTCAACCAGAAAAGATAAAGCCATGAAAGAATTTCTTAAATCAACAGTGAGAGGTCTCAGATATGCTTTAGTATGCCTTAAACCAGACACATGCTGTTGAGTGGGAGTGATGAGTAAGTATCAAATTAGTCCAGGAGAGGAACATTGGAAGACAATCAAGTAAATCTTAAGATTAAGAAGAGGAACTATATATTAGTCAATAAGGGTGGTTTTAAAACTCTTAGACTACACCACATCAGATTTCAAGACTTGCCTTTGTGCTAGAAAGTCTGCTGATAAGATGGTGATTACTTTGGGGGTGGAGTAGTGATTTTGGAGAAGTGTAAAAACCTATCTAAAATCTCTTAGTCTACCAGAGAGAGACTGAATGTTAAAGTTGCAGGAAAGATACTTATTCAGTCTAAGGAAAGTTCTATACAATTGTGGCACCGTTCCAACCTGTCTTAACTACTAGTGTTATTTCCTGAATAACCAAAAGTAGTTGCCAAAGGTATAGAATCCAGTATCCCAAAAGAGTAGACATATAGAGAGGAATTTCACAATATCAAGGATTTTGTGATTAAGGGAAAGTAATGGTGGAGAAAAGGTTGTTGTTAATTCAACCTGTCAGATCCTATTACGAGGAGTTTACTACTACTACACTTGATTTGTATATCAAGGTGTTAATGATTATTTGAAATGCACATTTTGTTTTATATTAGTGCAAGTGGGAGTTTGTTGGGTTTTGTGCCCTAAATAAAACTCATTTCAATATAATCAGATTTACTTATTAATAAAGATCAGAAATAACATTTTATGTTGCATGGTTCACATGATTTTTTTCATGATTATATGTATATAATGTATGAATTCTTTTTAAGTCCAGAACATATGAATTTGTTAAAGATTATAGTGTTGTCAGCACAGTGGAATATAATCTTAATTATATGTTCGAAAGTTTATTCCCTGATTTGTCAGAACACTGGATTTAGACTGACATGGTATAATCAGCGATAGGTATTCTTACACCTTGGAAAAGTGTTATGTCCTTTCCAGGACATTGACAAAGTTTACCAGTATCAGATGTATGGAGTATACATCGAAAGGGACCGATATTGAACTTTGATTAGATATATTAAAACTTACCGTAATATCTATTAAATTCAATATCACCTGTTGATCCTAGATCAAATGACCTTAATCCTGATATGGTTAGGTTCGATCTCAAGAGTACTATACATGTTCTTTGATTTGTTAGTTAAGCCTACTTTTGGGTCAGGGTGATACGTACATTTTGGGAACATGATAGTATAATTGAGTGGGAGCGCTACCATAAATATGGAATCTATAACTTCTATAGGAACTTAGAAGTGAAACGATGATATCCTTCGAGCTTGGCTAAACAGAGATAAATGGTGGAGATCTCATTTCACTTTGCTGAAATATCATTTATACAGAGCTAAGTGTTTTAAGGATAAAATACATTGAAGGTGTAACGGTAACTTAGTGCCTTTTCAATGTAGATCATCTATTAGAGGGTCATTGATCACATTAGGGTTATAACAATGAATAACTAATGATGTGTCTATATAATGGAACATATAGAGCGTTCTATATGACTGAGAGTGCGATTCCAAGTTCTAAGTGTGGATTCAATAAGGAATTAATAAGTTAGGCAATTTACTTGGTAAATTCGGTTCGACTTATTGGAAGCTCGGTTATACAGACCCATGGTCCCCATACTAGTTGAGACCATACTACTTGTAAGACTCAGTTAATTGATTTTAATTAATCAATTATAATTCTAAAGTTAGACTATGTCTACTTTATGAATTTTCACTAAGCAAGTGTGAAATTGTAAAGAAAAGAGATTCTAGGTTTATTTATTAATTAAGAGACTTTACATATCTAAATTAATAAATATATTAAATGGCAATATTATTTAATAATTATTTTCAAGTTATTAAATAATTAGAATTGACATTTAAAAGGTTAAATTGGAAAATTACAAAGCGAGGCCCAATTCCCATTGTATGGCCGGCCACATGCACAAGAAATACCATTTATAGTTTCCATTATTTTAATGCCATACAATTCTAACCTAAACCTAGAGGGTATTCTATAAATAGAAAGTGTTGGCTTCAGGAAATACACAACTTTGAACATTTAGTTTCTTTCAGAAAAGCCACACGCCCCTCTCTCTCTCTTTTCTTCTCTCTAAATTTCGAATTCCTTTGAGTGACGAGTAGTGCCCACACACATCAAGTGGTACCTTAATCATAGTATGTAAGACTATGGAAAATCTACATCAAAGAAGGAGAAAAGAAGATCCAAATTCAGATCTTGATTATGCTCTGCTACAGAAAGGAATCAAGGGCTAGAGATCTGAATGGAAGGAGTCATAATATTCCGCTGCACCCACTGTAAGGTTTTTTAAACTTTATATGTGTTTATTTTCATTGTTTTAGAATTCATATTAGGATGTTAATCAAACATACTTGGTAGTAAATCTAGATCCTGGTAAAATAATTCCAACAATCTTTAATCTCTGAATATAATCTTTCAGATGTTCCCCTTGTCGTTGTTTGACTTTGACAAGGTCTTTCAGCTGCGATCGTATAAGTCTCGAGGACGAGAATTGTGTATACGATTCTTGTGAGAACTCAGTCCAAGAGTTGAATCTCCCCAGGGTGAGTTTAAAGTACCACTATTCGGCTGTCTTTGACAGTATGGCTGGGAATAAGCGACAGCGGACATCACTAGTGACCTTTTGGAGGTTGAGTTGCATCTTGAAGTATTTGATGTGAGCCAGTGGGTTCTCTCGTTCGGTATACATCTTCCATACCAGCATTTTGAGCTTTGGCAGAGGTAGGGCATTTATATATGCCAAGAATGTTGATCCCCTCGACTGATCAAGTTTGAGGTCTAAAGGCTTCGAGCCAGCTATGCCCTGGATCATGTCCCTGAGTTGGTCTAATATGCTTGCACAGAAGGATCTGTTAATGTGGGGACTTGATTGACTGGCCCTCCTTGAGGAGGCTGCAAATTTGAAAAGCTAGGGGTTGGCTATTCATACCTTGGGAGAGTGTATGGTGAAGATCAGCCATGCCCTACAGACCGTGCCCAACCATTCCCAGGTACAGGAGTTGGCCTAGGCCAGCCATGCTTACACCTGGTTGTTGTGCTTGGGCGGCCAGACCCTGCCCAACCAGTGCTCCTCCATGGCCGACTAGTCTTGGAAAGGGCAGGGTCTAGCCGCCTATGATGGATCCTTGGTCCGCCAGATTTACGTTGGGCATGATTTGACCGCTTGTGACTCCTCGGTTGACTGGGGTAAATCACACCAATTGTTGGAGTTTGGTGGATCTAGATTCCTTAAGTGATCGGTCTCACTTCTTGAATCACCATTTTGGGTGTTTCCACCCCCTCTCGGTCCTCGTCGGTCAAAGATCAATCTCTGCGCACCTTGCTTCCCTAGGGGAGGAAGTTTTGTTGGGTTTTGTGCCATAAGTAAAACCCATTTAAAATAATCAAGTTTACTAATTAATAAAGATCAGAAATCGCATTTTATATTGCATGGTTCACATGATTAATTTCATAATTATGTTTAATGTATAAATTCTATTAAGTCCAGAACATATGTATTTTTTAATGATTATAGTGTTGTCAGCACAATGGAATATAATCATGATTATATGTTCAAAATTTTAATTCCCTAATTTGTCAGTTCACTAGACTTAGACTGGCATGATAATCAACGATAGGTATACTTACACCTTGGATAAGTGTTATGTCCTTTCCAGGGCATTGGCAAAGTTTACTAGTATCGGATGTATGGAGTATACATTGGAAGGGACCGATATAGATATTAGATAAGATATCCTAAACTTACCGTTATATCTTTCTAAGTCAATATCAATTGTTGATCTTAGGTCTATGGATCTTAATCCTGACATAGTTAGGTTCGATCTCAAGAGTGTTATTTGTGTTCTTTGATTTGTTAGTTAAGCCTACCTTTTGGTCTGGGTGATACGTACATTTTGGGAGCATGATAGTACAATTGAGTGGGAGCGCTAATCATAGATATGAAATCTATAGCTTTTATCTAGACATAGAAGTGAAACGATGATTTTCTTCGAGCTTGGCTGAATAGAGATAAATGATTGAGGCCTCATTTCAGTAATTATATTAGTTTACTGAAGTATCATTTATAGGTTGCTAAGTGTTTTGAGGATAAAATACATTGAAGGGTAGAACGGTAAATTTGTCCCTATTCAATGTAGATTATCTATAGAGAATCCTTGACTATTAGGATTGTAACAATGGATAATCATAACGTATCTATATCATGGTACATATAGAGCGTTCTATATAACTGAGAGTGTATTCAATTCCAAATCTATAGTGGAGCAAGGCGGAATTAATAAGTTGAGAATTTACTTGGTGAATTCTAGATCTACTTATTGAAAGCTCAGTTATATAGGTCCAAGGTCATCTCACTAGTTGAGATAATACTTCTTGCAGACTCAGTTAATTGATTTTAATTAATCAATTATAATTCTAAAATTACACTATGTCTTATTTATGAATTTTGACTAAGCAAGGGCTTAATTGTGAAGAAAAGAGATTTTGGGATCAATTAGTTAATTAAGAGACTTTGTATGGTCTAATTAATAAATTACACAAATGGAAATTTTATTTGATAATTAATTATAATTATTAAATAAATAGTTTTGACATTTATAGGTTTGAATTGGAAAATATGGTATTATTGAAAAGAAGAATAAGTGGTTAAAAAAAGTGGTAAAATTGTAACTAGAAAGTGGTCCATTTAATGTGTACGGCCAAGTGTGATTTTTTGCCCAATTTTTTATTCTTTTTTATTCCATATAATTCAACCCTAAGCCCTAGTTGAAACACTATAAAAGGAACATGATGCTCTCATCTCATCGACTTGACACTTTGTCAAATTTTAGTGAACTTGACTATTCAACCAAACCTAGATGAGAGAGTTCCTTCCTTAGTAATTCAAACCTCCTTCATTGTTCTTCACCTATTTCGGCCTATAGTGAGTGAGTGACATGCCCACACATAGCAAGTCAAGTACTCGATCATAGTGAGTAAGACGGTAGTAACCAAAGCCGAAGGAGAGAAAGAGATCCAAGTTCAGATCTTGATTATGCTCTGCGATAGAAATGAATCAAGGGCTAGAGATCTTGAACGGAAGGAGTCATATTATTCCGCTACAATCAATGTTAAGGTTTTCTTAAACCCTTATGTGTTTATTTTATTATTTTAGAGAATTCATATTTAGGATGTTAATTCAACATACGTGTTAGTAAATCTAGATCCTAGTAAAAATATTCCCAACAACCGGCATCAGAGCCATGGTAACGATTTACTTTCGTGAAATATGTATTTAAAACGATGAATATTGTTTGTGTATTGATTTGGATGTGTTCATGTTAGTTTATGTGTTAATTGATGATTGAATGTGAATTACAAAATTTTTCCATGAAAATATTTTGTTTGGATTCCTTGTGAAAAATTAAGCAATTTTGGGTTTTACGGAACTTGATTCTGATAAAAATTGAAAAAGATATGAAGGTTTGAAAAACGGGTACACATAGTGCTCCATCGCACGCACACCATTCCTTCGGACAAGGTGATATGCACGCGAACAAGGGAAATCGTGTCTGAAGACACAGATAGCATCCGTTCAGACACGCTGCTCTTGCCCAGGAAGCCTGCATCTGCGCCGAGGGAGATGCTGTAGCTGCCAAGGTTCTCGGCGCCAGAGGTTGCAAATTCTCCTTCCGCGCGCGTGTAAGGGCTGCGTGCAGCCTCCTACTGGGCAGCTTCCATAGTTGCCCCAAAAATTCAATTTTTCTGGGATTTTTTTCCAATTTCGAATTTTTGCAATTTTCAAACCCTAATTTCAAAATAAAATATTATTTTTAATATATTTAGACTTAAATATCAATTTTAAATTAATAATTAATTTTTTAATAGATTATTATTAATCTTTGATATTTTGAAGTTTAATTTTAAAAATTGATTATTTTATTTTTTTAAATTATGGTCAGATTTAAAAATTTGTTAATTTCTTTAATATTTATATATTATTTAATTATAAGATCAGATTTTTTAATATTAGGCATATTTTAAATTAAAAGATACCTTTATCCTTTTAATTTGAAGTATTATATTAAAATTATCTTATAAGATAAATTAAATAATATAAAATTTGAAATTAACCAAGATATTTTTATAGATATTCTAACCATAATATTTTTAAGTTCAAAATTGGTTATTTTGTTAAATATTTAACTATTTATAAATTATAAGTTAAAAAAAATGATATTTATGTTATTTTATATCATTTTACTTATTAGATATTTGTAAATAGTATTTTAATTATTTAAATAACCTAGATATTTTTGTAGAAATTTGAATAATGCTTAATTTGAGATATTTTGACATATAATTAGGATAATTATTATTTGTTTATTATTTTATTCTTAAAATAATAATTGTCTAACCATATCTATTTAAAATTGGTTTATTTTATTATTTTAATTTTATTAAATTATAAGATTAGAAAATGATATTGAAAATATTTTTTTGGTTATTTTTCAAATCATTTATCTTATTATTTAAATTAGTTTCATTATTTTTAACTTTAAATTTTGATGAGATATTTAAGGTTGTTTTTAACAACTCTAAATTTTCAAAATTTAGTTGGTTAGTTAAATACTAATTTAATTATATTAATATCTTGTTTCACATTTGTTACATGGATTTGTTTTATTTAATTATTTATTCAAAAACTTTTTTTAACAAACCTATTATTTATTTGATCTAAATTGCTATGATTAAGTTGTTGATAGATCCAATGATCTAATTTTAATCATAGTCCAAATATCAATAGATCTTTTAAATAATTTGTAACAGGTAAATTTTGTAATTTCTTTCATCTGTGTAAACTTAGAAACATGATAGGGCCCATCCTAATCAATTTGACCTATGTGAGCCTATATGTTTGCTTTTGGGCTTAGATGCATATAGGAAGCCCATTTATTTCTAGATATGCAAATGGACTAGTTTGCTAAAATAAAATATCACCTAATGATAGCTTTATTTAGGCCTAATTAGTATAGGGCTTATTCAATGAATAACAATTATTTAATGAAAGGTTAAATTCTTCTCATTTGGGCCTTGTGTGAGAGTTAAGGGGGCAATAGTAATGGGTACGACATACTGAACCCAACCCTCCCTCACATGAACAACCCTAATTGTGAAGATCCATTTGCCTTATTTAAATAATTGTATTAGGCTAATTATACTAGTTTAACGTAATTAAAATTGAATTAGCAAAATAATTAATTTTGAAATAAATGAAATTAATTTTTATTGGATTATTTTAAAATTAATTTAGATAAATACACTTAGTTTAATGAAATATTCTAGATAGTGATTTCTAGTTACTAATTTATATTTTATAATATTTAATTAAGTAGAAAAATATATTTAAGTTGAAAATTAATTTGTTAATTAATTTTAGACCAGCTTAAATTAGAATATTTTTCTTGAAACTTAGAATTTAAATATAATTAATAATTAAGTTGATTTTATTCAAAATACTTAATTATTTATTTCTATTTCATTAAATTTAATTGAATTAGAAAATATATATTTAAGTTGAAAATTAATTTTGGACCAACTTAAATTATAATATTTTCTTAGATATTAAATTAGAATTAATAATTAAGTTGATTTTATTCAAGATACTTAATTATTTCTATTTTAATGAATTTAATCAAATTAGAAAATTATATTTACGCTGGAAATTTTTCAATTTTAGATCAACTTAAATTAGAATAATTTTTAGAGTATATTTTATTTTATTTTAATAATCATATTCACACATAATTTTGAATTGCATTTATTTATTTTAAATGCAGTGATTTCGAAATTTTTCAATTTTGAAAATTAGATTAAGTTGGAAATTAATTTTAATTAATTTTAGATCAACTTAAATCAAGTAATTTTCATTAATGATTTATTAATAAATAGACTAAAATATATTATTTTAATTAGAAAATTAGTAATTAGTTTATGAATTATCTAGATAGATATTTTCTAGGTAAACTTTTTTGTATTTCTCTAGATATATTTAATTAAATTAGAAAATTAATATTTAAGTTGATTTGTTCAAGACACTTAAATATTTGATATTTTTCTTAAGAATTTAATTAAATAGGAAAATTATATTTATGGTTAAAATTAATTTATTTAATTTTAGACCAACATAAATTAGAATAATTTTTTCAATTTTATTTTATATGAATTTCGAAACTGTATCTTTATACATTGGATTTCGAATTCAGTTATATATTTATAGAAAATTAAAATTGAGTTGAAAATTAATTTTAATTAATTTTGGACCAACTTAAATTAAGTAATTTTCATAATATTTATTGGAAAATATTTCTTTTTATTTTTCAGATCTTCCTAAAGTATAATTTTATAAATATTAAATTAAAATTTATATTTAGAGTTATCTAAATTAGTAATTTTAAATAAATATATATATATATATTAAAATAAATAGATTAAAATAAGTATTAAAAGAAAATATAATTCTTTAAAATAATGAGCTTTAGTTATAAGGATATTCGATCTCCATTGTTGGTCCTACATGGTTGAATATTTTCAATATTACCTCAAGACGCTAGACTTCGTCCCCCTTATGTATGGTTATTCGTTGAAGCATTTAACACCGTAACGATCTCTTATGATAAGTATTTTGTAAGTTTTCGTCTCTATTAGACTCTCCCCTACGGTGACTACTTAGAGATAAATTTACGAAGTATGAAATAATAGTAGAAGCTCGTAAAATAAGAATAACCTTGACTCTCGCCTACTGGGACAACGTTGGATTCTTATTTTGATCGAATAAAAGGTTGCTAGAATGGTGTCCATTTTAGATGAGCTGACAACTCTATTCAATGAATGATTACTTTGACTCTCGCCTACTAGGACACTGTATCAGTTCGTTGGAAACCTTGGAAGTTATTTAAGATATGATAGTTTTGTCTTTTCACATGTCTTTGTTACTTGCTAAATGCTTAATAATTTTTAAATTGTGTGTGAATTTATATTGAACCATTTATTTTTTCTATTATTAATTGTAGTTGTAAATTTCGTGTAAAATAAGAATAATTTTGACTTTCGCCTACCGGCACATCGTTGGATTCTTATTTTAAATCGAAATTATCGTAAGTTTTCCTCTTAGCTTATTCATTTTGAATTTTCTTAAATAGTATATCATTGGATGAATGGTTTATAAATTATTTGCTTATGATGTCATTCTGTTTTCTCTTAAAAAATCGAATGGCGCATATAATTATATTCCCAGCATTCTATCCTAAAATGATATAAATCCTCGATCTTAGAAATCTCCTACTTGTATATGTTTACTTTAGGCTAATTAAACTTAGAGTTAGATTAGTAGTGGTGGTCCAAGCTAGAATAAAACTCATTGTATATTTGGTATAAATTTAAGTCTTTGACTAATTTAGATTCCAAATAGAAATTTTATATTTCTGTTTCCTGGACTACATTATACATTACAGTATGCCTTTCACAAGTTTTGAATATCCATTTTCTGTCAATGGATTCAAACTGTATGTTTATGTATAGAATATGAGTTTAGTTTTCTGTGACCAGGATCCACTTGGACTATTCTAAGAACTCTTTATTGTAACTAGACCAAAGTAATCAAAAGACCACAACCACATTCTTATATATCTATGGCATTTGTATCTTGTTCATAGTGGTGCTGACAAGATCATTCTCTGCAAAGAGTTAAACATGCCTACATCCACTTGAAAGTAGGATCATCTATATTGGCATATGGATGTACTTTCAGGGGTTGATATGAATTTTTCTTATATTCTTAAGACGATCACTCTAGATTTTACCTTATGCAAAAAAATTTGAATTGTTTAAGAAATTTCATGACTTTCTAACAGTGGTGAAAACCATTAAGGTAAGTGGTTAAAGATCATGCGAACTGATAGGGGTGGAGAAATATTTGGTAGATTTGCAGTTCAAAGATCATTAACTTGATTTTTTTAATTGTATCCACACTTACATCTCTAGAAATTCAATTTGCATATTGATGATAGTATAAGGTCTATAATTAGTTACTAGCAGTTGCCTAAGTCCTTCTAGGGAAATACCCTAGTGATAGGAAAATTTCAAAATGATGAAATGGTTGTGTACTTAGTGTAAACCATTACTAGACTCATGGATGACCTGATCGTGATCTTAAGGAAAGCCAAAACTGTTAACCAAGGTTTGCATGTTTGATAGCTATTCTAAGTGATTAGGGGTGGACCATCCCATAGTCATTAGATAAGAAAGTGTTTGTTTCAACAAATACTACTTTTCTAAGAAAATGACTAAGTCTGAAAATAAAGTAGCAAATAAAGGAGATAAGTTTCTTGATTCCAAAAGTGTTCTATCATCTTATTTTGTATAAGATGGCCCCACTGCCTCTGTTGTCTTGACACAACCGAAGAGGACAATACCATTTAGATTCTTAGACAGATTGTCACGGTACCTTGTTGTAGTGGGAGGGTTTCAAGAAACTCACCCTGTTATGACTTGAAAGACACTTGTGATAAAAGACATTGTTAGTTTAAACAAGTAATGGATAGTCAGAATAAGGAACTAAGTAAAGCCAAGAGAACTATGGTTAAAACCATTCATATGGAGTAACCAAAAATTTTCTATTACAAGGACAAGAAAGGAAGTCTTGTTAATTAAGTCTATTCAATGGACTCAAAAAGCTTCCTGTTCCTAGTGTTAAATGTTTGAGTTTATCTAAACCTATGGCTTATGGTATGCCTGATGATTTACATACTCTAGTGCAAGCAACTTACTTTAGTAAGTTGCTGGAGCATTTTTCTTCTAATGGCAATCTATAGAAGCTTCTCGACTTTTAGACATAGATTTTATTTATCTAAGGAGAAGTTTCATCTATTCCAGAAAAGATAAAGGCCAAGAAAAAAATTCCTTGAATCAACAGTGAGAGGTCTCATATATGCTTTGTTATGCATTAGACCAGACACATGCGGTTGAGTGGGAGTAATGAGTAAGTATCAGATTAATCTAGGAAAAGAACATTGGAAGACAATCAAGTAAATCTTAAGATCAAGAAGAGGAACTATATGTTTGTTATAAGGGTGGTATTCAATACTCTTAGACTACACTAAATCAGGTTTTTAGACTTACCTTAGTGCTAGAAAGTCTGCTGATGAGAGTAGTGATTTTAGAGAAGTATAAAATCCTATCTGAAGTCTCTAAGTCTACCAGAGAGATGTTCAAGTTGTAGGAAAGATACGTATTCAGTCTATGAAAAGTTCTATACATTTTTTGCATTGTACCAACATTTATTAACTATTAGTGTTACTTCCTGAATAACGCAGAAGTAGTTTCCAAAAAGTAAAGAATCCAGTATCCCTTGAGGAGTAGACCTATAGAGAGGAATTTCACAATATAAAGGATTTTGTGATTAAGGAAATGTAATGGTGGAGGAAAGATTGTATTGAATACAACCTGTCAGATCCTATTACGGAGAGAATTCTACATACTACACTTGATCTGGATATGAAGGTGTAGAGATTATTTGAAATACACTTTTTGTTTTATATTAGTGCAAGAGGGAGTTTGTTGGGTTTTGTGCCCTAAATAAAACTCATTTCAATATAATCAGATTTACTAATTAATAAAGATCAGAAATCGCATTTTATGTTGCATGGTTCACATGATTAATTTCATGATTATATTTAATGTATAAATTTTATCAAGTCTAGAACATATGTATTTTTTCATGATTATAGTGTTGTCAGCACAGTAGAATATAATCATGATTATATGTTCAAAATTTTAATTCACTAATTTGTCAGTTCACTGGATTTAGACTGGCATGATAATCAACGATAGGTATACTTACACCTTGGATAAGTGTTATGTCCTTTCCAGGGCATTGGTAAAGTTTACCAGTACCGGATGTATGGAGTATACATTGGAAGGGACCGATATTGATCTTAGATAAGATATCCTAAACTTACTGTTATATCTTTCTAAGTCAATATCAATGGTTGATCTTAGGTCTATGGATCTTAATCCTGACATGGTTAGGTTCGATCTCAATAGTGTTATTTGTGTTCTTTGATTTGTTAGTTAAGCCTATCTTTTGGTCTGGATGATACGTACTGTAACACCCTAACTAGCATAGGCGTATTACGTGATTTTTAAACGTACTGTGCAGCTCGTTGCTAATCAACGAGGTTTATGGAAATCGTGATTAATTAAAATTTTTGCTTTTTAATTAAACTTATAAAATATTTATACAAAAATACTCGGGATCCCGATTACAAACCATTTTATAAAAGTTCACTGACTATACAAAATACTTGTCGCCTAGCGACTAATTACAAAACACGCCCTGCTGTCCCGATGATCGTACTCTCTAGGCCTAACCGCCCCGACATGTACAATTTTCACCGGCTCGCTCTCACGGTTCCTCAGCCTTAGCCTTGCCCTTACCTACACATAAACATAGCACTGTGAGTCGACAGACTCAGTAAGAAAAGCATAAATCATAAACATACATAAATCCCGGGCTATGATCAGACGCCCATACCCCTGACCATAACCCTAACTGTCGTGTCCCACACGATACTGAGTCCCGAACGTTCATAAGACGGTACTATTGACAAGTAACAACCTATACTCGGTACACTGGTCATACTCCAGCTGCTAGTCATACTCTAGCCTGTACCGATGTGTTACAGTATCAGCCTATACTCGGTTCACTGGTTATACTCGAGCTGCTAGTCATACTCTAGCCTAACCGATGTGATACGGTCACATAGCACTGTACCACCAACCCTAGTATCAGCCTATACTCGGTATACTGGTCATACTCCAGTTGCTAGTCATACTCTAGCCTACCCGATGTGATATGGTCGGATGGTACGAAGCCAACATACATATCTAATGTAATCTAACAGGCTTCCTAACATGCACGCTAAACATGTAATATATATGCATACTGTTATACTAATCTTACCTCAATTCCGAATTCAGGTGTGCCGGTCAACCTGACTGGAACGAATTGCACGGCGGTTTACAGGCTCCTAAACCATAACAATCACAACACTATAAGTGATACGCTAAATCACTTCCCGGGGACTTAAACTAGAAACTAAAAGTTTCCCTATCGATAAAAAGCATGGCAATACCCAAAATAACATAAAAACGAGAAAATCTAGGGTTTCTGAAAATCACCCAACCGGCAGACCAGTTGCCCAACCGGAATTCCGGTTCTGGGAATTTTCAGAACCCCATCCGGAATTCCGGATGCACAACCGGAATTCCGGTTCCTCGCAGATTTCAACCAAAAATTCATAACTTGCTCAAATCCAAACCAATTCAAACAAAACCTTCCAGACCTGCTATTTAGACCCTAAGGAACAATTCTAAAGAAAAAAAACCGAGCTTCATGCAAACAAACCAAAATCACCATTAAAGCTTCAAGCTTTGAGTTCCAAACTCAAACTTGATTAAACAACACCAACATGCATTCGATTCAGCCCAAACCTACTTAAACATGCATAATTTAACCTCTGAAACCACAACAAAAATCAACAAAACAACAGCAACAGATTTCAACACTTCTCTTTGAAAACCATAGTTTTTGAGCCAAAATTTCATATCTCAATAAAATCAAGTAATCACCAATCCTAACATGCTTGAATCAACATTTTAAATTATTAATAAACCTCTGAAATCAACATCAAAACACAACAGCAAGAACAACTCAAACAAGCATGCAAACATCATCTTTTCATCAAAATTCAAGAAACTAAAAGAAGAGAAACTAGACAAGGGTTACCTTTACTAAAATCACTCTAAACTTGAGAAAAACACTTGAATTTAGCAAAGAATCATAGCCCTAGCAGCCCCCCAAGCTTGGCCGAAAAAAGAGAGAGAAAGAGCTTGGAATTCTAACTTTTCTAACTTTGAAATTGTTTTAAATAATGAGAAAATGAAATGCTATTTTATCTCTTTACTTCAGCCAAAAGAAATGCTACATACACATATAATTACACCATATAAAGTCCACTAAAGGACAAAATAACAATGGGGCAAAATGACCATTTTGCCCCTTCCCACTAAAATAGAATAACTAACACTAAAGGGGTATTTTGGGAAATTCTAAATTTCCGGCCAATCCCGACATTTTCAATGTCTAATAAACCGTCCCAATAAACTAACCTACTAAGTTGTGATTTTACTGAGCCAAACACCGAGTTCCATGTTACCGGGCACCGGAAATGCAAAATTATGAAAATCACTAAATGACATAAAATGCATTTCAGAATTCAATAATAACAGTATAAATAATTATTTAAATATCTATAACTAATTTTCCATAATTAAACATAATTAACTGTTAATTTCCAAATTAAACTAAGCGGTCTTTACACGTACATTTTGGGAACATTATAGTACAATTGAGTGGGAGCACTAATCATAGATATGAAATCTATAGCTTCTATCTAGACATAGAAGTGAAACGATGATTTTCTTCGAGCTTGGCTGAATAGAGATAAATGATTGGGCCTCATTTTAGTAATTATATTAGTTTACTGAAGTATCATTTATAGGTTGCTAAGTGTTTTAAGGATAAAATACATTGAAGGGTAGAACGATAAATTTGTCCCAATTCAATGTAGATCATCTATAGAGGATCCTTGACTATTAGGATTGTAACAATGGATAATCATAACGTATCTATATCGTGGTACATATAGAGCGTTCTATTCACTGAGAGTGTATTCAATTCCAAATCTATAGTGGAGCAAGGCGGAATTAATAAGTTGAGAATTTACTTGGTGAATTCTAGATCTACTTATTGAAAGCTCGGTTATATAGGTCCAAGGTCCCCTCACTAGTTGAGATAATACTGATTGCAGACTCATTTAATTGATTTTAATTAATCAATTATAATTCTAAAATTACACTATGTCTTATTTATGAATTTTCACTAAGCAAGGGCTTAATTGTGAAGAAAAGAGGTTTTAGGGTCAATTTGTTAATTAAAAGACTTTGTATGGTCTAATTAATAAATTACATAAATGGCAATTTTATTTAATAATTAATTATAATTATTAAATAAATAGTTTTGGCATTTATAGGCTTGAATTGGAAAATATGGTATTATTGAAAAGAAGAATAAGTGGTTGAAAAAAGTGGCAAAATTATAACTAGAAAGTGGTCCATTTAATGTGTACGGCCAAGTGTGATTTTTTGCCCAATTTTTTATTCTTTTTTAATCTATATAATTCAACCCTAAGCCCTAGTTGAAATACTATAAAAGGAACATGATGCTCTCATCTCATCGACTTGACACTTTGTCAAGTTTTAGTCAACTTGACTATTCAACCAAACCTAGATGAGAGAGTTCCTTCCTTAGTGATTCAAACCTCCTTCATTGTTCTTCACCTATTTCGGCCTATAGTGAGTGAGTGACATGCCCACACATAGCAAGTCAAGTACTCGATCATAGTGAGTAAGATGGTGGTAACCAAACCCGAATGAGAGAAAGAGATCCAGGTTCAGATCTTGATTATGCTCTACGACAGAAAGGAATCAAGTGCTAGAGATCTTGAACGAAAGGAGTCATATTATTCTGCTGCAATCAATGTAAGGTTTTCTTAAACCCTTATGTGTTTATTTCATTGTTTTAGATAATTCATATTTAGGATGTTAATTCAACATACTTGTTAGTAAATCTAGATCCTGGTAAAATATTCCCAACAAGTGTTATACCCGGGCTGGTCATAGGTACTCCTATTGACTGCTGGCTAGCCAGTGGCTGCATAATGGGGGTTGCTTTTCAGCCAGAGATCCCTAGCTAGCCCCCAAGCTACTGGTTGCCGGGATCTGGCTATTCTCGTTGTTTAACCTTTGAGCAAAGGTCTGTCCTCACTCTGGCAAGGAAAGATCCGTCCTAGTTCTTGAGCAACTTGGGGACAATCTTCCTTGAAGTGATCCCTAAGGAGATCCTGGCCTCTTGTGTCGATTCTCTGATTGAACCGTCTTATTAGATCGCTGGCCTCCCAGTTGTGACAATCTAATTCTGCTTGGTGAGATCGAAGGATGTACTCCTGGTCATCCATCCACCTAAAGAATTTACGTCTTTGCTGAGCGAATACATCACAATCAGCAGTACGTGATTCTTCAGTTAGGCTTGCACTACCTACTGCTTCCCTAAGTTTGGCCAACTCAAGGTCTTCACATAGGTCCAAGTGAGGCTCGCCCACTCCCAAGCCTGTCTCTCCAGTGTAGAACCAGACTTGAGGTCTAGTTGTTATTCCAGGAGGCTGCTGCCCCCTGGGTCCTTCCTTCAGTGGGCGGCGCCAATGATGGATCTGCTTCTAGAGGTGTGGGCCTGCCACTTGGATCCACCGGGATGCTCGTGTCAGGTTGGCCAGTTGTGGTGGCCAGACTTGTTGCGCCTATTGGGGTGACGAGATTCATCACATCTGTAGTATTCATGGGGATTCCAATTGTGGCTAGAATCTGAGTGCCTGGATCTACGATCTGTGGGTCTTGAGGGAGACCTAAAGATGCAGATGGTGCTATAGTAGTTGTTCTTGTGTTCACCATGGTATTTGATCAAATCACGATATCCACGCTCTCAATAAAAGTACCAAACTATTGACCTTGAAAAATGATCAACCTACAGGGAGGTCATGCAGATCTGATGCTTGCCACGTGTGTGCACAAATAAGAATGAAAATCAATAGATAGTAGGATTTATTATAGAGGTTCGGCCCCCTTGTGATAGCATGTAATGACCTACTCTCCTTTTAGTTGTATTATACTGAGGGAATTACTGTCTATATCGTTATAAGTGGGCTATGCTATCGTACCTTTAGGATTACAATCAATTCTGGAAAAACTCAAGTGTTGGACAACCAAGGGTGTTAGACAACCTTTAGTGTCGGACAACCCAAGGCAGGCATGTGAAAGAGAATGAAGAAGAGAGAGAGTTTATTTGACATTTGAGATCAAGTTTCTAGCTTAGAGGCAACTTGAGCAACTTAGGTTTTCAGTCAGAGGTTAATGCCTTTATATAGGAAGTCTTAAACCCTATGTTTACAATTCAAATCCCTTAGAAATCATATAGTTAGTTAGATATTTACAAAAGACCAAAATGCCCTTGTAACTAAATGTTATTCAGCTATTCTGTTGGGCTTTTGGGGCCCAATTTGCAGCCCATCTTTGTTGTCCACATGCAGGAGTGTCCTGTGGGGCCTGCAGAGCATCCTTTGGCCGTCCAGGCCCTTGTGCTGGCCAGTCTAGCTGGCGATGGTGCTGTCCACCTGGGCTGGCCGGCTAGCTCCTGAGAGTGAGCTAGTCTGTCACTTGATCCCCATTTGTATGCCAGGGCCTTCGTTTGTTCGGGTGCTGACTCGACCTTCCTTTTAGTGAGCTGTACTGCCACGTGACACTTGTTCTGTCCACGTAAGCATGCCACGTCATGAGGACAAAAATTGGGATACCAGTTATATATATTTTTATTGAGGTGTATTTTTTTTTGTTGTATTTTATATATGTTTTATTGTATAATATATCATTTTATTTTACATCATGTTTAGTTTTTACTTTATGATATATAAATGTGGTATATAATTTTGTATGAATTGTAAAATTATTTTAATGGTTGTATATAATTTTGTTAGTATGGTATACATATTTTTTAATAATATTATATTATTTTTAAATTTTGTAGATACATATTTTATATTGTAGGTATATATATTTTGTTGTATGGTCTATATTTTTTTGTTGTATATAGTATATCATTTATTTAAGATGATATTTAGTTTTTATTTTACTATATATAATGATTATATATAAAAATTTTGGCGTGGTATACATATTTTGATAGTTGTATCTATGAGCCAGTTTGACACAACTGTATTGTGAGGAAAAACAACTGTAGTTGTGCTGTGAGAAAAAGTAGCTGTAGAAAAAAAATAAGCAGATTATTTGGTAAATTATAAATTTTAAAGTGTTCTAAGATGTTAAGATTTTATTATAATGATCATGACTATAATGTTATAATATAGTTCATTATAATCACAAATATATATATAAAATTTTTATTTTTTATATATTTTAATTATTTCTCCCGATGTATTTTTAATTATTTTAATTAAAATTTTTTATAATATTTTTAAATTATATTTTTATCACGTATAAAAAAAAATACTCAAATATATAAAAAAAAAATTCTAACTTCATGTGGTATGCTAATATTTAAAATATAAAATTAAATATTATTTATTTCATTATAATTTATTTATTTTAAATATATAAAAATATGTAAATATAGTTTTAGTACAAATAAATTTATTAGTCTTTTAATTAAAATAATTTTTTTAAAAGTTAGGTTGTACCAACTTTAACTTTTGAGTGTAGTTTTTTTATAAATTCTTTAATAAGTTGTTTTTAAATTGTTTACCAATTTTTTTTTTTATTACAACTTTTTCAAAAAGTAATTTTTAACTTTTCTAAAAATCGTATCAAACATGCGTAATTTTATTAGCATCATATATGGATTAAATTAATATGCATAATTTTGAATATTAACATACTAACTTTAATTTTATTATGATTTTTTTTGTAGTATATAATTTTATTATTATGATATATTAATTTTTCAGTACTACAGTATATTAAATATTGTTGTATATATTTAATGATAATATTTTTATTCGTTATACTTACAATATATTAATATGCATAGTAAATTTATATAAATTAATTTTATTATTATATAATTTTTTTTTTTTAAAAAAAAACTAATGTGTAGTAAAAGTATTTTCATAAATTTGTATTAATTAATTTATTTCAATTTGGCCATTTTGCTAAACTTAAAAAAAAAAAAAAAAAAAAAAAAATTACTTAACTAATAGAGCCATTTTCCACCAATAAAGGGCACATAACCGGTATTAGAAGAAAAAGCGAGGAGCCAATTGATATTTCGGCTAACTTTGTAATGCGATGAAGATAAGCTGAACGGCATAAGTTTGGAGTTGGGGTTAACAGACAAGACAGACTTAAATGGTGGAAGCCTAATTTAGTTTTACTCGAAGCCATGATTATGATGCTTCCCTCAGCCCTGTCTTCTACACCTAAAGTTACGGTTCCTGGTAAGTCTCCTTAATACTTGACTACACACACCGGAGCATTGTTTATAGGTAATTGAACTTTTGTTGTTAAATTACTTTAAATTTTGCATTACCTTATTTCTCTTCTTTGGTATATCTCCGCATTCATATCTTTAATCTCTTTACACCAAATCAATGATTTTTCTTTCCCATTATATGTAAGAATAAAGATATAATGATAATAATAATAATAATAATAAGCTTTTCAGTGTATGAGAATACACCTTTCAAATGAATAAACTGGAGGTAGCTTATGGAAAAAGTTCATATCTTTGTTCTTAATGTCATTTTATCTGGTTTACTCAAGGCTTATTCGGCGTGTAACTAACTTCTCGAGATTCAAAAAAAAAGAGAGTATATTTCTCATATTTCCATTAATGCAAGGTCACCCCATGATTTAATTAAGAAAATAAGAATGGTTACAAGAAAAGCCGGAAAATGTTTTCATCTGCATTAAACACACGATTTCATAAAAAAAATCTAGGCAACTTTTAAAAACTCTATAAGATTGCTGCCTCAAATTTAATTGGCATCTATTGGACTACATTTCTTGAGATTTGTGGGTTTTTTTTTGTTCCCAGTTTGAATGAACATGAACTAATAATTCACTATTCAAGTGTTATAACTCATGATTTAAATTCTTTATGTGGTACATTTTTGCCATTACTTTTGTTTCTTCACAATCATGTTTACTATGGTTATGTTTTAGTTTTCTTCATCATCATTTTTGCTACATTCAGTGTATGGTACAACTCTATCAACATCTCCCATTCTAAGAGATTGCATAGCTCAAACTAGCCATATAACCAGTAGCCATAGCTGCTCAATTCACAACTTGAAAGATGACAGGTACAATTTATGAATTGTTTCGAAAGTTTAGTTTAGTTTTTTACTAGAAGTTTAGTACTACCATGCTTGGAATCCTGAGTTGCTTAATGAGGACTTTGCTTTGGTTATTAGAGCACAGAATGGACATCAATTACATTGTGATAAGAAATTAAGGAGGAGGCTTATCCTTCTTACTCCTTTTACATTAGGCCTGTTTCCAACTTCACCTGCATCTGGGAAGACAAAGAGTAAAAGTCCATACGATGAAAGACGCTTATTAGAACAAAACAAGCGGCGACAGAAAGAAAATAATGCCCCGGAAGACTTCCCTAATTTCATTAGAGAAGGTTTGTTATTTTTTTGCTTTGTTGATCTCTTAAACATGTACTAATGTTCTTATTGTGATTTCAATTGGTTTCTCTGAATTGAAACCTGATGCTTGAAACGTTTATACCAGGTTTTGAGGTTAAGGTGGTAACATCAGACGATTACATCAAGTGTGACTCAGGACTAATATACCGGGATTTTGAAGTTGGTAAAGGTGATTGCCCAAAGGCTGGTCAACAGGTTTTTATTTCATTTTGTTGTTTATTTTCTTAAGTCCATCATACACATTTGATCTGATAGTAAAAATAAAAATTAGATAATGCTCATGGGATAAAGAAACCTTTTGGACCAAGCTCTCAAAGTAGGAATTTTTTTTAGTAAAGTTGGAATCTTATCTTTCAGAGTTTCTTTTGGATCATCAACTACTAATGGCTTGAGATCCTCTGTAGGTGATCTTCCATTATGTTGGCTATAATGAATCTGGCCGTCGTATCGACAGTACCTACTTGCAGGGTGCTCCTGCAAGAATTCGCATGGGCACCAAAGCACTTGTTCCAGGTGAAGAGATCAATAATTTTAGGTTCTTTTCTCTCTAATATATGTAGTTAGCCAATACTCTCTTTTGCCAATCCTTCCAAAAGAATAAAAAATAACAAGTGAGGATGATTAACCATATTTGTAAGAAATAACTTAACAATGAAGTCCTGTGCAGGTTTTGAGGAAGGAATAAAAGATATGAAAGCTGGGGGTAAGAGAAGAA
Organism: Cannabis sativa; assembly: GCF_029168945.1. Taxonomy (NCBI): domain Eukaryota; kingdom Viridiplantae; phylum Streptophyta; class Magnoliopsida; order Rosales; family Cannabaceae; genus Cannabis; species Cannabis sativa. The sequence continues at coordinate 25,166,210 of NC_083605.1, forward strand.
TAATCATTCCACCAGAACTTGGACCTCCTGTGAGTTTCACATCTCTTATTTTTTTCTTCTTCATTGTCTACTGGAAATTTTTCTGATGGCTCCGCTTTTCATCTCTGGACTGTGTTTTGAGACCTCTTCTATATCTTCACTCCCTTCTTTATTGTTCTTGCTTTAAAAATTGGTGGCCTTTATGGGTGTAACAGTACAAAATGAATTTGAGCCATTTTCCTTGATTTAATTGGTTTTAATAAGAAGCTCATGATTCAAACAGGTAGGACCTTCCACTTTCTTCAGCTCAAAACAATTTGAAGTCTTTGATGTGGAACTAGTCAGCATTCAGGACTGTCAAAGGAGGACTATTGGGTTTTATTCTGATTTTGTATGCACTTGAATAACTGAAGGCACATTTTTCTTAATTTGAAACATCGATTCTCGTCTAGCACCACGTTCATCGGTGACATCAAGAATAGACAATGAATGTTTTACATCATGTTAATCTAAAAAAGATCCAATCACAAAAACACAGGTTCTGATATGGGATTATTATATGTGGAACTAGAATCAGGTACATGTATAATGGTGGATTTTTCAGGATACACATAATTATTATTATTGTTGAACATCACAAAATGGATGAAGTAATATACAGACGTAAAATAGAGAAATGAATTTCAGCTAATAGACATTGATTCTAAGGAAGACAGATGCTAGGTTGACTCCAATACTGATGTAAACTAGACTGCTTAATGCTACAAGTGTACAACAGGCCAACAATGTTTATCATAGAGGCTCTTCAGTAGGAGCTCTGTGATAGATTACAGTCCCTTCTGAATTTGGATTAGCATGATATTGCCCATAAAAGGCATAAACACCAATTGTAATAATACTGAGAACGACAAATCTGATCCAAGCTTCGTAGTGTAACTGCAAAAGAAGTTGAATATCAATGAGTATTTTTTTCTTTTTTTGCTAAATTTTCTTTTGTAAATATGTTTTTCTGTGTTGAAATTTGAATTCCTTATTTTTGTATAAATTCTAATATCAAAGATGATGAGATTAAGCAACCTGAGCAAATAAGAACATGTTGAAGAAGATGCATACGGCTGGAACAACAGGAACCCCAGGACAAGAGAACCCTGGCGTATCTGCATAAGCCTGAGGAAGAGAATGATAAAACATTCAAAACAAGAAAAGACAATACAAACATGCAGCCTATGTTACATCCATTATCACACATCAGAACTGTGTAATGAAATAACATAAAAGGTGAAACTAGTCGATAAGAAATTTGCCAGTGCATTATTAATTGGATTAATAATAGAATACATATTCTTAGAAAGGGACCGCGTGCATTTTGCATGTTCCGATCAGTGATGAGAACAAAAAGAACTCGCTGAGAATACAGATTAGTACTTACTTGGCGGAGCAAAAGAGCTATACAAGCTAGTACGGCAACAACTAAAGCTAAGAGTGCATATATAAATGAAGCATTCAGGCGATAGGAGAGCCCAGCACCAAAACCACCCAGGGCAATCAAGAATAGGCAGATGACACCTTCCCTCCAGGTTGAGGTAGATAACTGACTTTCTGTTTTACCTTTCCAGCGAAGAGATACAACACATGCTGCTACAACAGAGTAGCCTGTCTGAAAAAATGGAGAACATAAAGTGAGCACATTAAACGGGGCAAATGCTTCCTGAAGTTTGAACACTTAGTTGACAAATAGTTCAGTGGGTAATTAAGCTTTTCACATGAGCTGACTAACATGTTTTAGACATCGATGTATTTGGCACTGTCCACATATATCTTCAAAAATGTCCAATTCAAAACAGGAAATAACGACTTACCAAAGACCCAACTGAAAGAATATGGGATAGCACATGCACATTAAAGAGCCCTGCCAAGACTCCAGCAACAGCTCCAACCCAGACTTGAGAGTGAACTGGAGTGTGGCTTTTTGAGTTTACTCTAGAAAATATTGAAGGTAATAAACCGTCCCTTCCAAGACCAAGGTACAATCGAGACTGATCATAAGAAAGATATGGTCATTTATTCTTTCACACGTAACATATTCAAGCACAAAATTATGTTGTATCGGTAAGGAGTCACCTGAACATAAAGACCAACTAGAAGTGTTGTTGTAAGTCCAGCTACAGCACCAACGCTTATCAAAATAGACACATATTTTAAACCCTTGGACGTAAAAGCATCAGCCAGTGGAGCATCTTCCCCTAGTAACTTGTATGGTACCATTCCAGTAATTACTAAACAGACAGCTATGTATAGAGCAATACATATCAGAAGGCTACCCATTATGCCTATTGGCAGGTCACGCTGAAAACAAATATATATAAATTATATATAAGAAAACAGGGTAAAAGATTGCTTACTAAAATAATTGTTACCTGTGGTCTCTTTGATTCCTCCGCTGAATTAGCAACTGCATCGAACCCAACATATGCAAAGAACACTACAGTAGCTCCGGTTAGTATCTCTTTCACACCATTTGGGGCAAAAGGAGACCAATTTGAAGTATCAACCTCAAAAGAACCAACACAGACGACGATAAGAACTATGACGATCTGCAACATATATAGTACGTTCTAAGTACAAACGAACTACTATTTAAATCTATGTCAGGTACAGATTCCTCAACTGTAATTTGAACACAAAATGGGAGCATCACCTTTAACGCAGTCATGACTGAGTTTACAGCAGAGGATTCACCGACACCCCAACAAAGAATCAAAGTAAGAAATACAAGGAGAATTGGAGCCAATATATTGATGGACAACACTCCAAAGAACTCTTTACCCCCATGGCCAATCCAATCTGGAATGTTACCATTGAAAAATGGAAAGAGTTCTAGAATGGAAACAAGATAACTTGCCAAGCTACGAGCTATGCTAGCTGCCCCAATATGGTAGTCAAGCATTAGTTGTGCAAAAACAAGAAAGGCAGTGAGCTCATTAAAAGCTGAATATGCATACAGGTATGCTCCTCCGACAACAGCAGGAAAACGAGAAGAAAGCTCAGCATAACAGAGAGCATTAAGCACACAAGATATTCCAGCTAGAGCGAAACTAACGGTAACCCCTGCATTGTAAAAAAAATTATGCGTAAGGTGTGGAAACAAACCCCACTTACCTATATGATCATAATCTTCTATGATCAACTTCAGATCCCATTCACATTTGTTTTAATCTTATCATCAACTTCCCAACCAAATTAACTATATGATCTAGTTTCATGATCAAATTCCAATGAGCATTGCTCTTACCCACCAATGGTGCCCAACAGTGGCACATTTAGCAATTTTTTATAATATTAATAAATGACAATATGTAGGACCCGATATTCAACATAGGTAAGACACCACCAATTACCAATATGTTCTGAAGCATATGATCAAATACAAACCCCATTTACCTATAGGATCTTCGAATCGATTTCAGCAAAGAAGCAGATAAAAAGAAGAGCCCAAATTCTAAAAATTTCAGCATTTTCACCTATCTAACTTAATCATCGTATCTTATTCATCACGTTGGACCTTAATCTCATGGTCAACTTCCCACCCCATATAGCAGCGTGATCTTAATGTAACATCAACTTCAGACCCCATCTACCAATAAGATCAAATTCAAACCCCATCTACCTATATGATCATAGTATCAACTTCAGAAATAAGCAAGCACATAAAGAAGATTTTAAATTCAACAGAATTCATAATTTGTCTCTATCTAGCTCAAAATCATCCAAATTAGCTATTTTAAGACAATAGTTATATGACGAGACCCTAAAAAGTGGATTAAATCCAACTATGCTTATGTTTTAAGAATTCAATTTTCCATAAATTTGATGCTACAGAAAATTTTGCCCAAAACCTCTTAATTTTGACCATAAAATCCAAGTCATTACAAAATTTGTTTCATCTAAGTCGTTCATATTAGAAAGCTTGAGCAAAATTGAAGAACGGACCAGGGCCAGCATCTCGAGCAACGGTGCCGGTAACTACAAATATTCCGGCGCCAATAGAAGCGCCGACACCAAGAAGAACGAGGTCAAAACTGCCAAGGCGGCGAATGAGACCATCGCCGGAATTTGTACGGACGGAATCATCCGAGTTGGGGTTAATGGTCTTGAATCTGAGAGCCGATGACCAAAAATTTGAGAAACATGAGGACGATGAGGGGTTGGATCTACTCCGAGATCTTGGCTTCTGGTCTCCACTTTCTCCTCCCATTCCTTAGGCCGCTTCAGATTTTTATTATCATTTTCAAATAAACCAATTTCTTATATTTATGAAATATTATTATTATTGTTATTGTTATTATTATTATTTTGAAAACTATTATTATTATTTATGATAGGGAAATTGCAACATAAGTATTTATTGTTTTTTTTTTTTTTTTTTTTGAAATGAACAAGATTTTCAACCAAAGAAAAGAACTAAAGAAATCAGGTTACAAAGATCTAGAAAGATTAGAATTCTAATTGTTTCAAAGAGACTCTTCTCCAGTTTTTAAAGCTGTTTGAGCCAGATTATGCGCCATGGTGTTTTTCGATCTAGGAGCGAATTTGACTAAAGCACCAGGAAAATAGGACAAAGATAAGACAATATCCATGATGAAGCTAGAAAGGACTGAGCAGTTGGTAAGCTTCCTTTGAATTCTTGAGACCAAATTCTGGCAATCTAAAATGACAAGTTGAATGGGGAAACGAACTGCTTGACACCAACTTAAAGCACGACGAAGGGCCTCTGCTTCAGCAATTATGGGAGGGAGACCTTAAAAGGATGAGGAGGAGAAACATGCGATAAGTCTGTCTTGAGAGTCTTAAATTATAGCACCATAGACATGTCTATTGGATTGGAACCGAAGTGCTACATCAACACTAACTTTAAACATTCCTAGAGAAGGCGACAAGGGTGACTAATCATGCTAAGAGCTAGTTTGGCACAAATTTGTCTTTGTGGGAAAAAACGATTGTAGAATGTCTTATAGTGGAAAAGCAAAAGTAGTTAACTGTAGAAAAAAACTGAGCTGAGTATTTTGTAATTTATAAATTTTAAAGTGCTGCGAGTTGTAAAGATTCTATGATAATAATAATATTTTAATCTATTTCATTAAAATCACAAATATATATCAAATATGTTATATAAAAATTTATTTTCGATATATTTTTAATTTTTTTTTTCTATAGTATAAATTTATATACATTTGATAAAAATAATTTTTAATATTATTAAATTATATTTTTATCAATTGTAAAAAAAATTGTAGTTTATAAGAAACTTAGTTTGATATTATTTGTTAATAATACAAATATAAATATAAAATATTTTTTAAAACAAAATAAAAAATAAAAAATTTAAATATTATTTATTTTAAATATTTTTTCCTTAAAAAAAATACTTTATTTTTTTATAACATATAATAAATAATTAAATAAATTTGTAGTAAAAAATAATTTATTTTAGTCTTTTAATCAAAACAACTATTTCTAAAAGTTAGGTTGTACCAGCTTCAGCTTTTAGCTGTAGCTTTTCCATGAATTTTTCAATAAGCTGTTTTTAACTGCTTACCAAATACCTTTTTGTCACAGCTTTTTTGAAAAATAGCTTTTAGCTTTTTCAAAAGCTGTGCCAAACTGGCTCTAAGTATTTGTAGGAGAGGATGTAATCTTTGTTTGAGCACTCTTGTATTTTTGCAAGTAAGTAATTATAGAAGGTTCCACATCCAAACCAGTGAACTTGTTATCTGCAGAAAGGAAATTATTTCGCTTGTTACAAATAGCCCATAAAATATCAAAAAATACAGCTAAGTCATCTTTGTTGAACTCATCATAACCTCTTAGCAGAAATTCTTTAATATCACCATATTTATTATTGTAGAAAAAGGAAGAGAATCTAGACTGTTTCCAAAACTTACCTGCCCTGGAACAATGCAAAAGGGAGTGAGTGTTAGAGTCGATTTGATTTAAGTAGATGGAACAATATGGGTTATCAAGAATTTTCCTAAAGAAAAGGTTAAGCTTTGAGGGAAGTAGATGATTAAAAGCATTCCAAATGAAGTGTCTAATTTTTGGGGGAATGTTAGAAGACCAAAATGACTTCCACCAAGGCTTAAGAGCATCAACATTAGAAGTATTGGGATTGGGGTTATTAGGGTTTGCAAGATGGTAGGCGGAGCTGAGTGTGAGACTGCCCAAAGGGTCATGTCTCCAAATGAGACAGTCCCTATTAATATGATAGATGGGAACATTGAGGACAAAACTAATAGTACTTTCATCAAAGAAATGGTTTAGCTTGTTAACATCAGTGTCTATCCGCCCTAATAAAATAAGACACAGTATTCTCAGGTGGATAGGAATCATTGTGAAAAGAGATATTCCTTGAGTGAGACAACCAATTCGGACTAGCGATTTCAGCTGACTTGCCATCTCCGACTTTCCAAGCAAGCCCTTTAGAAAGAAGATTCCTACCCCAAAGGAGACTTCTCCAACAAAAAGATTGATTATGACCAATAGAAGCTCGGAGTAAATCATTTTGCTTGAAATATTTAGCTTTTATGAGAGAAGCAACAAGGGAATCGGGATTAGTGAAGATACGCCAAGCTTACTTGGCCAACATGGCCTGATTATGGTGAACAATATGATGAAACCTAAGAACCCCATAAAATTTTGATTTACAGAGTTGATCCCAATTTATCCACTGGAGCTTATGCTTATTGCCCAAAGATCCCTACCAAAAATTAGCCATGAGGCTGCTGAAATGCTTACAGATTGAGATAGGAAGCTTGTAACAAGACATAGCATAGGAGGTGATAGCTTGGATCACAGATTTAAGCAAGATCTGTTTCGCGGCCTTAGAAAAGAGTTTTTTATTCCAAACAGATAATTTATTGCTAGCTTTTTGGAGAAGGAAAAGGAAAGATGATTTTTTTGAACAGGAGAGGCATTGGGGAACTCCTAGATATTTGTCAATCAACAGTTTATTCTCCATATTAAGAGAATTGAGGAAAAAAGATCTATCGAAAGGGGTAGTGTTAGGGGAGAAGAGCATGGAGGATTTAGCTAAGTTAATCATTTGGCCAGTGGCCTTATTATAGAGAAGAATGATGTCCTTAATAACTTCACAATTGTGAGCTTTTTCCTGAGTAAAAAGCAAATTGTCATCTGCAAAAAAGTAAATGGGAAATAGAAGGAGCAGAACGACAGATGGATATACCGTTGAACTGGTTGTGGAGGGTTTTATGATTGATAATAGCAGAAAGTCCTTCAACAACAAGAAGGAAAAGGTATGGTGAGAGAGGGTTGCCTTGCCTAATAACATGAGAAGGTTGAAAGGGAGTAGACAGGTTATTGCTTATACAAAGTCTAAAAGAGACGGAGGAGTCACATCTAAGTATAAGAGATATCAGCTGAGTAGGGAAGGCTAGATGATGAAGAATTTCACGGACAAATTCCCATTCAACTTTGTTTAAGGCTTTTTCCATATCCAACTTAAGTGTGTCCAAACCCAACTTACCAGATTTTTGTTGGATTATTTATTTTACCAGGATCTTAGATCTACTCACAAGTATGTTGTTTAAACACCCTAAATATGAACTTCCTAAAACGATAAATTAAACACATATAAAGTTAAGAATACCTTACATTGATGCAGCGGAATTAATGTCTCCTTCCACTCAGATCTCTAACCCTTGTATCCTTTCTGTAGCAGAGTATAATCAAGATCTGAGCCCGAATGTCCTTCTTCTTCAAGTTTGATCCTTCACAGTCTTCCAATCTATGATTGAGTTAGCATTTCTTTTGTGTGTGGGCACTTACTCTTTCACTAGGGTCGAAATTGATGAAGGAGAAAAGAGGAGAGAGGGTTTCGGCCAGGTATAGAAAGTGGGGAAGGCTCAGTTTTTCTGAAGAGAGAAATTTCTGTCAGAAAAGGTTATTGAAAACTTATGATTTGACTGAGCCATCACTTTCTATTTATAGGCAACTACTAGGTTTAGGTTAGGAATTATTTGGCATTAAAATAATGAAAATATTAATTTGAAATCCCACATTAAGTGGCCGGCCATGGTGTTGTATTGGGCCCCACTTGATTTTGCAATTTTATCAAATTTTATCTCTATTTTCTCAAAAAAGCCAATTTTCCAATTCTAACCTTTTAAATGCCAAAACTAATTATTTAATAACTAAAATAGATTATTAAATAATATTGTCATTTAAATTAATTATTAATTAGACATATAAAGTCCATTAATAAATAAATAAACCTAGAAACTCTTTTCTTTACAATTTCACCCCTGCTTAGTGAAAATTCATAAAATTAGACATAGTCTAACTTTAGAATTATAATTGATCAATCACGAATCAATTAATGAGTCTTACAAGCAGAATGTTCTCAACTAGAATGGGGACCATGGATCTATATGCTGAGCTTCCAATAAGTGAACCAAATTTACCAAGTAAATTCCTACTTATTAATTCTTCGTTGAATCCACTCTTAGAACTTAGAATTGCACTCTCAGACTTATATAGAGCATATTGTATGTTCCACGATATCAATATGCTATCTCATTTAACTATTGTTATAATCTTATTGTGATTTAAAGATCCTCTATATAGATGATCTACATCGAGATGGGATTTCTTTACCGTTCTCACCCCTCAATGTATTTTGCCCCTTAAAACACTTAGCTACCTGTAAATGGTGTTTAGTGATCTAATAATTAGTCAGTTAAACAAGAGCTCATCCATTTACTTCGATTTGCCAAGCTCGAAGGGAATCATCACTTGACTTCTATACACCAGTATAAGCTATAGATTCCTTATTTATGTTCAGCACTCCCACTCAATCATACTATCATGTTCCCAAAATATACGTATCACCCTGACCCAAAAGTAGGCTTAACTAATAAATCTAAGAACATGAATAGCACTCCTGAGTTGAGCCTAATCATATCAGGATTTAGATTCTTTTAATCTTAAGATCAACTACTGATATTGACTTGGAAAGATATGTATAACGGTAAGTTTGTAATATCTTAACTTAGTTGCAATATCGGTCCAGTCCAATGTATACTCCATACATTCGAAACTAGTATACTTTACTAATGTCCTGGAAAGAACATAACACTTACTCCAAGTGTAAGTACACATCATCGCTGATTATCACATCAGTGTAAATCCAATAACACTGATGAAACAGGGACTTATTCTTTTGATACATATGATCGCAATCACATTCCACTGTGTTGACGATACTGTAATTGTGAATAAACATATGATCTGGATTTAACTGATTTTGTGTATAATAGTAATAAACATATTAAACATATTAAATCATTAGCATGTAAAATTCATGCAAACATCAATCACTTCAAATTTCTTATATTGATAACTAATCAGATTGTAAAGAGTTTTATTTAGGGCATAAAACCCAACAAACTCCCACTTGCACTAATATAAAACAAGCTTCGCAAATAGGTCAATCTGATGTCTTGATCTTCAGATCAAGTGTAGTATATTTGAATCCACCCAAACTTCTGGAAACTAGTTCATAAAAACTCTTATGAAACATCCTTTACTATATGCTTTACTTATCAAGGGATACTGAAATCTTTGCTGTTTTAAAAGTACATCTGAATTAACAAAAGACATATCTCTCATATTTTAAAATATGTAATTGAGATAATACAGTGTAGACTTATCTTCAGTGATATAACTTTCTTGGATTTCGAATACACAAAGTTATAATTCTTCTCTGGTAGAGCTTGAATTATTATACAATAATTCCTCCACCCCCAAAGTAAGCACCATCTCAAGAATTTCAAAATTAGATGGTGAGATACAAGGATAACTGATACACAATTCCTTAATATCTGACATATAGATCACTTTCATAAATCTTTCTTGAATATCTTCTAATGTTCCCTATTTGATTACATCTCAGATAGCTCCCACTCAATTACAGATGTCTGGTTAAATAATACTTTTAACCTCTGATTGTTTAGAGAGTTACCTAGTTGTGACTTTTGTATTAGTCTAAAACTTTAAGTTAAGACTAAGTCATCAACATAGTAGACTAGTATTTGAAGTGAAAAATACATGCCAGAGATAAAGTAATCAAAATTAAGATACCATCAAATTTTATGAGGATTAAGAATTCTTGGTTCAAGTCATTCGAATGGATTGAACTAGAGTTCTTTATCTTATTCTCATAATTCTAATAAGCTATTCCTATCCATGTGAATGATTAGATTTGCTTTTCAGTATTGTTCTTAAGTACCTATCACAAGTATCAACCTAATGAAGATGGGTATAGAATTTTAAAATTCTCCCACTCAATTAAGGTAGTGTGAAACTTTATCAAAGAACTTTCAAAGGTATCAAACTTTTACTTACAACAGTAAAATCGAAATGGAACATACAATCAAGATCAAGAATTTATTTTGATAACAGCTAGCTCATTATATTACTTCCATGTTTAAAGAAGATATGTGTTACATAGGGAATTGTGGAATGGACTCCACCCCTAAGAATATACATATAGGGTACTATGGATAACCTCCACCCCTAAGTATATAGAGATTATGATCCACCCCTAAAGGTTGTAAAGATCATGATTCTCTTAGTGTGATAGAGTTTATGTGGAGTTGAATACTATCCAGAGTTCATTAGATATAAAAGATCGTTAACTGCATAGTTTTCTTAATTTTTCTCCACCCCTATCAGATCAGAAGATCCTTTTATTAAACAAATTCTTAATAATTGTATTAGAATTAACAATTATTAATAAACATAGAAATAATTTCTATTGTTTATTTAATATAACTCTATGAAGAGTTGTAAATATTATAGAATTTGCATCAATAATAAAAACACTTACACATACAAACATACAAATATAATATGGTAATAATTGATGAAGATAAATTAAATGAAGCTCAATCTCATAAATTGCAATGGTGAATTTCAAAAATAAAGAATACTTTATTAATAATAAAATAAAAATGTATTGCAACAATATGAGAGAAACAGGGATAAATATCCCTAACTAAAATTTGAAATCCAAATTGTCTTTAAACTAAAACAATTAATTCAAAAATAAATTGAAGAGCTTCATCTTCATCTGGACGATTTTATCATAAATCCAATTGGATAATAATTCACTAAAACTCTTAAAGTTTATAAATGAAAATACCTTGTTTCTTTGCAAGAAGTTTAGGACATTGGGGTTTCCAATGACCTTTCTCATTGCAGTAGAAACATTTTCCTTTAAGTGTAGCATCACCAGAAGGAGCAGCCTTTTTATTCTTCATGGCTTTAGTTCGCTTCTTGGTGTTGTTCCACTTCCTCTTCGTTTGGGCTTTAAAGCAGTGGCAACATTTGCTTCGGGTTTGATCGTCCCATTACCATTTCCAGGATTATGAGGTTTGCTCCCTTTCTTCTTGGGTCCTCCAATCAAATTTTTATAAGTTTGAAGGTCATTGACTAATTCATGAAAGTCAGTTTCCTTCTTATTCATGACATAATATGAAGTGTATGGTAGAAATGCTGGAGTCAGGCTATTCAAGATAAGACTAACTTGAGTAGCACTGTCCATTTCAGCACCATGATCCTGGGCTTCTTGGAAATAACTTGACATGAGGAGAACATGGTCACGCACGTTTTGATGAGGTTCCATCCGTGCATTAATGTACTTCTTAGTCGCGTCAAAGCGTGACTGAAGTGATGCCTTACCGAATAGCTCATTTAACTTCGTCATAACTTCAGCAGCCTTTTCGGTTTTAGAAAACCGAGTTTTGAGGGTGTCAACCATGCTAGAAAGCATAAAGTATAGAGCTTTGCATTTGCTTTCTGCCAACGCTCATACTTTTCTTTCACAGCTTTGGAAGCATTGTCCCCAGGCACTTCAAGTGACGTCTCAGTTAAAACAAACAAGGCACTTTCTCCTATGAGAGCAATATTAATGTTCTCATTCCATTTATTAAAGTTAGATCCATTCAGCTTATTTTCAGTCAACAGTGATAACATGGGATTCATTTTGATAATACATGATACTACAAAATAATAGAAATCAACAAATAGAAATAAATAATGGTTAACACAAAATCAATTCAGAAATTATAAGCACATAGCAAGTAGGAATGATATGAGAAAATACTTAAAAAATTCAATCCTAAATAATTTCCAAGGTTTTTCAACAAACTGATATCAGTGTCCCGTTTAGGCGAGAGTCAAAGCTACCATCCATTGAATAGAGTTGTCAGCTCATCTAAAATGTTAAACATTCTAGCAACCTTTTATTCGATCAAGATTGGAATCCAGCGTTGTCCCGTTTAGGCGAGAGTCAAGGCTATTCTATCTTATGAGCTTCTACCATTGTTTCGCAATTTGCAAGTCAAATATGGTCGCCACCATTAGGGTGATCTATACCATATAAAACACTTACAAATCACTTATCATGCGAGATTAAACGGTGCAAAATTGCTAATGAACGTTCCTCCATTAGGGAGGATTACTCACTAAAACAAACGCGGTGTAAAACCCACAATGGAGATCGAATATCTTAATAATAATAAAGCTCATTCTTTAAAATGTATTTTCTTTATTATTCTAATAAATAAATTCTCATTAAATTCGAAATTAAGAATTAAAATTCAAAAATAAGAATTTAATATAATATTTATAAAATTATACTTAGATGGTGATTGAAATAAAATAAATTATTTCCATCTTAGTAATAATCTTAAATATAAATATTAAGGAAATTAATTTAAGTTGAATTAAATTAAATAATTAGCAACTTAAAAATTTTCTTTGAGAATATATTTATTGAGTTTGAAAATTTAAAGTATATAAAAAATACAATTTTCGAAAATAATAAAAATAGAAAAGAAATACTTCAAGCAAAAATATCACCTATCTAGATTTTCTTTTGACTAGTTAATTCAATTTCTAATAATAATATATATTTTAAATTAATCAATATATGAAAAAATCAATGATTTAAGTTGGCCCAAGAATTAATTAAAATAAATAATTAATTTACAACTCAATCTATTTTTCAAAATAAATTCGAAAAATATTGCATAAATTAAATGCAATTTTCGAAAATTGATTAATAAAATAAAGGAAAAATCTATATTGAAAATTATTTAAATTTAAGTTGAAAAATTAAATTTCAACCTAAAAATAATTTTCTATTTAATTAAGTGTCATGAAAAATCAATAAATATTCAAGTATCATGATGAAAATCAACTTAGATATTTAGATTTTTCAAGTTAATTAAATGTATTAAATTCAAGAAATAATAATTAAGTGTAGAGAAGACTTAATTATTTATTTCTAGTTTAATACTAGGAAAAATATACTTAATAAAATTGTACCAAAATTAATTATTTAAATAATTAATTTCACAAAGTATAATATTTTCCTATTTAAATATTAGAAATAATAAGTAGTCTAGAAATTACTATCTAGAAAATATCTTATTTGACTAAGTATCTTTTCAACAAAAATTTGAAAAATATCTAATTTAAGTTATATAGAAAAAATCTAAAACTTAAATAATTTCAAATTTAGATTTAATTAAATATCAAAAATTAAGTTGTAACCACTTAATTTGAAGATATCTTTTTAAGTTAATATTCGAAAAGATATTAACCTAAAAAATATCTAAAAATATTCCATTTTAAGTTAATATTCGAAAAGATATTAACTTAAAAAAATATCTTAAGAATCTTTAATAACTAATGCCTAGGATTCCTCAAGTTGATTTAAATTTAAATAAAATATTCAAATTTAAGTTAGATATGAAAAATCAGTTGATACAACTAATTTATAACTTAAATAGGAATATTATTTAAATAAGCTCCAGAAAGAATCTTAGTTAGTTAAAATTCTATATTTAATTAAATACAAGAAAAATACAAATAGTTTGTCTAGAAATAATATCTAAACTAAAAGTGTTTTTCTTAAAATTAACTTTAAAATATTAAAATGAAAATAAATTTTTATATATTTTAAAAGTTAATTATGTTGCTAATTCAATTTTATTAGGTCAAACTAATATAATTAACCTAGTACAGTTATTCAAATCAGGCAAATGGGCCTTCACAATTGGGGTAGTTCATGTGAGGGGGTGCTGGGTTCAGTATGTCGTACCCACTTCTATGGCTCCCAACTCTCACACAAGGCCCAAAAGAGAGGAATTTAACCTTAAAATAAATAACTGTTATTAATTGAATAGGTCCAATAACTAAATGGACCTAAATAAAATCTATCATGGTGTGACATTTTATTTAGCAACAACCTATATGCATCTATATAATAAAATAAACACATAGGCTCACACAGACACACTTTGGATGGGTCCTATCATGTTGCTAGGTCATACACAGATGAAAGAAGATTGTAAAATTTACCTGTTACAAATTATTAACTTGACCAAGGGAGCCATCAGATCATTAGATCTGGCAAAAAGTAACCATGGCTATTTGCAATCAAGTAATAATAGGTTTTAAAAACTTACACACAAGCTAAAACCACATACTCCTGCAACAAGGTTAGCTGGATAGTTGGAAGTAGGATTTATTTAATTTTAAATAAATAATTTCGAAAAATAAATAATTAAATAAATAAATAAAAAAATATTTTAATTTTCGAAAAAAATAAAATTTTTAAAAAAATATTTAATTTCGAAAATAAAAAAAAAAATTTAAATTTCAAAATTATTTAAAAAATAAATATTTAAAATTAAACCTACTATTTGAAAAATTAGGTTTCAACCAACCTAAATATCATTTCAAAAAATTTGCTAACTATTTTTAAAAAATTAAATGTTATTTTAAAAATAAAAATTAAATAAAAATTAAAAAAGATAAATGAAATACATTTTTAGATTTTAAATTTAATTTAAATAAATAAAATAACCAAATTTAAAAGTTAGCAAAATATCTTACATCTATTTAAAATTACATGATTATAGTTATCTTATTTTAAATTTAAATAAGGTCAAATTATTTAAAAAAAAAGATTTAATTTAAAAATATTTAAAATCTGACCTTAAATTTTAAAATAAGATAAGATATAATCAAATTTAAAAATAAGATAGATAATTAAGCAATAAGATAGATATTTACTATTTTAAAATTCAAATTACACTAATATCTTGAATTAAATTTAAAAAATATTAAATTAATTCATAATGATAATTAGAATTGAATTAGGAATAGTAAATATATAAATACAAAACTATACAAAAAATCAAAAGTTAATTCCATGAAAAAGCATGAAAAAACGAAGAAAAACGAAACAATTGTGAGCTGTACGGACAGTTTTCGCGATCGCAGGAAAATTTCAGCACAGCTCCGATTTTTTCGAATCTTCAAAAAATCATAACTAATTCAAATTAAATCGAAATTGAGTTCTGTAAAAAGGTAACTTGCTTAATTTTTTCCATACTATCCAATAAAAATAATTCCAGAAACAGAATCGCAATTATTTTTCACGAAAATTTACAAACATCAATCAATCATCAATTAACACTCAATACAACATGATACCATCCAAAAACAAACAAACAATCGTTTTAAAGTCCAAATTTCTTGTAAGTAAATCGATTACCATGGCTCTAAGGCCAGTTTTTGGATTATTTATTTTACCAGGATCTTAGATCTACTCACAAGTATGTTGTTTAAACACCCTAAATATGAACTTTCTAAAACGATAAATTAAACACATATAAAGTTAAGAATACCTTACATTGATGCAGCGGAATTAATGTCTCCTTCCACTCAGATCTCTAACCCTTGTATCCTTTATGTAGCAGAGTATAATCAAGATCTGAGCCCGAATGTCCTTATTCTTCAAGTTTGATCCTTCACAGTCTTCCAATCTATGATTGAGTTACTGCTTGCTGTGTGTGGGCACTTACTCTTTCACTAGGGTCGAAATTGATGAAGGAGAAAAGAGGAGAGAGGGTTTCGGCCAGGTATAGAAAGTGGGGAAGGCTCAGTTTTTCTGAAGAGAGAAATTTCTGTCAGAAAAGGTTATTGAAAACTTATGATTTGACTGAGCCATCACTTTCTATTTATAGGCAACTACTAGATTTAGGTTAGGAATTATTTGGCATTAAAATAATGAAAATATTAATTTGAAATCCCACATTAAGTGGCCGGCCATGGTGTTGTATTGGGCCCCACTTGATTTTGCAATTTTATCAAATTTTATCTCTATTTTCTCAAAAAAGCCAATTTTCCAATTCTAACCTTTTAAATGCCAAAACTAATTATTTAATAACTAAAATAGATTATTAAATAATATTGTCATTTAATTTAATTATTAATTAGACATATAAAGTCCATTAATAAATAAATAAACCTAGAAACTCTTTTCTTTACAATTTCACCCCTGCTTAGTGAAAATTCATAAAATTAGACATAGTCTAACTTTAGAATTATAATTGATCAATCAAATAGACAAGCAGGACTTGGGAGACACTAGTGATTAAAATCCATTGTGAGTTTAAACAAGAGTTTCTGGTTATGACTTGGGAGACACTAGTGATTAAAATCCATTGTGAGTTTAAACAAGTAATGGATTGTCAAGATAAGAAACTAAGAAGAAAAGCCAATAGAACTATGGTTTAATCCATTCACATGGAGTAACCTAAAGTTTTTTATTACAAGGACATAAAAGGAAATTTTCGTTTATAAGTCTACTCACTGGACTTAACAAAACTTCCTGTTCCTAGTATTATAGGTTTGAGTTTATCTAAACGTATGGCTTGTGGTATACCTGGGAATTACTTACTCTAATGCAAGCAACTTATTTTAGCAAGATGCTGAAGCATTTTCTTTCTAATGGCAATCTATAGAAGCTTCACAACTTCTTAGACATAGATTTTATTTATCTAAGGAAAAGTCTCAACTATTCCAGAAAAGATAAAGCCATGAAAGAATTTCTTAAATCAATAGTGAGAGGTCTTAGATATGCTTTTGTATGCCTTAGACCAGACACCTACTGTTGAGTAGGAGTAATGAGTAGGTATCAGATTAATCTAGGAGAAGAACATTGGAAGACAATCAAGTAAATCTTAAGATTAAGAAGAGGAACTATATGTTAGTCTATATGGGTGTTTTTAAAACTCTTAGACTACACCATATCAGATTTCGAAATTTGCATTTGTGCTAGAAAATCTTTCTGATAAGATGGTGATTACTCTGGGGGTGGAGTAGTGATTTTGGAGAAGTGTAAAAACCTATTTGAAGTCTCTTAGTCCACCAGAGAGGGACTGAATGTTAAAGTTACAGGAAAGGTACTTATTCATTCTAAGGAAAGTTCTATACATTTTTGGCACCATTCCAAATTGCCTAAACTACTAGTGTTATTTCCCTATTAACCAAAAGTAGTTGCCAAAAGTATAGAATCCAGTATCCCAAGAGAGTAGACATATAGAGAGGAATTTCACATTATCAATAATTTTGTGATTAAGGAAGAGTAATGGTGGACAAAAGGTTGTGGTTAATTCAACCTTTCAGATCCTATTACGAGGAGTTTACTACTACTACACTTGATTTGTATATCAAGGTGTTGAGATTATTTGAAATGCACATTTTGTTTTATATTAGTGCAAGTGGGAGTTTGCTGAGTTTTATGCCCTAAATAAAACTCATTTCAATATAATCAGATTTACTTATTAATATAAATCAGAAATAACATTTAATGTTGCATGGTTCACATGATTTATTTCATGATTATATGTACATAATGTATGAATTCGTCTGAAACCCTTTTCACATACTTGATCCTGTTTATTGTGCTGTCAACACATTGGAAAGTAAACATGACTATGTGAATAAAGTTTCCTAGATTTATCAGACACAGGGTTTTACTGATATGAGAATCTACAACAAGAGTTTACTTGCATTTGGAGAAATGCTATGTTCTTTCCAGAGCATTCGTTAAAGTAAAGCTTAGGTTGGATGCATGGAGTACGCATCGGAAGGGACCGATATTGAGCTTTGACTTAGATTTATTAAAGGTACTGTAATATCTATTCATGTCAATATCGCCTAGTTGATCCTAGATCAAATGATCTTAATCCTGTTATGATTAGGCTCGATCTCAAGAGGCTATTCGTGTTCTTTGATTTGTTAGTTATGCCTACTTTTAGGTCAGGGTGATACGTACATTTTGGGAACACGGTAGTGCAATTGAGTGGGAGCGCTATCATAAATAAATGGTGGAGATCTCATTTCACATAAGCTGAAATATCATTTATACGGGGTTAAGTGTTTTAAGGATTAAATACATTGTAGGGTGTAACGGTAATCTAATCCCTTTACAGTGTAGATCATTCATATAGAGAATCATTGATCAAATTAGGATTATAACAATGGATAACTAATGATGTGTCTATATGGTGGAACATATAGAGCATTCTATATACTGAGAGTGCAATTCTAAGTTCTATGCGTGGATTCAACGAAGAATTAATAAGTCAGTGAATTTAGGTTATAAATTATTGATCTACTTATTGGAAGCTCGGTTATATAGACCCACTAGTTGAGATAATATTGCTTGTAAGACTCATATAATTGGTTTTGATTAATCAATTACAATTCTCAAATTAGACTATGTCTATATGTGAAATTTTCACTAAGTAAGGGCGAAATTGTAAAGAAAGAGTTTTAGGGGCATATTTGTTAATTATGATACTTTGTATGGTTCAATTAATAAATATGATAAATGACAATATTGTTTAATAAATATTTATAGTTATTAAATTAGAATTGGCATTTAAATGGTTGAATTAGAAAATTGGCGTTTTTGAGAAAATCAGATGTAGAAAAGATAAAACTGCAAAATTGCAAAAAGTGAGGCCCGAATCCATTAAGCATGGTCGGCCACTTTTGTAGGGAATTTAAACTGATATTTTCATTATTTTAATGCCAAATAATTCAAACCTAACCCTAGTGGAATGCTATAAATAGATAGTGAAGGCTTCAGGAAAATTACACTTCTGATTCAGAAAAAACTGAGCCTCTCTCTCTCTCCCTATCTTTAGCCGCCACTTCTCTCTTCTTTTCTTCTTCAATATTTCGAAATTCTTAGTGTGAGAATAGTGCCCACACACAGCAAGTGTTACCTCAACCATAGTGAGGAAGATCGTGAAGAAAGACTTTCAGCAAGAAGGAGTTTCAGCATTAAAGAATCAGAGAAAGAGATCCAGGTTCAGATATTGATAATGCTCTGCTATCAAGGGCTAGATATCTGAACGGAAGGAGTCATATTATTCCGCTGCACCCAATGTAAGGTTTACTAAACTTTATATGTGTTTATTTCATCGTTTTAGAAAGTTCATATTTAGGGTGTTAATTAACATACTTGTGAGTAGATCTAAGATCCTGGTAAAATAATTTCCAACAATATTTTGGAATGTTAACTTTTAAAAGTTTAAAAACGGGATCCTGATATATGTAAATATTTTACTAAATTTCAAAGTTTAATAATTAATATAAAAGTTTTAATTTGACACGTTTTTCGAGAAAAATCTTTGATTAGCAAAGACTGCACTATAATTGAAAAAGCACTGTAGCGTGCCTTAGCATTAGGGTGTTACAATTTTTGGTATTGTCTACCGAAGCTTGCTAAGACATGTACAATCTTCATCAGAGAAAGCTCGGTTCACGGTTCAGTAAGCCCGTACTTAATTAGTATTTTAAATAAATGTGAATGTGAAAGCATGTTTGGGAGCATATTAGATTTTAATTAATTATTTAAAAAAAGAGAGAGAAAAGTGCGTTGCCTTTAAGTCCTAAAGAGCGGTGTTAAGTTTTGATCGCTGTCTAACCTTCCTGGCTTATGGATTCGCAGGCTAAGTCCTACTAAATGGACGCTCCGCGAAATACAAGAAGTCAGGGTGATATGGTTGAGACCGGAGGCGGTCAGTGGAATCCCCAAAATTCTCGTGGTCGCGGCCGTGGCCGTGGCAGAGCTCAGGGTGGTCGCCCTGTAAATCCACCACAAGCTCCTCCGGATTGGGAGCAAAGATTTGCGGAGATGCAAGATCGAATCTGCCAACAAGATGAAGAGATTCGGAGGTTGAGGCAGCAGGGTCCTCCTGCTGTGCCTCCTCAAGTTGCTCAGGCCGTGATAGTTCCAGCGGTGCCAGCAGAACAACCTGTTGTTGGCAATCGTATGGAGCCGTTGTACGAAAGGTTTCGGAAGTAGGCACCTCCAGTGTTTCTGGGCGGTCCGGATGTAACGAAGGCTGAGCAGTGGCTCACAGTGATCGAGCGTATCCTCAATTTTATGGGAGTGGTTGGTAATGACCGGGTGACATGCGCCACTTTCCAGTTTCAGGAAGACGCTCTCGTGTGGTGGGAGTTGATAACCCTCACTCGGGACGTCACAGTGATGACCTGGGAAGAATTCAAGGAGTTGTTTAACTCCAAGTATTACAACGAAGCAGTCCGCAGTGCAAAGCGGAAAGAGTTCACTGAATTGGTTCAAACTGAGGGAATGTCGGTTACTGAGTATACGACAAAGTTTGACCGTCTGGCCAAGCTTGCAGCGGGAATTGTGCCAACTAATTTTAGTAAGAAAGAGAAATATCTGGCTTGTTTAAGTGCAAAGATTCGGCACGATCTGGTGATTACTACCACTGAGGCAACCACATATGCAGAGATGGTTGAAAAGGCTTTGAGAGCCGAGGGTGTAGTGAAATTTCTTCTGGAGCCTCGGGTGACTCCGAGTGTTGGTGGAACCCCCACTGTTCCTACTCCTGTCTATGGTAGGGACGGTGGTGACTCCACCACTGAACAGAAAAGGAAAGTCACCCCAGCTTCTGGTGGCTCAGGGCAAAGCAAGCGGTTCCGTGGGAACCAAGGCAGAGGTGGACGCCAGGGTTACTCACTATGGGATAAGAGTTGTATGCCAAGTTCATTAATTAGTCTTGATTTGTATATCAATGGACTTGATTTGTCTATTTGAAAATTAAATATCTAAGTTGATTTTCATCATGATACTTAAATATTTCTTTTTCATGACACTTAATTAAATAGAAAATTATTTTTAGTTGAAAATTATTTTTTCAACTAAATTTAAATGATTTTCAAAATATATTTTTTCTTTATTTTATTAATCAAATTTCGAAACTGCATTTCTTAAATGCTGGAATTTCGAATTTTATTTGAAAAATAGATTAAAGTTGTAAATTATTTATTTTAATTTTGGACCAACTTAAATCAATGACTTTTTCATTAATTGATTAATTTAAAAATAAATGTATTAAAATATATTATTAGAAATTGAATTAATTAGTCAAAGAAAAATCTAGATAGATGATATTTCTGCTTGAAGTATTTTTCTAGTGTATTTAATTAAATAGAAAATTAATATTTAAGTTGATTTTCATCATCATACTTAAATATTTGAGATTTTTCTTATATATTTAATTAAATAGGAAAATTATATTTTTTGTTGTAAATTAATTTTATTAATTAATTTTGGGCCAACATTAAATTAGAATAATTTTTCCAGGATTTATTTTTTATTTTAACATGCATTTTTCGAAAATTGTATTCCTAAATACTTTAATTTTTCGAAATGCAATATATATATATATTTACAGAAAATAAAATTTGAGTTGTAAATTAATTTAAATTAATTTTATAACAACTTAAATTGAATATTTTTCTAAATATTTATTGGAAATTATTACTAAGATGGAAATAATTCATGTTATTTTCATATCCATCTCAGTAAAATTTATAAATATTAAATTAAAATTTATATTTAGAATTTTTCATTCTAAATTGGAAATTTTAATTAAATAAATATATATTTAAAATAAATAGAATAAATAAAGAGAATCAAAGAAAATACAACTCTTTTTAAATAATGAGCTTTATTATTAAGATATTCGATCTCCATTGTGGGTTTTACACCGCGTTTGTTTTAGTGAGTAATCCTCCCTAATGGAGGAACGTTCATTAGCAAGTTAGCACCGTTTAATCTCGAAAGATAAGTAGCTTTGTAAGTGTTTTGTATGGTATGGATCACCCTAATGGTGGCGACCATACTTGACTTGCAAATTATGAAACAATGGTGGAAGCTCATAAGATAGAATTGCCTTGACTCTCGCCTAAACGGGACAACGCTGAATTCCAATCTTGATCGAATAAAAGGTTGCTAGAATGGTTATCATTTTAGATGAGCTGAAAACTCTATTCAATGGATGATGCTTTGACTCTCGCCTAAACGGGACACTGTATCAGTTTGTTCAAAAACCTTGGAAATTATTTAGGATTGTAAGTTTTAGTATTTTCACTTGTCATTCCTACTTGCTATATGCTTATAATTTCTGAATTGTGTATGAATTTATATTGAACCATGTTATTTTCTGTTATTAAGTTGTAGTTTAATTTCGAATCTTCATTGTTGGTCCAATATGTTTGTTTATCTAATGAGATAAATCCCTAGTGGATTTTCACCATTAGACATACATAATAGTGTTAGATCTCGAAAGATAAATATTGTATATGCGACATCTAGCTGTTCATCAATTGATGACACCTTAGACTAGTATTTTTACAATATGAAACAAGAAGATTACACAAATAAGATTACTTTGTCTTTCGCTAATCGAAGCATCGTTGGATTCTTATTTATAAACGAAATTATCCTAAATCCTCTCTTAGCTTATTCATTTCGAATTAGCTTCAAAACATATCATTGGATGAATGGTCTATAAATCATTTCATGTCATTTTATATGACCCATATGATTATAATCCCGAAATTCTATTCCCAATTGATATAAATCCTCAATCTTAGAAATCTCCTACTTGTATGGGCAAATCTGACTTAGAGTTTGTATTAGTAGTGCTGGTCCAAGATAGAATTACTCATTCCAGGAAGCAATACAGTTACACTTTCCAAGTGTTCAATATCCATCTTCTATTAATGGATTCAAACTGTATGGAATATGAGTTTGGTATTCTCTGACCAGGATCCACTTGCACTATTCTAAAAACTCTTTGATGTAACTAAACCTATGTCATCAAAAGACACTACCATTTTTTTTTAATCTATGGCATTTGTATTTTGTTCATAGTGAATTTGACAAGATCAATCTCTGCAAAGAGTTAATATGCCTATATCCACTGAAAGTAGTTCATCTCATTCGCAGATAGATGTACATTCAGAGGTGGATATGAGTTTTTCGTTGTATTCTTAAAACGATCACTCTAGATTATACCTTATGCAAAGAAATTTCAAATGTTTGAAACATTTCATTAATTTCTAGCAATGGTTAAAACCATTAAGGTAAGTGGTTAAAGATCTTGCGAACTCATAGGGGTGGAGAAATAGTTAGTTGATATGCAGTTCAAAGATCATTAAATTGATTTTTGAATTATATCCAAACTTACCTCCCCAGAAATTTCGAGTTGCATGTTGATGATTAGTTACTAGTCGTTGCCTAATTCCTTCTATGGTAATACAATTTCAGAATGATGTAATGGTTGGGTACTTAATGTAAATCATTACTAGATTCATGGATGACCTAATCAAAATCTTTAGAAAAGCTAGAACTGTTAACCATGGTTTGTTAGCTGTTCTAAGTGATTAGGGGTGGACCATCCCATTGTCAATAGATAAGAAAGTGTTTGTTCAAACAAATACTACTTTTCTAAGATAATGACTAAGTCTGAAAATAAAGTAGCAAATAAAGGAGATATTTAATTCTTGATTCCAAAAGTGTTCTATCATCTTAGTTGACATATGATGATCCCACTGTCTCTGTTGTCTTGTCACAACCAAAGAGATTAATACCATTTAGTTTTCTTCGACATAATTCACGGTACCTTGTCGTAGTGGGAGAGTTTCTAGGAACTCACCTTCTTATGACTTGGGAGACACTAGTGATTAAAATCCATTGTGAGTTTAAACATGTAATGGATTGTTAAGATAAGAAACTAAGAAGAAAGCCAATAGAACTATGGTTTAATCCATTCACATGGAGTAACCTAAAGTTTCCTATTATAAGGACATAAAAGGAAATTTTCGTTTATAAGTCTATTCAATGGACTTAACAAACTTCCTGTTCCTAGTATTATAGGTTTGAGTTTATCTAAACCTATGGCTTATGGTATACCTGGTGATTACATACTCTAATGCAAGCAACTTACTTTAGTAAGATGCTGAAGCATTTTCTTTCTAATGGCAATATATAGAAGCTTCACAACTTCTTAGGCATAGATTTTATTTATCTAAGGAAAAGTCTCAACTATTCCAGAAAAGATAAAGCCATGAAAGAATTTCTTAAATCAACAGTGAGAGGTCTTAGATATGCTTTTGTATGCCTTAGACCAGACACCTGCTGTTGAGTGGGAGTAATGAGTAGGTATCAGATTAATCCAGGAGAAGAACATTGGAAGACAATCAAGTAAATCTTAAGATTAAGAAGAGGAACTATATGTTAGTCTATAAGGGTGTGTTTAAAACTCTTAGACTACACCATATCAGATTTCGAAATTTGCCTTTGTGCTAGAAAATCTTTCTGATAAGATGGTGATTATTCTGGGGGTGGAATAGTGATTTTGGAGAAGTGTAAAAACCTATCTGAAGTCTCTAGGTCTACCAGGAAGGGACTGAATGTTAAAGTTGCAGGAAAGGTACTTATTCAGTCTAAGGAAAGTTCTATACATTTTTTGGAACCATTCCAAATTGCCTAAACTACTAGTGTTAATTTCCCGATTAACCAAAAGTAGTTGCCAAAGATATAGAATCCAGTATCCCAAGAGAGTAAACATATAGAGAGGAATTTCACATTATCAATGATTTTGTGATTAAAGGAAGAGTAATAGTGGAGAAAAGGTTGTGTTTAATTCAACCTTTCAGATCCTATTACGAGGAGTTTACTACTACTACACTTGATTTGTATAGCAAGGTGTTGAGATTATTTGAAACACACTTTTTGTTTTATATTAGTGCAAGTGGGAGTTTGTTGGGTTTTATGCCCTAAATAAAACTCATTTCAATATAATCAGATTTACTTATTAATATAGATCAGAAATAACATTTAATGTTGCATGGTTCACATGATTTATTTCATGATTATATGTGCATAATGTATAAATTCATCTGAAACCCTTTTCACATACTTGATCCTGTTTATTGTGCCGTCAACACATTGGAAAGTAAACATGACTATGTGAATAAAGATTCCTAGATTTATCAGACATAGGGTTTTACTGATATGATAATCTACAACAGAGTTTACTTGCATGTGGAGAAGTGCTATGTTCTTTCCAGAGCATTGGTTAAAGTAAAGCTCTGGTTGGATGCATGGAGTATGCATCGGAAGGGACCGATATTGAACTTTGACTTAGCTTTATTAAAGTTACCGTACTATCTATTCAAGTCAATATCGCCTAGTTGATCCTAGATCAAATGATCTTAATCCTGTTATGATTAGGCTCAATCTTGAAAGGCTATACGTGTTCTTTGATTTGTTAGTTAAGCCTACTTTTAGGTCAGGGTGATACGTACATTTTGGGAACACGGTAGTGCAATTGAGTGGGAGCGCTAGCATAAACATGGAATCTATAGCTTCTATCTGGCGAATAGTAAGCAAAGGATGATCTCCTTCGAGCTTGACCAAACGAACATAAATGGTGGAGTACTCATTTCACATAAGCTGAAATATCATTTATACGGGGTCAAGTGTTTTAAGGATAAAATACATTGTAGGGTGTTACGGTAATCTAATCCCTTTACAGTGTAGATCATTCATATAGAGGATAATTGATCACATTAGGATTATAACAATGGATAACTAATGATGTGTCTATATGGTGGAACATATAGAGCATTCTATATACTGAGAGTGCAATTCTAATTTCTATGCGTGGATTCAACGAAGAATTAATAAGTTAGTGAATTTTAGTGCTAAATTCTTGATCTACTTATTGGAAGCTCGGTTATATAGACCCATGGTCCCCGCACTAGTTGAGATAATATTGCTTGTAAGACTCATGTAATTGGTTTTGATTAATCAATTATAATTCTCAAATTAGACTATGTCTATTTGTGAATTTTTCACTAAGTAAGGGCGAAATTGTAAAGAAAGAGTTAATAGGGGCATGTTTGTTAATTATGATACTTTGTATGGTTCAATTAATAAATATGATAAATGACAATATTATTTAATAATTATTTATTGTTATTAAACAGTTAGAATTGGCATTTAAATGGTTCAATTAGAAAATTGGCGTTTTTGAGAAAATCAGATGCAGAAAAGGTAAAACTGCAAAATTGCAAAAAGAGAGGCCCAAATCCACTAAGCATGGCCAGCCACTTTTGTAGGAAATTTTAACTGATATTTTCATTGTTTTAATGCCAAATAATTCAAACCTAACCCTAGTGGAATGCTATAAATAGATAGTGAAGGCTTCAGGAAAATTACACTTAAATTTTCTATTTTTCCTTCAGAGAAAAACCTGAGCCTTCTCTCTCCCTATCTTTGGCCGAATCCATTCTCTTTCTCTTTCTCATTGAGATTTCGAAATTCTTAGTGTATGAGTTGTGCCCACACACAGCAAGTGATACCTCAATCATAGTGAGGAAGATCGTGAAGAAAGATCATTAGCAAAGGAGTTTCAGCATCAAAGATTCAGAGAAAGAGATCCAGGTTCAGATATTGATAATGCTCTGCTACAGAAAGGAATCAAGGGCTAGATATCTGAACGGAAGGAGTCATTATATTCCGCTGCACCCAATGTAAGGTTTCCTAAACTTTATATGTGTTTATTTTATCGTTTTAGAAAGTTCATATTTAGGGTGTTAATCAACATACTTGTGAGTAGATCTAAGATCCTGGTAAAATAATTTCCAACAGCAACTACATTTGAAAAGCACAGATTGAATTTAGGATTAATTGAAATGTACTAATAGTTTTATGTTAGTGCAAGTGGGAGTTTGTTGGGCTTTGTGCCCTTAATAAAACTCTATTGCAATGTAATCTTCTCTATTCAAATAACAATAAAGAAATAGATTTAATTTTATTATTTGTTTAATGTGTTATTTCGTTCATGTGATCATCTATTTACTTATTTGATTAATAAATTCTTCCAAACCCTTATCACACTGATATTCTTGTTTATTGTGTTGTCAACACAGTGGAAAGTAATCAAGATTGTGTGATAAAATGTATTCCTAGATTTATCAGTACACAGAGTTTAACTGATATGATAATCTATAACATAATTTACTTGCACCTTGGATAAGTGTTATGTCCTTTCCAAGGCATTGGTTAAAGTAAGCTTGGGTTGGATATATGGAGTATGCATCGGAAGGGACTGATGTTGAACTTGAATTAGATATGATAATCTTACCGTAAATTAAATATCACCTAGTTGATCCTGGAACAAATGATCTCAATCTTGAGATGGTTAGGTTCAATCTCGAGAGTGTTATTTATGTTCTTTGATTTGTTAGTTAAGCCTATCTTTTGGTTCGGGTGATACGTACATTTTGGGAACACAGTAGTACAATTGAGTGGGAGCGCTAATCATAGATATGGAATCTATAGCTTCTATCCGGACATAGAAGTGAAACGATGATTTCCTACGAGCTTGGCTAAATAGAGATAAATGATAGAACACTCATTTTAGTGATTATATTAGTTCACTAAAATATCATTTATAGGTGGCTAAGTGTTTTGAGTATAAAATACATTGAAAGGGTGTAACGGTAATTTTGTCCCTATGCAATGTAAATCATCTATAGAGGATTATTGATTATTGGGATTATAACAATGGATAATTAATAGCGTATCTATATCATGGAACATATAGAGCGTTCTATATAATTGAGGGTGTAATTCCAAGTTCTATAGTGGTTCAACGAGGAATTAATAAGTTAGTGAATTTACTTGGTAAATTCTAGATCTGCTCATTAGAAGCTCGGTTATATAGGCCCATGGTCCCCATACTAGTGGAGACCATATTGCTTGTAAGACTCAATTAATTGATTTTAGTTAATCAATTATAATTCTAAAATTAGACTATGTCTAGTTTATGAACTTTCACTAAGCAAGGGCTTAAATGTGAAGCAATGGTATGTTAGGGTTAATTTATTAATTAAAAGACTTTGTGGAGTCTAATTAATAAATATTATAAATGATAATTTTATTTGATAATTATTTTAATTATTAAATAAATAGTTTTGGCATTTATTAGGTTGAAATTGCAAAAAGTGGTATTTGTGAAAAATAGAAAAAATAGTTGAGAAAAATGACAAAACCCAAACCGTTGTGGGGCCCATTAAATGGCACGCCATCAAAGGGGTTATTCACTCTATTTTATCAAATTTTTATTCAAAAATAAATCAACCCTAACCCTATGGAAATTAGTATAAAAGAATAGCTAAGGTCTCATCATCCAACTAATGCCTCCAAAGCTAAAAACCTAGCTTTCTCTCTAGGTTTGATGAGACCTCTTCCTTTCTTCTCTTGAATTTTTGAAATACCATAACCATTCTTCACAAACCAAATTCAGCCATTAGTGATTGTGTAACGACCTAATGCTAAGGCACGCTACAGTGCTTTTTCAATTATAGTGCAGTCTTTGCTAATCAAAGAATTCTCTCGAAAAACGTGTCAAATTAAAAATTTTATATTAATTATTAAACTTTGAAATGTAATAAAATATTACATATATCAGGATCCCGTTTTCAAACTTTTAAAAGTTAACATTCCAAAATATAACTGTTACAGGTCGCACGACGACTATTAAAATAAGATCCCCAGATGTCCCGAGACCGAACACTCCAGGTCGCGCTGCTTGGACATGTTCAATCTCACCAGAGCTCAGGTTCATTCCTGTTCAGCCTTCGCCTTTCCTTTACCTACACATGGAAGCAGAACTGTGAGTCGACAAACTCAGTAAGAAATGCATATAACATCTCATATAATTTTCGACCTGTAAATAGCCCACACACCTATTTACAGAGCTTAACAAATGAGTATGAACGTTCAATACTAGGGTACAACCACTATACCACATACACCACGTACCTCACTGTACGAGTGTTGGTAGGGTTTACTCCGTACCCTGAGTACCACTGAGTGATATAGCACACACCTAGCACTTTCTCGTACCCGTGTTGATATCACTGTATCGTACTCAAAACAACAACACTCATTATACCAATGCACTCTGTATCATGTCCATACAAGTGTTGGTAGTGCAAATCACAATTTAGGCATGCATATATAAACACATATACATACATCCAGATAATCACATCACACATTATATCCAGTTCTTACCTGTTTTCTAAATTCAAGTGTGCTGGCCGACCTGAACGGAAATCTCGTGCTAGATGAATGCCCTAATCACATTTTGAAATCGGGTAAGTTACATGATGTAAAACCCTAATCCCGGGAAACCCAAAACCAAAACCCTAGGTTCTGCTATGCTCTTAATGGGTTATTCTAACTCTGGAAATGGTGCAAACCGAGGCATTAAAAAGGAAAAATTGAGAAAATGAAAGGCCTGGGGAACCCTGCCAAAACCGGCTAGCCGATTTTTGTGGCACTGCAAACCGGCTAGCCGGTTTGCACTAGGTTTCCCCAAACTCTTCATTTGTTGCTCAATTCTCCACCAATTTCCATGAAACCTTCCAGAGCTCCTATTCAATGCATAAACAATAAAACCCAGCCAGTATTTCACAGAACAAATCACTAAATCTCAAATTGCCATTAAAGCTCAAAGCTTTGAACTCAATGTTCAAAGTTGCACAAAACTTAACCCAATCAACAAAATCAGCAGCTAGGAACTAATATCAACTCAAAAGGACCCTAAAATTCGAACCCTAAGCATATGAAAACCTAACAGCTACTGATTTACAATTTCACGTACTCAAACCAAAGAAAAAGCTTTAAAAACATATAACCAATGGTCTAGGGTTTTACCTCACTTGTAATAGCTTTGAATCCTTGCTTAAACCCAAAGAAATGAAAGGGAAAATCTGGTCTTTGCCCTTGGTTTGTCCCAACCGAAAGAAAGAGAGAGAGAGAGTTCAAGAGGAAAATGATTTTTCCTTCTAATTTCTTTTTCTTTTCTTTGATTTCCTAAATTGGAAAAGGATTTGATTAACCCTTTGCTGAAGGTTAATTTGCTAGCTGTCAATTAATTTGGCAGCCACCTCACTCTCCCCTTAACCAAAAGACTAAAATGCCCATAAACCCAATGCTAAGGTTTTTTCAAAAGCTAGGGGTAAAATGGTCAAATTCCATAACCCCGCTCAATTCCGATAATTATTTTCTCTAAAATATTTCCCACTAAGAAATAAGGTTCTAAACTTACCCATGTGATCAATCTAGCCATCCATCGCATTTTCCGTTGTCGCCGAGCAAAAATTACAAAAATAACATATTTCACATATAAGCTAAATAATACCCCTAGAGTTTAATAAAATCTCCAGAATTGAGAAATTATAGCTCTAATATTTATTTCTAAATATTGGGGTCCACAATTAAATTAATTCATAAATTATAATAAAATAATAAAAATTAGTGCTAATTGCCTTTACTAATCCAAGTTACTAAAGCGGTCATTACAATTATCCCCCCGTTAATAGAATTTCGTCCTCGAAATCTAACCTGAATAGCTCTGGATGTTGAGTCCTCATATCCGACTCCAATTCCCAGGTGGCTTGTTCCACCTTACTATTCCTCCAGAGCACCTTAACCAGTGCAATAGTCTTATTCCGAAGAACTTTTTCCTTTCTATCCAAAATCTGTACCGGTTGCTCTTCATAGGATAAGTCTGGCTGCAGTTCAAGGGCTTCAAAACTCAAGATATGAGTCGGGTCTGACACGTATTTCCTCAACATAGAGATGTGAAATACGTCATGAACAGCTGATAATGCTGGTGGTAAGGCTAGCCGATATGCTACCTGCCCGACCTTCTCGAGTATCTGAAATGGCCCAATGAACTTAGGGCTTAACTTACCCTTCTTCTCGAAGCGCCTAATACCCTTCATTGGTGAAACCCGCAGGAAAACATGTTCCCCTGCCTGAAATGTAACATCTCTGCGCTTCGGATCAGCATAACTTTTCTGCCTGCTTTGAGCAGCAAACATCCGAGCCTTGATCTTGTCAATTGCCTCATTGGTCCTCTGCACTAACTCTGGACCCAAGTACTTCCTTTCTCCTGTTTCGTCCCAATGAATAGGAGAACGACATTTTCTACCATATAACATCTCATAGGGAGTCATCGCTATTGTACTCTGGTAGCTACTGTTGTAGGAGAATTCAATTAAAGGCAAGTACTTACTCCATGAACCTTCAAAGTCCATGACACAGGCTCGCAGTAAGTCTTCCAGTATCTGAATGGTTCTTTCTGACTGACCATCAGTCTGAGGGTGAAAGGTTGTGCTAAACTTTAACTTGGTACCCATAGCCTTCTGAAGACTCACCCAAAACTTTGATGTAAACTTTGGATCCCTATCTGACACAATAGATTTAGGGGCTCCATGGAGACGAACTATCTCCTTCACATACGATTCAGCGTACTGATCCACTGAATATGTAACTTTCACTGGTAGAAAGTGGGCTGATTTTGTGAATCTATCCACTATGACCCATACTGAATCATACATTCCCAAAGTTCTAGGCAATCCAGTTACAACATCCATTGCAATGTCCTCCCACTTCCATTCTGGAAGAACTAAAGGTTGTAGTAACCCTGCCGGCCTCTGATGTTCAGCCTTGATTTGCTGACAAGTTAAACACTTGGACACATAGTCCACCACATCTCTTTTCATCCCATACCACCAAAAGTAGGGTTTCAAATCCTGATACATTTTGGTGGTTCCTGGATGCAATGAATAGGGTGTAGTATGAGCTTCATCCAGTATCTCTTTCTTAAGCTCATCAACATTAGGAACACAAACTCGAGCTTTGTATAACAACATTCCACTATTAAAGACTGAAAAGTCTTTAGGCCGACCAGCCACTACTTCGTCTCGAACCTTAACTAGCTCAGGTTCTTATAGTTGTGCCTTTTTGATTCTCTCCAACAGATTAGATTGGAGTGTCAAATTATGCAATTTCCCAACTACGAACTCAATCCCTGCACTAACCATTTCAGAAGCTAGTTGAGGGGCTATCAAAACCGTGGTACAAACCAGCCCGGGACCTTTTCTGCTTAAAGCATCAGCCACAACATTGGCTCTCCCGGGATGATACAGAATTTCACAATCGTAGTCCTTAACCGATTCCAACCACCTTCTCTGCCTCATATTCAAATCTTTCTGGGTGAAAAAGTATTTAAGACTCTTATGATGAGTATAAATCTCACACTTCTCACCGTAAAGATAATGTCGCCATATCTTTAGAGCAAAAACCACAACAGCAAGCTCTAAGTCATGAGTTGGATAGCGCTGCTCATATTCCTTCAGTTGACGAGAGGCATAGGCTATGACTCTGTCAGCTTGCATCAGAACACATCCCAGACCCTGTCTGGATGCATCACAATAAACCACAAATCTTTCTTGATCTGATGGCAAAGCTAACACCGGAGCTGTTATCAAACGTTGCTTCAACTCCTAAAAGCTTGTTTCACACTTATCTGACCACACAAATTTCTGATTTTTCTTGGTCAATTCGGTTAAGGGCATAGAAATTTTAGAAAATCCTTCGACGAAACATCGATAATACCCTGCTAAGCCGAGAAAACTTCGAACTTCGGTCACAGACTTGGGCCTCGGCCAATTCTTCACTGATTCTACCTTGTTTGGATCAACCATAATTCCATTCTTTCCAACAATATGACCTAAAAAGGACACCTCAGATAACCAGAATTCGCACTTTTTGAACTTGGCATAAATAAACCTAGAAACACTAGTGTCTCCCAAAGATACTGGATTCTATGTCTTTGGCAACTACTTTTGGTTAATCAGGAAATTAACACTAGTAGTTTAGGCAATTTGGAATGGTTCCAAAAAATGTATAGAACTTTCCTTAGACTGAATAAGTACCTTTCCTGCAACTTTAACATTCAGTCCCTTCCTGGTAGACCTAGAGACTTCAGATAGGTTTTTACACTTCTCCAAAATCACTATTCCACCCCCAGAGTAATCACCATCTTATCAGAAAGATTTTCTAGCACAAAGGCAAATTTCGAAATCTGATATGGTGTAGTCTAAGAGTTTTAAACACACCCTTATAGACTAACATATAGTTCCTCTTCTTAATCTTAAGATTTACTTGATTGTCTTCCAATGTTCTTCTCCTGGATTAATCTGATACCTACTCATTACTCCCACTCAACAGCAGGTGTCTGGTCTAAGGCATACAAAAGCATATCTAAGACCTCTCACTGTTGATTTAAGAAATTCTTTCATGGCTTTATCTTTTCTGGAATAGTTGAGACTTTTCCTTAGATAAATAAAATCTATGCCTAAGAAGTTGTGAAGCTTCTATATATTGCCATTAGAAAGAAAATGCTTCAGCATCTTACTAAAGTAAGTTGCTTGCATTAGAGTAAGTAATCACCAGGTATACCATAAGCCATAGGTTTAGATAAACTCAAACCTATAATACTAGGAACAGGAAGTTTGTTAAGTCCATTGAATAGACTTATAAACGAAAATTTCCTTTTATGTCCTTATAATAGGAAACTTTAGGTTACTCCATGTGAATGGATTAAACCATAGTTCTATTGGCTTTCTTCTTAGTTTCTTATCTTAACAATCCATTACTTGTTTAAACTCACAATGGACTTTAATCACTAGTGTCTCCCAAGTCATAAGAAGGTGAGTTCCTAGAAACTCTCCCACTACGACAAGGTACCGTGAATTATGTCGAAGAAAACTAAATGGTATTAATCTCTTTGGTTGTGACAAGACAACAGAGACAGTGGGATCATCATATGTCAACTAAGATGATAGAACACTTTTGGAATCAAGAATTAAATATCTCCTTTATTTGCTACTTTATTTTCAAACTTAGTCATTATCTTAGAAAAGTAGTATTTGTTTGAACAAACACTTTCTTATCTATTGACAATGGGATGGTCCACCCCTAATCACTTAGAACAGCTAACAAACCATGGTTAACAGTTCTAGCTTTTCTAAAGATTTTGATTAGGTCATCCATGAATCTAGTAATGATTTACATTAAGTACCCAACCATTACATCATTCTGAAATTGTATTACCATAGAAGGAATTAGGCAACGACTAGTAACTAATCATCAACATGCAACTCGAAATTTCTGGGGAGGTAAGTTTGGATATAATTCAAAAATCAATTTAATGATCTTTGAACTGCATATCAACTAACTATTTCTCCACCCCCATGAGTTCGCAAGATCTTTAACCACTTACCTTAATGGTTTTAACCATTGCTAGAAATTAATGAAATTTTTCAAACATTTGAAATTTCTTTGCATAAGGTATAATCTAGAGTGATCGTTTTAAGAATACAACGAAAAACTCATATCCACCCCTGAATGTACATCTATCTGCGAATGAGATGAACTACTCTCAGTGGATATAGGCATATTAACTCTTTCCAGAGATTGATCTTGTCAAATTCACTATGAACAAAATACAAATGCCATAGATTAAAAAAAATGGTAGTGTCTTTTGATGACATAGGTTTAGTTACATTAAAGAGTTTTTAGAATAGTGCAAGTGGATCCTGGTCACAGAATACCAAACTCATATTCCATACAGTTTGAATCCATTAATAGAAGATGGATATTGAACACTTGGAAAGTGTAACTGTATTGCTTCCTGGAATGAGTAATTCTATCTTGGACCAGCACTACTAATACAAACTCTAAGTCAGATTTGCCCATACAAGTAGGAGATTTCTAAGATTGAGGATTTATATCAATTGGGAATAGAATTTCGGGATTATAATCATATGGGTCATATAAAATGACATGAAATGATTTATAGACCATTCATCCAATGATATGTTTTGAAGCTAATTCGAAATGAATAAGCTAAGAGAGGATTTAGGATAATTTCGTTTATAAATAAGAATCCAACGATGCTTCGATTAGCGAAAGACAAAGTAATCTTATTTGTGTAATCTTCTTGTTTCATATTGTAAAAATACAAGTCTAAGGTGTCATCAATTGATGAACAGCTAGATGTCGCATATACAATATTTATCTTTCGAGATCTAACACTATTATGTATGTCTAATGGTGAAAATCCACTAGGGATTTATCTCATTAGATAAACAAACATATTGGACCAACAATGAAGATTCGAAATTAAACTACAACTTAATAACAGAAAATAACATGGTTCAATATAAATTCATACACAATTCAGAAATTATAAGCATATAGCAAGTAGGAATGACAAGTGAAAATACTAAAACTTACAATCCTAAATAATTTCCAAGGTTTTTGAACAAACTGATACAGTGTCCCGTTTAGGCGAGAGTCAAAGCATCATCCATTGAATAGAGTTGTCAGCTCATCTAAAATGATAACCATTCTAGCAACCTTTTATTCGATCAAGATTGGAATTCAGCGTTGTCCCGTTTAGGCGAGAGTCAAGGCAATTCTATCTTATGAGCTTCCACCATTGTTTCATAATTAGCAAGTCAAGTATGGTCACCACCATTAGGGTGATCCATACCATACAAAACACTTACAAAGCTACTTATCTTTCGAGATTAAACGGTGCTAACTTGCTAATGAACGTTCCTCCATTAGGGAGGATTACTCACTAAAACAAACGCGGTGTAAAACCCACAATGGAGATCGAATATCTTAATAATAAAGCTCATTATTTAAAAAGAGTTGTATTTTCTTTGATTCTCTTTATTTATTCTATTTATTTTAAATATATATTTATTTAATTAAAATTTCCAATTTAGAATGAAAAATTCTAAATATAAATTTTAATTTAATATTTATAAATTTTACTGAGATGGATATGAAAATAACATGAATTATTTCCATCTCAGTAATAATTTCCAATAAATATTTAGAAAAATATTCAATTTAAGTTGTTACAAAATTAATTTAAATTAATTTACAACTCAAATTTTATTTTCTATAAATATATATATTGCATTTCGAAAAATTAAAGTATTTAAGAATACAATTTTCGAAAAATGCATGTTAAAATAAAAAATAAATCCTGGAAAAATTATTCTAATTTAATGTTGGCCCAAAATTAATTAATAAAATTAATTTACAACAAAAAATATAATTTTCCTATTTAATTAAATATATAAGAAAAATTTCAAATATTTAAGTATGATGATGAAAATCAACTTAAATATTAATTTTCTATTTAATTAAATACACTAGAAAAATACTTCAAGCAGAAATATCATCTATCTAGATTTTTCTTTGACTAATTAATTCAATTTCTAATAATATATTTTAGTACATTTATTTTTAAATTAATCAATTAATGAAAAAGTCATTGATTTAAGTTGGTCCAAAATTAAAATAAATAATTTACAACTTTAATCTATTTTTCAAATAAAATTCGAAATTCCAGCATTTAAGAAATGCAGTTTCGAAATTTGATTAATAAAATAAAGAAAAAATATATTTTGAAAATCATTTAAATTTAGTTGAAAAAATAAATTTCAACTAAAAATAATTTTCTATTTAATTAAGTGTCATGAAAAAGAAATATTTAAGTATCATGATGAAAATCAACTTAGATATTTAATTTTCAAATTAATTAAATGTATTAAATTCAAGAAATAAATAATTAAGTGTAGAGAAGGCTTAATTATTAATTTCTAGTTTAATACTAGGAAAAATATACTT
The DNA here is from genome assembly GCF_029168945.1 of Cannabis sativa. Taxonomy (NCBI): domain Eukaryota; kingdom Viridiplantae; phylum Streptophyta; class Magnoliopsida; order Rosales; family Cannabaceae; genus Cannabis; species Cannabis sativa. Next base: position 25,203,045 of record NC_083605.1, read on the forward strand.
AAAATAAATTGTACCAAATCACAATGTATAATATTTTCCTATTTAATATTAGAAATACTAAGTAGTCTAGAAATAACTATCTAGAAATATCTTATTTGACTAAGTATCTTTTCCACAAAATTTGAAAAAATATCTAATTTAAGTTGTATTAGAAAAAATATAGAACCTAAATATTTTTCAAATTTAAATTTAATTAAATATCAAAAATTAAGTTGTAACCACTTAATTTGAAAATATTCCATTTTAAGTTAATATTCGAAAAGATATTAACTTAAAAAATATCTAAAATATTCCATTTTAAGTTAATATTCGAAAAGATATTAACTTAAAAAATATCTAAAGAATCTTAATAACCAATGCCTAAAATTCCTCAACTTAATTTTGAAATTTTAAATCCAAAAGATATTCAGATTTAAGTTGGTTAGTTGAAGATAACTAAATATCAACTTAAATAGGAATATTTAATGAAAAATTTAAATTAAGCTCCAGAAAGAATCTAGATGGTTATAATTCTATATTTAATTAAATACAAGAAAATACATATAGTTTAGCTTAGAAAAAAAAATTCTTTAAACTATAATTTTCTTAAATTAATTTCAAGATAAATGAAATTAATTATGTTGCTAATCAATTTTATTAGGTTAAACTAGTTTAATTAACCTAGTACAGTTATTCAAATCAGGCAAATGGGCCTTCACAATTGGGGTGGTTCATGTGAGGGGGTGCTGGGTTCAGTATGTCGTACCCACTACTATGGCTCCCAACTATCACACAAGGCCCAAAAGAGAGGAATTTAACCTTAATAAGAACAACTGTTATTAATTGAATAGGCCCAAAAACTAAATGGGCCTAAATAAAATCTATCAAGAACTATGATATTTTATTTAGCAACAACAACCTATATGCATCTATAATAAAATTAAACACACAGGCTCACACAGGCACACTTTGGATGGGTCATATCATGTTGCTAGGTCATACACAGATGAAAGAAGATTGTAAATATACCTGTTACAAATTATTAACTTGACCAAGGGAGCCATCAGATCATTAGATCTGGCAAAAAGTAACCATGGCTATTTGCAATCAAGTAATAATAGGTTTTGAAAACTTACAAACAAGCTAAAACACATACTCCTGCAACAAGGTTAGTTGGATAGTTGGATGTAGGATTTATTTAATTTTAAATTAAATAATTAATTTCGAAATTAAATAATTAATTAAAAAAAATTCGAAAATTTAAAAAAAAATTTGAAATAAAAATTTCGAAATTAAATTAAAATTTAAAATTAAAATTAAACCTACAATTTTGAAAAATTAGGTTTCAACCAACCTAAATATCATTTCAAAATTTACTAACTACTTTTAAAATTTAAATGTTATTTTATAAATAAAACTTAAATAAAAAATTAGAAAAGATAAATGAATATCTTTTTCAGATTTTAAATGTAATTTAAATAAATAAAATAACAAAATTTAAAAGTTAGCAAAATATCTTACATCTTTTTAAAATTACATGATTATAGTTATCTTATTTTAAATTTAAATAAGGTCAAATTATTTAAAAAAGATTTAATTTAAAATATTTTAAATCTGACCTTAAATTTAAAAATAAGATAAGATATAATCAAATTTTAAAATAAGATAGATTATTAAGCAAAAAGATAGATACTAACTATTTTCAATTCAAATTACACTAATATTTTGAATTAAATTTAAAAATTAAATTAATTCAAAATGATAATTAGAATTGAATTAGGAATAGTAATAGTATAAATACAGAACTACACAAAAAATCGAAAGTTAATTCCATGAAAAAGCATGAAAAAATGAAGAAAAACGAAAAAATTATGAGCTGTACGGACAGTTTTCGCGATCGCAGGAAAATTTCAGCACAACTCCGATTTTTTCGAATATTCAAAAAATCATAACTAATTCAAATTAAATCGAAATTGAGTTCTGTAAAAAAGTAACTTGCTTAATTTTTTCCGCACTATCCAATAAAAATAATTCCAGAAACAGAGATTCAATTAGTTTTAACGATAATTCACAAACACCAATCAATCATCAAATAACACTCAATACAACATGATACCATCCAAAAACAAACAAACAGTCGTTTTAAAGTCCAAATTTCTTGCAAGTAAATCAATTACCATAGCTCTGAGGCCAGTTGTTGGAAATTATTTTACCAGGGTCTTAGATCTACTCACAAGTATGTTGATTAACACCCTAAATATGAACTTTCTAAAACGATAAAATAAACACATATAAAGTTTAGGAAACCTTACATTGGGTGCAGCAGAATATAATGACTCCTTCCGTTCAGATATCTAGCCCTTGATTCCTTTCTGCAGCAGAGCATTATCAATATCTGAACCTGGATCTCTTTCTCTGAATCTTTGATGCTGAAACTCCTTTGCTGATGATCTTTCTTCACGATCTTCCTCACTATGATTGAGGTATCACTTGCTGTGTGTGGGCACTACTCATACACTAAGAATTTCGAAATCTCAATGAGGAAGAGAAAGAGAGTGGATTCGGCCAAAGATAGGGAGAGAGAAGGCTCAGGTTTTTCTCTGAAGGAAAAATAGAAAATTTAAGTGTAATTTTCCTGAAGCCTTCACTATCTATTTATAGCATTCACTAGGATTAGGTTTGAATTATTTGGAATTAAAATAATGAAAATATCAGTTTAAATTACCTAAAAAAGTGGCTGGCCATGCTTAGTGGATTTGGGCCTCACTTTTTGCAATTTTGCAGTTTTACCTTTTCTGCATCTGATTTTCTCCAAAACGCCAATTTTCTAATTCAACCATTTAAATGCCAATTCTAACTATTTAATAACAATAAATAATTATTAAATAATATTTTCATTTATCATATTTATTAATTGAACCATACAAAGTATCATAATTAACAAATATGCCCCTATTAACTCTTTCTTTACAATTTCGCCCTTACTTAGTGAAAAATTCACAAATAGACATAGTCTAATTTGAGAATTATAATTGATTAATCAAAACCAATTACATGAGTCTTACAAGCAATATTATCTCAACTAGTGCGGGGACCATGGGTCTATATAACCGAGCTTCCAATAAGTAGATCAAGAATTTAGCACTAAAATTCACTAACTTATTAATTCTTCGTTGAATCCACGCATAGAACTTAGAATTGCACTCTCAGTATGTAGAATGCTCTATATGTTCCACCATATAGACACATCATTAGTTATCCATTGTTATAATCCTAATGTGATCAATTATCCTCTATATGAATGATCTACACTGTAAAGGGATTAGATTACCGTAACACCCTACAATGTATTTTATCCTTAAAACACTTGACCCCGTATAAGTGATATTTCAGCTTATGTGAAATGAGTACTCCACCATTTATGTTCGTTTGGTCAAGCTCGAAGGAGATCATCCTTTGCTTACTATTCGCCAGATAGAAGCTATAGATTCCATGTTTATGCTAGCGCTCCCACTCAATTGCACTACCGTGTTCCCAAAATGTACGTATCACCCTGACCTAAAAGTAGGCTTAACTAACAAATCAAAGAACCCGTATAGCCTTTCAAGATTGAGCCTAATCATAACAGGATTAAGATCATTTGATCTAGGATCAACTAGGCGATATTGACTTGAATAGATATTACGGTAACTTTAATAAAGCTAAGTCAAAGTTCAATATCGGTCCCTTCCGATGCATACTCCATGCATCCAACCTGAGCTTTACTTTAACCAATGCTCTGGAAAGAACATAGCACTTCTCCAAATGCAAGTAAACTCTGTTGTAGATTATCATATCAGTAAAACCCTATGTCTGATAAATCTAGGAATCTTTATTCACATAGTCATGTTTACTTTCCAATGTGTCGATTTTCGCACAATAAACAGGATCAAGTATGTGAAAAGGGTTTCAGATGAATTTATACATTATGTACATATAATCATGAAATAAATCATGTGAACCATGCAACATTAAATGTTATTTCTGATCTATATTAAAAAGTAAATCTGATTATATTGAAATGAGTTTTATTTAGGGCATAAAACCCAACAGTTGCAGTCGATACTTTGGTGAATGGATCAGCTAAGTTATCTTTAATGTCCACTTTCTCCACTAGTACGTCCCCTCTTGCCACATATTCTTTGATGATGTGGTATTTCCTCTCTATGTGTTTGTTTCTCTTGTGGCTTCGAGACTCTTTATTATTAGCTGTAGCACCAGTGTTATCACAAAGTATAACCAGTGGTTTCTCCATTCCAGGAACAACACCAAGTCCTGCGAAGAACTTTCTAAGCCAGACAAGTTCCTTTGAAGCCTCTGCAATAGCTATGTATTCGGCCTCAATGGTAGAGTCTGAAATTGCGGTTTGTTTAGCACTTCTCCAAACCACTGCTCTACCCCCAAGAGTAAACACCATCCCAGATGTAGACTTTCTGTCATCAAGACAAGCCTAGAAATCTAAGCACCACCCTTGTAGACTAACACACGATCCCTAGTACTTTTTAAATATTTCAGAATATGTTTAACTGCAGTCCAATGTTCCTCTCCTGGGTTTGTCTGATACCTGCTCATAATTCCTACCGCATAGCATATGTAAGGTCTAGTGCATAACATTGCATACATTAGACTCTCAACTGTTGAAGCATAAGGAACCCTTCTCATCTCCTCTATCTCTTGAGGATCAGTGGGACACTATTCCTTAGATAGACGGATACCAAATCTAGAAGGCATTTGTGCCCCTTTGGCATTGGTCATTGAGAATCTCTCTAAAACCTTATCAATGTAAGATGTTTAAGAGAGAGCAAGAAATCTGTTCTTCCGGTTTCCGATGAAGCAGCTTCACCCAAATCTTTAATTTCGAATTTAGTGTCAAGCCATTCCTTGATGTGAGTCATTTTCTTGATATTGTTGCCAATAATCAAAATGTCATCAACATAAAGGACCAGGAATACTACCACTTGGTTATCCTTGAGTTGGTAAACACAAGGTTCATCTTCATTCTGAAGAAAGCCGTAGGTTTTGATGATTTCATCAAACCTTTTGTTCCAAGAGTGAGAAGCTTGCTTAAGTCCATAAATGGACCTATTGAGTTTGCAAACTTTCTTCTCCTGCACTGGAAGAACATAGCCTTCTCGTTGCTCCATATAGATGGTTTCTTCAAGAATTCCGTTAAGGAAAGCTGTCTTGACATCCATTTGCCAAATTTAATAATCGAAAGTGGCAGTTATGGAGAAAAGAATTCGAATAGATTTGAGCATGGCGACCGGACTAAAAGTTTCCTCATAGTCCACACCTTCTCTTTGGGTCGACCAGTCTAGCTTTGAAAGTTTTGACTTCGCCTCCAGCACCACTTTTCTTCTTATAGACCCATTTACATCCAATTGGACGATAATCATCAGGTGCGTCTACATATTCCCAGACTTTGTTCTTTTTCATGGAATCCATTTCTAAATCCATGCCGGCTGACCATTGTTTTTGTTCCGAACTTGCCATTGCCTGTTTATAGGTTAATGGATCGTCATCAATACCGTCACCAACGACCATATTGACTTCACCATCCAAGCCATAACGAGATGGTTTTGTGGAAACGCTCCCACTATGACGAGGAGTCGTGATCTTCTGAACATGAACATTAGTGGTAGATTTCTTGGTTGTATCAACTTGCAAAGGTTCAACCGAGGAAGTGGGATTATCCTCTACTTGAGTAGAAGAGGATGGAACATTAGAAGGAGTTATATCTGAAAGCATTTCCTCCAATACTACTTTGCTTTGTGGTTTGAAATTCTTAATATAGTCATCTTCAAGGAAAGTGGCTTTTGTAGAAACGAACACTTTATCATCCTTGCGACTATAAAATAGTCCACCCTAGTCTCCTTAGAATTTCCAACAAACATGCAAACCTCAGTTAATTTTTCAAGTTTGCCATCTTTCTTTCTTATGAGATGAGCAGCGCACCCCCAGATTCTGTAATGGCGTAAACTAGGTATACGACCATTCCACAATTCTAAAGGTGTCTTAAGGACTAATTTAGATGGAACAACATTCAAAATGTCAGTTGCCATCTGAATAGCATATTCCCAGAAGGACGTAGGTAGAGTTGAGTAGCTAAGCATGGACCTAACCATTTCCAAAAGCATGCGATTTCTTCTTTCTGCAACTCCATTTTGCTGTGGAGTGCTAGGGGCAGTCAATTGGGATTCAATGCCAAGTTCAATTAAATGATCTTTGAACTGCATATCCATATATTCTCCACCCCTATCAGTTCGCAAGATCTTTAAGGTTTTACCCAATTGGTTTTGAGCCAATCCTAGAAATTCCTGAAACTTTTCAAACGTTTTAGATTTCTTATGCATAAGGTAAATGTGACCATATCTAGAGTAATCGTGAATGAAAGTGACAAAGTACTCATAACCACCTCTAGCTTTGACATTCAGTGGTCCACAAAGATCTGAATGTACTATGCCTAGTGGTTCCTTGGCACGCTCTCCCTTTGCAGAGAAAGAACGTTTTGTCATTTTTCCTTCTAGGCAAGATTCACAAACGGTAATTCACCTAAGGTGACATTTTTCAATGGACCACCTTTGGTTAACCTGTGAAGTCTATCACAGCCTATATTACCAAGACGTAAGTGCCATAGATATGTTTCATCTTCATTATCGATCTTTTGCTTTTTGTGGTTTCTAGGTTTAGCTACTTTAAACAGTTTGTTATGAAGCGCAAATGGTTCTTTTGGTCTTAGAACATAAAGCCCCTGTTCCATAGATGCAACACAAATTTGAATGTCATTTTGAGAAACGATAGAACCATAACTCAAAAAATCTAATTTGTATTGTTGCAGCTGTAAGCATGAAACAGAAATCAAGTTTCTACTAAAATTTGGAATGAATAAGACATTGTCTAATTCCAAAATTCTATTCTGAAACTTGAGTTTGGCTTTTCCTCTAGCTCTAACCGATACCATTTGTCATTCCCAACTTTAAGTTTCAACTCTCTGGATTTCAAATAATTCCAATTTTCAAGCAATTGCAATGAACAACTGACATGGTTTGTAGATCCAAAATCAAGAATCCAGATGGATTTATCATTCTTTAAAACACATGATTCAAAAACTAAAGCATCATTGCTTAACCGTTTTCGGATTGTTCTTATTGTTGGTTCAATCTGTTGTGAAGGATAATCTGAGGAAGCAGAATCACTTTCTCTATTCTTCTCAACTGAGCCTGAAGTAGTAGGATTGTCGGAGGAATGAACTGTTGGAATTTGTTTTACCAGTATCTAGATGTTCTACCATGTATATTATTTAACATCCTAAATATGAATTTCTAAAACAATGTAAATAAACACATATAAAGTTTCAGAAACCTTACAGTGGGTGCAACGGAATAATAATGGCTCCTTCCACTCAGATCTCTAATCCTTGTATCATGTCTGTAGCAGAGTATCACCAAGATGTGAGCCCGAATGTCCTTCTCTTGAATCTGGATTCTTCACAGCCTTACACACTATGATTGAGTACCACTTGATGTCTGTGGGCACTTACTCAATCACTAAAGGGTATGAAAATATGAAGAGAGAAAGAGAAGAAGAGTGGTTCGAAAATAGAAGGAGTGATGGCTCAGGAAATTTTGACTGAAGGCTTGAATTACATCATCTTTTAGTGTGAGCCATCACTATCTATTTATAGGCAACAACCTAGGTTTAGGTTAAAATTTATTAGGCATTAAAATATTGAAAAAATCAAATGGAAATTCCCTCATAAGTGGCCGACCATAGGATGTCGGTCCCACTTTGGAATTTTGCCGTTTTTTTAACAATTTTTCCTTATTTTCTCAAAAGTGCTATTTTTCCAATTTTAACCACTTAAATGCCAAAACTGCTTATTTAATAATTAAAATTAATTATCAAAAAAATTGTCATTTAATATATTTACTAATTAGACTTAATAAAGTCTCTTAATTAATAAATAAACCCTAGAATCTCTTTTCTTCACAATTAAGCTCTTGCTTAGTGAAAATTCATAAACTAGACATAGTCTAATTTTAGAATTATAATTGATTAATTAAAATCAATTATATGAGTCTTACAAGCAGTATGGTCTCGACTAGTATGGGGACCATGACTCTATACAACCGAGCTTCCAATAAGCAGAACTAGAATTTACCAAGTAAATTCCATAACTTATTAATGTTAGAAATATTTTTACCAGGATCTTAGATCTACTCACAAGTATGTTGTTTAACACCCTAAATATGAACTATCTAAAACGATAAAATAAACACATATAAAGTTAAGAAAACCTTACATTGATGCAGCGGAATTAATGTCTCCTTCCACTCAGATCTCTAACCATTGTATCCTTTCTGTCGCAGAGTATTATCAAGATCTGAGCCCGAATGTCCTTCTCTTTGTTTGTGATCCTTCACAGTCTTCCAATCTATGATTGAGTTACCACTTGCTGTGTGTGGGCACTTACTCTATCACTAGGGTTCGAAATTTTGTAGAAGAAAAGAGAGAGAGGGGTTTCGGCCAAGGTATAGAAAGAGGAAGGCTCAGTTTTTTCTGAAGAGAGAATTTTCTGACAGAAAAGATTATTCAAAGTTATGATTTTGACTGAGCCATCACTTTCTGTTTATAGGCAACTACTAGGTTTAGGTTAGGAATTATTTGGCATTAAAATATTGAAAATATCAATTCGAAATACCACATAAGGTGGCCGGTCAAGGTGTAAGTAATGGGCCCCACTTGATTTTGCAGTTTTAACAAATTCTATTTCTATTTTCTCAAAAACGCCAATTTTTTAATTCTAACCTTTTAAATGCCAAAACTAATTATTTAATAACTAAAATAGATTATTAAATAATATTGTCATTTAATTTAATTATTAACTAGACATATAAAGTCCATTAATAAATAAATAAACCTAGAATCTCTTTTCTTTACAATTTCGCCCCTGCTTAGTGAAGATTCACAAATTAGACATAGTCTAACTTTAGAATTATAATTGATTAATCACAAATCAATTAATGAGTCTTACAAGCAGTATGTTCTCAACTAGAATGTGGACCATGGATCTATATGCTGAGCTTCCACTCTTAGAACTTAGAATTGCACTCTCAAACTTATATAGAGCATATTATATGTTCCACGATGTAGATATGCTATCTCATTTAACCATTGTTATAATCTTATTGTGATCAAAGATCCTCTATACAGATGATTTACATCGAGATGGGATAATTTTTACCGTTCTCACCCCTCAATGTATTTTGCCCCTTAAAACACTTAGCTATCTGTAAATGGTGTTTAGTGATCTAAGAATTAGTCACTTAAACAAGAGCTCATCCATTTACTTCTATTTGCTAAGCGCGAAGGGAATCATCACTTGACTTCTATACACCAGTAGAAGCTATAGATTCCATATTTATGTTCAGCACTCCCACTCAATCATACTATCATGTTCCCAAAATATACGTATCACCCTGACCCAAAAGTAGGCTTAACTAATAAATCAAAGAACATGAATAGTACTCCTAAGTTGAGCCTAAGCATATCAGGATTTAGATTCTTTTAATCTTTAGGTCAACTACTGATATTGACTTGGAAAGATATAACGGTAAGTTTCTAATATCTTAACTAAGTTGCAATATCGGTCCAGTCCAATGTATACTCCATACATTCGAAACTAGTATACTTTTGATTCATATGATCACAATCACATTCCACTGTGTTGACGATACTGTAATTGTGAATAAACATATGATCTGGATTTAACTGATTTTGTGTGTAAATGTAATAAACATATTAAACCATTAGCATGTAAAATTCATGCAAACATAAATCACTTCAAATTTCTTATATTGATAACTAATCAGATTGTAAAGAGTTTTATTTAGGGCATAAAACCCAACAATTAATTCCTTATTGCATCCACCATAGAACTTGGAATTGCACTGTCAGTCATATAGAACGCTCTATATGTTCCACGATATAGATACACTATAAATATTTAACCATCCTTCTAATCACAATAATCAAAGATCCTCTATAGATGATTTACACCAAGTAGGGATAAATTTACTGTTTCATCCCTCAATGTATTTTATCCTTAAAACACTTAGCTTCCTATAAATGATATTTTAGTGAGCTAATATAATCACTGAAACAAGAGCTCTTCCATTTATCTCTATTAAGCCAAGCTCGAAGGAAATCATCGTTTCACTTCGATGTCCAGATAGAAGCTATAGATTCCAAAGTTATGTTTAGCGCTCCCCCTCAATTGCACTATCATGTTCCCAAAATGTACATATTACCCTGACCAAAAAGTAGGTTTAACAGTTCTGAGATTGAACCTAAGCATGTCAGGATTAAGATCTTATGATTTAAGATCAACCAGTGATATTGACTTAGAAAGATACAACGGTAAGATTATAACATCTTTACCAAGATCAATATCGGTCCCAGTCCAATGTATACTCCATACATCCGATACAGGTAAACTTTGCCAATACCCTAGAAAGGACATAACACTTATCCAAGGTGTAAGTATACCTATCGTTGATTATCATGCCAGTCTAAATCCAGTGAATTGACAAATCAGGGAATTAGACTTTTTGAACATATAATCATGATTATATTCCACTGTGGTAACAATACTATAATTATGAACAAATACATATGTTTTGGACTTAATAGAATTTATACATTAAATATAATCATGAAATAAATCATGTGTACCATGCAACATAAAATACGATTTCTGATCTTTATTAATTAGTAAATCTGGTTATATTGAAATGAGTTTTATTTAGGGCACAAAACCCAACATGAACTCTCTGCTCTTCAGATAAAACAATTCCCAGCTTAGCTGCTTTCTGGAATTTCATGTTCATCATGAGCAAGTGTGAAGTGTTACTCTGACCAGGAGTCATCTTCACACTTTGAAGTTCATTCCTAGAGGCATATTCTAGATGAGGATTGGGGTGTGGGTTGTACATTTTGATACTACAAAAATCAATAAATAGAACTAAATTATTGGTTCAATAAATTCATACACAAGTTCAGAAAATAACAAGTAAAGCAAATATGTTTGCAAAAATACCCAAAACTAAATATATGTATTATTTTCCAAGGTTTCCAACATAATGAAATACAGTGTCCCAGTAGACGAGAGTCAAAGATAACATTAGTTGAATAGAGTAATCAGGTCATCTAAAATGGACACCATTTTAGCAACCTTTTATTCGATCAAAATGAGAATCCAACGTTGTCACGGGGTTATTCTCATTTTATGAGCTTCCACCATTGTTTCATGTTCTGTAAATTTATCTCTAAGTTGTCACCGTAGGGGGAGAGTCTAATAGAGACGAAAACTTACAAAACACTTATCATGTGAGATCTTACGGTGTTAAATGCTTTCAACGAATAACCATCCATAAGGCGGAAGAAGTCTAGCGTCTCGAGGTTATATTGAAAAGATTTAACTATTGTAAGACCAACAATGGAGATCGAATATCTCTTGATTAAAACTCATTATTTAAAATAATGTATTTTTAATTAATCTTTTATTTAATCCATATATTTTAATAATGAAAATTACTTAATTTAAAGTTGGTCCAAAATTAATTTTCAACTTTAATTTTATTTTCAACATTTAATTTTTGAAAGTTATATATAAATATATAAAATTCGAAAAATAAATAAATAAATTATAATATAATAAAATAAATATTTGAATATCTAATTTAAGCTATTCTAAAATAACAAAAATTTCAACTTTAATAATTTTCAAAAATTTAATTAAAAAACAAATTAAGTTACTAACCACTTAATTTGAAAAATATTCCATTTTAAACTGGTCTAAAATTAACAAATTTTCAACTTAAAAAAGAATCTTCCAATAACTAATTTCCTAGAATATCTCAACTTAATTATGAATTTAAAAAATATTCAAATTCAAGTTGATCCAAAATTAGTTATAAATAACTAATTTTCAATTTAAATATATTTTAATGAAATATTAAATAATTAAGTTTCTAGAGGAATCTAATTAGTTATTAATTGTTTATTTAATTAAATATAGAAAAATACATTTAGTTTATCTTGAATTTGAATTTCATTAAACTAAGTGTGTTTTTCTAAATTAATTTCAAAATAATCAAATGAAAAATTAATTTCATATATTTCAAAATTAATTATGTTGCTAATCAATTTTATTAGGTTAAACTAGTTTAATTAACCTAGTACAGTTATTCAAATCAAGCAAATGGGTCTTCACAGTTGGGGTTGTTCATGTGAGGGAGGGCTGGGTTCAGTATGTCGTACCCACTGCTATGGCCCCCTAACTCTCACACAAGGCCCAAAAGAGAAGAATTTAACCTTAAAATGAACAACTATTATTAATTGAATAGGCCCAAATACTAATTGGGCCTAAATAAAATCTATCAAGATGTGATAATTTTATTTAGCAACCTAGTCCATTTTAATTACAAAAATTAAATGGGCTACCTATTTGCATCTAAGCCCAAAGCAAACATATAGGCTCACACAGGCACACTGATTTGGATAGATCTTATCATGTTACTAGGTTTATACACATATGAAAGAAGATTGTAAAATTTATCTGTTACAAATTATTTATTTGACCTATTGACAATTGAACCATTGGTTAAAATCAGATCATTGGATTTGTCAGCAAGTTAACCATGACAATTTAAATCAAACAATAACAGGTTTTTATAAAACTTGTTTTAATAATAAACAACATAAAACACACACATGTAACCCATTGGATAGTTGGATACACGATTTATTTAATTTAAAATTATTTAATTAATTTATTAATTTCGAAAAAAAATAATTAAATAAAATAAATATTTTTTTTTTCTTTTCGGAATAAAATTTAAATTAAATTAATTTTTTTTTTAAAATTAAACCTATAAATTTGAAAAATTAGGTTTCAACTAACCTAAATATCTATTTCAAAAAAAAAATGCTAACAACTTTTCAAATTTCATGTTATTAAAATAAAATTAAATATTCAATAAAATAAAATCATAAATAAATATCATTTTTCTAATTTTACAATTTAATTTAAATAAAATAACAAAATTTAAAAGTTATCAAAATATCTTATTTCAATTTAAAATTTCATGATTAAAATAATCTTATTTTAAATTTCAAATACGGATATTTTATTAAAAAAAATTTAAATAATTTAAAATATTAAATATCTGACCTTAAATTTAAAAATAAGATAAAATAATCAAATTTTAAAAATAAGATAACAAACTAAGCAAAAAGATAAATTTTTACCTATTTTCAAGCTTCAAATTTCACTAATATCTTAAATTAATTTTTTAAAAAATAATTTATTTAATACTTATAATTAGATTTGAAATATGAAAAACAAAAATCTAAATACAAAATTACACAAAAAATTCAAAATTAATTCCATGAAAAAGCATGAAAAAATGAAAAAAAAAATGAAAAAATTTTGGATTAGGCTCGGATGGTATGCAATGCATACCATTACCATCCGCACGCGGAGCAAGGGTGCACCGTCGAGATTTGCCACACACGGATCCTGCACTGCATAGCAGGATTTTCGCACACGGAATGGGGATCTTCAGACCCGCATGTGCGTGTTCCTTTGGACAGGAGGTTGTCCTAATGCGCGTGCACACTGGTGATCACCCGTGTCCGCGCGCGCACGTGATGTGTACATGATTTCATATTTTTTTTTTTCAAATTTTCAAAAAATCATAACTAATTCAAATAAAATCAAAATTGAGTTCTGTACAAAAGTAAATTGCTTAATTTTTTCCATACTATCCAATAAAAATAATTCCAGAACAAAAATCCAATTATTTTTTATAAAAATTTTGCAAACAGCAATCAATCATCAATAAACACATAAATCAACATGAATCACATCCAAATCACACATACACCATTTTAAATCCATATTACTTGAAAACAAATCAATTACCATGGCTCTGAGGCCAGTTGTTGGAATTATATTTTACCAGGATCTAGATTTACTAAAAAGTATGTTTTTAACATCCTAATATAAATTTCTAAAACGGTGAAAATAAACACATAAAAAGTATGAGAAACCTTACACTGATTGCAGTAGAATTAAATGACTCCTCTCACTCAGATCTCTAACCCTTGTGTCCTTTCTGTAGCAGAGTATCACCAAGATCTGAGCCCGAATCTCCTTGTTGATTGGATTCTTCAAAGTCTTACATACTATGATTGAGGACTCACTTGATGTGTGTGGGCATGCACTCAATCACTAATGGCTGAATTTGGTTTGTGAAGAATGGCTATGTTATTTTGAAAATTGAAGAGAAGAAAGGAAGAGGTCTCATCAAACCTAGAGAGAAAGCTAGGTTTTTAGTTTTGGAGGCATTAGTTGAATGATGAGACCTTAGCTATCCTTTTATACTAATTTCCATAGGGTTAGGGTTGATTTATTTTGGAATAAAAAATTTATAAAATAGAGTGAAAACCCCCTTTGATGGTGGGCCACTTAATGGGCTCCACAATGGTTTGGGTTTTGTCATTTTTCTCAACTATTTTATCGATTTTTCACAAGTACTACTATTTACAATTTCAACCCTATAAATGCCAAAACTATTTATTTATTAATTAAAATAATAATCAAATAAAATTATCATTTATAATATTTATTAATTAGACTCCACGAAGTCTCTTAAATAATAAATTAACCCTAAAATACCATTTCTTCACAATTAAGTCATAACATAGTGAAAATTCATAAACTAGACATAGTCTAATTTTAGAATTAAAATTAATTAATTAAAATCAATTAACTGAGTCTTACAAGCAGTTTGTCTCAACTAGTATGGGGACCATGGGCCTATATAACCGAGCTTCCAATAAGCAGATCTAGAATTTACCAAGTAAATTCACTAACTTATTAATTCCTCGTTGAACCACTATAGAACTTGGAATTGTACTCTCAGTTATATAGAACGCTCTATATGTTCCATGATATAGATATGCTATTAATTATTGATTGTTATAATCCCAATAATCAATGATCCTCTATAGATGATTTACATTGCATAGGGACAAAATTACAGTTACACCCTTTAAATGTATTTTATCATTTAAACACTTAGCGACCTATAAATGATATTTTAGTGAACTAATATAATCACTAAAATGAGCGCTCTATCATTTATCTCTATTTAGCCAAGCTTGAATGAAATTATTATTTCACTTCTATGTCCAGATAGAAGCTATAGATTCCATATCTATGATTAGTGCTCCCACTCAATCGTAATACTGTGTTCCCAAAATGTACGTATCACCCAGACCAAAAGTTAGGCTTAACTAACAAATCAAAGAACACAAATAACACTCTTGAGATCGAACCTAACCATCTCAGGATTGAGATCATTTGATTTAGGATTAACTAATTTGAATTGAATAGATATTACGGTAAGATTATCATATCTAATTCAAGTTCAATATCAGTCCCTTCCGATGCATACTCCATACATCCAACCCAAGCTTACTTTAACCAATGCCTTGAAAAGGACATAGCACTTATCATATGAGTTAAACCATGTGTACTAATAAATCTAGGAATACATTTAATCACACAATCTTGATTACTTTCCACTGTGTTGACAACACAATAAACAAGAATATCAGTGTGATAAGCGTTTGGATGAATTTATTAATCAAATAAGTAAATAGATGATCACATGAACCAAATAACACATTAAACAAGTAATGAAATTAAATCTGTTTCTTTATTAATATTTGAATATAGAAGATTACATTAAAATAGAATTTATTTAGGGCATAAAGCCCAACACAACGTACCAGCAACTTGTCAACAAGATGTTTGCTGACCAAATTGACTGCAACGTGGAGGTATATGTCGACAACATGTTAGTAAAGACCAAGAAAGCCAAGGATCTAATCCAGGATCTGGGCGAGATGTTTTCTACCCTCCGCAAATATCGAATGATGTTGAATCCGTTGTAGTCCGTATTTTGTGTGTCCTTTAGAAAATTCCTTGGATTCATGGTAAATGAGAGAGGCAGAGAAGCAAACCCTAAAAAGATTAATAGACATGGAGTCACCCAAGAACAGGAAGGAGGTGCAGTGTCTAACTGGGAGAGTTGCAGCCATGAATAGGTTTATATCAAGGTCCATTGATAAATGTCTCCCATTCTTTGATACCCTCAAGGGAAATAAACAATTTTCTTTGGGCCTTCACAAGCTTAAAGGAACATCTGGGAAATCAACCTTTGTTGGCTAAACTATAAAAGGGCAAGAAGTTGTACATATATCTGGCAGTTTCCGAACACGCTCTAAGTGCCGCCCTCGCACGAGGGGAAGGGAAGTGTTGACTTTGCCTTTAGCCAACGACAATGAGTCTTTTTAATAAGCGATAAACGATATGTCGTAATGAAAATATATATAAGAAAGCAATAATAAGACACAGGAATTTTATAGAGGTTCAGCCCCAGTTCGGTAATAGCCTAATCCTCGTTATTTGTATTGACTTAAGAACAAGGAAGAAGTTTCCTTTTCTTATAGATCTTACAACAGTATCTCTGAATATATAATTCTTAGATAATAATATTGCCTTAGCTTAACTGCGTATCGGCTTATAAATTTTTCGGTCCTTTGCCCAGTGAACATTCCTCAATATTTATAGTGCTGGGAAACTTGAGGAGGAAGAGTTTCCTCTCTCATTACAATGCGCATAAACAGAATGATCGTGTGATCAATGCTGAATGCAAAGATCGTGGGATTAAGGCTGAATACACTGATAGTGGGATCGTGTGTATGCTACATCCACGTAAGTTGATCCTTCAGTTGTAGGGACTGAGCTGATGACTCATGATGCAAAAGCTTAATTCGCTAAGTGTTGATTTCCCTACACGACTCGTTGAATATTTCATTCTGGATGTGCCAGCGAGGCATCCTGCTCGGCCTATCGTTCTGAGCAGATGCTCCAAGTGGACTCCACGTGTCACCATTCTCGTGATGCGACGTCTGAGTGCCAAATTTGGGATAACATTTGCCCCCAAGTCTGTACGGGACCTTTGAGGTTGTGTGTAGACTTATTTCAAGCTGGCTTTGCCTTTGGATGGGGACACGTGTCGAGCATGACTGTTCGAGACTCAATGTGAAGTTGACTAGGTGTCCCTTCAGTTTTCGGCTAATTAATGCACTCACAATTAATATTTTGAAAATCTGAATTTCTCTCTCCACGGCTAACGGTTGCACTTGATTACTTTTGATTTCCCATATTCGCTTTTCAGGCAGGAAGTCGAGGTGTCTAAGGTTCCTTTGGATACAGTTCCCCCTTTGCCTATAAATACTTACTGGCACATAACCTATTTTATCACCCTTCATTGTTAAGTAAACTCCAGAGCGAAAAGAGAGTTTTCTGGCTTCAAAGTTGCTAAAGTGCCTTCAGATGATTGCTGGTTTGCTTGACCTCAGACATTCGAATCTTTGAGTAAGTTTCTGATTCCCTTTATGCTTTTCTTTGCATGTTTACGCTTTGAATGCAACTATGCTGTAGGAAGAATGCTTAGGGAAACCTAGGGTTAGAAACTTCTGCGACTCCTCTTTTCCATGTCTTCATGTGGGCTTTCAGCCGTAGAGCTTATTTTTGAACCGCATTGTGTCTGTCTTCCATCTTGCTTATTCTAAGCTTCATGAACTTTTTTGCCCTAACTCAAGAAAACTTTCTGACTTCTTGAGTTTTGACTTTTCTTTAAACATAGTCGTTCTTTAATCTGTTGAGTACTCCTCGTCGGCATATTTTCTTGTTTTTCGTTTGATACTCCGTCCAACACTCATCTTGTGTGTTGTCTTTTGTAGATGAACCTAGGTGAGTCTTGGGAACTCGGGCATCAGATCGACCAGGATTTGCTTTAACTTCTGCACGAGGTTCATCCTCGTCTTCGTGCTAGTCCCCCTTCTAGCGAAGGAAACTCTTCTGACCCCGTACCCAGCCATAGGATGATGGCTCGTACGAAGAAAACCACGCGTCTGGCTGACGCTTCTGATCCTCAAGTGGCTCGGCTTGCCACTCTGCCCGACGCCAAACAGGATTCGGCCGTCCCGATGAAGGAGGACCGTGAGGGGGACGCTGAGGTCCAGAAGGTTGAGGAGCTGGACGAGGTGCGTCCGGACAGTCCTTCCGAGGCGGAGGGAGAGGAAGAGGTTGAACCCCCTAACTTCGGGGAGTACAACGAGGCTGGGCAGCCAGTAGATGATGACGGAGATGTCCTGGTTGAGGGCGTGGACTACGTCAGTGAGGAGCTTGCTGAGGCGGTTCCTCATAGGAGGCAGGGTGCCTTAGGCGCCAGGTGGGTAAGTCCTCCGTACAAGATTTTGGAGGCACGCCTCCAAACTCTTGACCAAGACGGGTACCTGGGCGAGCTAGATTGCTACATTCCCGCCCATGACAATCGCGCCACAAATCCTAATAAGGGAATGTGCACCTGGTCAGGGGCTCACGGTTAGCAAGGGACGCTGATGCCCTTGCACAAGTACTTCAGGGATGTGGCAGACTTCTTTGGCCTCTGCCCGGCCCAAATTACTCCAAAGGGCATTAAGTATTTGTCCGCTCTCTTCGTCCTCTACGCTTCCCAAGGATGGGATACTCCGTCCCCCACGAGGTCGCCTGGTTCTTTGACCTGAAGTCTACCCACAAGCAAGGCAGGTCGGGGTACTTCTACTTCTCTCAGCTAGGCTTCAAGTGGTTGAGCGGCACGGATGAAAAGGCCATCAGCAAAATAGGGCATTTTGTTGATGAGTACTTCATGGTGAAGGATTCGAGTATCACCCAAACTCGGTTTCAGCAAATTTCGACATATCACCGTCCTCCCCTCACCCTTGCTCTTAGGGATAGAGCTCAAAAACTTGCCCGGTTGCCGGAGGAAGACAAGAATATCATCCAGTTGACCTCCGATGATAATCTGGTCAAGTATGGGCCTTACCCTGAGGACTTTTCTCCTAAGTCCGTGGTGGGGAAGAAGAGGAAATCCGGTGCTAGTCGGCCTGAACGAGCTCATCCGGAGAATGAGTTGATTCAACTGAAGCGAGAGGCTAAGTTGAAGGGAGGTGTCAGGGCCAAGCAGTACGCTCATGAGCCTTTGGATCCTAAGGATGAGGCTGAGGCTGAGGCTGAACAGGTGACCCCATTGAAGAGGAAGAAGAAACTCCCGGCCATACCCAGGCCTGTTGAACATGCAATTTGCATAAGGGAGCCTATTTCACCTGTTCGGCCATCTCACCCCTTGGCTGGAAAAGGGAAGGCTGTCATGTCTGAAATAAAATCGATGTCAGGTGATGATGGACTTCTGAATCTCTGTGCGGGCGATCACCTTGCATTTTTCTTTACTTTTGACCTTCTTGACTTTCATGCCTTGTGTTTTCTGATGGTTGTTTTCTAACCACACTATTTTTGTTTTGTGTAGACATGTCTCGGCAGATGCTAGATGCTCTAAGGAAGAGAATGGGCGGAAGCTCTAGCGCCTCTCCTCCAGCTAAAAAGTCTAAGGGCGGTGAGGGGTCCTCGGAGAAGAGACCTTCTAAAGAGGTCATTGACCTTTCCGAGGAGCTGACTGCTGCAAACCCTTCTACCCCCAAATCTGCCAAGTCCAAGGAGTCTAGACCACCAACTGCTGGGTCTGAACTGGTCAGTTGTGTTCTTGAGCGGGTGCAGGTACCAACTCCACCTTTGCCCGTGCTGCCAGAGGCCAAAAAGGGCAAGGAGATGCTGGCCCACTATATGAACCGGCTGGTTCCTGAGGTCAGTGAGCAACGGGCTGGTGCTGATAGTGACTCATCTCTAGATGTGTTGGTGGGCGGAGTCCTGAAGGAGCTCACCAGGGTAAGTCTTTTTTTATACTTCTCTTTAACTTTCCACACTTAGCTCCATATGCTGACCTTTTTTCCTTTGTGCAGGCCGGTTTGAAGTTGGCTTATTCTTACTCCCGGGCTAAATCTGTTACTTCCAAGAGTGTGGCTCTGTCCGACACCTTGAGGGCGGAGGTGGACTTGGCCAAGAAGGAAGTCGTGGAGGCCAGGGCAGAAACTGGAGCTGTTCGGCTGGAGTTGGGCGAAGCCAACAAGAAGCTGTTTACTGCTGAGAAGAAGATCTCCGTGCTGACAAAGGATCTCGAAGCTGCTGATCGGTTCGAGGAGACCATCGAGATCTTATCTGCTGAAGTTAACAGTCTTCAGGATGAGAGGACTTCTCTGGGGCAAGTTCTTCTTCGAATGAAGGAGGAGAAGGACGCCAAGGTGGCCGAGGCAGACAAGTTGAAGGAGAAGGTCAATGCCTTGGAGACAACCGGCCTCGAGCTCTTCTTCGATTTCTGGAAGGCTAATCCCCAGGCCAATTTTGACTACTTGGGCGAGGCTAAGGACATGTACCTTTAGTACTGCGCGACCCAAGTTACTTATGGTGGGAATGAGGCGGCTGCTTCTACCTCTGGCCGGGCTGCTGATGCTTCTCCTGTTCGAACAACAGATCCTCCTGCTCCAGTTGGCTCAGAAGAACCGAACCAAGAGCCGGGGACTCCAGCTGTTTAAACACTTCTCTTTTTATCTCCTTTTTATAAATATATTATATGCGGCCTCAAGGCCTTTTTTAAGACATCATGACCGACCAAGCGGTCTTTAAACTTGGAATTATTTTTCATTTTTTGGACAACGGGCTGACTGGGCAGCTTTTAATCCTGGTACTACGTGCTTTTGTCATCCTTAATGAATTTCATTCTCTGTTTGTAATTGCTGTGCAATTGTGATTGTTTTATTTTTACCAAATGCTTTGTACAGGTGTAGGTGCCCCCCAAGTGACCGAGCAGACGTATGACTCTTGGTCACTTGTCTTTCGCAAATATATTGCTTATCTGTTTCGTGTTTTGGGTTCGACTAAACCTTTTGTATGCACTTTAGGTAAATTATAATCATGCTGGTTTTTTCAACTCAATAGAATTGGAAATACTATCTTTATTCATTTATTGATCGAAAATGTATTTGTTACCGTAGTAACTTACATCAGAGCTAGTGATCTAATCTGATCTTTTAGCTTAAGATGACATAAAACAAATAAGAAATTGTACTTTAAAGTGGTCTTGCCGACCTTTGCGTAGTCCTCCCAGAAGGCCATTCACTTGAAAGCGAATGTTCATTTAGTGCTTTAAAGTGGTCTAGCCGACCTGAGTACTTTGAAGTGGTCTAGCCGATCTGAGTACTTTATTGGTAGTACTTCCTTAAATGTTCTCCATTCCAGTACCGTGGTACTAGAATGAGTTGCATTTTTTCGTCATACTTACCCAATTTGTATGCTCCGGAGTCGAGAACTTTGACCACCTGGTATGGTCCTTCCCAGTTAGGTCCTAGTACACCTGACGTGCTGTCTTTGGTGTTTAGGAATACCCTTCTCAGGACCATATCTCCCGCGAAGAATTTTTGAGCTTCCACTTGTTTGTTGAAATACCGAGTTACTTTTTGTTGATGAGCTACCAACTTTAAGTTTGCAGTTGCTCGTTTTTCTTCAATTTCATCAAGTGATTCTGCAAGGAGTATGTGATTGGTACCTTGATCGTATGTCAATCTTCTGTGGGAAGGTGGCTCGAGTTCGACGGGCAGCATAGCTTCATAACCGTACGCCATTGCAAATGGTGTCTGACCGGTTGTTGTTTTTTCTGTTGTACGGTATGACCATAGAACTTCGAGGAGTTCTTCTTGCCAGTTTCCTTTGGCATCTTCGAGTTTCTTTTATAGTGTATCCTTCAAAGTTTTGTTGACTGCTTCAACTTTACCGTTTGCTTGAGGATGTGCCACTGCGGAGAAACTTTTGATGATACCATGGTTCGCACAGAAATCAGTGAAAGATTGGCTGTCGAACTGCTTGCCGTTGTCCGAGACTATTTTGTACGGTAGTCCGAACCGGCATATGATGTTCTTCACTATAAAGTCTTGAACCTTCTTTGATGTGATGGCTGCGAGTGGTTCGACTTCAGTCTACTTAGTAAAGTAGTCGACTGCTACCACTGCGTACTGCACCCTGCCTTTACCATTAGGTAACTGTCCGATTAGGTCAATTCCCCAGATGGCAAAGGGCCACGGACTTTGCATCTGTGTCTGCTCGCTGGGCAGAGCTCTTGGTATCTTTGAAAATCTCTGGCATTTGTCGCACTTCTTGACATAGGCTCTCGAATCTTCAATCATCGTTGGCATGAAGTAGCCTTGCCTTAGAATTTTCTTTGATAAGCTCTATCCTGCTACATGATTTCCACAAAATCCATCGTGAACTTCAAATAGAAGTCGTGCAGCTTCATCTGGTGTGACACATCTGAGTAATGGCATCGAGAATCCTCTTCTGTACATGATCCCTTCTACTATGATGTACCGTGCTGCCTTTCTTCTCATTTTCTGAGCTTCATTTCGGTTATCTAGGAGTTCCCCAGAGTTGAGATATGCAGCTATTGGTGTCATCCAGTTTGGAGATGTGTCGATCAATTCGATTTCTTCTGTGCCAGTGATGCTAGGCTCTTCAAGGAAATGGATAGGGACCAGGTTTGCCTTGTCACTTATATTGTTGCTCGCCAATCGAGCTAACGCATCTGTCGTTGTATTTTCTTCTCTTTGAATTTGTCTGTGGCTGTAGCTTTTGAATTGTGCGAGTAGATCATGTATTTTGCTCAGATATGCTATCATTTTTTCTCCCGGAGCCTCGTATTCGGTTACATGATTTACCACCAGCTGTGAATCACTGCAGCTCTCAATGTGTTCGGTCTTCATTTCCTTCGCTAGTTTAAGTCCAGCGATTAGGGCTTCGTATTCGGCTTCGTTGTTAGAGGCTTTGAATCCAAATTTGACCGCTGTGTGCAGGTGTTGCCCCCCAGGTGTGACAAGGGCAATTCCTGCACCAGATAGTTTATCTGTTGCCGACCCATCCACATGTAGCTTCCAAGTCGGTTTTGTTGGGTTTTGTGCCCTAAATAAAACTCATTACAATCTGATTAGTTATCAATCTAAGAAGTTTGAAGTGATTATGTTTGCATGAATTTTTTCATGCTTATGGTTTAATACATATATTAAGATATGCATAAAATCAGTTAAGTCCACAACATATACTTATTCACAATTACAGTATTGCCAACACAGTGGAATGTGATTGTGATTATATGATTCAAAAGACTAAGTCCCTGTTTCATCAGTGTTTTGGATTTACACTGATGTGATAATCAGCGATGATGTGTACTTACACTTGGAGTAAGTGTTATGTTTTTTCCAGGACATTGGTAAAGTATACTAGTTTCGAATGTATGGAGTATACATTGGACTGGACCGATATTGAACTTAGTCAAGATATTAGAAACTTACCGTTGTATCTTTCCAAGTCAATATCACTAGTTGATCTTAGATCAAAAGAATCTAAATCCTGATGTGCTTAGGCTCAACTCAGAAGTGCTATTCATGTTCTTTGATTTATTAGTTAAGCCTACTTTTGGGTCAGGGTGATACGTATATTTTGGGAACACGACAGTATAATTGAGTGGAAGCGCTGAACATAAATATGGAATCTATAGCTTCTACTGGTGTATAGAAGTCAAGTGATGATTCCCTTCTAGCTTAGCTAAATAGATGTAAATGGATGAGCTCTTGTTTCAGTGACTATATCTTAGATCACTAAAACATCATTTACAGGTAGCTAAGTGTTTTAAGGGGCCAAATACATTGAGGGGGGAAAACGGTAAATTTATCCTATCTCGATGTAAATCATCTATATAGAGGATCTTTGATCACATTAAGATTATAACGATGGTTAAATGAGATAGCATATCTATATCGTGGAACATATAGAATGCTCTATATAAGTCTGACAGTGCAATTCCAAGTTCTAAGAGTGGATTCAACAAGGAATTAATAAGTTAGGGAATTTACATAATAAATTCGGTTCGACTTATTGGAAGCTCAGCAATATAGATCCATGGTCCCCATTCTAGTTGAGACCATACTGCTTGTAAGACTCAATAATTGATTTACGATTAATCAATTATAATTCTAAAGATTAGACTATGTCTAATTTCTGAATTTTCACTAAGCAGGGGTAAAATTGTAAAGAAAAGAGATTCTAGGTTTATTTATTAATTAAAAGACTCTATATGTCTAATTAATAATTATATTAAATGAAAATATTATTTAATAATCTATTTTAGTTATTAAATAATTAATTTTGGCATTTAAATAGTTAGAATTGGAAAATTGGCGTTTTTGAGAAAATAGAAATAAAAATTGGGAAAACTGCAAAATCCAAGTGAGGCCCACTAACACCTATGGACGGCCACTTGATTGGCTTTTTCCAATTATATTTTGATTATTTTAATGCCAAGTAATTACTAACCTAAACCTAATAGTTGCCTATAAATAGAAAGTGATGTCTAAATCTAAAATAACAGATTTTTTAGTAATTCAAGTGATTGCCTTTTCAGAAAAACTAGCCTTCCACTTTCTCTCTATAGCCGACCCTCTCTCTCTCTCTTTTTTTCTTCGTAGTTTCGAAACTCCTAGTGATAGAGTAGTGCCCACACACAGCAAGTGGTACCTCAATCATAGATTGGAAGATTGTGAAGGATCAAATTCAAAGAGAAGGACATTCGGGCTCAGATCTTGATAATACTCTGTGACAGAAAGGATACAAGGGTTATAGATCTGAGTGGAAGGAGACATATTATTCCGTTGCAACCAATGTAAGATTTCCTTAACTTTATATGTGTTTATTATCGTGTTAGAAAGTTCATATTTAGGATGTTAAACAACATACTTGTGAGTAGATCTAAGATCCTGGTAAAATAAATTCCAACAGGTTTGTCTTCAATATTACTTGGCTGTGGTATTGGCTCGAGATTGCTTTCTGATATGCTTTCTGTTTTGCCTGTGCATTCCATTACAAAGTCGGCCAAGGCTTGGCCTTTGATAGCTGTTCGGGGTTGGAAATTGATTTCGTACTGACCCAATTCTACCGCCCACTTGAGTAACCGTCTAGAGGCATCTGGCTTCTGCAGTATTTGACGTAGTGGTTGGTCGGTATACACCCGAACAGGATGAGCTTGAAAGTAAGGCCTCGACTTTCTTGTCGCTAGAATGAGGCAGTAGGTGAGCTTTTCTATCAACGGATATCGGCCTTCGGCCTCGACGAGTCTTTTTCTGATGTAATAGACTGGATGTTGCGCGCTGTCCTCTTCTCTGATCAGTACGACACTCACGGCATGCTCCATTACTGCTAGGTATATCCCCAGTTCCCCACCGTCCAGAGGTTTAGAAAAGAACGGGAGGTTTTGCGAGCTGTGCCTTTAGATCTTGAAAAGCTCTTTCACATTCTTCTGTCCACTCGAACTCTTTGTTTCCTCGCAAGATGTTGAAGAATGGAATACATTTATCCGTTGATTTTGACACAAATCTGCTAAGTGCGGCGATTCGACCAGTTAGGCTTTGCACCTCTTTTGTTTTTGTTGGCGAGTTCATATCCAGGAGGGCTTGGATTTTTTCTGGATTGGCTTCAATTCCTCGAGCATTGACGATGAAGCCTAGAAACTTTCCCGAGCTGACTCCAAAGGAGAATTTTAAGGGATTTAGTTTCATGTTGTATTTCCTGAGGACTTTAAAACATTCGTCCAGGTCGTCTATGTGCCCCCCAGCCTTTCTGGATTTGACGAGCATATCATCCACGTACACTTCCATATTTCTACCGATTTGGTCTTTAAACATCTTGTTGACAATTCTTTGGTAGGTAGGTCCGGAATTTTTAAGACCAAACGGTATGACTTTGTAGCAGTAGACACCCATGTCTGTCTGGAAACTTGTATGTTCTTGGTTGGCGGATGCATTTTGATTTAATTGTAGCCTGAATAAGCATCCATGAAGCTTAATATTTCGTGCCCGACTGTTGCATTGACGAGCTAATCGATTCTTGGAAGTGGAAAACAGTCTTTAGGGCATGCTTTGTTGAGGTCTGTGAAATCAATACAGACTCGCCATTTCTTGTTCGGCTTAGGTACGAGTACGGGGTTCGCGACCCAAGCCGGGTAAAAAGCTTCAATGATGAAGTTGTTGTTGCGTAGCTTTTCAACTTCATCTTTCAGGGCTACTACTCGTTCTTTATCAAGCAATCTTCGTTTTTACTGAACTGGCCGGATGTTAGGATCGATATTCAGGATATGTCAAATAATAGAAGGATCGATACCGACCATATCCGCATGTGACTAGGCAAAAACATCTAGGTTTGCTCTTAGAAATGTTATCAATTCTGATTTTACTTCGTGCAAGAAACCCTTTCCAATTTTTAGCTTTCTGGTCGGGATAGCTGGATCGATCTCTATCTCTTTTAACTCTTTCACAGGTCTAACATTGCTGCTTGGGTCCCCAAGTCGAGGATCCAAATCTTCATCCTCGCCTTGGGAAGTTTCCTACTTGGGAATGTTTTTTCCCTTATCTGGGCTCTGGCTGGAGGATATTTCCTTCTTAGCCTTGGCCACTGTAAGGTTGTAACATTCCCGAACAGATTGCTAATTCCCTTTAAGACACCCTACCCCATTTTTGGTTGGGAACTTCAAGCACGAGTGAAATATTGATGTGACAGCTTTTAAGTCATACAAGGCTGGTCGGCCAAGCATTACGTTAAAGGCTGAAGGAACATCCAATATTAGGAACTGTGCCATGATAGTTATGCTCGTCGGAGCTTGTCCAACTGTGAGGGGTAGCCGGATTTGTCCTAGAGGTGCAACTCCTTGACCGGAGAAACCATAAACAGGCTGGAGGCATGGAGTTAGATCCTTGAGCTGGAGCTCCATCTTCTCGTAAGCAGTTTTGAGCAAAATGTTTGAAGAAGCTCCATTGTCGATCATGGTTCTGGCCACCATTTTGTTTGCTATCTGGACTTCCATAACCAGCGGGTCGTTGTGCGGGAATCTGATCTGGACAACATCTTTGTCGTTGAAAGTTATGGTTGGCTCTCCTGCACGTGGAACTTTGGGCTTCCTCTCTTCCACGGCCAGGATGACTTCTTCTTGCTCGTACTGAGCTGTTCGGGCATATCTCTCTCGAGCTTTGCCCGTATCTCCAGCGATAGTGGGCCTCCAATAATGACTTGCAAGTGTCCATCTATCGGTGGAGGTAGCAGATCCTGGTTGTTCTGACCTTGGTTGGCCTTGACATACTTCTGTAAGTGCGGGTTGTTTTTCTTGATCAGATATTCTATTTCCCGCTTCAGGTTGTTGCATTCGTTGGTGTCGTGGCCGTAGTCTCCGTGGAACCGACAAAATTTCGTCATGTCCCTTTTGTAGGTATCTTTCTTCATGGGCCTGGGCTTCTTGTACGGAATTAACGACTGAGTTGCCATATATACAATCTCTATATCTTCAGTTAGGATAGTGAATGCAGTGTGTTTGGCATGATCACGGGGAGTCTGTCCGGACTTCTCGGTGAATTTTCCTTTCTTCCCGTTTCCTTGCTTGTGGTTGTTGTCTGAACGCTTGCCACTTGAATTGCTGGAATAATTGGGAAGTTGGGCGGATGTTCCAGTGGAAGGAGCCTTCATTTTGCCCGGCTTTTGCCCACATTTTGCCGGTTGAATGGCTTCCTTGAGCTTGATGAAGCCTTCGGCTCGATCAAGGAAATCACTCATTGAGTCGACCGGTCCTTTTTCCTTATATCCTTCCAAAGTTCGCCAAGGACTTCAATGTCCCCAGTATCGTGGATAACTTTCCATCCTCGGTTACCCGCGACACCTTGGTCGCTTTTGTCATGAATCTGATGATGTATGCCCGGAGTGGCTCGCCTGGTCGCTGTTTTACTTCGACCAAATCTCCCAGATGCAATGGGAGCTGACGTGAGGAATAGAATTGTGCATGGAATTCTGAAGAGAAGGTTTTCCATAAACTAAACTTTCCAGGAGCCAACTTGAAATACCATTGTTGTGCGGCTTCCGATAGAGTGGCGGGGAAGATTCTGCAACATACGTCCCCTCGCACTCCCTGTAAATCCATTTGCATCTCAAAATACTAGATATGGCAGAGAAGATCTTCTCTCCCAGTATACATCTTCTATGTTGGCATTTTGAACTTGTGGGGCAGTGGCAGGAGATTGATCTCTGGTGAGAAGGGAGTTCCGCGAGCACGATCTAACTCAAGATCATTGTTATGCTGTCCGGCCATGCCATGAAACATATTCTTCAATTCCTCAAGCTGGGCCTGTACGGCTGGGCACACTTGATTGGCGTTCTGGTCGGTTTGGATTACGTCACATCTTTCTGAGCGGGGATTTGAGTATGGACTCCGGGCTGCACGATCGTTGTAGTATTCTGCTCGTCTGTCCCCCTTCTTCTGGTTAGATCGTCCCTTAGGTTGTGGGTCGTGTTGGGTTTTATGCCCTAAATTAAACTCTGTTTTAATGTAATCCAAATTATTCAATATCAATAAAACAACAGAAGTATTTTTTATTCATTTATGTATGTTTTGGTTCATCTTATCAATTGTTTGTCTATTTGATTTATAAATTCATTCAAACTGTTTTCACATACTTGATCATGTTTATTGTGTTGTCAACACAGTGGAAAGTAAACATGACTATGTGAATAAAGATTCCTAGATTTATCAGAATACTGGGTTTTACTAATTTGACAATCTACAACAGAGTTTACTTGCATTTGGTGAAATGCTATGTTTTTTCCAGAACATTGGTTAAAGTAAAGCTTGGGTTGGATGCATGGAGTATGCATTAGAATGGACCGATATTGAAATTTGATATAGATTTATTAAACTTACCGTAATATCTATTCAATTCAATATCACATAGTTGATCCTAGATCAAATGATCTTAATCTTGATATGATTAGGCTCAATCTCAAGAGTGTTATTCGTGTTCTTTGATTTGTTAGTTAAGCCTACTTTTGGGTCAGTGTGATACTTACATTTTGGGAACACGGTAGTACAATTGAGTGGGAGCACTAACATAAATATGGAATCTATAGCTTCTATCTGGCGAATAGAAAGTAGAGGATGATTTCCTTCGAGCTTAACCAAACGAAAATAAATGGTGGAGTACTCATTTCACTTAGTTGAAATGTCATTTATACAGGGTTATGTGTTTTAAGGATAAAATACATTGTAGGGTGTTAAGGTAATTAAATCCCTTTACAGTGTAAATCACCCATATAGAGGATCATTGATCAAATTAGGATTATAACAATGGATAATTAATGACGTGTCTATATGGTGGAACCTATAGAGTGTACTATATAACTGAGAGTGCAATTCTAAGTTCTATGCGTGGATTCAACGAAGAATTAATAAGTCAGTGAATTTAAGATGTAAATTCTTGATCTGCTTACTGGAAGCTCGGATATATAGACCCATGGTCCCCACACTAGTTGAGACAATATTACTTGTAAGACTCATTTAATTGGTTTTAATTAATCAATTATAATTCTCAAATTAGACTATGTCTATTTGTGAATTTATCACTTATTAAGGGTAAAACAGTAAATAGAGAGTTTACAGGGTATATTTATTAATTGGGAAAATTTGATTAGTTTTTATTAATAAATAAAATAAATGACAATATATTATTTAATAATTAATTATAGTTATTAAATAATTAGATTTGACATTTATGTGGTTGAAAGAGAGAATTGGCAATCTTTGAGAAAATGGGAAACTAGAAATGATGAAATAGGAAAGTTGGAAAAGTGGAAGGCTTGTTTCCATATTGCTATGGCCGACCACCGTTGCTTCCCTTTTCTCATTTGAGTTTTTATTTTTTAATGCCGAGTAATTCAACCTTAACCCTATGTGGTATTCTATAAATAGAAGGTAAAGGCTTCAGTTTCACACACACATTACTGCATTGTTTTCTTTCACTAAAACACTCTTGAAGCCGCCACTCTCTCTCTCTTTCTTCTCTATTTTCAAAATCCCTCTAAGTGATAGAGTAGTGCCCACACACATCAAGTAATACCTCAATCATAGTGAGGAAGGCTGTGTAGAATTCAGAGTCAACAAATAAGGACATTCGGGCTCAGATCTTTATTATACTCTGCGACAGAAAGGAATCAAGGGTTAGATATCTGAGTGGGAGGAGACATATTATTCCGCTGCACCCAATGTAAGGTTTCTCATACTTTATATGTGTTTAATTTATTATTGTTTTAGAAGTTCATATTGTTGGAAGTTATTTTACCAGGAACTTAGATCTACTCACAAGTATGTTGATTTAACAACCTAAATATGAACTTCTAAAACGATATGAAATTAAACACATAAGAGTATCAGAAATCTTACAGTGATTGCAGCGGAATATATATGTCTCCTCCCACTCAGATCTCTAACCCTTGATTCCTTTCGTAGCGAGTATAATCAAGATCCGAGCCCGAAAGTCCTTCTTTGTTGTCTCCGAAATCTACACGGCCTTCCTCACTATGATTGAGGTATTACTTGATGTGTGTGGGCACTACTCTAGCACTCATACATTTCGAAACAGTGAAGGTATAGAGAGAGAGAGGGTGGCGGCTCAGAGAGAATTTTCTGAGAGAAAATTCTTTCAGAATAATGTTGTGAAAAGCTTGTACAGTTGTGTTAAACTCTGAAGCCTTTGCCTTCTATTTATAGAAGACCACCAAGGGCTATGATTGACATTTTGAACTGAGAAAATCAAGGGGAAAAGGAAGGTAAAGGGGCCGGCCTAGGCAATGTGGAAACAAGGCTTGCCTCTTTTCTAACTTTCCTTTTCCTACACTTGATAGTTTCCCTTTTGTGAAAAATTGCCATTTCCATTGTTCAACCATATTAATGATAAATCTAATTACTTAATAATTAAAAATAATTATCAAACAATATATTATCATTTATTTTATTAATAATGAAACTAATTAAAGTTTCCTAATTAATAAATATGCCCTTCAAAATCTCTATTTACTGTTTTGCCCTTAATGAGTGCTAAATTCTCAAACTGACAAGTCTATCTTGAGAATTCTTAATTGATTAATTAAAATCAATTAAATGAGTCCTACAAGTAATATCATCTCAACTAGTGAGGGGACCATGGGTCTATATATCCGAGCTTCCAATAAGCAGATCTTGAATTTACCACTTAAATTCACTGACTTATTAATTCTTCATTGAATCCACACATAGAACTCAGAATTGCACTCTCAGTATATAGAATGCTCTATATGTTCCACCATATAGACACATTATTAGTTATCCATTGTTATAATCCTAATGTGATCAATGATCCTCTATATGGATGATCTACATTGTAAAACGACTTAAATTACCGTAACACCCTACAATGTATTTTATCCTTAAAACACTTAACCCTGTATAAATGATATTTCAACTAAGTGAAATGAGTACTCAATCATTTATCTCGTTTGGTTAAGCTCGAAGGAAATCACCCTTTGCTTACTATTCGCCAGATAGAAGCTATAGATTCCATATTTATGTTAGCGCTCCCACTCAATCGTACTACCGTGTTCCCAAAATGTATGTATTGCCCAGACTAAAGTTTTAGGCTTAACTAACAAATCAAAGAACACGAATAACACTCTTGAAATTAAGCCTAACCATATCAGGATTTAGATCATGTGATCTAGGATCAACTTCTGATATTGAATTGAATAGATGTTTACGGTAAGTTTCAAAATCTAATTCAAAGTTCAATATCGGTCCATTCCAATGCATACTCCATGCATCCAACCTGAGCTTTATTTTAACCTATGTTCTGGAAAGAACATAACATTTCTCCAAATGTAAGTAAACTCTGTTGTAGATTGTCATATCAGTGAAACCCAGTGTTCTGATAAATCTAGGAATACTTTATTCACATAGTCATGTTTATTTTCCACTGTGTTGACAACACAATAAACATGTTCAAGTATGTGAAAGGGGTTTGGATGAATTTATAAATCAAATAGACAAGCAATTGATTAAGTGAACCAAAACATACACAAGTGAATGAAAAATTACTTCTGTTACTTTATTGATATAGAATAATCTGGATTACATTGAAAAAGAGTTTTATTTAGGGCATAAAACCCAACAAACTCCCACTTGCACTAATATAAAACAAATCAGTACATTTCAATTGATCCTAAATTCTGACGGTGCTTTTCGAATGAAGTTACTGCCAAGACTTTGGTGAATGGATCAGCCAAGTTATCCTGCGTATCCACTTTCTCCACCAGTACATCCCCTCTTGCCACATATTCTCTGATAATATGATACTTTCTTTCTATGTGCTTACTTCTCTTGTGGCTCCGAGGTTCCTTACTGTTGGCTATAGCTCCAGTGTTATCACAAAGCAGGACTAGAGGCCTTTCCATTCCAGGAACTACACCAAGACTGGTGAAGAACTTCCTAAGCCAGACAACCTCTTTAGCTGCTTCAGCCGCAGCTATGTATTCTGCCTCCATGGTAGAATCCGAAATTGCAGTTTGTTTAGCACTTCTCCAAACCACTGCTCCACCCCCAAGAGTAAACACCATCCCAGATGTAGATTTCCTGTCTTCAAGACATCCCTGGAAATCTGAGTCTGTATAGCCTAAGGGATTCAAAGCACCACCCTTGTAGACTAATACATAATCTCTTGTACTCTTTAAGTATTTCAAAATATACTTAACCGCGTTCCAATGTACCCTTCCTGGATTTGACTGATACCTGCTCACGATTCCAACTGCATAGCAGATGTCAGGTCTAGTGCATAGCATAGCATACATCAGACTCCCAACTGCAGAAGCATAAGGAATTTTTGCCATGTCTTCTATCTCTTGAGGATCAGTAGGACACTGTTCCTTAGATAGACGGATACCATGTCTAGAGGGCATGTTTGCCCCTTTGGTAT
This sequence comes from Cannabis sativa, assembly GCF_029168945.1. Lineage (NCBI taxonomy): Eukaryota > Viridiplantae > Streptophyta > Magnoliopsida > Rosales > Cannabaceae > Cannabis > Cannabis sativa. The sequence goes on from NC_083605.1 coordinate 25,235,985, forward strand.
TGGTCATGGAAAATCTCTCAAGAACTTTGTCAATGTAGGCTGTTTGAGAGAGAGCAAGGGATCTGTTCTTCCGGTTTCTGACAATCTGAATACCAAGAACATAGGCTGCCTCACCCAAGTCTTTCATGTCGAATTGAGTGTCAAGCCATTCCTTGATGTGAGTCATTTTCTTGACATTGTTTCCAATGATCAAAATGTCATCAACATAAAGGACCAGGAATACTACTACTTGGTTTTCCTTGAGTTGGTAAACACAAGGTTCATCTTTATTCTGATGAAAGCCGTAGGTCTTGATGATCTCATCAAACCTTTTGTTCCATGAGCGAGAAGCTTGCTTAAGCCCATGTATGGACCTATTTAACTTGCAAACTTTATTCTCCTGCCCAGGAAGAACATAACCTTCTGGTTGCTCCATATAGATGGTTTCTTCAAGAAGCCCATTAAGAAAGGCTGTCTTGACATCCATTTGCCAGATTTCATAATCTAAAGCGACAGCTATGGAGAGAAGAATTCGGATGGATTTGAGCATGGCAACAGGACTAAAAGTTTCCTCATAGTCCACACCTTCTCTTTGGGTATAACCCTTGGCGACCAGTCTAGCTTTGAAAGTTTCGACTTCGCCTCCAGCACCTCTTTTCTTCTTGTAGACCCATTTACATCCAATTGGACGAAAATCTTCAGGTGGTTCTACATATTCACAGACTTTGTTCTTCTTCATGGAATCCATTTCTGAATCCATACCGGCTGACCATCGCTTCCGTTGCGGACTTGCCATTGCCTGTTTATAGGTCAATGGGTCGTCATCAATACCGTCACCAACGACCATATTGATTTCACCATCCAAGCCATAACGAGATGGTTTCGTTGAAACCCTCCCACTACGACGAGGAGCGGTGACTTTCTGAACAGGAGCTTTAGTAGTAGTTTTCTCGATTCTTACAACTGAGGGAGTGGGATGTTCCTCTTCTTGAGTAGAAGAAGATGGTACATTTGAAGGAACAGTATCTGTGAGCATTTCCTCTAATACAATTTCACTTTTCGGTTTGTTGTCTTTCATATAGTTCTCTTCAAGGAAAGTAGCATTTGTAGAGACAAACACTTTGTTATTCTTGTGACTATAGAATAGTCCACCCCTAGTCTCTTTAGAATTTCTGACAAACATGCAAACCTCAGTTCGCGATTCCAGTTTGCTTTCTTTCTTTCTTAAGACGTGAGCAGGGCACCCCCAAATCCTATAATGGCGCAAACTAGGTGTGCGACCATTCCATAGTTCGACGGGTGTCTTAGGGACTGCTTTAGATGGAACAACATTCAAAATGTCGTTTGCCATTTGAATAGCATATCCCCAGAAGGACGTAGACAGAGTTGAGTAACTCAGCATAGACCTAACCATTTCTAAGAGAGTGCGATTTCTTCTTTCTGCAACTCCATTCTGCTGTGGAGTGCTAGGGGCAGTATATTGGGATTCAATTCCAAGTTCAATTAAATGATCTTTGAACTGCATATCCATATATTCTCCACCCCTATCAGTTCGCAAGATCTTTAATGTTTTACCTAATTGGTTTTGAGCCAAAGCATGAAATTCCTGAAACTTTTCAAACGTTTCAGATTTCTTTTGCATTAGGTAAAGAAAACTATATCTAGAGAAATCGTCAATGAAAGTGACGAAATACTCATAACCTCCTTCGGCTTTTACATTCAAAGTGGTCCGCAAACATCCGAATGTACTAACCCTAGGGGTTCTTTGGCACGCTCTCCCTTTGCAGAGAAAGAACGTTTGGTCATTTTTCCTTCTAGGCAAGACTCGCAGACTGGCAGCTCTCCTAAGACGACATTTTTCAATGGACCGTCTTTGGTTAGCCTATTGAGTCTATCAAAGCCTATATGACCTAAACGTAAATGCCATAGATAAGTTTGATCATCATTATCAATCTCTTTTCTCTTAAGGCTTCTAGGTCTAGCTACATTGAAAAGTTCAGTATTTAGTGAGATTTGAGTATCAGGTCTTAAAACATAAAGCCCTCGTTCCATGTTTGCAACACATATATGAAATCCATTACGAGAAATTGAACAATTTGAACTCGAAAAATTCAATATATAAAATTGTGTCTGTAAACATGAAACACTAATCAAGTTTCTACTAAAATTAGGAATATATAAAACATTCTCTAAAAGTAAAAACTTCTTAGAATTAAACTTGATTCGGCCGTTCCTCTTGCTTTAATCGATACCAACTCGCCATTTCCAACTTTAAGCTTTAACTCATCCGGGTGAAGATTTTCCCAAGTTTCAAGCAACCGTAATGAAGAACATACATGGTTAGTAGATCCGTAATCAACAATCCACGAGGATTTGTCATTCTCTAAAACACATGATTCAAATACAAAAGCATCACCTTCGTTTGAATTGTCTAGAAGCCTGGACATTGTTCTTCTTTATGTCCCTTTCCATTACAATTCGCACATAGAACATGATGTCTGACATTTGTACTTGAAGAAGCAGCTTTGTTGGAGCCCTCATGCTTAATCTTCTTCCTCTGATTAAAACTTGCAATGCTAGCAGGTCTCATTGCAATCAGATCCCGCTCATGGGCCCTCAACTCAGACTCGAGTTTGTCCATGTCGGAGGAGTTAGAATTGTTCAATAAGTAATATAGAACAAAACTGTTATACTCCTGAGGAAGACTATAAAGTATGAGTTTCACCCATTGTTCCTTTGATAAATCAATTCCTAGTAGATTTGCCTTTTGGAATTATAGGTGCGAGTTAATGCAACTACCAGGATGCATTTTCATACTATTGAGTTCTTTTGCAAAGATACTAACTAGGAGTGGATCGGGATGAGGGTTATTCATTTTGGCACTACAACATATCAATAAACAGAAGTAAGGTTTCGGTTCTATAAATTCATACACGGAGTTCGAAAACAAACAATCACTTATGTTATAAAAATACTAAATCTAACATAGTTTATTTTCCAAGGTTTCCAACGAATCGATACAAATTGTCCCGTTTAGGCGAGAGTCAAAGCATCATCCATTGAATAGAGTTGTCAATTCATCTAAAATGTCAAACATTCTAGCAACCTTTTATTCGATCAAGATTGGAATTCAGCGTTGTCCCGTTTAGGCGAGAGTCAAGGCAATTCTATCTTATGAGCTTCTACCATTGTTTCGCATTCTTATAAGTCTTACATAGTCGCCACCATTAGGGTGGTCATGAACCATATAAATAAACCTATAAGAATACTTATCTTTCGAGATTAAACGGCGCTAACTTGCTAATGAACGTTCCTCCATTAGGGAGGATTACTCACTAAAACAATAGCTATGTAAAACCAACAATGGAGATCGAATTTCTCTTTGATTAAAGCTCATTATTTAAACATGTATTTTGTCTAATCATTTATATTCCATATCTCAATAATGAAATATTACAAATTAAAGTAAAAACTTTAATTAAATTTCAAAAATGGAATAATTTTGAAAAATATCTTATTTAAGTTGTTTAGAAAATCTAAATACCCAACTTAAAAATATTCCTCAAACAATGACTTAATTAAATATTACCAATTAAGTAGTAACCACTTAATTTAGAAGATATTCCATTTTAAGTTCCCATATTTAGAAAATATCAACTTAAAAAATATCTAAAGAATCTTAATAACCAATTTCCAAAATTCCTCAACTTAATTTATAATAGGAAATTCAAAAATATTCAAATCTAAGTTGATTTGATAGATTTAACTAAATCTCAACTTAAATAGGAATATTTAATGAAATTATAAAATTAAGATTCAGAAAGAATTTATATGGTTATAATTCCATATTTAATTAAAACAAGAAAAATACATATAGCTTTCTAGAATATGACTATTCAAACTATGTTTTTCTTAAATTAATTTCAAGGAATAATGAAATTAATTATGTTGCTAATCAATCTTTTATTAGGTCAAACTAATATAATTAACCTATCACAGTTATCCAAATCAGGCAAATGGGCCTTCACAATTGGGGTTGTTCATGTGAGGGGGAGCTGGGTCCAGTATGTCGCACCCACTTCTAAGGCTCCCAACTCTCACACAAGGCCCAAAAGAGAGGAATTTAACCTTACAATGAATAACTCTTATTAATTGAATAAGCTCACAACTAAATGAGCCTAAATAAAATCTATCAGTTATGATATTTTATTTAGCAAACAACCACCTATATGTATCTATAATAGAAATTAAACATATAGGCTCACACAGGCATACACATTTAGATGGATCCTATCATGTTGCTAGGTCATACACAGATGAAAGAAGTTTGTAAAAATTACCTGTTACAAATTATTTACTTGATGTATCGTCAATTGAACCTTTGGTTAAAACTAGATCATCTGATCTATCATCAAGTTAACCAAGGCAATTTAGATCAAGCAATAATAGGTTTTAGAAAACTTACAAACAATCTAAAACACATACTCCTGCAACAAGGTTAGATTTGGATAGTTGGATGTAGGATTTATTTAATTTTAATCATTTATTTCAAAAAATAAAAATAAAATTAAACCTACCATTTTAAAAAAAAAAAAAATAGGTTTTGGGTAACCTAAATGTCATTTCAAAATAAATTGCTAACTTTCCTTTTAAATTTCATGTTATTTAATAAATTAAAAAATAAAATAGAAAATGGTAAATACATACCCTTTTCTTGTTTTACAGTTTAATTTAATTAAAAAATAACAAGATTTAAAAGTTAACAAAAATACCTTATTTCCTCTTTTAAAATTATCATGATTATTGTGATCTTATTTTAATTAAGGTCAAGTTACAAAAAAAAATTAATATCTGACCTTAAAAAAATAAAATAATCAAATTTTAAAGGAAATAAGAAAAAGGTAAGCAAAACTTGATTTTTTTCCTATTTTCAAAATCAAATTACACTAATATCTAAAATTAATTTTAAAAATTAAAATTAATTTATTTCTGATAATTAGATTTGAAATTTGAAAAACAAAAATTAACATACAAAACTACACAAAAAATCGGAATTTAATTCCATGAAATAGCATGAAAAATCGAAAAAATTGGAAAATTGGATGAACTGTACGGATGGCATGCTGTGCATGGCCATCCGCGCGCGGATCTGGGGTGATTGGCCGAGAAATCACGGCGCAGGAAGGCTGCAAGCAGCCATTCCGCGCGCATTCATAACTAATTCAAATTAAATCGAAATCGAGTTCTGTAAAAAAGTAAATTGCTTAGAATTTTCCAAACTATCCAACAAAAATAATTACAGAATAAAAACAGTAACCATTTTTTCCAGAATTCACAAACAACACTCAAACATCAATATGACACTCAAAGCAACATGATACCATCCAAAAAACAAGCAAATTGTTTTAAGTCCAAATTTCTTGCAAGCAAATCAATTACCATGGCTCTGGTGCCAATTGTTGGAAGTTATTTTACCAGGAACTTAGATCTACTCACAAGTATGTTGATTTAACAACCTAAATATGAACTTCTAAAACGATATGAAATTAAACACATAAGAGTATCAGAAATCTTACAGTGATTGCAGCGGAATATATATGTCTCCTCCCACTCAGATCTCTAACCCTTGATTCCTTTACGTAGCGAGTATAATCAAGATCTGAGCCCGAAAGTCCTTCTTTGTTGTCTCTGAAATCTACACAGCCTTCCTCACTATGATTGAGGTATTACTTGATGTGTGTGGGCACTACTCTAGCACTCATACATTTCGAAACAGTGAAGGTATAGAGAGAGAGAGGGTGGCGGCTCAGAGAGAATTTTCTGAGAGAAAATTCTTTCAGAATAATGCTGTGAAAAGCTTGTACAGTTGTGTTAAACTCTGAAGCCTTTGCCTTCTATTTATAGAAGACCACCAAGGGCTATGATTGACATTTTGAACTGAGAAAATCAAGGGGAAAAGGAAGGTAAAGGGGCCGGCCTAGGCAATGTGAAAACAAGGCTTTCCTCTTTTCCAACTTTCCTTTTCCTACACTTGATAGTTTCCCTTTTTGTGAAAAATTGCCATTTCCATTGTTCAACCATATTAATGATAAATCTAATTACTTAATAATTAAAAATAATTATCAAATAATATATTATCATTTATTTTATTAATAATGAAACTAATTAAAGTTTTCTAATTAATAAATATGCCCTTCAAAATCTCTATTTACTGTTTTGCCCTTAATGAGTGCTAAATTCTCAAACTGACAAGTCTATCTTGAGAATTCTTAATTGATTAATTAAAATCAATTAAATGAGTCCTACAAGTAATATCATCTCAACTAGTGAGGGGACCATGGGTCTATATATCCGAGCTTCCAATAAGCAGATCTTGAATTTACCACTTAAATTCACTGACTTATTAATTCTTCGTTGAATCCACACATAGAACTCAGAATTGCACTCTCAGTATATAGAATGCTCTATATGTTCCACCATATAGACACATTATTAGTTATCCATTGTTATAATCCTAATGTGATCAATGATCCTCTATATGGATGATCTACATTGTAAAACGACTTAAATTACCGTAACACCCTACAATGTATTTTATCCTTAAAACACTTAACCCTGTATAAATGATATTTCAACTAAGTGAAATGAGTACTCAATCATTTATCTCGTTTGGTTAAGCTCGAAGGAAATCACCCTTTGCTTACTATTCGCCAGATAGAAGCTATAGATTCCATATTTATGTTAGCGCTCCCACTCAATCGTACTACCGTGTTCCCAAAATGTATGTATTGCCCAGACTAAAGTTTTAGGCTTAACTAACAAATCAAAGAACACGAATAACACTCTTGAAATTAAGCCTAACCATATCAGGATTTAGATCATGTGATCTAGGATCAACTTATGATATTGAATTGAATAGATGTTTACGGTAAGTTTCAAAATCTAATTCAAAGTTCAATATCGGTCCATTCCAATGCATACTCCATGCATCCAACGTGAGCTTTACTTTAACCTATGTTCTGGAAAGAACATAACATTTCTCCAAATGTAAGTAAACTCTGTTGTAGATTGTCATATCAGTGAAACCTAGTGTTCTGATAAATCTAGGAATACTTTATTCACATAGTCATGTTTATTTTCCACTGTGTTGACAACACAATAAACATGTTCAAGTATGTGAAAGGGGTTTGGATGAATTTATAAATCAAATAGACAAGCAATTGATTAAGTGAACCAAAACATACACAAGTGAATGAAAAATTACTTCTGTTACTTTATTGATATAGAATAATCTGGATTACATTGAAACAGAGTTTTATTTAGGGCATAAAACCCAACACATATTTAGGTTGTTAAATCAACATACTTGTGAGTAGATCTAAGATCCTGGTAAAATAATTCCAAAAACTGGCACCAGAGCCATGGTAATTTATTTGCTTGCAAGAAATTTGGACTTAAAACGATTTGTTTGTGATTTGGAAGGTATCATGTTGCTTTGTATGTCATATTGATGTTTGATTGTTGTTTGTGAATTCTGGGAAAAATAGTTGTTTTTCTGTCTCTGGAATTATTTTTATTGGATAGTATGGAAAAAATTAAGCAATTTACTTTTTTACAGAACTCGATTTCGATTTAATTTGTATTAATTATGAATTTTTGAAAATTGGAAAAATTGGGGTGATGTGCACTCTTCCCACGCACGCGGAATGGCTGCATGCAGCCTCCCTGCACCGTGGAAGCTCGGCCAACTTCTTCGATTTTTCATGCTATTTCATGGAATTAACTTCCGATTTTTTGTGTAGTTTTGTATTTTGATTTTAAATTTTCATATTTCAAATCTAATTATCAGAAATAAATTCATTTTTTTAATTAATTTTAGATATTGGTGAAATTTAATTTTTGAAAATAGATAAAAATCAAGTTTTTGCTTACCTTTTCTTATTTCTTTAAAAATTTGATTATTTTATCTTATTTTTAAATCTAGGGTCAGATATTATTTTTAGTATTTTGACCTTATTTAGATTTAAGATACCATAATCATGAAATTTTAAAAGGGAAAATAAGATATTTTTGTTAACTTTTAAATTTTGTTATTTTTACTTAAATTAAATTGTAAAATGAGAAAAGGGTATGTATTTATCATTTTCTATTTTATTGAATATTTAATTTATTAAATAACATAAAGTTTAAAAGGTAAGTTAGCAAATTTATTTTGAAATGATATTTAGGTTACTTAAAACCTAATTTTTTAAAATTGTAGGTTTAATTTTAAATATTATTTTATTTTATTTTAAAACCGAAAATATTTTTTTATTATTTTTTTTTTGAAATATATTTAATATTTTAAAATTAAATAAATCTTACTTCCAACTATCCAAATCTAACTTGTTGCAGGAGTATGTGTTTTAGATTGGTTGTAAGTTTTCTAAAACCTATTATTGCTTGATCTAAATTGCCATGATTAACTTGTTGACAGATCCAATGATCTGATTTTAACCCATGGTTCAATTGTCAATAGGTCAAGTAAATAATTTGTAACAGGTAATTTTTACATTCTTCTTTCATCTGTGTATGACCTAGCAACTTGATAGGATCCATCCAAATCTGTGTGCCTGTGTGAGCCTATATGTTTAACTTCTGTTATAGACACATATAGGTTGTTGTTGCTAAATAAAATGTCATAACTTGATAGATTTTATTTAGGCTCATTTAGTTAATGGGCCTATTCAATTAATAACAGTTGTTCATTTTAAGGTTAAATTCCTCTGTTTTGGGCCTTGTGTGAGAGTTGGGAGTCATAGAAGTGGGTACGACATACTGAACCCAGCCCCCCCTCACATGAACAACCCTAATTGTGAAGGCCCATTTGCCTGATTTGGATAACTGTGCTAGGTTAATTAAATTAGTTTGACCTAATAAAATTGATTAGCAACATAATTAATTTCATTCTTCCTTGAAATTAATTTAAGAAAAACATAGTTTGATGAATAATATTCTAGAAAACTATATGTATTTTCTTGTATTTAATTAAATATTGAATTATAACCAACTAGATTATTTATGAAACTTAATTTCATAATTTCATTAAATATTCCTATTTAAGTTGAAATTTTGTTATTTCTAACAAATCAACTTAGATTTGAATATCTTTTGAATTTCCTATTATAAAATTAAGTTGAGAAATTTTAGGAATTGGTTATTAAGATTCTTTGGATACCTTTTAAGTTGATATTTTTTTTAAATATGAAAAAACTTAAAATGGAATATCTTCTAAATTAAGTGGTTACAACTTAATTGTTAATATTTAATTAAATCATTGATTGAAGAATATTTAAGTTGGATATTTTAGATTTCTCTAAACAACTTAAATAAGGTATTTTTCAATTTTATTCCATTTTAAAATTTAATTAAAGTTGGATATTTTTTTATATATATATTATATAAATTTTTTAAACTAAACCAACTTTAAGTTGTAATGTTTCATTATTAAAATATGGAATACAAATGATTAAATAAAATACATATTTTAAATAATGAGCTTTAATCAAGAGACATTCGATCTCCATTGTTGGTTTTACATAGCTATTGTTTTAGTGAGTAATCCTCCCTATTGGAGGAACGTTCATTAGCAAGTTAGCACCGTTTAATCTCGAAAGATAATTGTTCTTGTAAGTTTTTTATATTAGTTTTGATCACCCTAATGGTGGCGACTGTATAAGACTTACAAGAGTATGAAACAATGGTGGAAGCTCATAAGATAGAATTGCCTTGACTCTCACCTAAACGGGACAACGCTGAATTCCAATCTTGATCGAATAAAAGGTTGCTAGAATGTTTATCATTTTAGATGAATTGACAACTCTATTCAATGGATGATGCTTTGACTCTCGCCTAAACGGGACACTGTATTAGTTTGTTGGAAACCTTGGAAAATAAACTATGTTAGATTTAGTATTTTTATAACATATGTGATTATTTGTTATTTTCTGAACTTGTGTATGAATTTATAGAACCAAAACCTTACTTCTGTTTATTGATATGTTGTAGTGCCAATATGAATAACCCTCACCCCGATCCACTCCTAGTTAATATCTTAGCAAAAGAACTCAATAGTGTGAAAATGCATCTTGGTAGTTGCATTAACTCGCACCTATTGTTGATGAATCTGAAATTCCAAAAGGCAAATCTACTTGGAATTGAATTATCAAAGGAACAATGGGTACGACTCATTCTTAATAGTCTTCCTCCGGAGTATAACAGTTTTGTTCTATATTTCATGATGAACAATCCTATCTCCTTCGACATGGACAAACTCGAAATTGAGTTGCGAGCCCATGAGCGGAATTTGATTGCAATGGGACCTCCTGGTATTGCAAACTTTAATCAGAGGAAGAAGATTAAGCATGAGGGCTCTAACAAAGCTTCTTCTTCAAATACAATTATCAGACATCATGTTCTATGTGCGAATTGTAATGGAAAGGGACATAAAGAAGAACAATGTCCCAGGCTTCTAAACAATTCAAACGAAGGTGATGCTTTTGTCTTTGGATCATGTGTTTTAGAGAATGACAGATCCACTTGGATTGTTGATTCTAGATCTACTAACCATGTATGTTCTTCATTGCAGTTGCTTGAAACTTGGGAGAATCTTCACCCAGATGAGTTAAAGCTAAAAGTTGGAAATGGCGAGTTAGTATCAGTTAAAGCTAGAGGAACGGCCCGTATCAAGTTTCATACAAAAAGATTTTTACTTTTGCAAAATGTTTATATATTCCAAACTTTAGTAGAAACTTGATTAGTGTTTCATGTTTACAAACACAATTTTATATATTGAATTTTTCGAGTTCAAATTGTTCAATTTCTCGTAATGGATTTCATATATGTGTTGCTAACATGGAACAAGGGTTTTATGTTCTAAGACCTGATACGCAAATCTCACTAAATACCGAACTTTTCAATGTAGCTAAACCTAGAAGCCTTAAGAGAAAAGAGATTGATAATGATGATCAAACTTATCTTTGGCATTTACGTTTAGGTCATATAGGTTTTTATAGACTCAATAGGCTAACCAAGGACGGTCCATTGAAAAATGTCGTCTTAGGTGAACTGCCAGTATGCGAGTCATGCCTAGAATGAAAAATGACCAAACGTTCTTTCTCTGCAAAGGAAGACCGTGCCAAACAACCCCTAGGGTTAGTGCATTCAGATGTTTGCGGACCTCTGAATGTAAAAGCATGAGGTGGTTATGATTATTTCGTCACTTTCATTGACGATTTCTCTAGATACAGTTTTCTTTACCTAATGCAAAAGAAATCTGAAACGTTTGAAAAGTTTCAGGAATTTCATGCTTTGACTCAAAACCAATTAGGTAAAACATTAAAGATCTTGCGAACTGATAGGAGTGGAGAATATATGGATATGCAGTTCAAAGATTATTTAATTGAACTTGGAATTGAATCCCAATACACTGCTCCAAGCACTCCACAGCAAAATGGAGTTGGAGAAAGAAGAAATCGCACTCTCTTGGAAATGGTTAGGTCTATGCTAAGTTATTCAACCCTGTCTACATCCTTCTGGGGATATGCTATTCAGATGGCAAACGACATTTTAAATGTTGTTCCATCTAAAGCAGTTCCTAAGACACCCGTTGAACTATGGAATGGTCGTACACCTAGTTTACGCCATTATAGGATTTTGGGGTGCCCTGCTAACGTCTTGAGAAAGAAAGAAGGCAAACTGGAATCGCGAACTGAATTTTGCATATTTGTCAGAAATTCTAAAGAGACTAGGGGTGGACTATTTTATAGTCACAAGGATAACAAAGTGTTTGTTTCTACAAATGCTACTTTTCTTGAAGATAACTATATTAAAGACAACAAACCGAAAAGTAAAGTTCTATTAGAGGAAATGCTTACAGATATAGTTCCTTCAAATGTTCCATCCTCTTCCACTCAAGAAGAGGATAATCCCACTCCCTCAGTTATAGCAATTGAGAAAACTACTACCAAAGCTCCTGTTCAGAAGATAACTGCTCCTCGTCGTAGTGGGAGGGTTTCTACAAAACCGTCTCGTTATGGCTTGGATGGTAAAATCAATATGGTCGTTGGTGAAGGTATTGATGACGACCCATTAACCTATAAACAGGCAATGGCAAGTTCGCAACAGAAGCGATGGTCAGCCGGCATGGATTAAGAAATGGATTCCATGAAAAAGAACAAAGTCTGGGAATATGTAGATCCACCCGATGACTATCATCCAATCGGATGCAAATGGGTCTACAAGAAGAAAAGAGGCGCTGGAGGCGAAGTCGAAACTTTTAAAGCTAGACTGGTCGCCAAGGGATATACCCCAAGAGAAGGTGTGGACTATGAGGAAACTTTTAGTCCTGTCGCCATGCTCAAATCCATCCGAATTCTTCTCTCCATCGCAGCCGCTTTCGACTATGAAATCTGCCAAATGGATGTCAAGACGGCCTTCCTTAATGGGCTTCTTGAAGAAACCATCTACATGGAGCAATCAGAAGTCTATGTTCTTCCAGAGCAAGAAAATAAAGTTTGCAAATTAAATAGGTCTATTTATGGACTTAAGCAAGCTTTTCGCTCATGGAATAAAAGGTTTGATGAAATCATTAAAACCTACGGCTTTCATCAGAATGAAGATGAACCTTGTGTTTACCAAATCAAGGAAGACCAAGTAGTAGTATTCCTGGTCCTTATGGTTGACGACATTTTGATCATTGGCAACAATATCAAGAAAATAACTCACATCAAGGAATGGCTAGACACTCAATTCGATATGAAAGATTCGGGTGAGGCTACCTATGTTCTCGGTATTCAGCTTATCAGAAACCGGAAGAATAGATCCCTTGCTCTTCTCAAACAACTTACATTGACAAAGTTTTAGAGAGATTCTCCATGACCAACACTAACGGGGCAAAAATGCCTTCTAGATATGGTATCTGTCTATCTAAGGAACAGTGTCCTACTGATCCTCAAGAGATAGAGGACATGGCAAAAATTCCTTATGCTTCTGCAGTTGGAAGTCTAATGTATGCAATGTTATGCACTAGACCTGACATCTGCTATGCAGTTGGAATCGTGAGCAGGTATCAGTCAAATCCAGGACAGGAACATTGGAATGTTGTTAAGTATATTCTAAAATACTTGAAGAGTACAAGACATTACGTGTTAGTCTACAAGGGTAGTGCTCTAAATCCCATAGGCTATACAGACTCAGATTTCCAGGCATGTCTTGAAGACAGGAAATCTACATCTGGGATGGTGTTTACTCTTGGGGGTGGAGCAGTGGTTTGGAGAAGTGCGAAACAGACCGCAATTTCAGATTCTACCATGGAGGCAGAATACATAGCTACAGCTGAAGCAGCTAAAGAGGTTGTCTGGCTAAGAAAGTTCTTCACCAGTCTTGGTGTAGTACCTGGAATGGAAAAACCTCTAGTCCTGCTTTGTGATAACAATGGAGCAATAGCCAACAGTAAGGAACCTCGGAGCCACAAGAGAAGTAAACATATAGAAAGAAAATATCATATTATCAGAGAATATGTTGCAAGAGGGGATGTACTGGTGGAAAAAGTGGACACACAAGACAACTTAGTTGATCCATTCACCAAAGTCTTGGCAGTGACTGCATTTGAAAAGCACCGTCAGAATTTAGGGTTAATTGAAATGTACTGATTAGTTTTATATTAGTGCAAGTGGGAGTTTGTTGGGTTTTATGCCCTAAATAAAACTCTATTATATGTAATCCAGATTATTCAATATCAATAAAATAACAGAAGTATTTTTCATTCATTTGTGTATGTTTTGGTTCATCTTATCAATTGTTTGTCTATTTGATTTATAAATTCATTCAAACCCTTTTCACATACTTGACCATGTTTATTCTGTTGTCAACACAGTGGAAAGTAAACATGACTATGTGAATAAAGATTCCTAGATTTATAAGAACACTGGGTTTTACTGATACGACAATCTACAATAGAGTTTACTTGCATTTGGTGAAATGCTATGTTCTTTCCAGAACATTGGTATAGATATTGAGTATACATTGGAATGGACAAATATTGAACTTTGATATTGATTTATTAAACTTACTGTAATATCTATTCAACTCAATATCACTTAGTTGATCCTAGATCAAATGATCTTAATCCTGATATGATTAGGCTCAATCTCAAGAGTGTTATTCGTGTTCTTTGATTTGTTAGTTAAGCCTACTTTTGGGTCAATGTGATACGTACATTTTGGGAACATGGTAGTGCAATTGAGTGGTAGCGCTAACATAAATATGAAATCTATAGCTTCTATCTGGCGAATAGAAAGTAAAGGATGATTTCCTTCGAGCTTAACCAAACGAAAATAAATGGTGGAGTACTCATTTCACTTAGTTGAAATATCATTTATACAGGGTTAAGTATTTTAAGGATAAAATACATTGTAGGGTGTTACAGTAATTAAATCCCTTTACAGTGTAAATCACCCATATAGAGGATCATTGATCAAATTAGGATTATAACAATGGATAATTAATAACGTGTCTATATGGTGGAACATATAGAGCATTCTACATAACTGAGAGTGCAATTCTAAGTTCTATGCGTGGATTCAACGAAGAATTAATAAGTCAGTGAATTTAAGAGGTAAATTCTTGATCTGCTTATTGGAAGCTCGGATATATAGACCCATGGTCCCCACACTAGTTGAGAAAATATTACTTGTAAGACTCATTTAATTGGTTTTAATTAATCAATTATAATTCTCAAATTAGACTATGTCTATTTGTGAATTTATCACTTATTAAGGGTAAAACAGTAAATAGAGAGTTTACAGGGTATACTTATTAATTGGGAAAATTTGATTAGTTTTTATTAATAAATAAAATAAATGACAATATATTATTTAATAATTAATTATAGATATTAAATAATGAGATTTGACATTTATGTGGTTGAAAGAGAGAATTGGCAATCTTTGAGAAAATGGGAAACTAGAAATGATGAAATAGGAAAGTTAGAAAAGTGGAAGGCTTGTTTCCATATTGCTATGGCCGGCCACCGTTGCTTCCCTTTTCTCATTTTATTTTTCATTTTTTAATGCCAAGTAATTCAACCTTAACCCTATGTGGTATTCTATAAATAGAAGGTAAAGGCTTCAGTTTCACACACACATTACTGCATTGTTTTCTTTCACTAAAACACTCTTGAAGCCGCCACTCTCTCTCTCTCTCTCTCTCTCTCTCTCTCTCTCTCTCTCTCTCTCTCTCTCTCTCTCTCTCTCTCTCTCTCTCTCTCTCTCTCTCTCTCTCTCTCTCTCTCTCTCTCTCTCTCTTTCTTCTCTGTTTTCGAAATCCCTCTAAGTGATAGAGTAGTGCCCACACACATCAAGTAATACCTCAATCATAGTGAGGAAGGCTGTGTAGAATTCAGAGTCAACAAAGAAGGACATTCGGGCTCAAATCTTGATTATACTCTGCGACAGAAAGGAATCAAGGGTTAGAGATCTGAGTGGGAGGAGACATATTATTCCGCTGCACCCAATGTAAGGTTTCTCATACTTTATATGTTTTTAATTTATTATTGTTTTAGAAGTTCTTATTTAGCTTGTTAAATCAACATACTTGTTAGTAGATCTAAGATCCTGGTAAAATAATTCCAACAGGTCGCTCCCAGCCTATCGAACACAGAAGAGCCTGGTTGCCTTAGCGATTGATTCGCTTGGTTGACAGGCAGAATGGTTCCATTATTCTGATTAGATCTGTCAGGTATGGCTCCTCTTGATGAATTCCCGAACAAGGTCTGCCAGCTTACCTCTTGGCCAACGAGGGGAACTCGTGATCGGGGATTGGACGGCTGACCATTGGTTGTTTAGGAGGCATTCATCGTCGGGTCATCCTCCATTTCTCCCAAGGGAATGATGCTCGGCGTTTGTTGGCCCTTAATTAGGCTCTTCGTATCAGCACAGTAGCTTGCCGACTATGATCTTCGATCTCTGCATGGTGAGCCCTTAATGCCTCCATCTCTTTGTCTCTCCATTCAGCGAACATATGCCTCTGTTCATCAAACGCGAGATTTACTGCGGCACGCAATTCCTCCTGATCATGATGCAGAGTATTGTTATGACCCTGCATGAGTCCAAGCGCAGCACAGAGATTTTGCAATTCGGTTGCGTCTCCGATGGTCATTTGGGCGTTGATTCCTAGTGGAATAGTCGTGTTATGAACACCCTGGCTGTGTGCGGAACTGTTATTCCCAGTCTCTTGCACGCCATGCGCAGTTTCAGTAACAGGAGTTGTCCCACCATTCACCATGCTTCCCGTCTGTCCAGGATTAACAACGGGTGGAACCCTTGAACTCCCTAGGTCCTACAATGTCCGATCCATCGTTTGTGAGTTTGCTGGGTCAGACAGGCCTCTGCCAGTTTGCACCATCATGTCGAATGTCGAAAAGAGCGATCTGCGATTCTGCTCTCAATGAAAGCACCAAAATGTTGACTTCGCTTTTCGCCAACGACAATGAGTCTTTTTAATAAGCGATAAACGATATGTCGTAATGAAAATATATATAAGAAAGCAATAATAAGACACAGGAATTTTATAGAGGTTCAGTCCCGAGCAGTTCGGTAATAGCCTAATCCTCGTTATTTGTATTGACTTAAGAACAAGGAAGGAGTTTCCTTTTCTTATAGCTCTTACAACAGTATCTCTGAATATATAATTCTTAGATAATAATATTGCCTTAGCTTAACTGCGTATCGGCTTACAAATTTTCCACTCCTTTGCCCAGTGAACATTCCTCACTATTTATAGGGCTGGGAAACTTGAGGAGGAAGAGTTTCCTCTCTCATTACAATGCGCATAAACAGAAAGATCGTGTGATCAATGCTGAATGTAAGGATCGTGGGATTGAGGCTGAATACACTGATAGTGGGATCGTGTGTATGCCACATCCACGTAAGTTGATCCCTGAGTTGTAGGAATTGAGCTGATGACTCATGATGCGAAAGCTGAATTCGCTAAGTGTTGATCGCCCTGCACGGCTCGTTGAATATTTCATTCTGGATGTGCCAGCAAGGCGTCCTGCTCGGCCTATCGTTCCGAGCAGATGCTCCAAATGGACTCCACGTGTCACCATTCTCGTGACGCCACGTCAGAGTGCAAAATTTGGGATAATAGGAAGCAACAATAACTCGTGTATTACATCAGTAAGCATTTTGTGGACGTCAAAACTCGCTACCCAGAAATTGAGAAGTTGGCTTATGATCTTATTGTGGCATTGCGCAAATTGAAGCCATACTTCCACGCACATGCGATTGTTGTGTTGACCAACCACCCTTTGAGACAAGTGATGCACAAACCCAAAACCTTAGGGCGCCTGCTCAAATGGTCAATAGAGTTAAGTCAATTCGACATATCTTACACCCTGAGAGTGTCTATCAACGGGCAAGTGATGGCGGATTTTATAGTGGAATTCATCTATCATCCAGAATGGGAGACCAAGGGCAAGAGGTTAGTGAAGAGTCAAAAAGTGACGTAGAAGAAGAGTCCATTTGAGAATTTCACGTGGATGGAGCCTCGAATGACAACGGAGCAGGGGTTGGGGTTGTATTGACAATGCCTAGGGAAATTTGAATGCATTATGCAATAAGGTTTTGTTTTAAGGCCTCCAACAATGAGGCCGAGTATGAAGCAATGCTAGATAGATTAAGGCTTCCCAAGGAATTGAAGGTCGTGCGACTACAGATTTTTTGCGACTCCCAACTGGTGGTTTTCCAAGTCAGGGGAGAATACAAGCAAAAGGGCCGAAGATGGTGGCATACTTGGCTAAGGTTAGGAGTTATCTAGAACGATTGTAATATTTCACAATTGAGAAAATCCCAAGGGAAAGCAATGCCAATGCCGATGCCCTTTCCAAGCTTGCATCAACCCAGGAAATCGATGCTTTAGAATCCGTACTGGTGGAATTCTTAGCCTAACCAACTATCGAGTGTAACTAGGTGTTGTAAGTGGAAGATGAAGCACCCTCTTGGATGACGCCATACATTGAGTACATCCAAGAGGGGAAGTTGTCGACAAATAAGAAGGAGGCTCGAAGAATCCAGTATAAAGACGCTAGGTATGTCTTTATGGATGGAGTTCTATACAAGAGAGGATACTCTACGCCACTCTTGCACTGCATAAAGGAAAGCGAAGTGCAGCGAGTGTTGTCTGATATACATGAAAGAGAATGCAGTAACCACGCAAGAGGGTATTCAATGTCAAGGAAGGTATTAAAACAAGGATAATACTGGCCTAGCTTGGAGAGAGATGCAATAGCATTCATAAAAAAATGTGATAAATGCCAAAGGCACGCTAGCTACAACCAGCGCCCCCAACCGAATTCATAAGCATGACCAGCCTGTGGCCTTTTGCCATGAGGGGAAATGATTTAATTAGGGCCTTGCCAGCAGGAAGGGTCGGAGTAAAGTACGCATAGCCATAGATTACTACACTAAGTGGGTAGAGGCTAAGGCACTAGTTAGCATCACCGCTAAGCAAGTGGTTTCCTTCATCAACGAATTCCTAATATGTAGATTTGTAGTGCCTTACAAGATCATCACTGACAATGGGACCCAGTTTGAAGGAGACTTGTTGAGTTCTTATTGCACGGAGAGGGGAGTTGAGATGGGATTCTTGGTAGTAGTGCACCCACAGGCTAACGAGCAAGTTAAGGTAGCAAATAAGATAATCAAGAAAAACCTCAAAATGAAGTTGGAAAAACTTATAGACTGATGGGTAGATGAATTGTCGAACGTGCTCTGGGCGTATGAGACCACGACCTGCTCCACCACGTGTGAGACGCCCTTCTCTTTGGCATATAGATGTGAGGTTGTGCTTCCCATCAAGATGAAGCTCAACTCATTTTGTGTGAAGAATTTCAATGAGGATTCTAACAAAAAAGCCATGGTGGAAAATTTGGACCTCTTGGAAGAAAGGAGGGACACAACCCGAGTGAGGTTGGTAGTGTATCAACTAAGGGCAGCGCAGTACAATAATTTGAGAGTCTGCATGCAAGCCTTTAAGACAAGAGACTTGGTACTAAGAAAGGTCCTTCTAAATACTAGGGATCCAGGAGCACGAGTTTTGGGAGCCAATTAGGAAGGCCCCTATCGAATCGCTAAAGTCATCCCACCCAGGACCTACAAGTTGCCCCGCATGGATGACACATGGTACCAAGGGCATGGAATTGAGCACACTTGAAGAAATACCATTATTTAGAAGGCAAGTCTGGTTTATTATTATTTAGCCCTTCAGGCTAAAAACCCAAGGAGATAACCTGTGGGCGTACCAAAGCCAGATTCCTATCATCTCTTCTTATCCATCTTGATATTCTAATGTTATGAAATAAAAGGCCACTCAGATGGCATCAAAATTGTTCTCTGGAATATAAGAATATTACCTTGGAGTTAGTCAACCACACTTTGCTATAGAATGATAAAAGGCAGTGTCCACTCTTTTAAAAAAAATGAATGACGACAATCGCGGATGAGGAAGTAAGGTACAAAAATTTCTTAGCTGGAAAGGATTAGCTACCCTTACTTGGGAGAAGAAATATGCCTCTCCTTGCAAAAATTACTGAGCCTAAAGGGCTCTAGAAAGATGCTTGTGGGATAATGTTGAAATGAGTGGGATGCCTCTCAAACATAACCAGATATTCATAAATTAAGGGGGGATGCAATCAAGTACAATAAGTCCCCTCCCATCCGAATAAAGGGATGAAGAAATAAAACTTGTTCCTGATTTGCATTTTGATTAAGTTGATGGCGCAAATCAAGTGCATTTTTGTTTAGACACTCATGAAGGTTAGGCTATCTTCGATTTAGGTGCTCGCGAAGGTCAGGCTACCTTCGCTCATAGTTACTCACATATCTTGTCTCCGAGTAACTCTCAGATTGATAACTTTGCGAATTGCTCATGCTTTCTTAATATGCATAATAACGTCGAGATCTACTTCCTTCTCGCGTTTGCCTACTCGACCGACTATGCCCTCGAGACCTTGAATCTCTCAAGCTTGAACTTTTTTTATCTCGTACTGCCCTTCTTCTATGGAAGAGATTAGATACACATCCTTTATTCAAGTACGTGTATACATTTTCTCTATCTGCTTGAGAAGAACGTTGAGGATGTCTCAGAGGAAGCCCACTTGACCTTGGTTGATTTTTAGGGTTTCTCTCATTATTATGAGGGATCCCCTAGTTCCATGGTAGAGGCTGTCTCGCTTCTTCATGTTAGAAATTATTTTACCAGGATCTTAGATCTACTCACAAGTAAGTTGATTAACACCCTAAATATGAACTTTCTAAAACGATGAAATAAACACATATAAAGTTTAGTAAACCTTACATTCGGTGCAGCGGAATAATATGACTCCTTCCGTTCAGATCTCTAACCCTTGTATCCTTTCTGTCGCAGAGTATTATCAAGATCTGAACCTAGATCTCTTTCTCTGATTCTTTAGTGCTGAAACTCCTTCTTGCTGAAAGTCTTTCTTCACGATCTTCCTCACTATGATTGATGTATCACTTGCTGTGTGTGGGCACTACTCTAATCACTAAATATTTCGAAATCTTAAGGAAGAAGAGAGAGAGAGTGGGCGGCCAGGTATAGAGAGAGAGAGACTCAGGTTTTTCTGAATGAAAAGTGTGAAAGTTAAGTGTAAATTTCCTGAAGCCTTCACTATCTATTTATAGCATTCCACTAGGGTTAGGTTTGAATTATTTGGAATTAAAATAATGAAAATATCAGAGGATAATTCCTATAAAAGTGGCCGGCCATGGCAGTATGGATTTGGGCCTCACTTTTTGCAATTTTACAGTTTTATAACTTTTGCATCTGATTTTCTCAAAAACGCCAATTTTCTAATTCAACCATTTAAATGCCAATTCTAACTATTTAATAACTATAAATAATTATTAAATAATATTGTCAATTATCATATTTATTAATTGAACCATACAAAGTATCATAATTAACAAATATGCCCCTAAAACTCTTTCTTTACAATTTCGCCCTTACTTAGTGAAAAATTCACAAATAGACATAGTCTAATTTGAGAATTATAATTGATTAATCAAAACCAAGTATATGAGTCTTACAAGCAATATTATCTCAACTAGTGGGTGGACCATGGGTCTATATAATCGAGTTTCCAATAAGCAGATCAAGAATTTATTACCTAAATTCACTGACTTATTAATTTCTCGTTGAATCTATGCATAGAACTTAGAATTGCACTCTCAGTATATAGAATGCTCTATATGTTCCTGTTGGAAATTATTTTACCAGGATCTTAGATCTACTTACAAGTATGTTTATTAACATCCTAAATAAGAACTTTCTAAAACGATAAATTAAACACACATAAAGTTTAAGAAACCTTACATTGGGTGCAGCGGAATAATATGACTCCTTCCGTTCAGATATCTAGCCCTTGATTCCTTTCTGTAGCAGAGCATTATCAATATCTGAACCTGGATCTCTTTCTCTGAATCTTTGATGCTGAAACTCCTTTGCTGATGATCTTTCTTCACGATCTTCCTCACTATGATTGAGGTATCACTTGATGTGTGTGGGCACTACTTTAATCACTAAGGATTTCGAAATTCAAAGGAAGAAGAAAGAAGAAGTGGTAGCTAAAGATAGGGAGAGAGAGAGGCTCAGTTTTTCTGAATCAGAAGAAGTGTTTTTCCTGAAGCCTTCACTATCTATTTATAGCATTCCACTAGGGTTAGATTTGAATTATATGGCATTAAAATAATGAAAAAATCAATTTAAAACAGCTACAAAGGTGGTCGGCCATACACTTAGTGGATTGGGCCTTGTTTTTGCAATTTTGCAATTTTAACACCTTTTGTATCTGATTTTCTCAAAAATGCCAATTTCCTAATTCAACCATTTAAATGCCAATTCTAACTATTTAATAATTATAAATAATTATTAAATAATATTGTCATTTATCATATTTATTAATTGAACCATACAAAGTATCATAATTAACAAATATGCCCCTATAAACTCTTTCTTTATAATTTCGCCCTTACTTAGTGAAAAATTCACAAATAGACATAGTCTAATTTGAGAATTATAATTGATTAATCAAGACCAATTACATGAGTCTTACAAGCAATATTATCTCAACTAGTGGGGGGACCATGGGTCTATATAACCGAGCTTCCAATAAGTAGATCAAGAATTTAGCACTAAAATTCACTAACTTATTAATTCTTCGTTGAATCCACGCATAGAACTTAGAATTGCACTCTCAGTATATAGAATGCTCTATATGTTCCACCATATAGACACATCATTAGTTCTCCATTGTTATAATCCTAATGTGATCAATGATCCTCTATATGAATGATCTACACTGTAAAAGGGATTAAATTACCGTTACACCCTACAATGTATTTATTCCTTAAAACACTTGACCCCGTATAAATGATATTTCAGCTTATGTGAAATGAGTACTCCACCATTTATGTTCGTTTGGTCAAGCTCGAAGGAGATCATCCTTTGCTTACTATTCGCCAGATAGAAGCTATAGATTCCATGTTTATGATAGCGCTCCCACTCAATTGCACTACCGTGTTCCCAAAAAGTACGTATGACCCTGACCTAAAAGTAGGCTTAACTAACAATTCAAGGAACACGAATAGCCTTTCAAGATTGAGCCTAATCATAACAGGATTAAGATCATTTGATCTAGGATCAACTAGGCGATATTGACTTGAATAGATTTTACGGTAAGTTTAATTAAATCTAAGTCAAAGTTCAATATCGGTCCCTTCCGATGCATACTCCATGCATCCAACCTGAGCTTTACTTTAACCAATGCTCTGGAAAGAACATAGCACTTCTCCAAATGCAAGTAAACTCTGTTGTAGATTATCATATCAGTAAAACCCTATGTCTGATAAATCTAGGAAACTTTATTCACATAGTCATGTTTACTTTCCAATGTGTTGACGGCACAGTAAACAGGATCAAGTATGTGAAAAGGGTTTCAGATGAATTTATACATTATGTACATATAATCATGAAATAAATCATGTGAACCATGTAACATTAAATGTTATTTCTGATCTATATTAATAAGTAAATCTGATTATATTGAAATGAGTTTTATTTAGGGCATAAAACCCAACAAACTCCCACTTGCACTAATATAAAACAAAAGGGGCGTTTCAAATAATCTCAACACCTTGATATACAAATCAAGTGTAGTAGTAGTAAACTCCTCATAATAGGATCTGAAAGGTTGAATTAAACACAACCTTTTCTCCACCATCACTCTTCCTTTAATCACAAAATCATTGATAATGTGAAATTCCTCTCTATATGTCTACTCTCTTGGGATACTGGATTCTATATCTTTGGCAACTACTTTTGGTTAATCAGGAAATTAACACTAGTAGTTTAAGGCAATTTGGAATGGTGCCAAAGATGTATAGAACTTTCTTTAGACTGAATAAGTACCTTTCCTGCAACCTTAACATTCAGTCCCTCTCTGGTAGACCTAGAGACTTCAGATAGGTTTTTACACTTCTCCAAAATCACTATTCCAACCCCAGAGTAACCACCATCTTATCAGAAAGACTTACTAGCACAAAGGCAAATTTCGAAATCTGATATGGTGTAGTCTAAGAGTTTTAAACACACCCTTCCTCTTCTTTATCTTAAGATTTACTTGATTGTCTTCCAATGTTCTTCTCCTGGATTAATCTGATACCTACTCATTACTCCCACTCAACAGCAGGTGTCTGGTCTAAGGCATACAAAAGCATATCTAAGACCTCTCACTGTTGATATAAGAAATTCTTTCGTGGCTTTATCTTTTCTGGAATAGTTGAGACTTTTCCTTAGATAAATCTATGCCTAAGAAGTTGTGAAGCTTCTATAGATTGCCATTAGAAAGAAAATGCTTCAGCATCTTACTAAAGTAAGTTGCTTGCATTAGAGTAAGTAATTACCAGGTATACCACAAGCCATAGGTTTAGATAAACTCAAACCTATAATACTAGGAACAGGAAGTTTTGTTAAGTCCACTGAATGGACTTATAAACGAAAAATTCCTTTTATGTCCTTGTAATAGAAAACTTTAGGTTATTCCATGTGAATGGATTAAACCATAGTTCTTTTGGCTTTCTTCTTAGTTTTTTATCTTGTCAATCCATTACTTGTTTAAACTCACAATGGATTATAATCACTAGTGTCTCCCAAGTCATAAGAAGGTGAGTTCCTAGAAACTCTCCCACTACGACGAGGTACCGTGAATTATGTCTAAGAAAACTAAATGGTATTGACCTCTTCGGTTGTGACAAGACAACAGAGGCAGTGGGATCATCATATGTTATATAAGATGATAGAACACTTTTGGAATCAAGAAAAAATATCTCCTTTATTTTCTACTTGTTTTCAGACTTAGTCATTATCTTAGAAAAGTAGTATTTGTTTGAACAAACACTTTCTTATCTATTGACAATGGGATGGTCCACCCCTAATCACTTAGAATAGCTAACAAACCATGGTTAATAGTTCTAGCTTTTCTTAAGATTTTGATTAGGTCATCCATGAATCTAGTAATGATTTACATTAAGTATACAACCATTACATCATTCTGAAATTGTATTACCATAGAAGGAATTAGGCAACGACTAGTAACTAATCATCAACATGCAACTCAAAATTTCTGGGGAGGTAAGTTTGGATATAATTCAAAAATCAATTTAATGATCTTTGAACTGCATATCTACTAACTAGTTCTCCACCCCTATCAGTTCGTAAGATCTTTAACCACTTACCTTAATGGTTTTAACCATTGCTAGAAATTAATGAAATTTTTCAAACATTTCAAATTTCTTGCTAAAAGGTATAATCTAGAGTGATCGTTTTAAGATTACAACGAAAATCTCATGTCCATCCCTGAATGTACATCCATCTACGAATGAGATGAACTACTTTCAGTGGATATAGGCATATTAACTCTTTGTAGAGATTGATCTTGTCAAATCCACTATGAACAAGATACAAATGCCATAGATTAAAAAAATGTGGTAGTGTCTTTTGATGACTTAGGTTTATAAAAGAATTCTTAGAATAGTGCAAGTGGATTCTGGTCACAGAATACCTAACTCATATTCCATACAGTTTGAATCCATTAATAAAAGATGGATATTAAACACTTGAGAAAGTGTAACTGTATTGTATCTGGAATTAGAAATATAAGAAAATTTCTGTTTGGATTCTAAAATTAAAGTCAAAGACTTAAATTCAACCAAATATAATGAGTAATTCTTTCTTGGACCACCACTACTATTTAAACTCTAAGTCATATTTGCCCATACAAGTAGGAGATTTCTAAGATTGAGGATTTATATCAATTGGGAATAGAATTTCGGGATTATAATCATATGCGTCATTTAATTTCTTAAGAGAAAATATAGAATGACATGAAATGATTTATAGACCATTCATCCAATGATATGTTATTAAGTTAATTCGAAATGAATAAGCTAAGAGGAATTAAGATAATTTCGTTTAAAATAAGAATCCAACGATGCTTCGATTAGCGAAAGTCAAAGTAATCTTATTTATACAATCTTTCTGTTTCATATCGTAAAAATACTAGTCTAAGGTGTCATCAATTGATGAACAGCTAGATGTCGCATATACAATATTTGTCTTTCGAGATCTAACACTATTATGAATGTCTAATGGTGAAAATCCACTAGGGATTTATCTCATTAGATAAACAAGCCAAGTTAGACCAACAATGAAGATTCGAAATTAAACTACAACTTAATAACAGAAAATAACATGGTTCAATATAAATTCATACACAATTCAAAAATTATAAACATATAGCAAGTAGGAATGACAAGTGAAAATACTAAAACTTACAATCCTAAATAATTTCCAAGGTTTTCAACAAACTGATATCAGTGTCCCGTTTAGGCGAGAGTCAAAGCTACCATTCATTGAATAGAGTTGTCAGCTCGTCTAAAATGTTAAACATTCTAGCAACCTTTTATTCGATCAAGATTGGAATTCAGCGTTGTCCCGTTTAGGGGAGAGTCAAGGCAATTCTATCTTATGAGCTTCCACCATTGTTTCATAATTTGCAAGTCAAGTATGGTCACCACCATTAGGGTGATCCATACCATACAAAACACTTACAAACTACTTATCATGCGAGGTTAAACGGTGCGAAATTGCTAATGAACGTTCCTCCATTAGGGAGGATTACTCACTAAAACAAACGCGGTGTAAAACCCACAATGGAGATCGAATGTCTTAATAATAAAGCTCATTATTTAAAAAGAGTTGTATTTTCTTTGATTCTCTTTATTTATTCTATTTATTTTAAATATATATTTATTTAATTAAAATTTCCAATTTAGAATGAAAAATTCTAAATATAAATTTTAATTTAATATTTATAAATTTTACTTAGATGGTTATGAAAATAACATGAATTATTTCCATCTTAGTAATAATTTCCAATAAATATTTAGAAAAAATATTTAAGTTGTTACAAAATTAATATAAATTAATTTATAACTCAAATTTAATTTTCTATAAATATATATTGCATTTCGAAAAATTAAAGTATTTAAGAATACAATTTTCGAAAGATGCATATTAAAAAAAAAATCCTGGAAAAATCATTCTAATTTAATGTTGGCCCAAAATTAATTAATAAAATTAATTTACAACAAAAAATATAATTTTCCTATTTAATTAAATATATATAAGAAAAATTTCAAATATTTAAGTATGATGATGAAAATCAACTTAAATATTAATTTTCTATTTAATTAAATACACTAGAAAAATACTTCAAGCAAAAATATCACCTATCTAGATTTTCCTTTGACTAATTAATTCAATTTCTAATAATATATTTTAATTCAATTTATTTTAAATTAATCAATAAATGAAAAAATCGTTGATTTAAGTTGATCCAAGAATTAATTAAAATAAATAATTAATTTACAACTTAATCTATTTTTCAAGATAAAATTCGAAATTCTAGCATTTAAGAAATGCAATTTCGAAAATTGATTAATAACATAAAAAAAATATATTTTGAAAATTATTTAAATTTAGTTGAAAAAATAAATTTCAACTAAAAATAATTTTCTATTTAATTAAATGTCATGAAAAAGAAATATTTAAGTATGATGATAAAAATCAACTTAGATATTTAATTTTCAAATTAATTAAATGTATTAAATTCAAGAAATAAATAATTAAGTGTAGAGAAGGCTTAATTATTAATCTCTAGTTTAATACTAGGAAAAATATACTTAAAATAAATTGTACCAAAATTAATTAATAAATAATTAATTTCACAATGTATAATATTTCCTATTTAATATTAGAAATAATAAGTAGTCTAGAAATAACTATCTAGAAAATATCTTACTTGACTAAGTATCTTTTCCACAAAATTTGAGAAAATATCTAATTTAAGTTGTATTAGAAAAAATCTAGAACTTAAATATTTTCAAATTTAAATTTAATTAAATATCAAAAATTAAGTTGTAACCACTTAATTTGAAAATATTCCATTTTAAGTTAATATTCGAATAGATATTAACTTAAAAAATATCTAAAGAATCTTAATAACCAATGCCTAAAATTCCTCAACTTAATTTTGAAATTTGAAATTCAAAAGATATTCAGATTTAAGTTGGTTAGTTGTAGATAACTAAATATCAACTTAAATAAGAATATTTAATGAAAAATTTAAATTAAGCTTCAGAAAGAATCTAGATGGTTATAATTCTATATTTAATAAAATACAAGAAAATACATATAGTTTAGATTAGAATAAAAAATTCTTTAAACTATATTTTTCTTAAATTGATTTCAAAATAAATGAAATTAATTATGTTGCTAATCAATTTTATTAGGTTAAACTAGTGTAATTAACCTAGTACAGTTATTCAAATCAGGCAAATGGGCCTTCACAATTGGGGTGATTTATGTGAGGGGGTGCTGAGTTCAGTATGTCGTACCCACTACTATGGCTCCCAACTCTCACACAAGGCCCAAAAGAGAGGAATTTAACCTTAATAAGAACAACTGTTATTAATTGAATATGCCCAAAAACTAAATGGGCCTAAATAAATTCTATCAAGAACTATGATAATTTATTTTAGCAACAACAACCTATATGTATCTATAATCAAATTAAACACATAGGCTCACACAGGCACACTTTGGATGGGTCCTATCATGTTGCTAGGTCATACACAGATGAAAGAAGATTGTAAATATACCTGTTACAAATTATTATCTTGACCAAAGGAGCCATCAGATCATTAGATCTGGCAAAAAGTAACCATGGCTATTTGCAATCAAGTAATAATAGGTTTTGAAAACTTACACACAAGCTAAAACACATACTCCTGCAACAAGGTTAGTTGGATAGTTAGATGTAGGATTTATTTAATTTTAAATTAAATTATTAATTTCGAAATAATTAATTAAATAAATAAAAAAAATATTTATTTTTCGAAAATAATTAATTAAATAAATAAAAAAAATATTTATTTTTTCGAAAATTTAAAAAAAATAAAAAAAAATCGAAAATTTAAAAAAAATTTAAATTTAAAATTAAACCTACAATTTTGAAAAATTAGGTTTCAACCAACCTAAATATCATTTCAAAATTTGCTAACTACTTTTAAATTTTAAATGTTATTTTATAAATAAAAATTAAATAAAAAATTAGAAAAGATAAATAAATATCTTTTTCAAATTTTAAATGTAATTTAAATAAATAAAATAACAAAATTTAAAAAATTAGCAAAATATCTTATATCATTTAAAAATTACATGATTATAAATATCTTATTTTTAAATTTAAAATAAGATAAGATATAATCAAATTTTAAAATAAGATAGATTTTTAAGCAAGAAGATAGATACTAATTTTATTCAAATTCAAATTACACTAATATCTTGAATTAAATTTAAAAAATATTAAATTAATTCAAAATGATAATTAGAATTGAATTAGGAATAGTGATAGTATAAATACAAAACTACACCAAAAATCGGAAGTTAATTCCATGAAAAAGCATGAAAAATCGAACAAAAACAAAAAAATTCGAAACTGTACGGACAGATTTGCGATCGCAGGAAAATATCAGCACAGCCCCGATTTTTTCAAATCTTCAAAAAATCATAACTAATTCAAATAAAATCCAAATTAAGTTCTGTAAAAGTCTAACTTGCTTAATTTTTTCCATACTATCCAATAAAAATAATTCCAGAGATGAAATCGCAATTATTTTTAACGAAAAATTCACAAACATCAATCAATCATCAAATAACACTCAATACAACATGATACCATCCAAAGAACATACAAACAATCGTTTTAAAGTCCAAATTTCTTGCAAGTAAATCAATTACCATGGATC
The DNA here is from genome assembly GCF_029168945.1 of Cannabis sativa. NCBI lineage: Eukaryota > Viridiplantae > Streptophyta > Magnoliopsida > Rosales > Cannabaceae > Cannabis > Cannabis sativa. Next base: position 25,265,450 of record NC_083605.1, read on the forward strand.
TGATACCAGTTGTTGGAAATTATTTTACCAGGATCTTAGATCTACTTACAAGTATGTTTATTAACATCCTAAATAAGAACTTTCTAAAACGATAAATTAAACACACATAAAGTTTAAGAAACCTTACATTGGGTGCAGCGGAATAATATGACTCCTTCCGTTCAGATATCTAGCCCTTGATTCCTTTCTGTAGCAGAGCATTATCAATATCTGAACCTGGATCTCTTTCTCTGAATCTTTGATGCTGAAACTCCTTTGCTGATGATCTTTCTTCACGATCTTCCTCACTATGATTGAGGTATCACTTGATGTGTGTGGGCACTACTTTAATCACTAAGGATTTCGAAATTCAAAGGAAGAAGAAAGAAGAAGTGGTAGCTAAAGATAGGGAGAGAGAGAGGCTCAGTTTTTCTGAATCAGAAGAAGTGTTTTTCCTGAAGCCTTCACTATCTATTTATAGCATTCCACTAGGGTTAGATTTGAATTATACGGCATTAAAATAATGAAAAAAATCAATTTAAAACAGCTACAAAGGTGGCTGGCCATACACTTAGTGGATTGGGCCTTGTTTTTGCAATTTTGCAATTTTAACACCTTTTGTATCTGATTTTCTCAAAAATGCCAATTTCCTAATTCAACCATTTAAATACCAATTCTAACTATTTAATAATTATAAATAATTATTAAATAATATTGTCATTTATCATATTTATTAATTGAACCATACAAAGTATCATAATTAACAAATATGCCCCTATAAACTCTTTCTTTATAATTTCGCCCTTACTTAGTGAAAAATTCACAAATAGACATAGTCTAATTTGAGAATTATAATTGATTAATCAAAACCAATTACATGAGTCTTACAAGCAATATTATCTCAACTAGTGGGGGGACCATGGGTCTATATAACCGAGCTTCCAATAAGTAGATCAAGAATTTAGCACTAAAATTCACTAACTTATTAATTCTTCGTTGAATCCACGCATAGAACTTAGAATTGCACTCTCAGTATATAGAATGCTCTATATGTTCCACCACATAGACACATCATTAGTTATCCATTGTTATAATCCTAATGTGATCAATGATCCTCTATATGAATGATCTACACTGTAAAAGGGATTAAATTACCGTTACACCCTACAATGTATTTATTCCTTAAAACACTTGACCCCGTATAAATGATATTTCAGCTTATGTGAAATGAGTACTCCACCATTTATGTTCGTTTGGTCAAGCTCGAAGGAGATCATCCTTTGCTTACTATTCGCCAGATAGAAGCTATAGATTCCATGTTTATGATAGCGCTCCCACTCAATTGCACTACCGTGTTCCCAAAAAGTACGTATGACCCTGACCTAAAAGTAGGCTTAACTAACAATTCAAGGAACACGAATAGCCTTTCAAGATTGAGCCTAATCATAACAGGATTAAGATCATTTGATCTAGGATCAACTAGGCGATATTGACTTGAATAGATTTTACGGTAAGTTTAATTAAATCTAAGTCAAAGTTCAATATCGGTCCCTTCCGATGCATACTCCATGCATCACACCTGAGCTTTACTTTAACCAATGCTCTGGAAAGAACATAACACTTCTCCAAATGCAAGTAAACTCTGTTGTAGATTATCATATCAGTAAAACCCTATGTCTGATAAATCTAGGAAACTTTATTCACATAGTCATGTTTACTTTCCAATGTGTTGACGGCACAATAAACAGGATCAAGTATGAATTTATACATTATGTACATATAATCATGAAATAAATCATGTGAACCATGCAACATTAAATGTTATTTCTGATCTATATTAATAAGTAAATCTGATTATATTGAAATGAGTTTTATTTAGGGTATAAAACCCAACAGTTCCACCATATAGACATATCATTAGTTATCCATTGTTATAATCCTAATTTGATCAATGATCCTCTATATGAATGATCTACACTGTAAAGGGATTAGATTACCGTTACACGCTACTATGTATTTTATCCTTAAAACACTTGACCTCGTATAAATGATATTTCAGCTTATGTGAAATGAGTACTCCACCATTTATTTTCGTTTGGTCAAGCTCGAAGGAGATCATCCGTTGCTTACTATTCGCTAGACAGAAGCTATAGATTCCATGTTTATGTTAGCGCTCCCACTCAATTGCACTACCGTGTTCCCAAAATGTACGTATCATCCTGACCTAAAAGTAGGCTTAACTAACAAATCAAAGAACAAGAATAGCCTCCTGAGATTGAGCCTAATCATAACAGGATTAAGATCATTTGATCTAGGATCAACTAGGCGATATTGACTTGAATAGATATTACAGTAAGTTTAATAAATCTAAGTCAAAGTTCAATATCAGTCCCTTCCGATGCATACTCCATGCACCCAACTTGAGCTTTACTTTAACCAATGTTCTGGAAAGAACATAGCATTTCTCCAAATACAAGTAAACTCTTGTTGTAGATTATCATATCAGTAAAACCATGTGTCTGATAAATCTAGGAAACTTTATTCACATAGTCATGTTTACTTTCCAAAGTGTTGATAACACAATAAACAGGATCAAGTATGTGAAAAGGGTTTCAGATGAATTTATAAATCAAATAGACAAGCAATTGATAAGGTGAACCAAAACATACACAAATGAATGAAAAATACTTCAGTTTCTTTATTGATGTTGAATAAAATAGATTACATTGAAATGGAGTTTTATTTAGGGCATAAAACCCCAACAGACTCCCACTTGCAATAATATAAAACTAATCAGTACAGATCAATTAATCCTAAATTCTGACTGTGCTTTTCAAATGCAGTCACGGCCAAGACTTTGGTGAATGGATCAGCTAAGTTATCTTCTGTGTCCACTTTGTCAACTAGTACATCCCCTCTTGCCACATATTCTCTGATGATGTGATACTTCCTTTCAATGTGTTTGCTTCTCTTGTGGCTTCGAGGTTCCTTACTGTTAGCTATCGCTCCATTATTATCACAAAGTAGGACCAGAGGCTTTTCCATTCCAGGTACGACACCGATACTGGTGAAGAACTTTCTTAGCCAGACAAGTTCTTTAGCAGCTTCGGCTGCAGCTATGTATTCAGCTTCCATAGTCGAGTCCGATATCGCGGTTTGTTTTGCACTTCTCCAAACCACTGCTCCACCCCTAAGAGTAAACACCATCCCAGATGTAGATTTCCTGTCTTCAAGACTTGCCTGGAAATCTGAATCAGTGTAGCCTATGGGATTTAAAGCACCACCCTTGTAGACTAACACAAGATTCCTTGTACTCTTTAAGTATTTCAGAATATACTTAACTGCATTCCAATGTTCCTGTCCTAGATTAGACTGATACCTGCTCACGATTCCCACTGCATAGTAGATGTGAGGTCTAGTGCATAACATTGCATACATTAGACTTCCAACTGCAGAAGCACAGGGAATTTTCGCCATGTCCTCTATCTCTTGAGGATCAGTAGGAGACTATTCCTTAGATAGAAGAATACCATATCTAGAAGGCATGTTTGCCCCATTGGTGTTGTTCATGGAGAATCTCTCTAAAACTTTGTCAATGTAGGTTGTTTGAGAGAGAGCAAGAGATCTGTTCTTCCGGTTTCTGATAATCTGAATACCAGGAACATAGGCTGCTTCACCCAAATCTTTCATATCGAATTGAGTGTTGAGCCATTCCTTGATGTGAGTCATTTTCTTGATATTGTTTCCAATAATCCAAATGTCACCAACATAAAGGACCAGGAATACTACTACTTGGTCTTCCTTGAGTTGGTAAACACAAGGTTCATCTTCATTCTGAAGAAAGCCGTAGGTCTTGATGATTTCATCAAACCTTTTGTTCCATGAGCGAGAAGCTTGCTTAAGTCCATCGATAGACCTATTTAGTTTGCAAACTTTCTTTTCCTGCCCTGGAAGAACATAGCCTTCTGGTTGCTCCATATAGATGGTTTCATCAAGTACCCCATTAAGGAAGGAAGTCTTGACATCCATTTGCCAGATTTCATAATCGAAAACAGCAGCTATGGAGAGAAGAATTCGGATGGATTTGAGCATGGCAACGGGACTAAAAGTTTCCTCATAGTCCACGCCTTCTCTTTGGGTATAACCCTTGGCTACAAGTCTAGCTTTAAAAGTTTCGACTTCGCCTCCAGCTCCTCTTTTCTCCTTGCAAACCCACTTGCATCCTATTGGATGATAGCCGTCAGGTGCGTCTACATATTCCCAGACTTTGTTCTTTTTCATGGAATCCATTTTTGAATCCATGTCGTCCGGCCATCGTTTCCGTTACGGACTAGCCATTGCCTGTTTATAGGTTAATGGATCGTCTTCAATACTGTCACCAACGACCATATTGATTTCACCATCCAAGCCATAACGAGCTGGTTTTGTTGAAACCCTCCCACTACGACGAGGAGCGGTGATCTTCTGAACAGAAACTAAAGTAATAGATTTCTCAGTTGGTTCGACTGAGGGAGTGGGATTATCCTCTTCTTGAGTGGAAGAGGACAGAACATTGGAAGGAGTTATATCTGAAAGCATTTCCTCTAGAACAACTTTACTTTTCGGTTTGTTGTCTTTAATATGGTTCTCTTCAAGAAAAGTAGCATTTGTAGAAACAAACACTTTGTTATCCTTGTGACTATAAAATAGTCCACCCCTAGTCTCTTTAGAATTTCCGACAAACATGCATACTTCGGTACTTGATTCAAGTTTGCCTTCTTTCTCTCTTAAGACATGAGCAGGGCACCCCCAAATTCTGTAGTGGCGTAAACTAGGTGTACGACCATTCCAAAGTTCGACGGGTGTCTTAGGGACAACTTTAGATGGAACAATATTTAAAATGTCATTAGCCATCTATATAGCATATCTCCAGAAGGACGTAGACAGAGTTGAATAACTCATCATAGACCTAACCATTTCCAAAAGAGTGCGATTTCTTCTTTCTGCAACTCCATTTTGTTGTGGAGTGCCTGGGGCAGTGTATTGAGATTCAATTCCAAGTTCAATTAAATGATCTTTGAACTGCATATCCATATATTCTCCACCCCTATCAGTTCGCAAGATCTTTAATGATTTACCTAATTGGTTTTGAGCCAAAGCATGAAACTCCTGAAACTTTTCAAACATTTCAGATTTCTTTTGCATTAGGTAAAGAAAACTATATCTAGAGTAATCGTCAATGAAATTGACAAAATACTCATAACCTCCTCGGGCTTTTACATTCAGAGGTCCGCAAACATCGGAATGCACTAACCCTAGGGGGTATTTGGCACGCTCTCCCTTTGCAGAGAAAGAACGTTTAGTCATTTTACCTTCTAGGCAGGACTCGCATACTGGCGATTCACCTAGGACGACATTTTTCAATGGACCGCCTTTGGTTAGCCTATTGAGTCTATCAAAGCCTATATGACCTAAACGTAAATGCCATAGATAAGTTTGATCATCATTATCAATCTCTTTTCTTTTGAGGTTTCTAGGTTTAGCTACATTGAAAAGTTCACTGTTTAGTGAGATTTGTGTATTCGGTCTTAAAACATAAAGCCCTTGTTCCATGGTAGCAACACATATTTGAAATCCATTACGAGAAATTGAACAATTACAACTCGAAAAATTCAATATATAAGATTGTGTTTGCAAACATGAGACACTAATCAAGTTTCTACTAAAGTTTGGAAACATTTTCTAAAATTAAAAATCTTTGTTGAAACTTGATGCGGGCTTTTCCTCTAGCTTTGACCGACACTAACTCGCCATTACAAACTTTAAGTTTTAACTCTCCTGGAAGCAAATTTTCCCAAGTTTCAAGCAGTTGCAGTGAAGAACATACATGGTTAGTAGACCCAGAATCAATAATCCAAACGGATTTGTCGTTCTCTAAAACACATGATTCAAAGACAAAAGCATTACCTTCGTTTGAATTGTTTAGAAGCCGGGGACATCGTTCTTCTTGATGTCCCTTTTCATTACAATTCGAACATAGAAGATTATGTCTGATAATTGTACTTGAAGAAGCAGCTTTGGTAGAGCCTTCATGCTTAATCCTTTTCCTCTGATAGAGAATTGCAAACCCAGGGGGACCCATTGCAATTAGATTCCATTCATGGGCTCGTAATTCTGCTTCGAGCTTGTCCATGTCGGAGGAGTTGAAATTGTTGATCATGTAAGAAACAACAAATTCATTATACTCCGGAGGAAGACTATTAAGAATGAATTGGACCCATTGTTCTCTTGATAAATCAATCCCTAGTAGATTTGCCTTTTGGAACTTCAGATTCATCATCAACAGGTGCGACTTTATGCAACTACCAGGATGCATTTTTACACTATAGAGTTCTTTTGCTAAGATATTAACTAGGAGAGGATCGGGGTGAGGGTTATTCATATTGGCACTACAACACATCAATAAAACAGAAGTAAGGTTTTGGTTCATAAATTCATACACATGTTCAGAAAATAACAAATAATCACATATGTTATAAAAATACTAAATCTAACATAGTTTATTTTCCAAGGTTTTTCAACAAACCGATATAGTGTCCCATTTAGGCGAGAGTCAAAGCATCATCCATTGAATAGAGTTGTCAACTCATCTAAAATGATAATCATTCTAGCAACCTTTTATTCGATCAAGATTGGAATTCAGCGTTGTCCCGTTTAGGCGAGAGTCAAGGCCATTCTATCTTATGAGCTTCCACCATTGTTTCATAATTTGCAAGTCAAATATGGTCGCCACCATTAGGGTGATCCATACCATATAAAACACTTACAAACTACTTATTTTTCGAGATTAAACGGTGCGAAATTGCTAATGAACGTTCCTCCATTAGGGAGGATTACTCACTAAAACAAACGCGATGTAAAACCAACAATGGAGATCGAATGTCTCTTGATTAAAGCTCATTATTTTAAAATATGTATTTTGTATAATCTTTTATTCCATATTATAATAATGAAAAATTACAAATTAAAGTTGGTTTAAATAAAAAATCAACTTTAATTAATTTTCAATTATTATTTAAATTCGAAAAATAAATTCGAATAAATATCTAACAAATTTGAAAATATCTTGTTTAAGTTGTTTTAGAAGAAACTAAAAATCAACTTAAATATCTTTCAAATTAGACTTAATTAAATTAAAATGAAGTTGTAACCACTTAATTTGAAAATATTCCATTTTAAGTTGATATTTGAAAAAATATCAGCTTAAAAAATATCTAAAGAATCTTAATAACCAATGCCTAAAATTTCTCAACTTAATTTTGAAATTTTAAATCCAAAAGATATTCAGATTTAAGCTGGTTAGTTATAGATAACTAAATATCAACTTAAATAGGAATATTTAATGAAAAATTTAAATTAAGCTGCAGAAAGAATCTAGATGGTTATAATTCCATATTTAATTAAATACAAGAAAATACATATAGTTTAGCTTAGAATATAAAATTCTTTAAACTATGGTTTTCTTAAATTAATTTCAAAATAAATGAAATTAATTATGTTGCTAATCAATTTTATTAGGTTAAACTAATTTAATTAACCTAGTACAGTTATTCAAATCAGGCAAATGGGCCTTCACAATTGGGGTGGTTCATGTGAGGGGGTGCTGGGTTCAGTATGTCGTACCCACTTCTATGGCTCCCAACTCTCACACAAGGCCTAAAAGAGAGGAATTTAACCTTAAAATGAACAACTGTTATTAATTGAATAGGCCCAAAACTAAATAGGCCTAAATAAAATCTATCAAGAACTATGATGTTTTATTTAGCAACAACAACCTATATGCATCTATAATAAAATTAAACACATAAGCTCACACAGGCACACAATTTGGATGGATCTTATCATGTTGCTAGGTCATACACAGATGAAAGAAGATTGTAAATATACCTGTTACAAATTATTTACTTGACCAAGGGAGCCATGAGTTAAAATCAGATCATTGGATCTGTCAACAAGTTAACCATGGCTATTTGCAATCAAGCAATAATAGGTTTTAAAAACTTACAAACAAGCTAAAACACATACTCCTACAACAAGGTTAGCTGGATAGTTGGATGTAGGATTTATTTAATTTTAAATAAATAATTTCAAAAAATTAATTAAATAAAAAAATTTATAAAATAAAATAAAATTTAAATATTTTCGAAATTAATAAAATAATATTTAAAATTAAACCTACAATTTTGAAAAATTAGGTTTCAACTAACCTAAATATCATTTCAAAATTTGCTAACTACTTTTAAAATTTAATGTTATTTTATAAATAAAAATTAAAAAAAATAAATAAATATCTTTTTCAGATTTTATGATTTAATTTAAATAAATAAAATAACAAAATTTAAAAGTTAGCAAAATATCTTACATCTATTTAAAATTACATGATTATAGTTATCTTATTTTAAATTTAAATAAGGTCAAATTATTTTAAAAAAAATTAATTTAAAAATAAATTTAATATCTGACCTTAAATTTAAAAATAAGATAAGATATAATCAAATTTAAAAATAAGATAGATAATAAAGCAAAAAGATAGATATTTACTATTTTCAAATTCAAATTACACTAATATCATGAATTAAATTAAAAAAATTGATTAATTTAATTATGATATTTAGAATTGAAATAGGAATAGTAAATGTCTAAATACAAAGCTACACAAAAAATCGGAAGTTAAATCCATGAAATAGCATGAAAAATTGAAGAAAAATGAAAAAAATGCGAGCTGTACGGACGGTATGCTGTGCATACTCGTCCGCGCGCGCAGGGGAGTGTTCAGCCGAGGTTTCTCGGCGCAAGGGGGTTTCTAGCATGATTTCCGCACGCGGAAGCTGGAATTCAGACACGAAATCGTGTCTGAACGCGTGCTGTCCGAAGGTTGCCCTTCGTCCGCGCGTGCGTGTGGTGATGCACAATCCCTGATTTTTTTCGAAACTTCAAAAAATCATAACTAATTCAAATTAAATCGAAATTGAGTTATGTAAAAAAAGTAAATTGCTTAATTTTTTCCATACTATCCAATAAAAATAATTCCAGAAACAGATATTTAATTATTTTTTTACGAAAATTCACAAACATCAATCAATCATCATATAACACTCAATACAACATGATACCATCCAAAACATCAAACAATCGTTTTAAGTCCAAATATCTTGCAAGGAAATCAATTACCATGGCTCTGAGGCCAGTTGTTGAAAATTATTTTACCAGGATCTTAGATCTACTCACAAGTATGTTGATTAACACCCTAAATATGAACTTTCTAAAACGATGAAATAAACACATATAAAGTTTAGTAAACCTTACATTGGGTGCAGCGGAATAATATGACTCCTTCCGTTCAGATCTCTAACCCTTGTATCCTTTCTATCGCAGAGTATTATCAAGATCTGAACTTGGATCTCTTTCTCTGATTCTTTTGTGCTGAAACTCCTTCTTGCTGAAAGTCTTTCTTCACGATCTTCCTCACTATGATTGAGGTATCACTTGCTGTGTGTGGGCACTACTCTAATCACTAAGTATTTCGAAATCTTAAGGAAGAAGAGAGAGAGAGTGGGCGGCCAGGTATAGAGAGAGAGGCTCAGGTTTTTCTGAATGAAAAGTGTAATTTTCCTGAAGCCTTCACTATCTATTTATAGCATTCCACTAGGGTTAGGTTTGAATTATTTGGCATTAAAATAATGAAAATATAAGAGGATAATTCCTATAAAAGTGGTCGGCCATGGCAGTATGGATTTGGGCCTCACTTTTTGCAATTTTACAGTTTTATCACTTTTGCATCTGATTTTCTCAAAAACGCCAATTTTCTAATTCAACCATTTAAATGCCAATTCTAACTATTTAATAACTATAAATAATTATTAAATAATATTGTCAATTATCATATTTATTAATTGAACCATACAAAGTATCATAATTAACAAATATGCCCCTAAAACTCTTTCTTTACAATTTCGCCCTTATTTAGTGAAAAATTCACAAATAGACATAGTCTAATTTGAGAATTATAATTGATTAATTAAAACCAATTATATGAGTCTTACAAGCAATATTATCTCAACTAGTGGGGGGACCATGGGTCTATATAACCGAGCTTCCAATAAGCAGATCAAGAATTTATTACCTAAATTCACTGACTTATTAATTCTTCGTTGAATCCACGCATAGAACTTAGAATTGCACTCTCAGTATATAGAATGCTTTATATGTTCCACCATATAGACACATCATTAGTTATCCATTGTTATAATCCTAATTTGATCAATGATCCTCTATATGAATGATCTACACTGTAAAGGGATTAGATTACCGTTACACCCTACTATGTATTTTATCCTTAAAACACTTGACCCCGTATAAATGATATTTCAGCTTATGTGAAATGAGTACTCCACCATTTATTTTCGTTTGGTCAAGCTCGAAGGAGATCATCCTTTGCTTACTATTCGCCAAATAGAAGCTATAGATTCCATGTTTATGTTAGCAGCTCCCACTCAATTGCACTACCATGTTTCCAAAATGTACGTATCACCCTGACCTAAAAGTAGGCTTAACTAACAAATCAAAGAACACGAATAGCCTTCTGAGATTGAGCCTAATCATAACAGGATTAAGATCATTTGATCTAGGATCAACTAGGCGATATTGACTTGAATAGATATTACGGTAAGTTTAATAAATCTAAGTCAAAGTTCAATATCGGTCCCTTCCGATGCATACTCCATGCACCCAACCTGAGCTTTACTTTAGCCAATGTTCTGGAAAGAACATAGCATTTCTCCAAATACAAGTAAACTCTTGTTGTAGATTATCATATCAGTAAAACCCTGTGTCTGATAAATCTAGAAAACTTTATTCACATAGTCATGTTTACTTTCCAAAGTGTTGACAACACAATAAACAGGATCAAGTATGTGAAAAGGGTTTCAGATGAATTTATAAATCAAATAGACAAGCAATTGGTAAGGTGAACCAAAACATACACAAATGAATGAAAAATACTTCAGTTTCTTTATTGATGTTGAATAAAATAGATTACATTGAAATGGAGTTTTATTTAGGGCATAAAATCCAACACTTCATTCCTATGAGATGCTTCTGACACATTAATTCGTTCATTCCCTCTGTTAGCAAATCCATGGGAAGTTTGGGGAACATCTCATTGATGTTCTTGATTCCTTGTATTATTAAGATTGGTTTGATTATCCATTGGGACTCCCTTGTATCCCCAGGTTGTTCTTCTTGGGTGTTTTGGCGATTCCCCTAGTTTGTTTACTGCCTTCTGGTTCTGGAGCCTTGAGGTCTTCCTTATAGTCTTCTTACCGTAGGATCAGGTTGGTTCTGAGGAATTGTTCCCTGTACCGCCTTGGCTGATGCAGCCTCTCTCTCTAATTCAGCGTTTCATTGATTAGATTCAACTAATCGTTTTAGAAGTTGTGTATTTTCTAACTCTACCAATGGTACATACCTAATTTGATCACAAGCATCCTCGCTCCTAGGCACGTATTTGGCAGAGTCATTGGCACCCTCATTCCTCCTTTCTGAGTTTTGTTCATTATTACTATCGTTTCTTCTTGAACGTGGCATTTCAGAAGTGTTGGGTCTTTGAGATCCCATGGGTTCTTTGCCAGGATGATGGGTTGTTTCCTCAGGTTGATTATTATTACGTTAATCATCACCATCCATTGAATATGGGTAGATAATGTTTATAAGGATGGATTTTTTCTGAGTTTTTATCACCAAGGCTCTCAATGAAAGCACCAAACTGTTAACACAAATTTTTGTTAACCAAAATAAATAGCCTTTTTGCAATAAATATACCAGAGAAATAAATATATAATTAATAAACACCAGATATTTTTACGTGGTTTTGTAGTTAAAATTTACATACTCCAAGAGTCCTTATCATTAGGGATATTTTTTGAGTACAGATTACATTAACAATTTTTGAATAAGTAATCTTTTTTCTCTCAATTTTGCCGTCCCTTTTCCCATGGATTCTGCCCCTATTTATAGGAATATAGGTAGGCAGTTACTCTTTTTGGGATTGATTCAAATATAACTATTCATGAAACGTGGATAATTCCCACATTTCATTTAATCACACATGGGATAATATCTATTAACTACCCAACCACTCTTTACTTTTATCCATTAGAAGGTTATGCTCACTTAGAAGGTTGTGTCTCGTCTGGCATGAGTTATCCTTTTTGTCCATCTTGATAGGAAAAAATGCTAAGTGTTGGGAGGTATTTCACCTCGTTGCATCCCTTCATTGAAATCAGTATTGCGAGGTGATCTTCTCGATATGTGTAACGCGAGGCTCTTGTGTGTTATTACTTTTATTCTGCTTGAGTGGATGAATATCCTTTTATTGTCTATTTCTCTGAGTGTATCCTGAGGCAGACATATGTCTCATCAATATCAATTTAATAGTTATTATCATTGTCTCACTGAAGACTACACAGTCAACGAGTTTGAATATTTTCTATCAAACTTTGATTTAATTGTAACAAGTTATTTAATTTGTCTTTAATGATATAACATTATTATAACATCATAGTTGATTCATATTCCTCCTGTAGGACACGTGTTAGCTTCCAAAGTATAGCCAAAATTCGGGTATAATAAACATGACCAGTAAGATCCTGGTAGGCACATGATCGGCTAGACCTCAACCTACAGATCACTGTCGATTGGACAATTCTGAGGTCAACTGTTGCTAACCTACATGTAACTACTATATAAAGAGCATTAGCCTAACCCTAAAACCCTAAGTCTTAAGCTCTTAGTCCTAGCTCTAAAGTTCTAAGTCCAAAACTCACTTCTCTCTTCTCCTCTCTCTCGCACACGCCCAAGCATTGTCACTTGAGATTGGCCAACTTTGGTTCTCACTTTGTGATCTTAAGAGAGCCATTTCAGATCCCACTACTATTGTGATCTAAGTTGTATTATCTCTGGTATCAATACAACCAAAAGGTGAGTAGGTCATTACCAACTAACTCAGGGGGCTGAACCTCTATAAAATTTTGTGTCTTATGTAATTTATTATTCTTATTGTGTGACACGTGTCAAGCATCAATATTAAATACGACTCCGTTATCGTTTGGCCAAATTTGAGGTCAACGGTGTGGTACTTTCATTGAGAGCAAGTTGTTAATTAATCTGATCAAACGTCATGGTTAACACAAGAAGAATTATACAGAGGACATCTCACGAATCTTCTATTTAGGTTTGCATTAGTCCAAGAGGTGAAAATCATAGCTCTGTTGGGTTTTATGCCCTAAATAAAACTCATTTCAATATAATCAGATTTACTTATTAATATAGATCAGAAATAACATTTAATGTTGCATGGTTCACATGATTTATTTCATATGTACATAATGTATAAATTCATCTAAAACCCTTTTCACATACTTGATCCTGTTTATTGTGCTGTCAACACATTGGAAAGTAAACATGACTATGTGAATAAAGTTTCCTAGATTTATCAGACATAGGGTTTTACTGATATGATAATCTACAACAGAGTTTACTTGCATTTGGAGAAGTGCTATGTTCTTTCCAGAGCATTGGTTAAAGTAAAGCTCAGGTTGGATGCATGGAGTATGCATCGGAAGGGACCGATATTGAACTTTGACTTAGATTTATTAAACTTACCGTAATATCTATTCAAGTCAATATCGCCTAGTTGATCCTATATCAAATGATCTTAATCCTGATATGATTAGGCTCAATCTCAAGAGGCTATTCGTGTTCTTTGATTTGTTAGTTAAGCCTACTTTTAGGTCAGGGTGATACGTACATTTTGGGAACACGGTAGTGCAATTGAGTGGGAGCGCTAACATAAACATGGAATCTATAGCTTCTATCTGACGAATAGTAAGCAAAGGATGATATCCTTCGAGCTTGACCAAACGAACATAAAATGGTGGAGTACTCATTTCACATAAGCTGAAATATCATTTATACGGGGTCAAGTGTTTTAAGGATAAAATACATTGTAGGGTGTAACGGTAATTTAATCCATTTACAGTGTAGATCATTCATATAGAGGATCAGTGATCAAATTAGGATTATAACAATGGATAACTAATGATGTGTCTATATGGTGGAACATATAGAGCATTCTATATAACTGAGAGTGCAATTCTAAGTTCTATGCGTGGATTCAATGAAGAATTAATAAGTTAGTGAATTTTAGTAATAAATTCTTGATCTACTTATTGGAAGCTCGATTATATAGACCCATGGTCCCCGCACTAGTTGAGATAATATTGCTTGTAAGACTCATATAATTGGTTTTGATTAATCAATTGTAATTCTCATATTAGACTATGTCTATTTGTGAAATTTTCACTAAGTAAGGGCGAAATTGTAAAGAAAGAGTTAATAGGGACATATTTGTTAATTATGATACTTTGTATGGTTCAATTAATAAATATGATAAATGACAATATTATTTAATAATTATTTATAGTTATTATATAGTTATAATTGGCATTTAAATGGTTGAATTAGAAAATTAGCGTTTTTGAGAAAATCAGATGCAGAAAAGGTAAAACTGCAAAATTGCAAAAAGTGAGGCCCAAATCCACTAAGCATGGCCGGCCACTTTTGTAGGCAATTTAAACTGATATTTTCATTATTTTAATGCCAAATAATTCAAACCTAACCCTAGTGGAATGCTATAGATAGATAGATAGTGAAGGCTTCAAGAAAATTACACTTAAATTTTCTACTTTTTCATTCAGAAAAAACTGAGCCTTCTCTCTCCCTATCTTTGGCCGAACCCACTCTCTCTCTCTTCCTCATTGAGATTTCGAAATTCTTAGTGTAAGAGTAGTGCCCACACACAACAAGTGATACCTCAATCATAGTGACGAAGATCGTGAAGAAAGACTTTCAGCAAGACGGAGTTTCAGTATCAATGATTCAGAGAAAGAGATCCAAGTTCAGATATTGATAATGCTCTGCTACAGAAAGGAATCAAGGGCTAGATATCTGAACGGAAGGAGTCATTATGTTCCGCTGCACCCAATGTAAGGTTTCCTAAACTTTATATGTGTTTATTTCATCGTTTTAGAAAGTTCATATTGAGGGTGTTAATAAACATACTTGTGAGTAGATCTAAGATCCTGGTAAAATAAATTTCCAACAAGCTCTCTTTGGGGGATGGCGACAACATTGCACAATCATGTAAGCCATTTTCTTACCTCTTCTTTGTGTTTATCTTCTTATCTTCTTCGTCTCCTTCGTCTTTCTCTTCTTCTTCGTCTCCTTCGTGCTCCTCCTACCACTGTTCTTCGTTGATATAGCCCTAAAAATTAGGGCTCTTCATCTCCTTCGTGCTCCTCTCTCTTTGTTCTTCTGTGATGAAGCCCTAAAAATGAGGGAAGTGATTAGTTTAAGTTTTTGTTAATGTTTTAAAGATTTTATTTAGATTAATTATTTTTATATTATAAGTTTTGGTAAATGTGGCCACGTTGGCCAATTCTTGAGTGATCTGTCGTTACCACGTAGGCAAAATAAGGAGTTAACGGGGTTGCGAATACGTCACCTTAAAAATGCAAATTGAGCAATACTTTGGAAGGTTTTCCTACTAAAAATTTGAGGTTAAAGGGTTAACTGCAAGTGAATTGAAAAGTAATCCAATAGTTATTAATTTGTGCGGCACTAGTGATAGCAAAAATTTCATATGCGAGGACAATACAATCTTATATATATTTATGAGAAAGGTTAAAAAGAATAAGTGGTGTCTAACACTCTCTTTGTTGTCATGTCGCTATTGGTACAATTAAATATTGACTTTTATATAATTTAATATAATAATTTTTAAAAAATATCACTAACTACGCTATCTTTAGAAAGTGCTACAATGATAATGCTCCTATATATATTAAGGGCTTAGAAGGAGAATTGGTGTTTCATCAAATGGGCTATATAGTTTCACCACATCCATCTCAAACTCAACAACATCACGAAGACTCCTAATGCTGTAATTGTCTTCCCAATTTCTGTTCGAATTTCCCTTATTTTCTTGCATATCCTCTCTTTCTCTCTCTCTCTCACTATCTCTCTCTCATTCTTTCTCTCCACTAATTACAACAGAGACAAATAGGGGAGAGGGGGTAGACACATGCTTTGAGTTTGAGGGTTTGGCTTTGCTCTTTCCAATCACGCACAACCTGAATTCTCTCCGACCCTTCTATCTTAGCTTTGTCTCCTCTCTCCCTCTTCTTTTGTCTCTCTAATCAATAAGAACCTCCACTGAATGCAATCAATCCTTTTAAGGGCATATAATTTGTTTCCCCAATCCTTAACTTCTTGCTAGTAACCTCATATACCATCTGCCTATCAGGTTTGGGTTGGTGAGTCTAATGCATATCTGATACTAGATTTTGTTGGGTTTTCGATATAGCTGGACTTTAAATTATCGTAGATTGTGAATCTTGAATTACATGTGAATATGAACAGGAGATATACATGTGCACAGAAAATTCATTGCTAATCTGAGGATTAGGGTTTTTGGGTTAAGAAAAACATTGGTTCTTGGGTTTGTTTGTGTTCCATTTGTGCTTTTAGGATTGGGATATCGAGGTCGAAAGTTATATGCTTCTGGGTCTTTGCTGGTCTGTATATTTGTAATGGGATTTGGGTTCTAGAGAGGGTGAATGGTATTTGTTTCTGGGTGTAAGTAGATTGATTGAGATATGAGTCGTAGGGTGAGGCGAAAGGTGGCTCGGAAAGGAAAAGAGAAGGTGATTTTGCCAAGCTATCCCGAAATTGAAGAAGAGATTTCGGGTGTAGACCGAAGTGGACTTGTTGATTGGACTAGTTTGCCTCATGACACAGTAATTCAACTTTTATCCTGTCTGAACTATCGTGACCGTGCAAGCTTATCATCAACATGCAAGACATGGAGGCTTCTTGGCATTTCTCCGTGCTTGTGGAGCACTTTGGATCTTCGTGCCCACAAATGTGATTCTACAATGGCAGCTTCACTTGCTTCAAGGTGTGTAAATCTTCAGAAGGTTAGGTTCCGTGGAGCAGAATCCGCGGATGCAATAATTCATCTTCAAGCTAGGAATTTGCGGGAAATAAGTGGTGATTATTGCCGGAAAATAAGTGATGCTTCTCTTTCTGTGATCGTTGCCCGTCATGAGGCACTTGAAAGCCTTCAACTTGGTCCTGATTTCTGTGAAAGGATCAGCAGTGATGCTATAAAAGCCATAGCTCTTTGCTGTCATAAATTAAAAAAGCTTAGGCTTTCCGGAATTAGGGATGTTAATGCTGATGCTATGAATGCTTTAGCTAAGCATTGTCCGAATTTGACTGATATCGGGTTCATAGACTGTTTAACCATAGACGAGATGGCATTGGGGAATGTAGTATCAGTCCGGTTCCTATCAGTTGCAGGAACTTCAAATATGAAGTGGGGTACGGTTTCACATCACTGGCGTAAGCTCCCTAATTTAATTGGTTTAGATGTTTCAAGAACTGATATTGGTTCAACTGCTGTTGCGAGATTGTTATCGTCGTCGTGTTTGAAGGTGCTGTGTGCCTTGAATTGTCCAGTTCTTGAAGGAGACGTTAGCTTTGCTGGCAGTAAACATAAAGGAAAAGTGTTATTGGCTCTGTTTACAGACATTTTGAAGGATATAGCTTCTTTATTTGTCGATATGTCTAAGGGGAGGAATGTGTTTCTCGATTGGAGGAATTCAAAAAGTAAAGATAAAAACTTGGATGAAATTATGATTTGGCTAGAGTGGATCCTATCCCATACACTGTTGCGCATCGCCGAGAGCAACCAACAAGGATTGGATGAATTTTGGCTCAAGCAAGGTGCATCATTACTGCTCAATTTAATGCAAAGTTCGCAAGAAGATGTCCAGGAAAGGGCAGCCACAGGACTTGCAACTTTTGTAGTCATTGATGATGAAAATGCTAGCATAGATTGTGGAAGGGCTGAAGCTGTTATGAGAGATGGTGGTATTCGCCTCCTTCTGAATCTTGCAAAGTCATGGAGAGAAGGTCTTCAGTCAGAAGCTGCAAAGGTGAGTCTTTTCCACCTAAAGTAATCGCATACAGTTGATTTCCATAATTATTGCCTGCGCAGGTCATGATAAATTAAACCTTGTTTAATGTAAAGTTTTGCTGTACAATAATGTTTTTATCTCTATTCATGTTTGAGCATACTTTTATGTACAAATGCCAAAAATGTTAATTTTGTTTCTTATTTTCTTGCTGTTTGTTTTTCTTGAGAAGGCTATAGCAAACTTGTCTGTTAATGCCAATGTTGCAAAAGCTGTTGCTGAAGAAGGAGGAATCACCATTCTTGCTGGTTTAGCAAGGTCTATGAACAGGCTAGTAGCCGAAGAGGCTGCTGGTGGGCTATGGAATCTCTCTGTTGGTGAAGAGCATAAGGTTTGATATCTTGAAAGTAATATTTTGTCTTGCACAAATATGCTGAAAAGTATTATATTTCACTTTCTCTAACTAATTGGATTTTCCAACCAGGGTTCCATTGCTGAGGCTGGTGGAGTGAAAGCTCTAGTAGATCTTATATTCAAATGGTCATCTGGTGGAGATGGAGTACTGGTCAGTTACTCTAAATTTGTCATGAAATTTTTTCTATTTAAGTTCAATGCTTAGATATTAGGATTTATAGTGTTTTTAGGTGGATGCTATAATGGCACAACTATTGAATCTAATACTATTCATATTGTATTTGTGGTTATAGGAACGCGCAGCAGGTGCACTTGCAAATTTGGCCGCTGATGATAAGTGTAGCACGGAGGTTGCAGTTGCAGGTGGTGTACATGCCTTGGTGATGCTGGCTCGTAACTGCAAGTTTGAGGGGGTGCAAGAGCAGGTAGTAACAGTACATTCCATTATATTATAGGGCGCAAGTGCCTTACTCATTAAGCCCTTTTTAAACTACCAGAATAACTGAGATATTAAATTAACTGAAAGTGTTCTGAAACAACATTTTACGTCTCACATTTCTGTTATGTGAGCGATTTTTTATTTACATGGTTTAGATGCTAGTATTGATCGTTTACAGTTTTCAGTGAATGCACTTTGTATGTCCGACTGCATCTGTCTGTTTTAAACTTATAGGTTCTTCTTGTATATAACAGGCTGCCCGAGCTTTGGCAAATTTGGCTGCTCATGGAGATAGTAACAGCAACAATGCTGCAGTTGGACAAGAAGCAGGCGCTCTTGAAGCACTTGTACAGCTTACACAATCTCCACATGAAGGTGTCAGGTACTGTATAATCTGTATTCAACGCCCTTTGTTGAAGTGGTTTGGATATTAATGTTATATCACTCTGTCTAATTGAGGTGGTGCGAATACCTAATTATAATCTTATTATTGGCAATGATTTCATTCATTTGTTTATATATTTTGCTGCGTGGGTTAGCTTGACATGGAGTCAAATTGAGTATGGGTTGGTGCCCATTTTATTTGTGCTGTGTAAATTAATCCATGTAATAGGAGGATTGGATGTTTTATATGTTCCTTAGTTTCTTAGTTTGATTTGATACCAATAACTGCACTTCTCCCATAGGCAAGAAGCAGCTGGGGCATTGTGGAATCTTTCATTTGATGATAGAAATCGAGAAGCAATTGCAGCAGCTGGCGGTGTTGAAGCCTTGGTATAACATTGTTGATCTTATAACTCTCTGGATATTGTAATTCATGGTTTTGACTAGTCGACAGAAAACATCACCATATGTGATCAATGATCATTGAGTATAAATATTGAGGCTGATGTGAAAAAGTACAAAAGTGACTTCCATTATTTATATATCATCATCCCATTTGATAAAATAAAATATTTTATTTTCCATAAGAATTTAGCTGGAAGCATATCAATGCAATAGCCTCTGAAAGATAAGCATAACAATTAATGTTTGGAACTTATACAATGTGATTACATCTCTAATTGAATGTGTTGGATTAAATACAGTTTTATTTTTTTTCCCGAGTTTTTCTGTAATCAAATAGTTTTTTCTCATATAACTTTTCTTGTTGCTTATTAGGTTGCTCTTGCACAATCATGTTCAAATGCTTCCCCAGGTCTACAAGAAAGGGCTGCTGGTGCTCTCTGGGGATTGTCCGTCTCAGAAGTCAATAGGTTTGTCTGAGTGTAACCTTTTTGTTATGGACCCCCTGAAAACAACTGTATGACAGTAGGTTTTATTGTTTACAACTATCATTTATTGGAATCCTTAAAAAATATTGTTTGCTGTTGACTCTGCTCCTAAATTATTGGCGATTGATTGCATTTAAATGACTAAACAAGAAAAGCATTACCATTAATGTCTAGTCTTTTCTATTCCGACTTGTGTATGAACCAGTTTTATAATTTTAAACTTCGCAGATTAGTTAGCTTTTAAATATTATTTAGAGTTTGTTTTTGCTAGCATGTTGAAGCACCATATTTCTTTCTTATTGCTATACATGTTACATGATTGTGGAATTTATGCTTAAACTGCATGTATGGATAAGGAATCATACTTCATAGATATTGGTTTGCAACAGAAGTCTTCCATTTTACACTTTTGTTTATCAATTTTAGTGCCTGTGGAGTACTTTAATCTTAGTCATGTCGACTTTGCTTAGGATTACTTAAGACAACAATTTTTAATGAATTTTGTTTTGTAAATTTTTAGCATTGCTATTGGGCGAGAAGGGGGTGTTGCACCTCTTATTGCACTGGCACGCTCTGAAGCAGAAGTAAGTATGATTTTATAATTTTAGTTACTTATTTATTGAAGTGTTGTGGGTGGTGATAAGTACAATGTACTATGTGGTGCTTTGATTGTTTTCTTTCCACAACTGAAGTGGAGAAATAGTAAGGCTGAAGCCCATAATTTATAGGGAATAAAATGTATATGTTTTTTTTATCTACTGGACTGTGTTTGCCATAACTGATATTAATTTCGGATTTCAGGATGTCCACGAAACTGCTGCAGGAGCTCTATGGAATTTGGCGTTTAACCCTGGTAATGCACTCCGCATTGTCGAGGAAGGAGGAGTTCCTGCCCTTGTTCATCTTTGCTCTTCCTCTGTTTCAAAGATGGCACGTTTCATGGCTGCTTTGGCTTTGGCATACATGTTTGATGGGAGGTACTCATTGTGTTCTCACGATAGCTTAGATGATCATATTACTAATTCTTTTGTTTTCTCCTGTTGTGTAGAAATAATTTATATGAGAGAAATATATATTTCTTTAAAAATCAATAATTGTTTCTTTCATTGGCATGTAAATATTCTCCTTGACATATCACTGGCACTACTTAAATTATTATGCAGAATGGATGAATATGCTCTTGTTGGGACTTCATCAGACAGTATGTCAAAGAGTGTGAGCTTAGATGGAGCTAGAAGGATGGCTCTAAAGCACATTGAAGCCTTTGTTCTTACATTCTCTGATCCACAATCATTTGCCGCCGCAGCTGCATCTTCAGCCCCTGCAGCATTAGCACAGGTAACAGAAGGAGCTCGAATTCAGGAAGCAGGACATTTGAGATGCAGGTTTGTTTACTGATTCACTCTCTTGATTAATTTTTGGTAACTTTATATTATCTGTTAAATGGACCAACATTTCTACTGGCAATTGAAAGTATATCTTCTGCTTGAACTTGCCATTAGTCTCTACCAACCTGTCCTGACTTTTTGCTCAACATATTTTTACCCAATTTCTTTTCCACTTTGTCCTCTTATGTTGGCAGCCCCAGTTATAAACTGAGTCAGTTGACTCTTTCCTTTCTGGTCATGTGGCTCTCATAAGAGCATAATTTCACTTCCGTGTAATTTTCTTCCGAACCCCCTTTAGGTTAACTATGATCTCTTCCAAACCCAATTTAGGTTAACTATGTTTATTTTGTCTGCCTGAATCATCTGACTCTGTATTGCATCTTCTAGTGGAGCTGAGATTGGAAGATTTGTTACCATGCTACGGAATCCATCATCTGTACTCAAGGCATGTGCTGCGTTTGCTCTCCTACAGGTATGCTGGGCATGTTTGAATTGAATTGCATTTGTGTTATCCTCTATTAGTGGAAAATCTTAAACTTGTGGCAATCTGTCCCATTTTGTTTCCTCTACAGTTTACAATCCCTGGTGGCAGACATGCAGTCCACCATGCAAGCCTTATGCAAAATGCAGGAGCAGGAAGAGTCTTACGAGCTGCTGCAGCAGCAGCAACTGCTCCTCTAGAAGCTAAAATCTTTGCTAGAATCGTACTTCGCAATCTTGAGCATCATCACATCGAATCTTCATTGTGAAAACATTCAGCCAGCTGTAAGACATGCAGAGTTATGCGGACAAACATCAAACTCGTGCTCAATTCAAGTACGCTCACTTGGACAGCAGTGTAAAATTCCATGAGCATAGTGCTCTTGGAACGTGCTGTCGAAGAATCCTTTCGGGTGCATATCTCATTGTCCTTTTAAATCTCCTTATTGCCTAGGTTTGAGAAACATCCCCATTGTATCAAATCATTACAGCTTAAAGCTTAGTACTCTTAGGTTGACGATCTACTTGTGATCTTATAACATATAATTTTTATCTGTATTCATTGTGGCAATCGTCTAGATAAATAATATATATGATGTTAGTGGTTTGGAACTTGTCAAGGTACCATATGGAAACTGTCTTGTATGATAATATGAGAATTTTGAGGGAATGAGCTCATTGTTGTGAACAAAAGAAGCGGGAAAAATATTCAAATATTATAGTACTTCTCATGAAACCAAGTCGCTTGGTGGTGGGGCAAAGTGTTGAGCTTATCTAATGGTTGTTGATACTTGATAGTGAAGGAAGACGATCAGAAATATGGTTGTTGAGTTTCTTTGAATCGTACACATGTTTTTGTATCTCCAGCAGCATGCATATGGGATCTCATTCAATTATATTTCAAAATAAATGAGAAAAAAAATATATAAACAACTAACGAAATTTCAACCCAAAAAATATCACTGGATAAGCGCAATGCTAAGGCTTTAAATAAGCACGGTTAGAAATTTTCAAACAAGGGAAGCGCCAGCTTGACTTGACTCCTATGTGCAAAATGAATCAAATCAGATCTTCCTTGACCTACATGGATTTGAAATTGTTATTGTTGTAGTAATTTGTGACATAAATACTTTAGTTTTAATTCCCTATTGCAGATAAATATTTATGTTTAAATTTTGACGGTAATAATGTTGAAGTTATATTTATAGAAATTTTGTAAGTACCTAACTATTAAACGTAAATCAATGGTCATGTTGCAGTCTCTGATTGGTCCAGATCATTAAATTTTTATTTTTTATTTAAAAATAGATCTAAATATACCAATAAAAAGTGATACGTGGATAATGACTTAACATTTACCTACAGAAGTTCTAGAAATATAACTTAAGTATTATTACGTCAAAAATTAACTTAGATATTTATCTGCAATCAAGAGTTAAACTTAGTGTTATTCCAATTTTTGTTAGATACGCAAAATCGTACACATGTTTTTGTATCTCCAGCAGTATGCATATGGGATCTCATTGAATTATATTTCAAAATAAATGAGAAAAAAAATATATAAACAACTAACGAAATTTCAACCCAAAAAATATCACTGGATAAGCGCAACGCTAAGGCCTTAAATAAGCACGGTTAGGAATTTTCAAACAAGGGAAGCGCTAGCTTGACTTGACTCCTATGTGCAAAATGAATCAAATCAGATCTTCCTTGACCTACATGGATTGGAAATGGTTATTGTTGTAGTAATTTGTGGCATAAATACTTTAGTTTTAATTCCCTATTGCAGATAAATATTTATGTTTAAATTTTGACGGTAATAATGTTGAAGTTATATTTATAGAAATTTTGTAAGTACCTAACCGTTAAACGTAAATCAATGGTCATGTTGCAGTCTCTGATTGGTCCAGATCATTAAATTTTTATTTTTTATTTAAAAGTAGATCTAAATATACCAATAAAAAAGTGATACGTGGATAATGACTAAACATTTACCTACAGAAGTTCTAGAAATATAACTTAAGTATTATTACGTCAAAAATTAAACTTAGATATTTATCTGCAATCAAGAGTTAAACTTAGTGTTATTCCAATTTTTGTTAGATACGCAAAATCGTACACATGTTTTTGTATCTCCAGCAGCATGCATATGGGATCTCATTGAATTATATTTCAAAATAAATGAGAAAAAAAATATATAAACAACTAACGAAATTTCAACCCAAAAATATCACTGGATAAGCGTAACGCTAAGGCCTTAAATAAGCACGGTTAGGAATTTTCAAACAAGGGAAGCGCCAGCTTGACTTGACTCCTATGTGCAAAATGAATCAAATCAGATCTTCCTTGACCTACATGGATTTGAAATGGTTATTGTTGTAGTAATTTGTGGCATAAATACTTTAGTTTTAATTCCCTATTGCAGATAAATATTTATGTTTAAATTTTGACGGTAATAATGTTGAAGTTATATTTATAGAAATTTTGTAAGTACCTAACCGTTAAACGTAAATCAATGGTCATGTTGCAGTCTCTGATTGGTCCAGATCATTAAATTTTTATTTTTTATTTAAAAATAGATCTAAATATACCAATAAAAAAGTGATACGTGGATAATGACTTAACATTTACCTACAGAAGTTCTAGAAATATAACTTAAGTATTATTACGTCAAAAATTAAACTTAGATATTTATCTGCAATCAAGAGTTAAACTTAGTGTTATTCCAATTTTTGTTAGATACGCAAGTATACGCAGTCAAACAAGTAATAAAGTGATAAGTAAGATCGTCTCCACAAGGATTGCAAACAAAGTTTGATGTAAAACCAACTAATTACAACTTAAAGTAAGAGGAATTAACATGCAAATGGTTGAGTAACGATTCAAAATTAAAAATGACATGAATTAAACTTGCTAGAATTAAAACTACTGCTGCTAGAAAAATTGACTGCAAGATAAAAATTGTAATATGGTAAAAATGGCTTGAATAGCTAATTCCTTCTAGTCAGGTTTTTTTTCCAGGTGTTACAGCATTACTCCAGCATTCTGCACAGAGATAACAAAAATTCCTCTACGCTTGTGAGAATTTTCCAACACTCACAAATTTAAGTCTACTACTTAGCTTAATATATTCCTATATCAAACCAGCAAGCAGAACACTATTCAAACATTAATTTTATATGCAAGGTAAATGAAATATTCCTATTCCACTTACATAGAAAAAACCTAAATCTAGGTTTCTCACTTGCTCCAATCAAGTTGAACTACTAGATCTAGCCCTTCTGGTATAAGATCTTGTTGGGTTTTGTGCCCTAAATAAAACCCTTTACAATCTGATTAGTTATCAATATAAGAAATTTGAAGTGATTTACGTTTGCATGAATTTTACATGCTAATGGTTTAATTTGTTTATTACATTTACACACAAAATCAGTTAAGTCCAGATCATATGTTTATTCACAGTTACAGTATCGTCAACACAGTGCTATGTGATTGTGATCATATGAATCAAAAGACTAAGTCCCTGTTTCATCAGTGTTTTGGATTTACCCTGATGTGATAATCAGCGATGATGTGTACTTACACTTGGAGTAAGTGTTATGTTCTTTCCAGGACATTGGTAAAGTATACTAGTTTCGAATGTATGGAGTATACATTGGACTGGACCGATATTGCAACTTAGTTAAGATATTATAAACTTACCGTTATATCTTTCCAAGTCAATATCAGTAGTTGATCTTAAGATTAATAGAATCTAAATCCTGATATGCTTAGGCTCAACTCAGGAGTACTATTCATGTTCTTTGATTTATTAGTTAAGCCTACTTTTGGGTCAGGGTGATACGTATATTTTGGGAACATGATAGTATGATTGAGTGGTAGTGCTGAACATAAATATGGAATCTATAGCTTCTACTAGTGTATAGAAGTCAAGTGATGATTCCCTTCAAGCTTAGCTAAATAGAAGTAAATGGATGAGCTCTTGTTTAAGTGACTAATTCTTAAATCACTAAACATCATTTACAGGTAGCTAAGTGTTTTAAGGGGCAAAATACGTTGAGGGGTGAGAACGGTAAAATTATCCAATCTCGATGTAAATCATCTATATAAAGGATCTTTGATCACAATAAGATTATAACAATGGTTAAATGCGATAGCATATCTATATCGTGGAACATATAATATGCTCTATATAAGTCTGAGAGTGCAATTCTAAGTTCTAAGAGTGGATTCAACGAAGAATTAATAAGTAGGAATTTACTTAGTAAATTCGGTTCACTTATTGGAAGCTCAGCATATAGATCCATGGTCCCCATTCTAGTTGAGACTATACTGCTTGTAAGACTTAATAATTGATTTGTGATTAATCAATTATAATTCTAAAGTTAGACTATGTCTAATTTGTGAATTTTCACTAAGCAGGGGCGGAATTGTAAAGAAAAGAGATTCTAGGTTTATTTATTTATTAATAGACTTTATATGTCTAATTAATAATTAAATTAAATGACAATATTATTTAATAATCTATTTTAGTTATTAAATAATTAGTTTTGGCATTTAAATGGTTAGAATTGGAAAATTGGCGTTTTTGAGAAAATAGAAATAAAATTTGTGAAAACTGCAAAAACCAAGTGAGGCCACCACACCATGGCCGGCCACTTAAGCAGGTTTTTCAAATTGATATTTTTGTTATTTTAATGCTAAATAATTACTAACCTAAACCTAGTAGTTGCCTATAAATAGAAAGTGATGGCTCAGTCAAATA
The DNA here is from genome assembly GCF_029168945.1 of Cannabis sativa. Taxonomy (NCBI): domain Eukaryota; kingdom Viridiplantae; phylum Streptophyta; class Magnoliopsida; order Rosales; family Cannabaceae; genus Cannabis; species Cannabis sativa. The sequence continues at coordinate 25,292,266 of NC_083605.1, forward strand.
ACAACTTTTCATAATCTTTTCTGTCAGAAAATTCTCTCTTCAGAAAACTGAGCCTTCCCATTCTCTCTATAGCCGAAACCTACCCTCTCTCTTTTCTTCTTCATAAATTTCAAACCTTAGTGATAGAGTAAGTGCCCACACACAGCAAGTGGTACCTCAATCATAGATTGGAAGACTGTGAAGGATCACACACAAAGAGAAGGACATTCGGTCCGCTACAACCAATGTAAGGTTTTCTTAACTTTATATGTGTTCATTTATCGTTTTAGAAAGTTCATATTTAGGGTGTTAAACAACATAATTGTGAGTAGATCTAAGATTCTGGTAAAATAAATTCCAACAGATCTAGCTTAGCAAATTGTTATTCATGGCCAAGAAATAACAATCCAATAAAATGAAACTCACTGGAATGAACAAAGGCAAAAATGCTAAAGTTAGCTTAAAAATTAATCATACCCAACATAGAAGTTCATAGCCATTCAAGCCTCAAAAGTCTAGCTCATATTCAAGTAAGAAAATAAAATCCAAAGTAAAAAATATTCATCCATGGCTGCTGCCCTTTGTTTACAAGTTAACAAGTTTTAATATCTAAGTAAAAGAAACAAGAAAAGAGAAAGAGAAAGAAAACAATTAAGAGAGGGTAAAAGAAAAATCAAACAGTAAAGCTTGGACCCCCTTTTCTCTTCCTCCTCTGCTGTATTTTTTTTGCATTTACTTCTCTTCCAAAAAATTGCAGCTCCTTACATGTTAGAGAATAATGGAGGTGTACTTAGTTTTCCTTCTTTTTGTTGTTGGGTTCTTAGGGTACAAATTCACACCCTAAAAATAGAAGCCCAATCTTTTTCCACTTTGGCCCACTAGGTTTAGTCTCTTTTCTTCCACAGCAGCCAGCTGGAGTATTTTGAGTGACTGGGCCGAATTTGCTGAGGTGGATAAGAGAAACTCGTGTTTCCACGTCACTGCCAGAATGCTGAGTTCGCTTCAGCATTGCTTCAGCAATCTGCCTCAATTTCAGCTTATGTTCCACTTCTTCCTTATTTCTTTTTTCAACAACAAACAAGCACAATTAATTGGAATATCACACCTAACAATATCAATATTTAGAAGACTTGAAAGTTAGCTTACTAAATAGAAAATGACTAAAACTAACTAAAATTAAGCAAACAAACACATTTTCACTACTCTTCTCACAATACTTTTAGTTTAAAAGCATAAAAATAACTCTATACCATAGAGTTATCACGCCCCAAACTTAGAGTATTGCTCGTCCTCGAGTAATGAAAAACAAAAAGAATTAAACAATAAAAACAGAAAATTACAACGACACTAACATGCTTGCAGCAGAGAAAATATTGCTCTTTCTCACTTGGTTTAGCGACAAAATTTGCTCTCAGAATTAGATGGAATGGAAGTGTAATTGGTAGTAGTGAATATGCCTTGAACTTGTGTGTTTCAACAGAATTTTGCATGCTATCTATGTCCTTAAAGCTTACCAAGAGTAATTCAATCAATAAAGTGTGCAAATACTTCCCACCAACAACTTGAATTTCTATAACAACTACGCTCGATCGTCAAGTTTAAAAGTTTGCTTCCATAAGTTGAACTAGTGCAATCCTCTCCACTAATGTAGCTTAGCTTTACAACTTAGATCAAAAGGACTTGAATATGCTTGAAATGTGAGGTTTAGGCTCGGGTGTGGTAAAGGATAGACATTTTTAGGCTCATGACCTAACTAACTCAATTTATCAAGGACTTTTTCTTTTACTCTCAAGCGCTCACGCAAAATTTTATTTTCAACGCAAAATGTTCACTCCATCTAATTCCCACTCTCTTGCTATATGTATGTACTATATATATGTATTTTTTTTTTTCAAATCAACTAGATAAAGAGAGAAAAAAACAACAATATTTTTCTTTGATTAGGGGTGGTACACTCCAAACTTAGCCTTAAACTTGCCCCCTTTTCTTTTTCTCTTATTTTATGTAATATTATGATTGTACATATATGTATATATATATATTTTTTCTTTTCTGTTTTTCTTTTTTTTATTGTTTTTTTTTACATATCTATATATAGCAAAAGAGAGATTTTATGTAATGTAAATCACACTCTCACCACCCCGTCTCACATCCCATCATCATCTCTAATGGAAATTTTTTCACCACATTTTGTAAAGTTGTATCCTCACTTCCCTAACCCAAATAATGTTTAGTTTGTCCTTGATGAATTTCAGCGATTAGGTTCGGGTTGTGACAGATAACATTTGGTGTGAATGTGTGGATATAGTAACTTTGATGGGTGTCTAGAAAAAAAAGAATAGGCTTGTGGCTCAATTCGGGGTGACTATTGACAATTAAATATTCTCGGGTTGGCTAGAAAGGCTCAATCGTCCAAGAATGGCCTAGATCATTTCCAAGTTATAAAGCTCGCTAGGATTTCGCCTCAAGGATTACACTAACCAATTCTAGATACTTAAACTTTCTCAAGGTGTTAGCCATTCTAGAAACTCAAAGTATGGTGGGATAACACAAGCACACAATTGTTGAAAGCATTCCTCATAGGCTAACTTTAGACAAGAATAACACTTAAAATTAGCATTTTCAACACACAAACCAAGGCACTCCACAAATAGAGAAAAATGGATATTTTTCATCATCGAGCGCTACCCTAAACCAAGCTGAAAATACAAGCACTATTGTGTCATTTGCAAGCTAAAACAGAACATAACAAACATGACTAAATAACATGATTAATACACATCTAATCCACATATTGTTTATTACACACAATACCAAAGTCAACAACAAAAGTAGACTCACAAAGTAACAAACACAAACAGTAGCAACACTTAAACTAACACACTTATTTCAGCACACACAAGCACAATAACATTTAAACTAGGTTAACTAACTAAGGAAAAAGAGATACTCCATCAAGATTCGGAGTCTTCCCCCACTAGAGTCCCTGCTTGAAAATGCTGAAGCGATGCTGATGCAATGCTGTAACAACTGGGACTTACTGCTTCAGCACACAAATCTACTTCACACCATATTGCAGCAACCTATTTTTCTGCCATTCCCTGCTTTGCACCAGCAATAAAGATCACCACACTATAGCAAAATTATTAGTAACTGTAGGAAATTAAAAGTTATATATATATATATGTAATTATATAAGTATGTATATAATAATTTTTTTTTCTTTTTTTTCTTTTCCTTTTTTTTTCTTTTTTTTTCAAGGGGTGGCACACCCCAAACTTAATTTTAATCACACTCTTCTTCTTTTTTTTTTTTTTATTATATTTTATTTTTTTTATTTTTTACAAGGGGTGGCACCCAAACTTATTATATAATATATATATAACTAAATTTAATCTTGTTCTGCCGTTCTTGGGTTGCCCAAATGTGATACAATAAGGCCAAGGCAACCCGAAGTCCTTCTTCAAGATTCTTTCAAAGTGATGGAGGTCTTTGCTTGGTTGACCTCACCACTCCCAAACTTCACTCCTTGGCTTTTCACCAAGAATTTTCTTCTTGAAAGTGCATCACGTAGTTCCACCACCCCATCGGGATATACTCTCACCACCAAGAAAGATCCATCACACCTTGAATCTAGTCGTCCATGAGTAGCCTTCGTTAAAGATTTGGCAAAAATCACTTGTTGCCCAACTTCAAACATTTGAGACCAAATTTTTCTACTAAGCTTCTTTTTCTTTCTCTTCTTTTTGGGTGGTTTTTTAGGGTCAAATGATGTTTTGTCTTTGCTTTCTCGCGGCTCGTGATCCTTAGCAGTTTCTTTAAGGGGAATCTTCTTTCTCACCTTCTTACTATTTTTGAATTTGGACTCCTCAACCATGTTAGGATCCATATCTCCAAGTGCTAAGCATTCTCCTATTGCATCTGGAGCACGTATGGGATGGAAAACCTTGAACATGGCTTGCTCATCTTGAGCTCTCATGGTAAGCTCTCCCTTTTCAACATTTATCAAAGTTCTTCCCGTGGCAAGAAATGGCCTCCCTAAAATGATTGGAACTTCCCTATCTTCCTCATAGTCAAGAATAATGAAATCGGCCTGAAAAATGAACTTATCCACTTGTACCAACACATCTTCAATTTTCCCCTTTGGATGAGGCATGGAATGATCCGCTAATTGCAAAGTGACGGTGGTTGGCTTTGCTTCTCCAATTCTCAACTTCTTAAAAATAGACATAGGCATGAGATTAATACTAGCTCCCAAATCACAAAGAGCTCTTCCAACATCTCGACCCCTATAGAAATTGGAATTGTAAAGCTGCCCGGATCTTTCAATTTGGGTGGAATTTTACTTTTCAACATAGCACTACAGCCCTCTGTCAAAGCGACAGTTTCAAACTCGCCAAGTCTCCTTTTCTTTGTCAAAATATCCTTCAAAAACTTCACATAGGTGGGCGTTTGCTCCAAAGCTTCCACAAGTGGTATATTGATGTGGAGCTGCTTTAGAACATCAAGAAATCTCCGGAATTGACCATCGTCTTGTTGCTTCTTGAACCGTTGAGGAAATGGTGGAGGTGGCTTTTGCAAAGACTTTTCTGCAGCAGAATGCTGACCGGATACTGTAACTACCAGGGGAATTTCAGCAGCTAAAATTGCTGGTTTTTTCTTCATTTCCCCTTCTTTTTGGATTGAAGAGGGCTCCTTACTGCCTGTTGCAGCCACATTTGACTCAATTATGTTTCCACTTCTCAAGGTTACCGCTTTGCAATGTTCTTTGCCATCTCTTCTTGTGTTTTCGGTGTCACTAGGAAAAGTGCCTTGTGGTCTATTCTTCAAATCATTGGCCAATTGCCCCAATTGAATTTCAAGATTCCGAAGAGATGTTTCCTGGCTTTGAATTACAGCGTCATTCTTGGCCATATAATCTCTCATTAAGCTCTCTAAAGAACTAGTTTGAGGGCCTTGAGGTTGGTGTGGTTGTTGAGGTCTTGGTTGTTGAGAAAAACCCGGTGGAAATGATTGTTTTCCTTGTGCTTGTGCTCCACTTGAACTTGCCGTTTGACCTCCCCATGAAAAGTTTGGATGATGCTTCCATGCCGGATTGTAGGACTTTGAGTATGGATTGTTGTTGCGGTTGAAATTTTGATTACCCACATAGCAAACCGAAGCTGGATTTGAAGGGAAATTTTCAAAAGTAAGCCCATCACCACAATACACACAAGAAATTTCTGCCCTTTGAATGGCAGCAGCTAGTTGCCGCTACTTCAAGAACACCCGCTACTTTTCGGCTTGTAGGAGCTCTATTAGTTGACCATTGATAGTTGTTGCCAGCTATCCTTTCCAAAATCTCAAAAGCTTCATTGTAAGACTCGGAAAGAATGGCTCCATTAGCGGAAGCATCCAACACCATCCTAGATGCCGCATTGAGTGTTGGGTTTTATGCCCTAAATAAAACTCATTTCAATATAATCAGATTTACTTATTAATATAGATCAGAAATAACATTTAATGTTGCATGGTTCACATGATTTATTTCATGATTATATGTACATAATGTATAAATTCATCTGAAACCCTTTTCACATACTTGATCCTGTTTATTGTGCCGTCAACACATTGGAAAGTAAACATGACTATGTGAATAAAGTTTCCTAGATTTATCAGACACAGGGTTTTACTGATATGATAATCTACAACAAGAGTTTACTTGTATTTGGAGAAATACTATGTTCTTTCCAGAACATTGGTTAAAGTAAAGCTCAGGTTGGATGCATGGAGTATGCATCGGAAGGGACCGATATTGAACTTTGACTTAGATTTATTAAACTTACCGTAATATCTATTCAAGTCAATATCGCCTAGTTGATCCTAGATCAAATGTTCTTAATCCTGTTATGATTAGGCTCAATCTTGAAAGGCTATTCGTGTTCTTTGATTTGTTAGTTAAGCCTACTTTTAGGTCAGGGTGATACGTACATTTTGGGAACACGGTAGTGCAATTGAGTGGGAGCGCTATCATAAACATGGAATCTATAGCTTCTATCTGGCGAATAGTAAGCAAAGGATGATCTCCTTCGAGCTTGACCAAACGAACATAAATGGTGGAGTACTCATTTCACATAAGCTGAAATATCATTTATACGGGGTCAAGTGTTTTAAGGAATAAATACATTGTAGGGTGTAACGGTAATCTAATCCCTTTACAGTGTAGATCATTCATATAGAGGATCATTGATCAAATTAGGATTATAACAATGGATAACTAATGATGTGTCTATATGGTGGAACATATAGAGCATTCTATATACTGAGAGTGCAATTCTAAGTTCTATGCGTGGATTCAACGAAGAATTAATAAGTTAGTGAATTTTAGTGCTAAATTCTTGATCTACTTATTGGAAGCTCGGTTATATAGACCCATGGTCCCCGCACTAGTTGAGATAATATTGCTTGTAAGACTCATGTAATTGGTTTTGATTAATCAATTATAATTCTCAAATTAGACTATGTCTATTTGTGAATTTTTCACTAAGTAAGGGCGAAATTGTAAAGAAAGAGTTTATAGGGGCATATTTGTTAATTATGATACTTTGTATGGTTCAATTAATAAATATGATAAATGACAATATTATTTAATAATTATTCATAGTTATTAAATAGTTAGAATTGGCATTTAAATGGTTGAATTAGAAAATTGGCGTTTTTGAGAAAATCAGATGCAGAAAAGGTAAAACTGCAAAATTGCAAAGAGTGAGGCCCAAATCCACTAGTATAGGGCCAGCCACTTTTGTAGGAAATTTAAAATGATTTTTTCATTATTTTAATGTCAAATAATTCAAACCTAACCCTAGTGGAATGCTATAAATAGATAGTGAAGGCTTCAGGAAAATTACACTTAAATTTTCTATTTTTCCTTCAGAGAAAAACCTGAGCCTTCTCTCTCCCTATCTTTGGCTGAACCCACTTTCTCTCTCTTCCTCATTGAGATTTCAAAATTCTTAGTGTAAGAGTAGTGCCCACACACAGCAAGTGATACCTCAATCATAGTGAGGAAGATCGTGAAGAAAGATCATCAGCAAAGAAGATTCAGCATCAAAGATTCAGAGAAAGAGATCCAGGTTCAGATATTGATAATGCTCTGCTACAGAAAGGAATCAAGGGCTAGATATCTGAACGGAAGGAGTCATTTAATTCCGCTGCAGCCAATGTAAGGTTTCCTAAACTTTATATGTGTTTAATTTATCGTTTTAGAAAGTTCTTATTTAGGATGTTAATAAACATACTTGTGAGTAGATCTAAGATCCTGGTAAAATAATTTCCAACAACTGGCCTCAGAGCCATGGTAATTGATTTACTTGCAAGAAATTTGGACTTTAAAACGATTGTTTGTATGTTCTTTGGATGGTATCATGTTGTATTGAGTGTTATTTGATGATTGATTGATGTTTGTGAAATTTTCGTGAAAAATAATTGTGATTTCGTTTCTGGAATTTTTTTTATTGGATAGTATGGAAAAAATTAAGCAAGTTAGCCTTTTACAGAACTCAATTTGGATTTTATTTGAATTAGTTATGATTTTTTGAAGATTTGACAAAATCGGGGCTGTGCTGATAGTTTCGTGCAATCGCAGAACTGTCCGTACAGTTTCGAATTTTTTCTTTTTTCTTCGATTTTTCATACTTTTTCATGGAATTAGCTTCCAATTTTTTGTATGGTTTTGTATATATACTATTACTATTCCTAATTCAATTCTAATTATCATTTTGAATTAATTTAAATTTTTTTTAAATTTAATTCAAGATATTAGTGTAATTTGAATTTGAATAGAATTAGTATCTATCTTCTTGCTTAAAAATCTATCTTATTTTTAAATTTGATTATATCTTATCTTATTTTTAAATTTAAGGTCAGATTTTAAATTTTTAAATTAAATTTTTTTTTTTAATATTTTGACCTTATTTAAATTTAAAATAAGATATTTATAATCATGTAATTTTAAATAGATATAAGATATTTTGCTAATTTTTTAAATTTTGTTATTTTATTTATTTAAATTACATTTAAAATTTGAAAAAGATATTTATTTATCTTTTCTAATTTTTTATTTAATTTTTATTTATAAAATAACATTTAAAATTTAAAAGTAGTTAGCAAATTTTTGAAATGATATTTAGGTTGGTTGAAACCTAATTTTTCAAAAATTGTAGGTTTAATTTTAAATTTTTATTTAAAATTTAGAATTTTTTTCAAATTTTTTAAAAATTTTCGAAATTTTTTATTTTTATTTATTTAATTAATTAATTATTTCGAAATTAAAAATTTAATTTAAAATTAAATAAATCCTACATCCAACTATCCAACTAACCTTGTTGCAGGAGTATGTGTTTTAGCTTATGTGTAAGTTTTCAAAACCTATTATTACTTGATTGCAAATAGCCATGGTTACTTTTTGCCAGATCTAATGATCTGATGGCTCCCTTGGTCAAGATAATAATTTGTAACAGGTATATTTACAATCTTCTTTCATCTGTGTATGACCTAGCAACATGATAGGACCCATCCAAAGTGTGTCTGTGTGAGCCTATGTGTTTAATTTGATTATAGATACATATAGGTTGTTGTTGCTAAAATAAATTATCATAGTTCTTGATAGAATTTATTTAGGCCCATTTAGTTATTGGGCTTATTCAATTAATAACAGTTGTTCTTATTAAGGTTAAATTCCTCTCTTTTGGGCCTTGTGTGAGAGTTGGGAGCCATAGAAGTGGGTACGACATACTGAACCCAGCACCCCCTCACACAAACCACCCCAATTGTGAAGGCCCATTTGCCTGATTTGAATGACTGTACTAGGTTAATTACACTAGTTTAACCTAATTAAAATTGATTAGCAACATAATTAATTTCATTTATTTTGAAATTAATTTAAGAAAATTATAGTTTAAAGAATTTTTTATTCTAAGCTAAACTATATGTATTTTCTTGTATTTAATTAAATATAGAATTATAACCATCTAGATTCTTTCTGGAACTTAATTTAAATTTTTCATTAAATATTCTTATTTAAGTTAATATTTAGTTATCTACAACTAACCAACTTAAATCTGAATATCTTTTGAATTTCAAATTTCAAAATTAAGTTGAGGAATTCTAGGCATTGGTTATTAAGATTCTTTAGATATTTTTTAAGTTAATATCTTTTCGAATATTAACTTAAAATGGAATATTTTCAAATTAAGTGGTTACAACTTAATTTTTGATATTTAATTAAATTTAAATTTGAAAAATATTTAAGTTCTAGATTCTTTCTAATACAACTTAAATTAGATATTTTTTCAAATTTTGTGGAAAAGATACTTAGTCAAATAAGATATTTTCTAGATAGTTATTTCTAGACTACTTATTATTTCTAATATTAAATAGGAAAATATTATAAATTGTGAAATTAATTATTTAATTAATTTTGGTACAATTTATTTTAAGTATATTTTTTCCTAGTATTAAACTAGAGATTAATAATTAAGCCTTCTCTACACTTAATTATTTATTTCTTGAATTTAATACATTTAATTAATTTGAAAATTAAATATCTAAGTTGATTTTATCATCATACTTAAATATTTCTTTTTCATGACATTTAATTAAATAGAAAATTATTTTTAGTTGAAATTTAATTTTTCAACTAAATTTAAATAATTTTCAAAATATATTTTTTTTTCTTTAGTTTATTAATCAATTTTCGAAATTGCATTTCTTAAATGCTAGAATTTCGAATTTTATCTTGAAAAATAGATTAAGTTGTAAATTAATTATTTTAATTAATTCTTGGATCAACTTAAATTAATGATTTTTTCATTTATTGATTAATTTAAAATAAATTGAATTAAAGTATATTATTAGAAATTGAATTAATTAGTCAAAGGAAAATCTAGATAGATGATATTTTTGCTTGAAGTATTTTTCTAGTGTATTTAATTAAATAGAAAATTAATATTTAAGTTGATTTTCATCATCATACTTAAATATTTGAAATTTTTCTTATATATTTAATTAAATAGGAAAATTATATTTTTTGTTGTAAATTAATTTTATTAATTAATTTTGGGCCAACATTAAATTAGAATAATTTTTCCAGGATTAATTTTTTATTTTAACATGCATTTTCGAAAATTGTATTCTTAAATACTTTAATTTTTCGAAATGCAATATATATTTATAGAAAATTAAATTTGAGTTGTAAATTAATTTATATTAATTTTGTAACAACTTAAATTGAATATTTTTCTAAATATTTATTGGAAATTATTACTAAGATGGAAATAATTCATGTTATTTTCATATCCATCTAAGTAAAATTTATAAATATTAAATTAAAATTTATATTTAGAATTTTTCATTCTAAATTGGAAATTTTAAATAAATATATATTTAACATAAATAAATTAAATAAAGAGAATCAAAGAAAATACAACTCACTTTAAATAATGAGCTTGATTATTATTAAGATATTCGATCTCCATTGTTGGTCTTACAAAAGTTAAATATTTTCAATATAACCTCGAGACGCTAGACTTCGTCCCCCTATGGATGGTTATTCGTTGAACGCATTTAACACCGTAAGATTTCATTTGATAAGTGTTTTGTAAGTTTTCGTCTCTATTAGACTCTCCCCTACGGTGACTACTTAGAGATAAACTTATGAAACATGAAACAATGGTAGAAGCTCATAAAATGAGAATAACCTTGACTCTCGCCTACCGGGACAACGTTGGATTCTTATTTTGATCGAATAAAAGGTTGCTAGAATGGTTTCTATTTTAGATGAGCTGACAACTCTATTCAATAAATGATGCTTTGACTCTCGCCTACCGGGACACTGTATCAGTTTATTGAAAACTTTGGAAATTATTTAGGATTGTATGTTTTAGTATTTTCACTTGTCATTCCTACTTGCTATATGTTTATAATTTCTGAATTGTGTATGAATTTATATTGAACCATGTTATTTTCTGTTATTAAGTTGTAGTTTAATTTCGAATCTTCATTGTTGGTCTAACTTGGCTTGTTTATCTAATGAGATAAATCCCTAGTGGATTTTCACCATTAGACATACATAATAGTGTTAGATCTCGAAAGATAAATATTGTATATGCGACATCTAGCTGTTCATCAATTAATGACACCTAAGACTAGTATTTTTACGATATGAAACAAGAAGATTACATAAATAAGATTACTTTGTCTTTCGCTAATCGAAGCATCGTTGGATTCTTATTTATAAACGAAATTATCCTAATTCCTCTTAGCTTATTCATTTCGAATTAGCTCAATAATATATCATTGGATGAATGGTCTATAAATCATTTCATGTCATTTTATATGACGCATATGATTATAATCTCGAAATTCTATTCCCAATTGATATAAATCCTCAATCTTAGAAATCTCCTACTTGTATGGGCAAATCTGACTTAGAGTTTAAATAGTAGTGGTGGTCCAAGAAAGAACTACTCATTATATTTGGTTGAATTTAAGTCTTTGACTTTAATTTTAGAATCCAAACAGAAATTTTCTTATATTTCTAATTCCAGAATACAATACAGTTACACTTTCTCAAGTGTTTAATATCCATCTTCTATTATTGGATTAAAACTGTATGGAATATGAGTTAGGTATTCTGTGACTAGGATCCACTTGCAGTATTCTAAGAACTCTTTGATGTAACTAAACCTATGTCATCATAAACACTACCACATTTTTCTTAATCTATGGCATTTGTATCTTGTTCATAGTGGATTTGACAAGATCAATCTCTGCAAAGAGTTAATATGCCTATATCCACTGAAAGTAGTTCATCTCATTCGCAGATGGATGTACATTCAAGGGTGGATATGAGTTTTTCGTTGTATTCTTAAAACGATCACTCTAGATTATACCTTATGCAAAGAAATTTGAAATGTTTGAAAAATTTCTTAAATTTCTAGCAATGGTTAAAACCATTAAGGTAAGTGGTTAAAGATCTTGCGAACTGATAGGGGTGGAGAAATAGTTAGTTGATATGCAGTTCAAAGATCATTAAATTGATTTTTGAATTATATCCAAACTTACCTCCCCAGAAATTTCAAGTTGCATGTTGATGATTAGTTACTAGTCGTTGCCTAATTCCTTTTATGGTGATACAATTTCAGAATGATGTAATGGTTGTATACTTCGTGTAAATCATTACTAGATTCATGGATGACCTAATCAAAATCTTAAGAAAAGCTAGAACCATTAACCATGGTTTGTTAGCTATTCTAAGTGATTAGGGGTGGACCATCCCATTGTCAATAGATAAGAAAGTGTTTGTTCAAACAAATACTACTTCTCTAAGATAATGACTAAGTCTGAAAACAAGTAGCAAATAAAGGAGATATTTAATTCTTGATTCCAAAAGTGTTCTATCATCTTATATAACATATGATGATCCCACTGCCTCTGTTGTCTTGTCACAACCGAAGAGATCAATACCATTTAGTTTTCTTAGACATAATTCACGGTACCTTGTCATAGTGGGAGAGTTTCTAGGAACTCACCTTCTTATGACTTGGGAGACACTAGTGATTAAAATCCATTGTGACTTTAAACAAGTAATGGATTGTCAAGATAAGAAACTAAGAAGAAAGCCAATAGAACTATGGTTTAATCCATTCACATGGAATAACCTAAAGTTTTCTATTACAAGGACATAAAAGGAAATTTTCGTTTATAAGTCCATTCAATTGACTTAACAAAACTTCCTGTTCCTAGTATTATAGGTTTGAGTTTATCTAAACCGATGGCTTGTGGTATACCTGGTAATTACTTACTCTAATGCAAGCAGCTTACTTTAGTAAGATGCTGAAGCATTTCCTTTCTAATGGCAATCTATAGAAGCTTCACAACTTCTTAGGCATAGATTTTATTTATCTAAGGAAAAGTCTTTACTATTCCAGAAAAGATAAAGCCATGAAAGAATTTCTTAAATCAACAGTGAGAGGTCTTAGATATGCTTTTGTATGCCTTAGACCAGACACCTGTTGTTGAGTGGGAGTAATGAGTAGGTATCAGATTAATCCAGGAGAAGAACATTGGAAGACAATCAAGTAAATCTTAAGATTAAGAAGAGGAACTATATGTTAGTCTATAAGGGTGTGTTTAAAACTCTTAGACTGCACCATATCAGATTTTGAAATTTACCTTTGTGCTAGTAAATCTTTCTGATAAGATGGTGGTTACTCTTGGGGTGGACTAGTGATTTTGGAGAAGTGTAAAAACCTATCTGAAGTCTCTAGGTCTACCAGAGAGGGACTGAATGTTAAGGTTGCAGGAAAGGTACTTATTCAGTCTAAGGAAAGTTCTATACATCTTTGGCACCATTCCAAATTGCCTTAAACTACTAGTGTTAATTTCCTGATTAACCAAAAGTAGTTGCCAAAGATATAGAATCCAGTATCCCAAGAGAGTAGACATATAGAGAGGAATTTCACATTATCAATGATTTTGTGATTAAAGGAAGAGTAATAGTGGAGAAAAGGTTGTGGTTAATTCAACCTTTCAGATCCTATTACGAGGAGTTTACTACTACTACACTTGATTTGTATATCAAGGTGTTGAGATTATTTGAAACACACTTTTTTGTTTTATATTAGTGCAAGTGGGAGTTTGTTGGGTTTTATGCCCTAAATAAAACTCATTTCAATATAATCAGATTTACTTATTAATATAGATCAGAAATAACATTTAATGTTGCATGGTTCACATGATTTATTTCATGATTATATGTACATAATGTATGAATTCATCTGAAACCCTTTTCACATACTTGATCCCCGTTTTATTGTGCCGTCAACACATTGGAAAGTAAACATGACTATGTGAATAAAGTTTCCTAGATTTATCAGACACAGGGTTTTACTGATATGATAATCTACAACAAAAGTTTACTTGTATTTGGAGAAATACTATGTTCTTTCCAGAACATTGGTTAAAGTAAAGCTCAGGTTGGATGCATGGAGTATGCATCGGAAGGGACCGATATTGAACTTTGACTTAGATTTATTAAACTTACCGTAATATCTATTCAAGTCAATATCGCCTAGTTGATCCTAGATCAAATGTTCTTAATCCTGTTATGATTAGGCTCAATCTTGAAAGGCTATTCGTGTTCTTTGATTTGTTAGTTAAGCCTACTTTTAGGTCAGGGTGATACGTACATTTTGGGAACACAGTAGTGCAATTGAGTGGGAACGCTATCATAAACATGGAATCTATAGCTTCTATCTGGCGAATAGTAAGCAAAGGATGATCTCCTTCGAGCTTGACCAAACGAACATAAATGGTGGAGTACTCATTTCACATAAGCTGAAATATCATTTATACGGGGTCAAGTGTTTTAAGGAATAAATACATTTTAGGGTGTAACGGTAATCTAATCCCTTTACAGTGTAGATCATTCATATAGAGGATCATTGATCAAATTAGGATTATAACAATGGATAACTAATGATGTGTCTATATGGTGGAACATATAGAGCATTCTATATACTGAGAGTGCAATTCTAAGTTCTATGCGTGGATTCAACGAAGAATTAATAAGTTAGTGAATTTTAGTGCTAAATTCTTGATCTACTTATTGGAAGCTCGGTTATATAGACCCATGGTCCCCGCACTAGTTGAGATAATATTGCTTGTAAGACTCATGTAATTGGTTTTGATTAATCAATTATAATTCTCAAATTAGACTATGTCTATTTGTGAATTTTTCACTAAGTAAGGGCGAAATTGTAAAGAAAGAGTTTATAGGGGCATATTTGTTAATTATGATACTTTGTATGGTTCAATTAATAAATATGATAAATGACAATATTATTTAATAATTATTCATAGTTATTAAATAGTTAGAATTGGCATTTAAATGGTTGAATTAGAAAATTGACGTTTTTGAGAAAATCAGATGCAGAAAAGGTAAAACTGCAAAATTGCAAAGAGTGAGGCCGAAATCCACTAGTATAGGGCCAGCCACTTTTGTAGGAAATTTAAAATGATTTTTTCATTATTTTAATGCCAAATAATTCAAACCTAACCCTAGTGGAATGCTATAAATAGATAGTGAAGGCTTCAGGAAAATTACACTTAAATTTTCTATTTTTCCTTCAGAGAAAAACCTGAGCCTTCTCTCTCCCTATCTTTGGCTGAACCCACTCTCTCTCTCTTCCTCATTGAGATTTCGAAATTCTTAGTGTAAGAGTAGTGCCCACACACAGCAAGTGATACCTCAATCATAGTGAGGAAGATCGTGAAGAAAGATCATCAGCAAAGAAGATTCAGCATCAAAGATTCAGAGAAAGAGATCCAGGTTCAGATATTGATAATGCTCTGCTACAGAAAGGAATCAAGGGCTAGATATCTGAACGGAAGGAGTCATTTAATTCCGCTGCACCCAATGTAAGGTTTCCTAAACTTTATATGTGTTTAATTTATCGTTTTAGAAAGTTCTTATTTAGGATGTTAATAAACATACTTGTGAGTAGATCTAAGATCCTGGTAAAATAATTTCCAACATTGAGACCATTGTAAAATGTCTCAAGTTGGATACAATGAGGAATACCATGGTGTGGGCACTTCCTCAACAACTCCTTGAATCTTTCCCATGCGTCACTAGTAGTCTCATCTTCCAATTGTTGAAAGGACATGATCTCACTTCGAAACTTTGCATTTCTTGTTGGAGGGAAGTATTTTCTCAAGAATTTTTCAACCAAGTCATTCCAATTAGTCACCGAATCGGGAGGAAGAGTATTAAACCATGCTTTAGCCCGATTCCTCAAGGAAAATGGGAACAACTTCAATCTTAAAGCCTTTTCACTTGCTCCTTGTAGCTTGAAAGAATCATTCACCTCCAAAAATGAGCGAAATATGGAGGTGAGGATCTTTCGTTGGCAACCCACCAAATTGACCAACCGTTTGGAGCATTTGAAACATGACGGGCTTGAGCTCAAAGTGAGGTTCTTGGATTTTGGGTCTCACAATACCCGGATTAAGCTCATTGAACATAGGGGCTGCATACTCTCTTATTGCTCGGGCTCTATCATCGGCCAAAGCAATAGGATTGACATCATTATGAGCACCCCCCACTTCAAACCTGTTGGAAATATTTTACCAGGATCTAGATTTACTACCAAGTATGTTTCATTAACATCCTAATATGAATTCTAAAACAATGAAATAAACACATAAGAGTTGAAGAAAACCTTACATTGTGTGCAGCGAAATATAATGACTCCTTCCATTCAGATCTCTAGCCCTTGATTCCTTTTCTGTAGCAGAGCATAAACAAGATCTGAATCTGGATCTCTTTCTCTCCTTCTTTGATGCTAATTCTCCACAGTCTTACACACTATGATTGAGATACCACTTTATGTGTGTGGGCACTACTCTATCACTTAAGGAATTTTGAAATTGAAGAGAGGAAAAGAGAGAGAGGGGCGGCTATGGCTTTTTTAGAAAGAAACAATGTGCAAGTCATGAGTTTCTTGAAGCCAACACTTTCTATTTATAGAATGCCCTCTAGGTTTAGGTTAGAATTGTATGGCATTAAAATAATTGAAAAATAAAATGGTAAAAGCTTGCATAGTGGCCGGCCATATAAGGAAATTGGGCCTCACTTTACAACTTTCCCATTCTGTTATTTTTCATTCCCATTTTCTCAAAAATGCCAATTTTCAAATTTAACCATTTAAATGCCAATTCTAATTATTTAATAACTTAAAAAATAATTATTAAATAATATTGTCATTTAATATATTTATTAATTAGACATATAAAGTCTCTTAATTAATAAATAAACTTAGAATCTCTTTTCTTTACAATTTCGCCCTTGCTTAGTGAAAATTCATAAAGTAGACATAGTCTAACTTAAAAATTATAATTGATTAATTAAAATCAATTAACTAAGTCTTACAAGCAGTATGGTCTCAACTAGTATGGGGACCATGGGTCTATATAACCGAGCTTCCAATAAGTCGAACTAAATTTACCAAGTAAATTCCCTAACTTATTAATTCCTTTTTGAATCCACACTTAGAACTTGGAATTGCACTCTCAGTCATATAGAACGCTCTATATGTTCAACGATATAGATACGTCATTAGTTATCCATTGTTATAATCCTAATTTGATCAATGACCCTCTAATAGATGATCTACATTGAAAAGGAACTAAATTACCGTTACACCTTCAATGTATTTTATCCTTAAAATACTTAGCTCCGTATAAATGATATTTCAGCGAAGTGAAATGAGATCTCCACCATTTATCTCTGTTTAGTCAAGCTCGAATCATCGTTTCACTTCTAAATGCCTATAGAAGTTATAGACTCCATATTTATGTTAGCGCTCCCACTCAATTATACTATCATGTTCCCAAAATGTACGTATCACCCTGACCCAAAAGTAGGCTTAACTAACAAATCAAAGAACATGTATAATACTCTTGAGATTGAACCTAATCATATCAGGATTAAGATCATTTGATCTAGGATCAATAGGTGATATTGAATTGAATAGATATTACGGTAAATTTTAATATATCTAATCAAAGTTCAATATCGGTCCCTTCCGATGTATACTCTATACATCCGATACTGGTAAACTTTGCCAATGCCCTGGAAAGGACATAACACTTATCCAAGGTGTAAGAATACCTATCGCTGATTATCATGTCAGTCTTAATCCAGTGAACTGACAAATTAGGGAATAAACTTTCGAACATATAATTAAGATTATATTCCACTGTGCTGACAACACTATAATCATTAACAAATTCATATGTTCTGGACTTAAATAGAATTCATACATTATATATATAATCATGAAATAAATCCTGTGAACCATGCAACATAAAATGTTATTTCTGATCTTTATTAATAAGTAAATCTGATTATATTGAAATGGGTTTTATTTAGGGCACAAAACCCAACAAAACCCATCGGCCATATTGCAGCGTTTTTTAGCCTTTTGTTCCTTTCTTCTTTGTCTAAAAGTGCGTTCAATTTCGGGGTCAATAGGATCAAGTTCAAGGTCTTCTTCTTGCTCATTCATGCACTAGATTACACCTAAAAAAGAAAAATTCAGCGCACCAAAATAGGGTTAAAACCTCAAACCAGAAAATAAATTGCAAAATAGTTGATAATACTCAATTTTTAGTTTCAATCCCCGGCAACGGCGCAAAAAACTTGTTGTGAAAATTATATACGCAAGTATACGCAATCAAACAAGTAATAAAGTGATAAGTAAGATCGTCTCCACAGGGATTGCAAACAAAGTTTGATGTAAAACCAACTAAGTACAACTTAAAGTAAGAGGAATTAACATGCAAATGGTTGACTAACGATTCAAAATTAAAAATGACATGAATTAAACTTGCTAGAATTAAAACTACTGCTGCTAGAAAAATTGACTGCAAGATAAAATTGTAATGTAGTAAAAATGGCTTGAATAGCTAATTCCTTCTAGTCAATTTTTTTTCCAGGTTTTATAGCATTACTCCAACATTCTGCACACAGATAACAAAAATTCCTCTAGGCTTGTGAGAATTTTCCAACACTCACAAATTTAAGTCTACCACTTAGCTCAATATATTCTTATATCAAACCAGCAAGCAGAGCAGTATTCAAACATTAATTTTATAAGTTATGCAAGGTAAATGAAATATTCCAATTCCACTTACATAGAAAAAACCTAAATCTAGGTTTTTCGCTTGCTCCAATCAAGTTGAACTACTAGATCTAGCCCTTCCGGTACCAGATCTAGCTTAGCAAATTGTTATTCATGGCCAAGAAATATCAATCCAATAAAATGAACACTTGAATGAACAAAGGCAAAAATGCTAAAGTAAGCTTAAAAATTAATCATACCCAACATAGAAGTTCATAGCCATTCAAGCCTCAAAAGTCTAGCTCATATTCAAGTAAGAAAATAAAATCCAAAGTAAAAAATATTCATCTATGGCTGCTGCCCTTTGTTTACAAGTTAACAAGTTTTAATATCTAAGTAAAAGAAACAAGAAAAGAGAAAGAGAAAGAAAAAAATTAAGAGAGGGTAAAAGAAAAATCAAACACTAAAGCTTGGACCCCCTTTTCTCTTCCTCCTCTTCTGTACTTTTTCTGCATTTACTTCTCTTCCAAAAAATTGCAGCTCCTTACATGTTAGAGAATGATGGAGGTGTACTTAGTTTTCCTTCTTTTTGTTGTTGGGTTCTTAGGGTACAAAATTCACACCCTAAAAATAGAAGCCCAATCTTTTTCCACTTTGGCCCACTAGGTTTAGTCTCTTTCCTTCCATAGCAGCCAGCTTGAGTATTTTGAGTGACTGGGCCGAATTTGCTGAGGTGGATAAGTGAAACTCGTGTTTCCACGTCATTGCCTGAATGCTGAATTTGCTTCAGCATTGCTTCAGCAATCTGCCTCAATTTCAGCTTATGTTCCACTTCTTCCTTGCTTCCTTTTTCAACAACAAACAAGCACAATTAATTGGAAAATCACACCTAACAATATCAATATTTATAAGACTTAAAAGTTAGCTTACTAAATAGAAAATGACACTAAAACTAACTAAAATTAAGCAAACAAACACATTTTCACTACTCTTCTCACAGTACTTTTAGTTTAAAAGCATAAAAATAACTCTATACCATAGAGTTATCATTTTGTCCTCATGACATGACATGGTTACGTTGACAGAACCAGTACCACATGGCAGTACTACTCACTAAAAGGAAGGCCAAGTTAGCATCTGAACAAACGAAGACCCCGACACTCAAATGGGCATCAAGTGACAGACCAGCTCCCTCTGAGGAGTTGGCTGATCTTACAGCACCATGGCCGGCCAGCCTGGCCTCCATTAGGGGCCTGGCCAGCCTAGGAGTGCACTACAGGCTTTCCTAGACACTTCTACACGTGGACAAAAGTCTATGGGCTGCGAATTGGACCCTAAAAGCCCAACAAAATGGCTAAATAATATTTAGAATTAAGGGCACTTTGGTCTTCTGTAAATATCTAACAAACTATATGAATGCGAAGAGATTTGAACTGTAAACCTAGGGTTTTAGGCTTCCTATATAAAGGCCTTAACCATAACCTAGAAACTTAAGTTGCCTTTAACCTAGAAACCTTCTTCTAAACTCTAAGTGTCTGATTTACTATCTCTTCCTCACTTCCTCTCTCTCAGACGCCTATCCTAGCACATCTCAATACTTGAGTCTTGCCAGTACTGATTCATACCTTGTAATCCTAAGGGTTCTATAGCAGATCCCACCTATAATGATTTGGATAGTGTTTCATTCGGTATAATACAACTAAAAGGGGAGTAGGTCATTACTTGCTATCACAAGGAGACAAAACCTCTATAACAAATCTTGTTTATTGCTTTTCATTCTTATTTGTGCAAACACATGGCAAGCATCAGATCTGTACGAACCTGCTGCTGGTTGATTACGTTTTGAGGTCAATAGTTTGGTGCTTTCATTGAGATCAAACGCCATGGTGAACACAAGAAGAACTCCTGTCGCACCATCTGCATCTTCGGGTCTTCCTCGAGACCCACAGATTGCAGATCCAGGCACTCAGGCTCCAGTCACAACTGGAATCCCCATTAATATTGCAGATGTGGTGAATCTCGTCACCACAACAGGTGCTACAAGTCTGGCCACTACAGCTGGCCAAACTGACACGAGTACCTCGATGGATCCAAGTGGCAGGCCCACACCTCCAAGAGGAGACCCACCATTGGCGCCTCTCACTGAAGGAAGGACCCAGGGGCGACAACTGTTGGAATTATTTTACTAGGATCTAGATTTACTACCATGTATGTTATTTAACATCCTAAATATGAACTTCTAAAACAATATGAAATAAACACATATAAAGTATAAGAAACCTTACAGTGGTTGCAGCGGAATATAATGTCTCCTTCCACTCAGATCTCTAACCGTTGTATCCTTTCTGTAGCAGGATATCACCAAGATCTGAGTCCGAATCTCCTTCTCTTGAAACTGGTTTCTTCACAGCCTTACACACTATGATTGAGTACCACTTGATGTGTGTGGGAACTCACTCTTTTCACTATGTGGCTTCGGTTTTACAGAGAGGAGGAGAGAGGTAGGGTTTCGGTTCTGGTATAGGAAAGGAGGCTAAAAAATTTACTGAAGGAATGAGATGCATCATCTTTTCCCTTTAGCCATCACTACCTATTTATAGGAAACCACTTAGGGTTAGGTTAAATTTAATTAGCATTAAAACAATGAAAAAATAAAGTGGCAAAACCCTTCCCAAGTGGTCCGCCAAGGATTGTGGGCCCCACTTTGCAATTTTGCCAATTTTCTCATTTTTCATATTATTTTCTCAAAAATGCCATTTTTCCAATTTTACCACTTAAATGTCAATTCTCATTATTTAATAACTAAAATTAATTATTAAATAATATTACCGTTTAACATATTTATTAATTAGACTCAATAAAGTCTCTTAATTAACAAATAAACCCTAGAATCTCTTTCTTCACAATTAAGCCCTTGCTTAGTGAAAATTCATCAACTAGACATAATCTAATTTTAGAATTATTATTGATTAATTAAAATCAATTAACTGAGTCTTACAAGTAGTATTGTCTCAACTAGTACGGGGACCATGCGCTTATATATTTGAGCTTCCAATAAGCAGATCTACAATTTACCAAGTAAATTCACTGACTTAATTCCTCATTGCATCCACCATAGAACTTGGAATTGCACTCTTAGTTATATAGAACGCTCTGTATGTTCCACGATATAGATACACTATTAGTTATCCATTGTTATAATCCCAATAATCAATGATCCTCTATAGATGATCTACATTGTATAGGGATTAATTTACCGTTACACCCTTCAATGTATTTTATCCTTAAAACACTTAGCCACCTATAAATGATATTTCAGTGAACTAACATAATCACTGAAATGAGTACTCAACCATTTATCTCTGTTTAGCCAAGCTCGAAGGAAATCATCATTTCACTTCTATGTCCTGACAGAAGCTATAGATTCCATATCTATGATTAGCGCTCCCACTCAATTGCACTACCATGTTCCCAAAATGTATGTATCACACTGACCAAAAAGTAGGCTTAACTAACAAATCAACGAACATGAATAATACTCTTGAGATCGAATCTAACCATTGCAGGATTAAGATCAATTGACCTAGGATCAACTAGGTGATATTGAATTGAATAGATATTACGGTAAATTTATCATATCTAATCCAAGTTCAATATCGGTCCCTTCCAATGTATACTCCATGCATCCAACCCAAGACTTACTTTAACCAATGCCCTGGAAAGGACATAACACTTATCCAAGGTGCAAGTAAACTATGTTGTAGATTATCATATCAGTTAAACCCTGTGTACTGATAAATCTAGGAATATAAATTTAATCATACAATCTTGATTACTTTCCACTGTGCTGATGACACAATAAACAAGAATATTAATGTGATAAGGGTTTAGGATGAATTTATAAATCAAATAAACATATAAATGATAACATGAATCAAATGACACATTAAATAAGTGATGAAAATACTTCTGTCTATTTATTGATATTTAAATGATAGAGATTACATTGAAATAGAGTTTTATTTAGGGCATAAAGCCCAACAACAACCCCCCTAGAATAACAACTGGACCTCAACTCCAGTTCTACGCTGGAGAGATAGGCCCGGGAGTGGGTGAGCAAGCAATTGGCGAGCCTCACCTGGACCTAGGAGAATACCTTGAGTTGGCCAGACTCAGGGAAGCTGTAGGCGGTATAGGCTTAATTGAAGAACCATGCACTGCTGATTGCGATGTTTTCGCTCAGTAGAGACGCGAATTCCTAAGATGGATGGATGACCAGGAGTACAACCTTTGATCTCACCAAGCAGAATTAGATCACCGCAACCAGGAGGCCAGCGATCTAATAAGACGGTTCAATCAGAGAATCGATAGAAGAGGCCAGGATCTCCCTAGGGATCCACTTCAAGGAAGACTGCCACAAAGTTTCTCAGGACTAGGGCAGATCTTCCCCTGCCACAGGGAGGGCAGACCTTTCCTCGAAGGTCAAACAACAAGAACAGTAAGATCCCGGTAACCAGCAGCATGAGGGGCCTGTCAGGGATCTCTAGCTTAGTAGCACCCCCCATTATTTTAGCCACTGGCTGGCTAGCCACCTGTTGGAAATTATTTTACCAGGATCTTAGATCTACTCACAAGTATGTTGATTAACATCCTAAATATGAACTTCTAAAACGATTATAAATAAACACATATAAAGTATGAGAAACCTTACATTGGGTGCAGCGGAATAATATGTCTCCTTCCACTCAGATCTCTAACCCTTGTATCCTTTCTGTCGCACAGTATTATCAAGATCTGAGCCCGAATGTCCTTCTTGTTGAATTGCTTTCTTCACGATCTACCACACTATGATTGAGGTACTACTTGCTGTGTGTGGGCACTACTCTATCACTAAGAGGATTCGAAACAAACAAGAAAGAAGAAGGAAAGAGAGTGGCGGCTAGGTTTAGTGTGATGGCTCAGGTTTTTCTCTGAAAGGAATAAGATGCAAAAGTTACTTTTCCTGAAGCCATCACTATCTATTTATAGCATGCCACATAGGGTTAGGTTTGAATTATTTGGCATTAAAATAATGAAAATAATAAATGATAAAGCCTACATAAGTGGTCGGCCATGGCTTAGTAGATTTGGGCCTCACTTTTGCAATTTTGCTGTTTTATCATTTCTGCATCTCATTTTCTCAAAAACGCCAATTTTAAAATTCAACCATTTAAATGTCAATTTAAACTATTTAATAACTATAAATAATTATTAAATAATATTGTCATTTATTATATTTATTAATTAGACCAACCAAAGTATCTTAATTAACAAATATAACCTAAAAACTCTTTCTTTACAGTTTCGCCCTTACTTAGTGAAAAATTTACAAATAGACAAAGTCTAACTTGAGAATTATAATTGATTAATCAAAACCAATTAAATGAGTCTAACAAGTAGTGTTGTCTCAACTAGTGTGGGGACCATGGGTCTATATATCCGAGCTTCCAATAAGCAGATAAAAAATTTGTTAGGTTTTATGCCCTAAATAAAACTCCATTTCAATGTAATCTATTTTATTCAACATCAATAAAGAAACAGAAGTATTTTTCATTCATTTGTGTATGTTTTGGTTCACTTTATCAATAGCTTGTCTATTTGATTTATAAATTCATCTTAAACCCTTTTCACATACTTGATCATGTTTATTGTGCTGTCATCACATTGGAAAGTAAACATGACTATGTGAATAAAGTTTCCTAGATTTATCAGACACAGGATTTTACTGATATGATAATCTACAACAAGAGTTTACTTGTATTTGGAGAAATACTATGTTCTTTCCAGAACATTGGTTAAAGTAAAGCTCAGGTTGGATGCATGGAGTATGCATCGGAAGGGACCGATATTGAACTTTGATTTAGATTTAATTAAACTTACCGTAAAATCTATTCAAGTCAATATCTCCAAGTTGATCCTAGATCAAATGATCTTAATCCTGTTATGATTAGGCTCAATCTTGAAAGGCTATTCGTGTTCTTTGATTTGTTAGTTAAGCCTACTTTTAGGTCAGGGTGATACGTACATTTTTGGAACACGGTAGTGCAATTGAGTGGGAGCGCTAGCATAAACATGGAATCTATAGCTTCTATCTAGCAAATAGTAAGCAAAGGATGATCTCCTTCGAGCTTGACCAAACGAAAATAAATGGTGCAGATCTCATTTCACATAAGCTGAAATATCATTTATACGGGGTCAAGTGTTTTAAGGATAAAATACATAGTAGGGTGTTACGGTAATTTAATCCCTTTACTGTGTAGATCATTCATATAGAGGATCATTGATCAAATTAGGATTATAACAATGGATAACTAATGATGTGTCTATATGGTGGAACATATAGAGCATTCTATATACCAAGAGTGCAATTCTAAGTTCTATGCGTGGATTCAACGAAGAATTAATAAGTTAGTGAATTTTAGTGCTAAATTCTTGATCTACTTATTGAAAGCTCGGTTATATAGACCCATGGTCCCCCCACTAGTTGAGAAAATATTGCTTGTAAGACTCATGTAATTGGTTTTGATTAATCAATTATAATTCACGAATTAGACTGTCTATTTTTGAAATTTTCACTAAGTAAGGTCGAAATTGTAAAGAAAGAGTTAATAAGGGCATATTTGTTAATTATGATACTTTGTATGGTTCAATTAATAAATATGATAAATGACAATATTATTTAATAATTATTTATAGTTATTAAATAGTTAGAATTGGCATTTAAATGATTGAATTAGGAAATTGACATTTTTGAGAAAATCAGATACAAAAGGTGTTAAAATTGCAAAATTGCAAAAATCAAGGCCCAGTCCACCTAGCCATGGCCGGCCACCTTTATAGGTATTTTAAATTGATTTTTTCATTATTTTAATGCCATATAATTCAAATCTAACCCTAGTGGAATGCTATAAATAGATAGTGAAGGCTTCAGGAAAATTACACTTTCTGAATCAGGAAAACCTGAGCCTTCACTCTCTCTTCTCTAGCCGCCACTCTCTCTCTTCCTTCTTCCTTTGAATTTCGAAATTACCTTAGTGATTAGAGCAGTGCCAACACACATCAAGCAATACCTCAATCATAGTGAGGAAGATCGTGAAGAAAGATCATCAGCAAAAGGAGATTCAGCATCAAGGATTCAGAGAAAGAGATCCAGGTTCAGATCTTGATAATACTCTGCTACAGAAAGGAATCAAGGGTTAGAGATCTGAACAGAAGGAGTCATTTAATTCCGCTGCACCCAATGTAAGGTTTCTTAAAGTTTATATGTGTTTAATTTATCGTTTTAGAAAGTTCTTATTTAGGATGTTAATAAACATACTTGTGAGTAGATCTAAGATCTTGGTAAAATAATTTCCATCAACTGGCCTCAGAGCCATGGTAATTGATTTACTTGCAAGAAATTTGGACTTTAAAACGATTGTTTGTATGTTCTTTGGATGGTATCATGTTGTATTAAGTGTTATTTGATGATTGATTGATGTTTGTGAAATTTTCGTGAAAAATAATTGCGATTTTATCTCTAGAATTATTTTTATTGGATAGTATGGAAAAAATTAAGCAAGTTAGCCTTTTACAGAACTTAATTTGGATTTTATTTGAATTAGTTATGATTTTTTGAAGATTTGAAAAAATCGGGGCTGTGCTGATATTTTCCTGCGATCGCAAATCTGTCCGTACAGTTTCGAATTTTTTTTGTTTTTCTTCAATTTTTCATGATTTTTCATGGAATTAACTTCCAATTTTTTGTATGGTTTTGTATTTATACTATTACTATTCCTAATTCAATTCTAATTATCATTTTGAATTAATTTAATATTTTTTAAATTTTAATTCAAGATATTAGTGTAATTTGAATTTGAATAGAATTAGTATCTATCTTCTTGCTTAAAAATCTATCTTATTTTTAAATTTGAATATATTTTTTTTTAAAATTTAAGGTCAGATTTTATAAGATATTTATAAAATCTTTTAAGATATTTTAAAATATCTTATCTTTTAAGATATTTTTAATTATATCTTATCTTTTAAGATTTTTTTTAAATCTTTTTAGATATTTTGACCTTATTTAAATTTAAAATAAGATATTTATAATCATGTAATTTTAAATAGATGTAAGATATTTTGCTAACTTTTAAATTTTGTTATTTTATTTATTTAAATTAAATTTAAAATCTGAAAAAGATATTTATTTATCTTTTCTAATTTTTTATTTAATTTTTATTTATAAAATAACATTTAAAATTTAAAAGTAGTTAGCAAATTTTTGAAATGATATTTAGGTTGGTTGAAACCTAATTTTTCAAAAACTGTAGGTTTAATTTTAAATTTTTATTTAAAATTTCGAATTTTTTCAAATTTTTTTTAATTTTTTTTTTCGAAATTTTTTATTTTTTTTATTTAATTAATTATTTTCGAAATTAAATATTTAATTTAAAATTAAATAAATCCTACATCCAACTATCCAACTAACCTTGTTGCAGGAGTATGTGTTTTAACTTGTGTGTAAGTTTTCAAAACCTATTATTACTTGATTGCAAATAGCCATGGTTACCTTTTGCCAGATCTAATGATCTGATGGCTCCCTTGGTCAAGATAATAATTTGTAACAGGTATATTTACAATCTTCTTTCATCTGTGTATGACCTAGCAACATGATAGGACCCATCCAAAGTGTGCCTGTGTGAGCCTATGTGTTTAATTTTATTATAGATGCATATAGGTTGTTGTTGCTAAATAAAATATCATAGTTCTTGATAGATTTTATTTAGGCCCATTTAGTTTTTGGGCCTATTCAATTAATAACAGTTGTTCTTATTAAGGTTAAATTCCTCTCTTTTGGGCCTTGTGTGAGAGTTGGGAGCCATAGAAGTGGGTACGACATACTGAACCCAGCACCCCCTCACACAAACCACCCCAATTGTGAAGGCCCATTTGCCTGATTTGAATGACTGTACTAGGTTAATTACACTAGTTTAACCTAATTAAAAATTGAATTAGCAACATAATTAATTTCATTTATTTTGAAATTAATTTAGAAAATCATAGTTTAAAGAATTTTATATTCTAAGCTAAACTATATGTATTTTCTTGTATTTAATTAAATATAGAATTATAACCATCTAGATTCTTTCTGGAACTTAATTTAAATTTTTCATTAAATATTCCTATTTAAGTTGATATTTAGTTATCTACAACTAACCAACTTAAATCTGAATATCTTTTTGAATTCAAAATTTTAAAATTAAGTTGAGGAATTTTAGGCATTGGTTATTAAGATTCTTTAGATATTTTTTTAAGTTAATATCTTTTCGAATATTAACTTAAAATGGAATATTCTAGATATTTTTTAGGTTAATATCTTTTCGAATATTAACTTAAAATGGAATATCTTCAAAATTAAGTGGTTACAACTTACTTTTAAATTTAATTAAATCTGATTTGAAAGATATTTAAGTTGATTTTTTAGATTCTTCTAAAACAACTTAAGTGAGATATTTTCAAATTTGTTCCATTTAAATATTCGAATTTATTTTTCGAATTTAAATAATAATTGAAAATTAATTAAAGTTGATTTTTTTTTTTGAAGAAATTAAAGTTGATTTTTTATTTAAACCAACTTTGATTTATAATTTTTCATTATTATATTATGGAAATTGTTCGATATTTATTTGAATTTATTTTTCAAATTAAATAATAATTGAAAATTAATTAAAGTTGTTTTTTAAACCAACTTTAATTTGTAATTTTTCATTATTATAATATCGAATGTTATGATTATACAAAATACATATATATATTTTTTAAATAATGAGCTTTTAATCAAAAGATATTCGATCTCCATTGTTGGTCTTACAATAGTTAAACTTTTTCAATATAACCTCGAGACGCTAGACTTCGTCCCCCTATGGATGGTTATTCGTTGAACACTTTTAATACTGTAAGATTTCATTTGATAAGTGTTTTGTGAGTTTTCGTCTCTATTTAGACTCTCCCCTACGGTGACTACTTAGAGATAAACTCATAGAACATGAAATAATGGTGGAAGCTCATAAAATGAGAATAACCTTGACTCTCGCCTACCGGGACAACGTTGGATTCTCATTTTGATCGAATAAAAGGTTGCTAAAATGTTTAATTTTAGATGAGCTGACAACTCTATTCAACTAATGTTATCTTTGACTCTTGCCTACCGGGACACTGTATTTCATTATGTTGGAAACCTTGGAAAATAAACTATGTTAGATTTAGTATTTCTATAACATATGTCATTACTTGTTATTTTCTGAACTTGTGTATGAATTTTGAACCAAAACCTTACTTCTGTTTTATTGATGTGTTGTAGTGTCTATAATCCCCTTCTCATTCCACTCCTAGTTAATATCTTAGCAATTGAACTTGAAGTTATAAACTCCTTGTCAGAGTAATACTTCACATATGCTCATGATGGACTTTAAATTCCAGAAAGCAGGTAAGCTGGGAATTGTTCACTCTGAAGAGCAAATAGTTCATAACTCTATAAATCCTACTACTTCAAGCTTAGTTGAGAAGATAAGAGAAAGTGATTCCACTTCCTCAAGTTATACTTCACAACAAAATGAACTAGCAAGAACAACAATTAACAAACGAATAAGCAGTAATGCTTTAGTCTTCGAATCATGTGTGTTAGAGAATGATAAATCCATTTGGATTCTTGATTCTGGGTCTACAAACCATGTAAGTTGTTCATTGCAATTGCTTGAGAATTGGAATTATTTGAAATCCGGAGAGTTGAAACTTAAAGTTGGTAATGGCGAAATGGTTTCGGTTAGAGCTAGAGGAAAAGCCAAACTCAAGTTTCAAAACAGAATTTTGGAATTAGACAATGTCTTATACATTCCAAATTTCAGTAGAAACTTGGTTTCTGTTTCATGCTTACAATTGCAACAATACAAATTAGATTTTTCGGATTCTGGTTCTACCATTTCTCAAAATGACATTCAAATTTGTGTTGCATCCATGGAACAGGGGCTTTATGTTCTTAGACCAGAAACACCATTTGCCCTACATAACGAACTTTTTAAAGTAGCTAAACCTAGAACCCACAAAAATCAAAAGATCGATGATGATAATGAAACATATCTCTGGCATTTACGTTTAGGTCATATAGGCTTTGATAGACTCAATAGGCTAATCAAAGACGGTCCATTGAAAAATTTCGTCTTAGGTGAACTGCCAGTATGCGAGTCCTGCCTGGAAGGAAAAATGACTAAACGTTGTTTCTCTGCAAAGGGAGAGCGTGCCAAAATCCCTCTAGGGTTAGTGCATTCCGATGTCTGCGGACCTTTGAATGTCAAAGCCCGAGGTGGTTATGAGTACTTTGTCACTTTCATTGACGATTACTCTAGATATGGACATATTTACCTTATGCATAAGAAATCTGAAACATTTGCAAAGTTTCAAGAATTTCATGCTTTGGCCCAAAACCAATTAGGTAAATCATTAAAGATCTTGCGAACTGATAGGGGTGGAGAATATATGGATATGCAGTTCAAAGATCATTTAATTGAACTTGGAATTGAATCCCAATTAACCGCCCCTAGCACTCCACAGCAAAATGGAGTTGCAGAAAGACGGAATCGCACGCTTTTGGAAATGGTTAGGTCTATGCTTAGTTTTTCAACTCTACCTACGTCCTTCTGGGGATATGCAATTCAGATGGCAATTGACATTTTAAATGTTGTTCAATCTAAATCAATCCCTAAGACACCTTTAGAACTTTGGAATGGTCGTACACCTAGTTTACGCCATTACAGAATCTGGGGGTGCCCTGCACATGTCTTAAGAAAGAAAGACGACAAACTTGAGTCACGTACTGAAGTTTGCATGTTTGTCGGTAATTCTAAAGAGACTAGGGGTGGACTATTTTATAGTCGCAAGGATGATAAAGTGTTTGTTTCTACAAATGCCACTTTCCTTGAAGATGACTATATTAAGAGTTTCAAATCACAAAGTAAAGTAGTGTTGGAGGAAATGCTTTCAGATATAAGTCCTTCCAATGTTCCGTTCTCTTCCACACGTGAAGAGGACAATCCCACTCCCTCAGTTGAACAAACTGAGAAATCTACTACTAAAGTTTCTATTCAGAAGACAACCGTACCTCGTCGTAGTGGGAGGGTTTCAACAAAACTTGCTCGTTATGGCTTGGATGGTGAAATCAATATGGTCGTAGGTGACAGTATTGATGACGATCCATTAACCTATAAACAGGCAATGGCTAGTCCGCAACGGAAACGATGGTCAGCTGGCATGGATTCAGAAATAGATTCCATGAAAAAGAACAAAGTCTGGGAATATGTAGACGCACCTGACGACTATCATCCGATAGGATGCAAGTGGGTTTACAAGAAGAAAAGAGGAGCTAGAGGCGAAGTCGAAACTTTTAAAGCTAGACTTGTAGCCAAGGGTTATACCCAAAGAGAAGACGTGGACTATGAGGAAACTTTTAGTCCTGTTGCCATGCTCAAATCCATCCGAATTCTTCTCTCCATAGCTGCTCCTTTCGATTATGAAATCTGGCAAATGGATGTCAAGACTGCCTTCCTTAATGGGGTACTTGAAGAAACCATCTATATGGAGCAACCAGAAGGTTATGTTCTTCCTGGGCAGGAAAAGAAAGTTTGCAAGTTAAACAGGTCTATCTATGGACTTAAGCAAGCTTCTCGCTCATGGAACAAGAGGTTTGATGAAATCATCAAGACCTACGGCTTTCTTCAGAATGAAGATGAACCTTGTGTTTACCAACTCAAGGAAGACCAAATAGTAGTATTCTTGGTCCTTTATGTTTATGACATTTTGATCATTGGAAACAATGTCAAGAAAATGACTCACATTAAGGAATGGCTCAACACTCAATTCGATATGAAAGATTTGGGTGAAGCAGCCTATGTTCTTGGTATTCAGATTATCAGAAACCGGAAGAACAGATCTCTTGCTCTCTCTCAAACAACCTACATAGACAAAGTCTTAGAGAGATTCTCCATGAACAACACCAATGGGGCAAACATGCCTTCTAGATATGGTATTCGTCTATCTAAGGCACAGTCACCGACTGATCCTCAAGAGATAGAGGACATGGCGAGAATTCCCTATGCCTCTGCAGTTGGAAGTCTAATGTATGCAATGTTATGCACTAGACCTGACATCTGTTATGCTGTTGGAATCGTGAGCAGGTATCAGTCTAATCCAGGACAAGAACATTGGAATGCAGTTAAGTATATTTTGAAATACTTAAAGAGTACAAGGAATCTTGTGTTAGTCTACAAGGGTGGTGCTTTAAATCCCACAGGCTACACTGATTCAGATTTCCAGGCAAGTCTTGAAGACAGGAAATCTACATCTGGAATGGTGTTTACTCTTGGGGGTGGAGCAGTGGTTTGGAGAAGTGCTAAACAAACCGCAATATCGGACTCAACTATGGAAGCTGAATACATAGCAGCAGCAGAAGCTGCTAAAGAACTTGTCTGGCTAAGAAAGTTCTTCACCAGCATAGGAGTTGTTCCTGGAATGGAAAAGCCTCTGGTACTACTCTGTGATAACAATGGAGCAATAGCAAACAGTAAAGAACCTCGAAGCCACAAGAGAAGCAAACACATTGAAAGGAAGTATCACATTATCAGAGAATACGTGGCAAGAGGGGATGTACTAGTTGAGAAAGTTGACACAGAGGACAACCTAGCTGATCCATTTACCAAAGTCTTGGCCGTGACAGCCTTTGAAAAGCACCGTCAGAATATAGGATTAATTGATATGTACTAATTAGTTTTATATTAGTGCAAGTGGGAGTTTGTTAGGTTTTATGCCCTAAATAAAACTCCATTTCAATGTAATCTATTTTATTCAACATCAATAAAGAAACAGAAGTATTTTTCATTCATTTGTGTATGTTTTGGTTCACTTTATCAATAGCTTGTCTATTTGATTTATAAATTCATCTTAAACCCTTTTCACATACTTGATCATGTTTATTGTGCTGTCATCACATTGGAAAGTAAACATGACTATGTGAATAAAGTTTCCTAGATTTATCAGACACAGGATTTTACTGATATGATAATCTACAACAAGAGTTTACTTGTATTTGGAGAAATACTATGTTCTTTCCAGAACATTGGTTAAAGTAAAGCTCAGGTTGGATGCATGGAGTATGCATCGGAAGGGACCGATATTGAACTTTGATTTAGATTTAATTAAACTTACCGTAAAATCTATTCAAGTCAATATCTCCAAGTTGATCCTAGATCAAATGATCTTAATCCTGTTATGATTAGGCTCAATCTTGAAAGGCTATTCGTGTTCTTTGATTTGTTAGTTAAGCCTACTTTTAGGTTAGGGTGATACATACATTTTGGGAACACGGTAGTGCAATTGAGTGGGAGCGCTAGCATAAACATGGAATCTATAGCTTCTATCTGGCAAATAGTAAGCAAAGGATGATCTCCTTCGAGCTTGACCAAACGAAAATAAATGGTGGAGATCTCATTTCACATAAGCTGAAATATCATTTATACGGGGTCAAGTGTTTTAAGGATAAAATACATAGTAGGGTGTTACGGTAATTTAATCCCTTTACTGTGTAGATCATTCATATAGAGGATCATTGATCAAATTAGGATTATAACAATGGATAACTAATGATGTGTCTATATGGTGGAACATATAGAGCATTCTATATACTGAGAGTGCAATTCTAAGTTCTATGCGTGGATTCAACGAAGAATTAATAAGTTAGTGAATTTTAGTGCTAAATTCTTGATCTACTTATTGGAAGCTCGGTTATATAGACCCATGGTCCCCCCACTAGTTGAGATCATATTGCTTGTAAGACTCATGTAATTGGTTTTGATTAATCAATTATAATTCACGAATTAGACTATGTCTATTTGTGAAATTTTCACTATGTAAGGTCGAAATTGTAAAGAAAGAGTTAATAGGGGCATATTTGTTAATTATGATACTTTGTATGGTTCAATTAATAAATATGATAAATGACAATATTATTTAATAATTATTTATAGTTATTAAATAGTTAGAATTGGCATTTAAATGATTGAATTAGGAAATTGGCATTTTTGAGAAAATCAGATACAAAAGGTGTTAAAATTGCAAAATTGCAAAAATGAAGGCCCAGTCCACCTAGCCATGGCCGGCCACCTTTATAGGTATTTTAAATTGATTTTTTCATTATTTTAATGCCATATAATTCAAATCTAACCCTAGTGGAATGCTATAAATAGATAGTGAAGGCTTCAGGAAAATTACACTTTCTGAATCAGAAAAACCTGAGCCTTCACTCTCTCTTCTCTAGCCGCCACTCTCTCTCTTCCTTCTTCCTTTGAATTTCAAAATTACCTTAGTGATTAGAGTAGTGCCCACAGACATCAAGCAATACCTCAATCATAGTGAGGAAGATCGTGAAGAAAGATCATCAGCAAAAGGAGATTCAGCATCAAGGATTCAGAGAAAGAGATCCAGGTTCAGATCTTGATAATACTCTGCTACAGAAAGGAATCAAGGGTTAGAGATCTGAACGGAAGGAGTCATTTAATTCCGCTGCACCCAATGTAAGGTTTCTTAAACTTTATATGTGTTTAATTTATCGTTTTAGAAAGTTCTTATTTAGGATGTTAATAAACATACTTGTGAGTAGATCTAAGATCCTGGTAAAATAATTTCCAACAAAATTTATATCTTAAATTCACTGACTTATTAATTCTTCGTTGAATCCACGCATAGAACTTAGAATTTCACTCTCTGTATATAGAACGCTCTATATGTTCCACCATATAGACACGTCATTAGTTATCCATTGTTATAATCCTAATTTGATCAATGATCCTCTATATATATGATCTACACTGTAAAGGGATTAGATTACCGTAACACGCTACAATGTATTTTATCCTGAAAACACTTAACCCCGTATAAATGATATTTCAGCTAAGTGAAATGAGTACTCCACCATTTATTTTCGTTTGATCAAGCTCGAAGGAAATCATCCTTTACTTTCTATATTCCAGATAGAAGCTATAAATTCCATATTTATGTTAGCGCTCCCACTCAATTGCACTACCGTGTTCCCAAAATGTACGTATCACCCTGACCCAAAAGTAGGCTTAACTAACAAATCAAAGAACACGAATAACACTCTTGAGATTGAACCTAATCATATCAGGATTAAGATCATTTGATCTAGGATCAACTAGGTGATATTGACTTGAATAGATATTACGGTAAGTTTAATAAATCTATGTCAAAGTTCAATATCGGTCCCTTCCGATGCATACTCCATGCATCCAACCTAAGCTTTACTTTAACCAATGCTCTCCAAATGCAAGTAAACTCTGTTGTAGATTTTCATATCAGTAAAACCCCAGTGTTCTGATAAATCTAGGAATCTTTAATCACACAGTTATGTTTACTTTCAACTGTGTTGACAACACAATAAACAGGATCAAGTATGTGAAAAGGGTTTGGATGAATTTATAAATCAAATAGACAAACAATTGATAAGATGAACCAAAACATACAAATGAATGAAAAATACTTCTGTTTCTTTATTGATATTGAATAAAATGGATTACATTGAAATGGAGTTTTATTTAGGGCATAAAACCCAACAAACTCCCACTTGCACTAATATAAAACTAATCAGTATATTGGCGGCAGAGATCTCTTTTCAAAATTATTGGCCAGGTTGGAAAGCCAATCATGGTGGATGAAGTGACAAAGAATAGGGAAAGGCTAAGCTACCCTAGGGTGCTGATTGAAGTAGCCATGGACAATGAATTACCCGATATGGTTGAGTGTAAAGATGAAAATGGCTTCAACACTCATATTGGGATCCATTTTGAATGGAAACCAACAAAATGTGGACACTGTTTTGGATTGGGGCATGTTGCAGATGATTGCAGGAAGAAAAGGGAAACGAAGAAACAGTGGGTAGTTAAGGAGGATAAATGCAAATAGGTTCCAAAAGTTGATCAAGCAGGGTTTCAACAAGTGGTTAAAGGAAAGAAGGCCATACAAATAGAGAGGAACCTGGTAACACAAATTGAAAATTCATTCAAAGCTTTGGATAGAAATGAACATGAGGAAATGGGGGTGAAACTCGATGGATTTGATTCACTACAGCATATTGGTAACACAAAGGAGGGGGGATGACCCTCCTTTGCAAATGGATAAGATCCTCTGTTGGAATGTCCGAGGAGCTAATAGCATACACAAGCAAGGACATATAAAGCACTTTATCTTGTCTAATAGTGTAGGGCTAGTAGGGCTCCTCGAGACACGGGTCAAAACTCGCAAATTGGGGGCTTTGTACTCAAATATTTTTACTGGATGGTGCTTCTCTCCAAATGTACCATGGCATGGAGGGGGCAGAATTGTATTGGCATGGAATCCCAATGTTTTTCAGGTGAATATCCTAAATTGTACTCGTCAAACAATGCATTTGTTTGTACAATCTATGGGGGATCACTTCTCTTGCTTTATTACTATGATCTATGCTTTTAATGATAGATATGGTATGAAGGCTTTATGGAATTTCTCGCAGGGGTATAACAAAAGGAGAAATGGGTGATAATGGGGGATTTTAATTAGATTTTGGCTAAAGAAGAAAGAGTAGGACATAGAGTCAAATATATCATGCTGATAGAGACTTTATAGAGTGTATTGAACAGTGTGCTTTAGAAGATATAAAATACACTGGGAATTTTTTCACTTGGAGTAACAAGCAATTCAGTGATGATAGAATTTTCTCTAAAATCGATAGGATGATGGCTAATCAGGCATGATTGGACACATATCCTACAGTAGAGGTTCTTTTCTCCAATGAAGGAACCTTTGATCATTCACCTGGTTTGCTAGTATTGCATCCTAAGACTCAACCGGGGAGGAAACCATTTAGGTATTTCTGGATGTGGAGGTCTCATAAGGAGTATGATCGAAAGCTTAGAGAAGTTTGGGTGTCAAATACACTGGTTCCAAATGTTGGAATATTTATTTTACCAGGATCTTAGATCTACTCACAAGTATGTTGTTTAAACATCCTAAATATGAACTTTCTAAAACGATAAATTAAACACATATAAAGTTAAGAAAACCTTACATTGATGCAGCGGAATTAATGTCTCCTTCCACTCAGATCTCTAACCCTCGAATCCTTTCTGTAGCAAAGTATAATCAAGATCTGAGCCCGAATGTCCTTCTTCTTCAAGTTTGATCCTTCACAATCTTCAAATCTATGATTGAGTTACTGCTTGCTGTGTGTGGGCACTTACTCTTTCACTAGGGTCACGAAATTGATGAAGGAGAAAAGAGAAGAGGGATTTCGGCCAGGTATAGAAAGTGGGAAAGGCTCAGTTTTTCTGAAGAGAGAAATTTCTGTCAGAAAGATGATCTCAAAGATGTGTATTTGACTGAGCCATCACTTTCTATTTATAGGCAACTACTAGGTTTAGGTTAGGAATTATTTGGCATTAAAATAATGAAAATATTAATTTGAAATCCCACAATAAGTGGCCGGCCATGGTGTTATAATGGGCCTCACTTGATTTTGCAGTTTTATCAAATTTTATCTCTATTTTCTCAAAAATGCCAATTTTCCAATTCTAACCTTTTAAATGCCAAAACTAATTATTTAATAACTAAAATAGATTATTAAATAATATTGTCATTTAATTTAATTATTAATTAGACATATAAAGTCCATTAATAAATAAATAAACCTAGAAACTCTTTTCTTTACAATTTCACCCCTGCTTAGTGAAAATTCATAAAATTAGACATAGTCTAACTTTAGAATTATAATTGATCAATCACGAATCAATTAATGAGTCTTACAAGCAGAATGTTCTCAACTAGAATGGGGACCATGGATCTATATGCTGAGCTTCCAATAAGTGAACCAAATTTACCAAGTAAATTTCTACTTATTAATTCTTCGTTGAATCCACTCTTAGAACTTAGAATTGCACTCTCAGACTTATATAGAGCATATTGTATGTTCCACGATATCAATATGCTATCTCATTTAACCATTGTTATAATATTATTGTGATTTGAAGATCCTCTATATAGATGATCTACATCGAGATGGGATTTCTTTACCGTTCTCACCCCTCAATGTATTTTGCCCCTTAAAACACGTAGCTACCTGTAAATGGTGTTTAGTGATCTAATAATTAGTTAGTTAAACAAGAGCTCATCCATTTACTTCTATTTGCTAAGCTCGAAGGGAATCATCACTTGACTTCTATACACCAGTAGAAGCTATAGATTCCATATTTATGTTCAGCACTCCCACTCAATCATACTATCATGTTCCCAAAATATACGTATCACCCTGACCCAAAAGTAGGCTTAACTAATAAATCAAAGAACATGAATAACACTCCTGAGTTGAGCCTAAGCATATCAGGATTTAGATTCTTTTAATCTTAAGATCAACTACTGATATTGACTTGGAAAGATATGTATAACGGTAAGTTTGTAATATCTTAACTTAGTTGCAATATCGGTCCAGTCCAATGTATACTCCATACATTCGAAACTAGTATACTTTACTAATGTCCTGGAAAGAACATAACACTTACTCCAAGTGTAAGTACACATCATCGCTGATTATCACATTAGTGTAAATCCAATAACACTGATGAAACAGGGACCAAGTCTTTTGAATCATATGATCACAATCACATTCCACTGTGTTGACGATACTGTAATTGTGAATAAACATATGATCTGGATTTAACTGATTTTGTGTGTATGAATGTAATAAACATATCAAACATATTAAACCATTAGCATGTAGAATTCATGCAAACATCAATCACTTCAAATTTCTTATATTGATAACTAATCAGATTGTAAAGAGTTTTATTTAGGGCATAAAACCCAACAAACTCCCACTTGCACTAATATAAAACAAACTGCGCAAATAGGTCAATCTGATGTCTTGATCTTCAGATCAAGTGTAGTATATTTGAATCCACCCAAACTTCTGGAAACTAGTTCATAAAAACTCTTATGAAACATCCTTTACTATATCTTTTACTCATCAAGGGATACTGAAGTCTTTACTGTTTTAAAAGTACATCTGAATTAACAGAAGACATATCTCTCATATTTTAAAATATGAAATTGAGATAATACAGTGTAGACTTTTCTTCAGTGATATAACTTTCTGGTATTTTCGAATAGACCAAGTTACAATTCTTCTCTGGTAGAGCTTGAATTATTATTCAATAATTCCTCCACCCCCAAAGTAAGCACCATCTTATAGAAATCGAAATTAGATGGTGAGATACAAGGATAACTGATACACAGTTCCTTAATATCTAACATATAGATCTCTTTCATAAATCTTTCTTGAATATCTTCTAATGTTCCCTATTTGATTATATCTCAAATAGCTCCCACTCAATAGCAGATGTCTGGTTAAATAATACTTTTAACCTCTGATTGTTTAGAGAGTTACCTAGTTGTGACTTTTGTATTAGTCTGAAACTTTAAGTTAAGACTAAGTCATCAACATAGCAGACTAGTATTTTGAAGTGAAAAATACATGCCAGAGATAAAGTAA
Organism: Cannabis sativa; assembly: GCF_029168945.1. NCBI lineage: Eukaryota > Viridiplantae > Streptophyta > Magnoliopsida > Rosales > Cannabaceae > Cannabis > Cannabis sativa. Next base: position 25,331,569 of record NC_083605.1, read on the forward strand.
TCAAAATTAAGATACCATCAAATTTTATGAGGATTAAGAATTCTTGGTTCAAGTCATTCGAATGGACTAAACTAGAGTTCTTTATCTTATTCTCATAATTCTGATAAGCTATACCTATCCATGTGAATGGTTAGATTTGCTTTTCAGTAGTGTTCTTAAGTACCTATCACAATTATCAACCTAATGAAGATGGGTATAGAACTTTAAAATTCTCCCACTCAATTAAGGTAGTGTGAAACTTTATCAAAGAACTTTCAAAGGTATCAAACTTTTACTTACAACAGTAAAATCGAAATGGAACATACAATCAAGATCAAGAATTTATATTGATAACAGCTAACTCATTATATTACTTCCATGTTTAAAGAAGATATGTGTTACATAGGGAATTGTGGAATGGACTCCACCCCTAAGAATATACATATAGGGTACTATGGATAACCTCCACCCCTAAGTATATAGAGATTATGATCCACCCCTAAAGGTTGTAAAGATCATGATTCTCTTAGTGTGATAGAGTTTATGTGGAGTTGAATACTATCCAGAGTTCATTAGATATAAAAGATCGTTGAACTGCATAGTTTTCTTAACTTTTCTCCACCCCTGTCAGATCAAAAGATCCTTTTATTAAACAAATTCTTAATAATTGTATTAGAATTAACAATTATTAATAAACATAGAAATAATTTCTAGTGTTTATTTAATATAACTCTATGAAGAGTTGTAAATATTATAGAATTTGCTTCAATAATAAAAACACTTACACATACAAACATACAAATATAATGTGGTAATAATTGATGAAGATAAAATGAATGAAGCTCAATCTCATAATTTGAAATATTGAATTTCGAAAATTAGAAGCTTTATTAATAAAAAAAATTTATTGCAACAATATGAGAAAAACAGGGATAAATATCCCTAACTTAAATTTGAAATCCAAATTGTCTTTAAACTAAAACAATTAATTCAAAAATAAATTGAAGAGCTTCATCTTCATCTGGACGATTTCACCCTTTGGTCCAGCTTTCTGATCCAACTCAATTGAGTTCAAGTAGCTTAGCCTATAAGAAGAAGAAAACAAATAAACAAAGTTTAGTCCAGAATCATAAATCCAATTGGATAATAATTCACTAAAACTCTTAAAGTTTATAAATGGAAATACCTTATTTCTTTGCAAGAAGTTTAGGACACTGGGGTTTCCAATGACCTTTTTCATTGCAGTAGAAACACTTTCCTTTAAGTGTAGCGTCACCAGAAGGAACAACCTTTTTATTCTTCATGGCTTTTGTTCGCTTCTTGGTGTTCTTGCACTTCTTCTTCGATTTGGGCTTCGAAGCAAAGGCAACATTTTCTTCAGGTTTCATCGTCCCATTACCATTCCCAGGATTATGAGGTTTACTCCCTATCTTCTTGGGTCCTCCAATCAAATTTTCATAAGTTTGAAGGTCATTGACTAATTCATGAAAGTCAATTTCCTTCTTATTCATGACATAATTTGATGTGTATGGTAGAAATGCTGGAGTCAGGCTATTCAAGAAAAGACTTACTTGAGTAGCACTGTCCATTTCAGCACCATGATCCTGGGCTTCTTGGAAATAACTTGACATTAGGAGAACATGGTCACACACGTTTTGATGAGGTTCCATCCGTGCATTAATGTACTTCTTAGTCGCGTCAAAGCGTGACTGAAGTGATGCCTTACCGAATAGCTCATTTAACTTCGTCATAACTTCAGCAACATTCTCGGTTTTAGAAAACCGAGTTTTGAGGGTGTCAACCATGCTAGAAAGCATAAAGTATAGAGCTTTGTCATTTGCTTTCTGCCAACGCTCATACTTTTCTTTTACAGCTTTGGATGCATTATCCCCAGGCACTTCAGGTGACGGCTCAGTTAAAACAAACAAGGCACTTTCTCGTATGAGAGCAATATTAATGTTCTCATTCCACTTATTAAAGTTAGACCCATTCAGCTTGTTTTCAGTCAACAGTGATAACATGAGATTCATTTTGATAATACATGATACTACAAAATAATAGAAATCAACAAATAGAAATTAATAATGGTTCAACACAAAATCAATTCAGAAATTATAAGCACATAGCAAGTAGGAATGATATGAGAAAATACTTAAAAATTCAATCCTAAATAATTTCCAAGGTTTTTCAACAAACTGATATCAGTGTCCCGTTTAGGCGAGAGTCAAAGCTACCATCCAGTGAATAGAGTTGTCAGCTCATCTAAAATGTTAAACATTCTAGCATCCTTTTATTCGATCAAGATTGGAATCCAGCGTTGTCCTGTTTAGGCGAGAGTCAAGGCTATTCTATCTCATGAGCTTCTACCATTGTTTCGCAATTTGCAAGTCAAATATGGTCGCCACCATTAGGGTGATCTATACCATACAAAACACTTACAAACTACTTATCATGCGAGATTAAACGGTGCGAAATTGCTAATGAACGTTCCTCCATTAGGGAGGATTACTCATTAAAACAAACGCGGTGTAAAACCCACAATGGAGATCGAATATCTTAATAATAATAAAGCTCATTCTTTAAAATGTATTTTCTTTATTATTCTAATAAATAAATTCTCATTAAATTCAAAATTTAGAATTAAGATTCAAAAATAAGAATTTAATATAATATTTATAAAATTATACTTAGATGGTGATTGAAATAAAATTAATTATTTCCATCTTAGTAATAATCTTAAATATAAATATTAAGGAAATTAATTTAAGTTGAATTAAATTAAATAATTAGCAACTTAAAAATTTCCTTTGAGAATATATTTATTGAGTTCGAAAATTTAAAGTATATAAAAAATACAATTTTCGAAAATAATAAAAATAGAAAAGAAATACTTCAAGCAAAAATATCACCTATCTAGATTTTCTTTTGACTAATTAATTCAATTTTTAATATTATATATATATATTTTAAATTCATTTATTTTAAATTAATCAATTAAATGAAAAAATCATTGATTGTAGTTGGTCCAAGAATTAATTAAAATAAATAATTAATTTACAACTCAATCTATTTTTCAAAATTAAAAATTCAAAAAATATTGCATAAATAAAATGCAATTTTTCGAAATTGATTAAGAAAATAAAGAAAAAATATATATTGAAAATTATTTAAATTTAAGTTGAAAAATTAAATTTCAACCTAAAAATAATTTTCTATTTAATTAAGTGTCATGAAAAATCAATAAATATTCAAGTATCATGATTAAAATCAACTTAGATATTTAGATTTTTCAAGTTAATTAAATGTATTAAATTCAAGAAATAATAATTAAGTGTAGAGAAGGCTTAATTATTTATTTCTAGTTTAATACTAGGAAAAATATACTTAATAAAATTGTACCAAAATTAATTATTTAAATAATTAATTTCACAAAGTATAATATTTTCCTATTTAAATATTAGAAATAATAAGTAGTCTAGAAATTACTATCTAGAAAATATCTTATTTGACTAAGTATCTTTTCAAAAATTTGAAAAATATCTAATTTAAGTTAGATAGAAAAAATCTAAAACTTAAATAATTTCAAATTTAGATTTAATTAAATATCAAAAATTAAGTTGTAACCACTTAATTTGAAGATATCTTTTTAAGTTAATATTCGAAAAGATATTAACCTAAAAAATATCTAAAATATTCCATTTTAAGTTAATATTCGAAAAGATATTAACTTAAAAAATATCTTAAGAATCTTTAATAACTAATGCCTAGGATTCCTCAACTTGATTTAAAATTTAAATCAAATATTCAAATTTAAGTTAGATAAGAAAAATCAGTTGATATAACTAATTTATAACTTAAATAGGAATATTTAATTAAATAAGCTCCAGAAAGAATCTAGTTAGTTAAAATTCTATATTTAATTAAATACAAGAAAAATAAAAATAGTTTGTCTAGAAATAATATCTAAACTAAAAGTGTTTTTCTTAAAATTAACTTTAAAATATTAAAATTAAAATAAATTTCATATATTTTAAAAGTTAATTATGTTGCTAATTCAATTTTATTAGGTCAAACTAATATAATTAACCTAGTACAATTATTCAAATCAGGCAAATGGGCCTTCACAATTGGGGTAGTTCATGTGAGGGGGTGCTGGGTTCAGTATGTCGTACCCACTTCTATGGCTACCAACTCTCACACAAGGCCCAAAAGAGAGGAATTTAACCTTAAAATAAATAACTGTTATTAATTGAATAGGTCCAATAACTAAATGGACCTAAATAAAATCTATCATGGTGTGGCATTTTATTTAGCAACAACCTATATGCATCTATATTAAAACAAAATAAACATATAGGCTCACATAGGCACACTTTGGATGGATCCTATCATGTTGCTAGGTCATACACATATGAAAGAAGATTGTAAAATTTACCTGTTACAAATTATTAACTTGACCAAGGGAGCCATCAGATCATTAGATCTGGCAAAAAGTAACCATGGCTATTTGCAATCAAGTAATAATAGGTTTTGAAAACTTACACACAAGCTAAAACCACATACTCCTGCAACAAGGTTAGCTGGATAGTTGGAAGTAGGATTTATTTAATTTTAAATAAATAAATTTCGAAATTAATAATTAAATAAAAAAAATTTAATTAAAAAAAATTTAATTTCGAAAATAAAAAAATATTTATTTTCGAAAAAAAAAATATTAATTTAAATTTCGAAATTATTTTAAAAAAAATATTTAAAATTAAACCTACAATTTTGAAAAATTAGGTTTCAACTAACCTAAATATCATTTCAAAATTTGCTAACTACTTTTAAAAATTTAAATGTTATTTTATAAATAAAAATTAGAAAAGATAAATTAAATACCTTTTTCAGATTTTAAATTTAATTTGAATAAATAAAATAACAAAATTTAAAAGTTAGCAAAATATCTTACATCTATTTAAAATTACATGATTATAGTTATCTTATTTTAAATTTAAATAAGGTCAAAATATCTAAAAAGATTTAATTTAAAAATAGTTAAAATCTGACCTTAAATTTAAAAATAAGATAAGATATAATCAAATTTAAAAATAAGATAGATAATTAAGCAATAAGATAGATATTTACTATTTTAAAATTCAAATTACAGTAATATCTTGAATTAAATTTAAAAAATATTAAATTAATTCATAATGACAATTAAAATTGAATTAGGAATAGTAAATATATAAATACAAAACTACACAAAAAATCGGAAGTTAATTCCATGAAAAAGCATGAAAAAACGAAGAAAAACGAAAAAATTGTGAGTTGTACGGACAGTTTTCGCGATCGCAGGAAAATTTCAGCACAACTCCGATTTTTTCGAATCTTCAAAAAATCATAACTAATTCAAATTAAATCGAAATTGAGTTCTGTAAAAAAGTAACTTGCTTAATTTTTTCCATACTATCCAATAAAAATAATTCTAGAAGCAGAATCGCAATTATTTTTCACGAAAATTTACAAACATCAATCAATCATCAAATAACACCCAATACAACATGATACCATCCAAAAACAAACAAACAGTCGTTTTAAAGTCCAAATTTCTTGTAAGTAAATCAATTACCATGGCTCTGAGGCCAGTTGTTGGAATATTTATTTTACCAGGATCTTAGATCTACTCACAAGTATGTTGTTTAAACATCCTAAATATGAACTTTCTAAAACGATAAATTAAACACATATAAAGTTAAGAAAACCTTACATTGATGCAGCGGAATTAATGTCTCCTTCTACTCAGATCTCTAACCCTCGAATCCTTTCTGTAGCAGAGTATAATCAAGATCTGAGTCCGAATGTCCTTCTTCTTCAAGTTTGATCATTCACAGTCTTCCAATCTATGATTGAGTTACTGCTTGCTGTGTGTGGGCACTTACTCTTTCACTAGGGTCACGAAATTGATGAAGGAGAAAAGAGAAGAGGGATTTCGGCCAGGTATAGAAAGTGGGGAAGGCTCAGTTTTTCTGAAGAGAGAAATTTCTGTCAGAAAGATGATCTCAAAGATGTGTATTTGATTGAGCCATCACTTTCTATTTATAGGCAACTACTAGGTTTAGGTTAGGAATTATTTGGCATTAAAATAATAAAAATATTAATTTGAAATCCCACAATAAGTGGCCGGCCATGGTGTTATAATGGGCCTCACTTGATTTTGCAGTTTTATCAAATTTTATCTCTATTTTCTCAAAAACGCCAATTTTCCAATTCTAACCTTTTAAATGCCAACACTAATTATTTAATAACTAAAATAGATTATTAAATAATATTGTCATTTAATTTAATTATTAATTAGACATATAAAGTCCATTAATAAATAAATAAACCTAGAAACTCTTTTCTTTACAATTTCACCCCTGCTTAGTGAAAATTCATAAAATTAGACATAGTCTAACTTTAGAATTATAATTGATCAATCACGAATAAATTAATGAGTCTTACAAGCAGAATGTTCTCAACTAGAATGGGGACCATGGATCTATATGCTGAGCTTCCAATAAGTGAACCAAATTTACCAAGTAAATTTCTACTTATTAATTCTTCGTTGAATCCACTCTTAGAACTTAGAATTGCACTCTCAGACTTATATAGAGCATATTGTATGTTCCACGATATCAATATGCTATCTCATTTAACCATTGTTATAATCTTATTGTGATTTAAAGATCCTCTATATAGATGATCTACATCGAGATGGGATTTCTTTACCGTTCTCACCCCTCAATGTATTTTGCCCCTTAAAACACTTAGCTACCTGTAAATGGTGTTTAGTGATCTAAGAATTAGTCAGTTAAACAAGAGCTCATCCATTTACTTCTATTTGCTAAGCTCGAAGGGAATCATCACTTGACTTCTATACACCAGTAGAAGCTATAGATTACATATTTATGTTCAGCACTCCCACTCAATCATACTATCATGTTCCCAAAATATACGTATCACCCTGACCCAAAAGTAGGCTTAACTAATAAATCAAAGAACATGAATAGCACTCCTGAGTTGAGCCTAAGCATCTCAGGATTTAGATTCTTTTAATCTTAAGATCAACTACTGATATTGACTTGGAAAGATATGTATAACGGTAAGTTTGTAATATCTTAACTTAGTTGCAATATCGGTCCATTCCAATGTATACTCCATACATTCGAAACTAGTATACTTTACTAATGTCCTGGAAAGAACATAACACTTACTCCAAGTGTAAGTACACATCATCGCTGATTATCACATGAGTGTAAATCCAATAACACCGATGAAACAGGGACCAAGTCTTTTGAATCATATGATCACAATCACATTCCACTGTGTTGACGATACTGTAATTGTGAATAAACATATGATCTGGATTTAACTGATTTTGTGTGTATGAATGTAATAAACATATCAAACATATTAAACCATTAGCATGTAGAATTCATGCAAACATCAATCACTTCAAATTTCTTATATTGATAACTAATCAAATTGTAAAGAGTTTTTTTTAGGGCATAAAACCCAACACCAAAATATTTCAGCTGGTTTCAAAGCTCAAGGAGTTGAAAAAAGTGTTTAAAGTAATAAATAAGGAAGGTTATTCTAATTTGCAAGCAGACACACTTAAAGGAAAAGCAGAATTGGAAAACTTGCAGAACAATATAAGGCAGGAGTCTCTCAATGCAACCATACATAAAAAAAAAGCTGAAGTCAGACAGATTTTGATACAGAAGCAGTAAGATTATAACTCAATGCTCCAACAAAAAGCAAAGCTTGCATGGATATAGAAGGGGGATAAAAATTCTGCTATTTTCCATGCAAGTATCAAAGGAAGGAGGAGACAAAACAGTATATTGTCCATTGAACGAGCAGATGGCACAAGAGTAAATGATCCAACAAAAATAACTGAAGCTTTTCTGGCATACTATAATGATCTGCTGGGATCCAAAATGCAAGATCGAAGGCATGTGCAGGCCAAGGTGATGTAGATGGGCCCTACTTTAACTCCCTAACAAGTTGATTCTCTGCTACTTTCCTAGACCATTGAGGATGTCAAAGATGCAATCTTTGAGATACCTGGCATTAAAGTTCCTGGTGCAGATGGGTTTTCAAGCTACTTCTATCATGACAATTGGGATGTTGTTGGGAATGAGGTTTATGAAGCTGTAGTTTCATTTTTAAACACAGGGAAGTTGTTGAAGGAAATAAACTCCACTGTCATAACCTGGATTCCCAAAACCAATTGTCCCAATATAGTCAAGGATTTTCGAGCCATTGCCTGCTGCAATGTGATCTACAAAGTAGCAACAAAACTTATTTGCTCTAGACTAAAGCATATTCTTCCTGCCATTGTTGCTCAAAACCAGGGAGGGTTTGTGATGGGAAGGTATATTGGACATAATATTATGATATGTCAGGACTTGATTAGACATTGTGGGAGGAAATCAAAAAGAGATAACTGTATGATCAAGCTTGATCTACAGAAAGCTTATGATACAATAGAGTGGGAATTCATAGAAGAGGTGTTGGAGGCTTTGAATTTCCCAAGGAAGATTATTGACCTGATTATGATTTGTATCAAAACTCCCAAATTCTCCTTGATGTTCAATGGAGAAATGCATGGCTTCTTTGCCTCACAGAGGGGATTCAGGCAAGGGGACCCCATGTCCCCGCTGATTTTTGTTCTAGGGATGGAATATCTCACTAGAATAATGAAGAAAGTTGGGGAAAAATATTGAATTTCATTTCCATGAGAGATGCAAGGATTTGAAGCTCAATTCATCTAAGCTTTCCTGATGATGTATTGTTATTTTCCAATGGATATTTCAGAAGTGTCATTTATATGCTACAAGGGCTAAAGCTATTTTATCACACATCTCGACTTTTTCCTAATGCATCTAAATCTGCAATATATTGCAGTAATGTTCCTATGAATGAAGTCAATAGGATCTTGGCTGCTTCAGGATTTTCTCTCCAAAAGATCCCTTTCACTTATCTTGGGGTGCCTATATATGCAAGGAAGATATCAAGCAAGGAGTGCTCTTTACTGGTAGAGAAGATGACAAATTGCATCAGAGTTTGGAGTTCAAGGCATCTGTCCTTTGTTGCTTGGGTAGTGCTGATAAATTCAGTATTACTCACAATCAATCCATATAGGAGTCAGGTAATGATACTGCCTAAGAAAGTAATCTATGATATTGAAGCTATTTGCAGAGCTTTTTTGTGGAAGGGAAAACATATGTTCCAAGGAGTTGGAGCAATAGCATGGCATCATGTGTGTAAACCAAAAATAGAGGGGGGATTAGGCTTCAAAAGAATGAAGGAATGGAATTAAGCAGCTATGATCAAGTATTTATGGGCCATTGCAAAGAAAGAGGAGAACTTATGGGTACAATGGATCCATAGTGTCTACCTCAAGAACAAAGAATGGTGGAGCTATACTAGTCCAAGCCAAGGGAGCTAGTATTGGAGGCAGCTGGTGGCTTTGAAAAACCAAGTTTGCTCCTCAACAGATATGCAGCAGTTCAGGGGAATGCCTTATCAAATTGTTGCAGGGTATAAGATTTTATGTCCTACTCAAGAGAGAAAGCAGTGGAGTAAGCTCGTTTGGGGTAGGTTAAATACTCCCAAACACAGTTTTGTCTTATGGCTTGCTGTCCAGGGGAGATTAAAGACAAGAGTGAGGCTTTACAGATTTCGTATCATTGAAAATGCCTAATGTCTAAGTTGCAATAATCAGGTAGAAACAATTTAGCATTTATTCTTTTGCTGCTACAGATCAATGGAATGCCTACAGGGGATTGCAAGTTGGTTACATTGGAGACCAAGTGACACAACTTTGTCTCGGATCATCAAGTGGTTGCAAAAATTCAAAGGCACCAGGTTTCAAAAGATGGTAATGGTTGCTGCATTAGCAAGCCTGGTTTACCATATTTGGAGGGATCGAAATGAACAGATATGGAATGGAAAATAGCTGTCTGTTGATCAACTTTTTGGGAGGATTAAGGAAGCTGTAAAGTTGAGAAATAGAATGATATGTCCAAAGAAAGTTAGTCTTAAAGTTGTACATTGGTTTAGTAATTTGTAAGTTGTAAATGCATATAATACTGGCCTTGAAATAAGGCCATTTTGTTTGTACAAAGGTGATATACAGCAATAAAATTCATCAGATTCATTAAAAAAAATATCCTAAATATGAATTTCTAAAACAATGAAAATAAATACATAAAAGGTATGAGAAATCTTACATTGGTTGCAGTAGAATTAAATGACTCCTTCCGCTCCAGATCTCTAACCCTTATATCCTTTCTGTCACAGAGTATCACCAAGATCTGAGCCCAAAACTCCTTCAGTTATTTGGATTCTTTACAGTCTTACACACTATGATTGAGGACAAACTTGCTATGGGTGGGCAGGCACTCAATCACTAAAGGCTGATTTTGTTTTTGTGAAGAAGGCTATAGGATTTCGAAAATTAGAAGGAACAGAAGAAGAAGAAGTCTCAAATTCACTAGTTATCTGACAAGAAGAAAACTAGGTCAAGAGTCTTTAGAAGCATTAGTTGGATAATGAGACCTTTCTTTTCTTTTTATACTAACTCACTTAGGGTTAGAATTGAATTATTTGGAATAAAAAATGATAAAATAATAGAAAAAATGACACCTAATGGCCGGCCATGAAGTGGGCTCAACACTAGTTAGATTTTTGCCATTTTTCTCAACTAGTAATCTATTTTTCACAAATACCACTTTTGCAATTTCAATCCTATAAATGCCAAAACTATTTATTTAATTAGACTCCACAAAGTCTCTTAATTAATAAATAAACCCTAAAATTCTATTTCTTCACAATCAAGTTATATCTTAGTGAAAATTCATAAACTAGACATAGTCTAATTTTAGAATTATAATTGATTAATTAAAATTAATTAACTGAGTCGTACAAGTAGTGTGTCTCAACTAGTATGGGGACCATGGGCCTGTATAATCGAGCTTCCAATAAGCAGATCTAAAATTTACCAAGTAAATTCTCTAACTTATTAATCCCTCTTTGCACCACAATAGATTTGGAATTGCACTCCCAATTATATAGAACGCTCTATATGTTCCACGATATAGATACGCTATAAGTTATCCATTGTTATAATCCTAATAATCAATGATCCTCTATAGATGATTTACATTGAGTAGGGACAAAATTACCTTTACACCCTTCAATATATTTTATCCTTAAAACACTTAGCAACATATAAATGATATTTCAGTTAACTAATATAATCACTAAAATGAGCACTCTATCATTTATCTCTATTTAGCCAAGCTCGAAGGAAATCACCGTTTCACTTCTATGTTCAGATAGAAGCTATAGATTTTGTATCTATAATTAGCACTCCCAATCAATTAAACTACAATGTCCTTAATCTATATGTCACGAGAAGATCCATTGGTCAACTTTAATGAATAGATTGAAGAACACAAATAATACAACTGAACTAGAACCTAAACATCTCAGGATTGAGGTCATTTGATCTAAGATCAACTAGGTGATATTGGATTGAATAGATATTACCTAATCCAAGTTCAATATCGGTCCCTTTCAATGCATACTCCATACATGCAACCCAAGCTTACTTTAACCAATGCCCTGGAAAAGACGTAGCACTTATCCAAGGTGCAAGTAAACTACATTGTAGATTATCCTATCACTTAAACCCTATGTACTGATAAATTATAGGAATACATTTAATCACACAATCTTGATTACTTTCCACTATGTTGACAACACAATAAACAAGAATATCAATGTGATAAGGATTTGGATGAGTTTATAAATCAAATAAGTAAATAAATGATCACATGAACCAAATAACACATTAAACAAGTAATGAAATTAAATCTGTTTCTTTATTGGTAATAGAATGGAAAAGATTATATTGAAATAGAGATTTATTTAGGGCGCAAAGCTTAACAAACTCAATCTTGCACTAACATAAAATAATTAGTACATTTCAATTAATCCTAAATTCAGTCTGTGCTTTTCAAATGTAGTTACAGTCAAAAATTTTGTAAATGGATCAGCTAAGTTGTCTTCAGTACCTACTTTCTCCACCAATACCTCCCCTCTTGCCACTTATTCCCTAATGATGTGGTATTTCTGTTGGGTTTTATGCCCTAAATAAAACTCATTTCAATATAATCAGATTTACTTATTGATATAGATCAGAAATAACATTTAATGTTGCATGGTTCACATGATTTATTTCATGATTATATGTACATAATGTATGAATTCATTTGAAACCCTTTTCACATACTTGATCCTGTTTATTGTGTTGTCAACACATTGGAAAGTAAACATGACTATGTGAATAAAGTTTCCTAGATTTACCAGACACAGGGTTTTACTGATATGATAATCTACAACAGAGTTTACTTGCATTTGGAGAAATGCTATGTTCTTTCCAGAGCATTGGTTAAAGTAAATCTCAGGTTGGATGCATGGAGTATGCATCGGAAGGGAGCTATATTAAACTTTAACTTAGATTTATTAAACTTACCGTAATATCTATTTAAGTCAATATCGCCTAGTTGATCCTAGATCAAATGATCTTAATCCTGTTATGATTAGGCTCAATCTCAAGAGGCTATTCGTGTTCTTTGATTTGTTAGTTAAGCCTACTTTTGGGTCAGGGTGATACGTACATTTTGGGAACACGGTAGTGCAATTGAGTGGGAGCGCTAACATAAACATGGAATCTATAGCTTCTATTTGGCAAATAGTAAGTAAAGGATGATCTCCTTCGAGCTTAACCAAACGAAAATAAATGGTGGAGATCTCATTTCACATAAGCTGAAATATCATTTATACGGGGTTAAGTGTTTTAAGGATTAAATACATTGTAGGGTATAACGGTAATCTAATCCCTTTACAGTGTAGATCATTCATATAGAGTATCATTGATCAAATTAGGATTATAATAATGGATAACTAATGATGTGTCTATATGTGGAGCATATAGAGCATTCTATATACTAAGTTCTATGCGTAGATTCAACGAAGAATTAATAGGTCAGTGAATTTAGGTTATAAATTCTTGATCTGCTTATTGGAAGCTCGGTTATATAGACCCATGGTCCCCGCACTAGTTGAGATAATATTGCTTGTAAGACTCATATAATTGGTTTTGATTAATCAATTATAATTCTCAAATTAGACTATGTCTATTTGTGAATTTTTCACTAAGTAAGGGCGAAATTGTAAAGAAAGAGTTTTAGGGGCATATTTGTTAAATATGATACTTTGTATGGTTCAATTAATAAATATGATAAATGACAATATTATTTAATAATTATTTATAGTTATTAAATAGTTAGAATTGGCATTTAAATGGTTGAATTACAAAATTGGCGTTTTTGAGAAAATCAGATGCAGAAAAGATAAAACTGCAAAATTGCAAAAAGTGAGGCCCAAATCCATATTCCTAGGGCCGGCCACTTTTGTAGGGTTTTACCTCTGATATTTTCATTATTTTAATGCCAAATAATTCAAACCTAACCCTAGTGGAATGCTATAAATAGATAGTGAAGGCTTTAGGAAAATTACACTTTCCTTCTGACTTTTCATTCAGAAAAAACTGAGCCTCTCTCTCTCCCTATCTATGGCCGACCACTCGCTCTCTCTCTTCTTCCTAAAGATTTCGAAATACTTAGTGTTAGAGTAGTGCCCACACACAGCAAGTGATACCTCAATCATAGTGAGGAAGATCGTGAAGAAAGACTTTCATCAAGAAGGAGTTTCAGCACTAAAGATTCAGAGAAAGAGATCGAGGTTCAGATATTGATAATGCTCTGCTTCAGAAAGGAATCAAGGGCTAGATATCTGAACGAAAGGAGTCATTATATTCCGATGCACCCAATGTAAGGTTTACTAAACTTTATATGTGTTTATTTCATCGTTTTAGAAAGTTCATATTTAGGGTGTTAATCAACATACTTGTGAGTAGATCTAAGATCCTGGTAAAATAATTTCCAACAATTTCCTCTCTATGTGTGTGCTTCTCTTGTGGCTTCGAGGCTCTTTACTATTGGCTATAGCACCATTGTTGTCACAAAGTAAAACCAGTGGTTTTTCCATTCCAGGAACAACACCAAGTCTTGAGAAGAACTTTCTTAGCCAAACAAGTTCCTTAGCAGCCTCAGCAGTAGCTATGTACTCGGCCTCCATGGTAGAATATGATATTGCGGTTTGCTTAGTGCTTCTCCAAACAACTGCTCCACCCTCAAGAGTAAAAACCATCCCAGAAGTAGACTTTCTGTCATCATGACAAGCCTGGAAATTCGAGTCAGTATAGCCTACGGTATTTAAAGCACCACCGTTGTAGACTAACACATAATGTCTAGTACTTTTCAAATATTTCAGAATATGCTTAATTGCAGTCCAATGTTCCTCTCCTGGGTTTTTCTAATACCTGCTCACAATTCCTACTGCATAGCAAATGTAAGGTCTAATGCATAACATTGCATATATTAGACTCCCAACTGCTGAAGCGCAAGGAACCCTTCTCACATCCTCTACCTCTTGGGGATCATTAAGAGACTATTCCTTTGACAGACGGATACCAAATCTAGAAGGCATCACTACCCCTTTGGTATTTTTCATTGAGAATCTCTCTAAAACCTTATCAATGTAAGCTGTTTGAGAGAGAGCACGAGATCTATTCTTCCAGTTTTTGATAATCTGAATACCAAGAACATAAACAGCTTCACCCAAATCTTTCATTTCAAATTGAGTGTCAAGCCACTCCTTGATGTCAGTCATTTTCTTGATATTGCTACCAATAATCAAAATGCCATCAACATAAAGGACCAAGAATACTACCACTTGATTATCCTTGAGTTGGTAAACACAAGGTTCATCATTGTTTTGGTGAAAGCCGTAGGTCTTGATTATTTCATCAAACCTTTTATTCCAAGAGCGAGAAGCTTGCTTAAGTCCATAAATCGACCTATTCAGTTTGCAAAATTTCTCTTCCTGCCCTAGAAAAGCATAGCCTTTTGGTTGCTCCATATAGATGGTTTCTTCAAGAATTCCGTTAAGGAAAGCTATCTTGACATCCGTTTGCAAAATTTCATAATCAAAAGCGGCAGCTATGGAGAGAAGAATTCTGATGGATTCGAGCATGGTGACTGGACTAAAAGTATCCTCATAGTCCACACCTTCTCTTTGGGTATAACCCTTAGCGACCAGTCTAGATTTAAAAGTTTTGACTTCGCCTCCAGTACCTCTTTTCTTCTTGTAGACACACTTACATCCGATTGGACGATAATCATCAGGTGCGTCTACATATTCCCAAACTTTGTTCTTTTTCATGGAATCCATTTCTGAATCCATGCCGGCTGACCATTGTTTCCGTTCCAAACTTGCCATTACCTTTTCATAGGTTAATGGATCATCATCAATACTGTCACCAACGACCATATTGATTTCACCATCCAAGCCATAACGAGATGGTTTTGTGAAAACCCTCCCACTACGATGAGGAGCCATGATCTTATGAACAGGAACATTAGTTGTAGATTTTTAGGTTGTATCAACTTGCAAAGGTTCAATCGAGGGAGTGGGCTTATCCTCTACTTGAGTAGAAGACGATGGAACATTAGAAGGAGTTATATCTGAAAGCATTTCCTCCAATACTACTTTGCTTTGCGGCTTGAAATTCTTAATATAGTCATCTTCAAGGAAAGTGGCTTTTGTGGAGACGAACACTTTACCATCCTTGTGACTATAAAATAGTCCTCTCCTAGTCTCCTTAGAATTTCCAACAAAGATGCAAACCTCAGTTCGCTTTTCTAGTTTGCCATCTTTCTTTCTTAAGACATGAAAAGGGCACCCCCAGATTCTGAAATGGCATAAACTAGGTCTACAACCATTCCATAATTCTAAAGGTGTCTTATGGACTGATTTAGATGGAACAACATTTAAAATGTTAGTTGCCATCTGAATAGCATATCCCCAGAAGGATGTAGGTAGAGTTGAGTAGCTAAGCATGGACCTAACCATTTCCAAAAGCGTGTGATTTCTTCTTTTTGTAACTCCATTTTGTTGTGGAGTGCTAGGGGCAATAAATTGGGATTCAATTCCAAGTTCAATAAAATGATCTTTGAACTGGATATCCATATATTCTCAACCCCTTTCAGTTCGCAAGATCTTTAAAGTTTTACCCAATTGGTTTTGAGCCAATGCTAGAAATTCCTGAAACTTCTCAAATGTTTCAGATTTCTTATGCATAAGGTAAATATGACCATATCTAGAGTAATCGTCGATGAAAGTTACAAAGTACTCATAACCACCTCTGGCTTTGACATTCAGTGGTCCACAAAGATCTGAATGCACTATGCCTAGTGGTTCCTTGGCACGCTCTACCTTTGCCGAGAAAGAACGTTTTGTCATTTTGCCTTCTAGGCAAGATTAACAAACTGGTAATTCACCTAAGGTGACATTTTTCAATGGACCACCTTTGGTTAATCTGTGAAGTCTATCATAGCCTATATTACCAAGACGTAAGTGCCATAGATATGTTTCATCTTCATTATCGATCTTTTGCTTTTTGTGGTTTCTAGGTTTAGCTACCTTAAACAGTTCGTTATTAAGCGCAAATGGTTCATCTGGTCTTAGAACATAAAGCCCTTGTTCCATAGATGCAACACAAATTTGAATGTCATTTCGAGAAATGATAGAACCAGAATTCGAAAAATTTAATTTGTATTGTTGCAACTGTAAACATGAAACAAAAAACAAGTTTCTACTGAAATTCGGAATAAACAAGACATTGTCTAAATCCAAAATTTTGTTCTGAAACTTGAGTTTGGTTTTTTCTCTTGCTCTAACCGATACCATTTCGCCATTACCAACTTTAAGTTTCAACTCTTCGGATTTTAAATAATTCCAGTTTTCAAGCAATTGCAATGAACAACAGACATAGTTAGTAGATCTAGAATCAAAAATCCCGATGGATTTGTCATTCTCTAAAACATGTGATTCAAGTTCTTAGTGTTCAGAAGTCTGGGACAATTTGATTTAAAATATCCCTTATGTTCACAATTAGAACATTGAATAATATGTCTACTTAATTGTTCTTGGATTGTTCTTATTGTTGGTTCAATTTTTTGTGAAAGATAATCTGAGTAAGTGGAATCACTATCTCTATCCTTTTCAACTGCGCCTGAAGTAGTAGAATTTTCGGGGGAATTATTCTAAATATCTTCAACTTTTCTTTTGCCCTTATCTGCATTACTGAGAAGGATCTCCATGCAAGTGACAATGTCCGTTCATAAGCACGCAAATCAGCGTCCATCTTGTCTATGTCAGACGAGTTCCAATTGTTAACAACGAATTGGTTAAACTCAGGTGATAAGTTGTTGAGAGCTAAATGAACTCTTTGCTCTCTAGATAAAACAATTCCCAGCATAGCTTCTTTCTAGAATTTCATGTTCATCACGAGCAAGTATGAAGTTATACTTTGACCAGGAGTCATCTTCACACTTTGGAGTTCATTCCTAAATGCATATTCTAGATGAGGATTGGGGTGTGGGTTGTACATTTTGACACTACAATTATCAATAAACAAAAACAAATTATTGGTTCAATTAAACTCATACACAAGTTCAGAAAATAACAAGTAAAGCAAATATGTTTGCAAAAATACTAAAATAAAACATATTAATTATTTTCCAAGGTTTCCAACATAATGAAATATAGAATCCCGGTAGGTGAGAGTCAAAAATAACATTAGTTGAATAGAGTAATCATCTAAAATGGACACCATTTTTGCAACCTTTTATTCAATAAAAATGAGAATCCAACATTGTCCTGATAGGCGAGAGTCAAGGTTATTCTCATTTTATCAGCTTCCACCATTGTTTCATATTCTATTAGTTTATATCTAAGTAGTCACCGTAAGGGAGTCTAATAGAAACGAAAACTTACAAAATACTTATCATATGAGATCTTACAGTGTTAAGTGCTTTCAACGAATAACCTGTTGGGTTTTGTGCCCTAAATAAAACTCATTCAATATAATCAGATTTACTTACTAATAAAGATCAGAAATAACATTTTATGTTGCATGGTTCACATCAATTATTTCATGATTATATACATATAATGTATGAATTCTATTTAAGTCCAGAACATATGAATTTGTTAATGATTATAGTGTTGTCAGCACAGTGGAATATAATCTTAATTATATGTTCGAAAGTTTATTCCCTGATTTGTCAGTTCACTGGATTTAGACTGACATGATAATTAGCGATAGGTATTCTTACACCTTGGATAAGTGGTATGTCCTTTTCAGGGCATTGGCAAAGTTTACCAGTATCGGATGTATGGAGTATACATCGGAAGGGACCGATATTGAACTTTGATTAGATATATATTAAAATTTACCGTAATATATATTCAATTCAATATCACCCGTTAATCCTAGATCAAATGATCTTAATCCTGATATGGTTAGGTCCGATCTCAAGAGTATTATACATGTTCTTTGATTTGTTAGTTAAGCCTACTTTCTGGTCAGGGTGATACGTACATTTTGGGAACATGATAGTATAATTGAGTGGGAGCGCTAACATAAATATGGAATCTATAACTTCTATAGGAATTTAGAAGTGAAACGATGATATCCTTCGAGCTTGGCTAAACAGAGATAAATGGTTGAGATCTCATTTCACTTCGCTGAAATATCATTTATACGGAGCTAAGTGTTTTAAGGATAAAATACATTGAAGGTGTAACGGTAATTTAGTCCCTATTCAATGTAGATCATCTATAAGAGAGTCATGGATTAAATTAGGATTATAACAATGGATAATTAATAGCGTATCTATATCGTGGAACATATAGAGCGTTCTATATGACTGAGAGTGCAATTTCAAGTTCTAAGTGTGGATTCAATAAGGAATTAATAAGTTAGGGAATTTACTTGATACATTCAGTTCGGCTTATTGGAAGCTCGGTTATATAGCCCCATGGTCCCCATACTAATTGTAAGACTCAGTTAATTGATTTTACTTAATCAATTATAATTCTAAAGTTAGACTATGTCTACTTTATGAATTTTCACTAAGCAAGGGCAAAATTATAACAAAAGAGATTCTAGGTTTTATTTGTTAATTAATAAATATGTTAAATGACAATATTATTTAATAATTAATTTTTAGTTATTAAATAATTAGAATTGACATTTAAATGGTTAAATTGAAAAATTAGCGTTTTTGAGAAAATGAAATGCAGAAATGATAAAACAGTAAATTGCAAAAGTTTGCCCCATTATCCACTAATATGGCCGGCCACTCTTATAGGCTTTTATCATTTATTTTTTCATTATTTTTAATGCCAAATAATTCTAACTTAAACCTAGGTGGTTACCTATAAATAGATAGTGATGGCTCACATTCACACTTAACTTTGTCAGATGAAATTTGAGCCTCCTATTCTTTCTCTATAGCCGCCACTTCCCTTCTCTTTTCCTCTTCAATTTCAAACCTTGAGTGAATGAGTGAGTGCCCACACACATCAAGTAGTATCTCAATCATAGTGTGGAAGATTGTGAATAATCCAATCAACAAGAAGGAGAATCAGCATCAAAGGAAGGAGAGAAAGAGATCCAGGTTCAGATCTTGGTGATGCTCTGCTACAGACAGGAATCAAGGGCTAGAGATCTGAACGGAAGGAGTCATTATATTCTGCTGCACCCAACGTAAGGTTTCCTGAACTTTATATGTGTTTATTTCATTATTTTAGAATTCATATTAATATGTTAATGAAACATACATGGTAATAAATCTAGATCCTGGTAAAATATTTCCAACAATTGGCCTTAGAGCCATGGTAATGATTTACTTTCATGAAATATGAATTAAAACGATGATATGTGTTGATTTGGATGGTTTCATGTTGATCTGTGTATTATATGATGATTGATTGATGCTTGTGAAATTTTATGAAAAATAATTGAATTTTTGTTTCTGGAATTATTTTTATTGGATATTTTGGAAAAAGCTAAGCAATTCACTTTTTTACAGAACTTAATTTCGATTTTATTTAAATTAGTTATGATTTTTTGAAGTTTTGAAAAAATCGGGGGTGGTGACACACACTTGTGCACGCGGGTTGCTGCTGACAGCACCCTTTGTGCGCCCAATCAGCCCCTTGCGCCCAAGGATGTGCACCTGGATGGTGTGCTTTTCATGCCGTCCGTACAACTCACAATTTTTTTGTTTTTCTTCGATTTTTCATGCCATTTCATGGAATTAACTTCCTATTTTTTGTGTAGTTTTATTTAGATATTTACTATTCCTATTTCAATTCTAATTATGAGAATTAAATAAATTGGATTTTTTAAAATTAATTTATGATATTAGTGTAATTTGAACTTGAAATTAGTTAAATATCTATCTTTTTTGCTTAATTATCTATCTTATTTTTAAATTTTAGTTATTTTATCTTATTTTAAAATTTTAAGGTCAGATATTAAATTTTTTTAAATTATTCTATTTTTTAAATTATTTGACCTTATTTAAATTTAAAATAAGATTACTATAATCATGATATTTTAAATAGAAATAAGATATTTTGCTAACTTTTAAATTTTGTTATTTTTTTTATTTAAATTAAATTATAAAATCAGAATGATATTTATTATCATCCTATTTTATTGAATATTTAATTTATAAAATAACATGAAAATTTAAAAGATGGTTAGCAAATTTTTGAAATGATATTTAGGTTAGTTGAAACCTAATTTTTCAAAATTGTAGGTTCAATTTTAATTTTTTTTTTATTATTTATGTAAATTTATTTTTAAAAAACGAAAATATATTTTTTTATTATTTAATTATTTTCGAAACTTTATTTAATAAATTAATTAATTTAAAATTAAATAAATCCTACATCCAACTATCCAAATTCAACTTATTGCTGGAGTATGTGTTTTTAGATTGTTTGTAAGTTTTCTAAAACCTATTATTGTTTGATCTAAATTGCCATGGTTAACTTGTTGACAGATCCAACGATCTTATTTTAACCCATGGTTCAATTGTCATTAGGTCAAGTAAATAATTTGTAACAGGTAAATTTTACATTCTTCTTTCATCTTTGTATGACCTAGTAACATGATAGGATCCATCCAAATCTATGTGCATGGGTGAGCCTATATGTGTACTTTATCTTTAGATGCATATAGGTTGTTGTTGCTAAATAAAATGTCACACCATGATAGCTTTTATTTAGGCCCATTTAGTTTTTGGGCCTATTCAATTAATAACAGTTGTTCATTTTAAGATTAAATTCCTCTCTTTTGGGCCTTGTGTGAGAGTTGGGGGCCAATAGAAGTGGGTACGACATACTGAACCCAGCTCCCTCTCACATGAACTACCCCAACTGTGAAGGCCCATTTGCCTGTTTTTGATAACTGTGCTAGGTTAATTAAATTAGTTCAACCTAATAAAATTGATTAGCAACATAATTAATTTCAAAGTAAATGAAATTTAATTTTCTATTCGTATATTTTGAAATTAATTTAAGAAAAACACACTTAGTTTAATGAATTTATTTCTAGATAAACTATATGTATTTTTCTTGTATTTAATTAAATATAGAATTTTAACTAATTAGATTCTTCTGAAGCTTAATTTTAGATATTCCTGTTTAAGTTGAAAATTGGTTATTTCTAACTAATTTTTTTTATCAACTTAAATTTTGAATATATTTTTTTGAATTTTAATTTAAGATGTAAATTAGTTATTTTAACTAATTTTGGATCAACTTGAATTTGATATCTTTCAAAATTAAGTTGAAGAATTCTAGGAATTGGTTATTAAAGATTCTTTAGATATTTTTTAAGTTGATATTTTCTTTAAATATGGATAAACTTAAAATGGAATATTTTTAAATTAAGTGGTTACAACTTAATTCTGATATTTAATTAAATTTTATTTGAAAAATATTTAAGTTGGATATTTTAGATTTTTTATCTATAACAACGTAAATAAGATATTTTTTAAAAATTTTATTTTATTATATTTTAATTATTTATTTAATTTCGAATTTATTTTTCAAAAATTAAATAATTGAAAATTTAATTGAAGTTGGATTTTTTTAAAAAAAATTTAAATTTTTTTAACCAACTTTAATTTGTAATTTTCATTATTAAAATATAGATTAAAATAAATGATTAAATAAAACACATATTTCTTTTAAATAATGAGCTTTAATCAAAAGACATTCGATCTCTATTGTTGGTCTTACAATAGTTAAATATTTTCAATATAACATCGAGACGCTAGACTTCGTCCCCCTTATGGATGGTTATTCTTTGAAAGCATTTAACACCGTAAGATCTCATTTGATAAGTGTTTTGTAAGTTTTCGTCTCTATTAGACTCTCCCCTACGGTGACTACTTAGAAAATTATTTTAAGTTGGAAATTTTCTCTAAAATTTCATAACAGCTTAAATTTGAATAATTTTCAAAATATATTTTATTTTATTTTATTAATCTTTTTCCCACAATTTCGAAATTGCATTTCTTTAATGCAGAAATTTCAAATTTTATTTGAAAAATAGATTAAAGTTGAAAACTATTTATTTTTGGAACAACTTAAATCAATGAGTTTTTTCATTTAATGATTAATTAAAATAAATGAACTAAAATATATTATAATTAGAAAATGAATTAATTAGTCAATGAAAGTCTAGATATTATCTGTTTTGATTGAAGTATTTTTCTAGTGTATTTAATTAAATAGAAAATTAATATTTGAGTTGATTTCATCATGATACTTAAATATTTGAAATTTTTCTTTAATATTTAATTAAATAAGAAAATTAAATTTTTTTGTTGTAAATTAATTTTATTGATTAATTTTGGGCCAACATAAAATTAGAATAATTTTTTCCAAGATTTATTTTTATTTTATTTTAACAAGCATTTTCGAAAATTGTATTCTTATATATACTTCAATTTCTCGAAATGCAATATATATTTATAGAAAATTAAATTTGAGTTGTAAATTAATTTAAAGTAATTTTGAAACAACTTAAATTGAATATTTTTCTAAATATTTATTGGAAATTATTACTAAGATGGAAATAATTCATGTTATTTTCATATCCATCTAAGTATAACTTATAAATATTAAATTAAAATTTATATTTAGAATTTTTCATTCTAAATTGGAAATTTTAATTAAATAAATATATATTTAAAATAAATTGATTAAAATAAATAATAGAAGAAAATACACTTTAAATAATGAGCTTTAATATTATTAGGATATTCGATCTCCATTGTTGGTTTTACATAGCTATTGTTTTAGTGAGTAATCCTCCCTAATGGAGGAACGTTCATTAGCAAGTTAGCACCGTTTAATCTCGAAAGATAAGTATTTTTGTAAGTTTTTTATATTAGTATTGATCACCCTAATGGTGGCGACTGATAAGACTTACATAAGTATGAAACAATGGTGGAAGCTCATAAGATAGAATAGCCTTGACTCTCGCCAAAACCGGACAACGCTGGATTCCAATCTTGATCGAATAAAAGGTTGCTAGAATGTTTATCATTTTAGATGAGCTGACAACTCTAGTCAATGGATGGTAGCTTTGACTCTCGCCTAAACGGGACACTGATATCAGTTTGTTGGAGACCTTGGAAATTATTTAGGATTGTATGTGTTAGTATTTTCACTTGTCATTCCTACTTGCTATGTGTTTAATAATTTCTGAATTGTGTATGAATTTATATTGAACCATGTTATTTTCTGTTATTAAATTGTAGTTTAATTTCAAATCTTCATTGTTGGTCTAACTTGGTTTGTTGTTCTAATGGGATAAATCCTAATGGATTGTCAACATTAGACAAACATAATAGTATTAGATCTCAAAAGATAAATATTGTAAATGCAACATCTAGCTGTTAATCAATTGATGACACCTTAGACTAGTATTTATAATATGAAACAAGAAGATTGACTCTCGCTAATCGGAGCATCGTTGGACTCTTATTTAAATACGAAATTATCCTAATTCCTCTTAGCTTATTCTTTTCGAATTAGCTCAATACTATATCATTGGATGAATGGTTTATAAATCATATAATGTCATTCCATATTTTCTCTTAAGAAATTAAATGACGCTTATGATTATATTCCCGAAATTCTATCCCAAAATGATATAAATCCTCAATCTTAAAAATTGCCTACTTTTATGGGCAAATCAGACTTAGAGTTAAATTAGTAGTGGTGGTCCAAGAAAGAATTACTCATTATATTTGGTATAAATTTAAGTCTTTGACTTTAAATTTTAGATTCCAAATAATTTTTTTTTAATACAATACAGTTTCACTTTCACAAGTGTTTAATAACCATTTTCTATCAATGGATTCAAATTGTATGGAATATGAGTTTAGTATTCTGTGACCAGGATCCACTTGCACTATTCTAAGAACTCTTTAATGTAACTAAACCTAAGTCATCAAAAGACTACAACCACATTTTTTAAATCTATGGCATTTGTCTCTTGTTCATAGTGGTTTTGACAAGATCAATCTCTGCAAAGAGTTAATATGCCTATATCCACTGAAAATTCATCTCATTCGCAGATTGATGTACCTTATACAAAAGAAATTTGAAATGTTTGAAAAAATTCATGAATTTCTAGCAATGGTAATAAACCATTAAGGTAAGTGGTTAAAGATCTTGCGAACTAATAGGGGTGGAGAAATAGTTAGTAGATATGCAGTTCAAAGATCATTAAGTTGATTTTGAATTATATCCAAACTCACCTCCCCAGAAATTCGAGTTGCATATTAATGATTAGTTACTAGTCGTTGCGTAAGTCCTTCTATGGTCATACAATTTCAGAATGATGCAATGGTTGGGTACTTAGTGTAAACCATTTCTAGATTCATGGATGACCTAATTGAAATCTTAAGAAAAGCTAGAACTGTTAACCATGGTTTGCATGTTTGTTAGCTATTCTAAGTGATTAGGGGTGGACCATCCCATAGTCATTAGATAAGAAAGTGTTTGTTTAAACAAATACTACTTTTCTAAGAAAATGACTAAGTATGAAAATAAAGGAGATATTTTTGTTCTTGATTCCAAAAGTGTTCAATCATCTTATTCTACATATTATGATCCCACTGCCTCTGTTGTCTTGACACAACCGAAGAGGTCAATACCATTTAGTTTTCTTAGACACAATTCACGGTACCTTGTCGTAATGGGAGGGTTTCTAGGAACTCACCTTCTTATGACTTGGAAGACACTAGTGATTAAAATCCATTGTGAGTTTAAACAAATAATGGATTGTCAAAAATAAGAAACTAAGAAGAAAAGCCAAGAAAACTATGATTTAATCCATTCACATGGAGTAACCTAAAGTTTTCTATCACAAGGACAAGAAAGGAAATTTTCGTTTGTAGGTCTATTCAATGGACTTAACAAAACTTCCTGTTCCTAGTATTATGGGTTTGAGTTTATCTAAACCTATGGCTTGTGGTATACCTGGTAATTACTTACTCTAATGCAAGCAACTTACTTTAGTAAGATGCTGAAGCATTTCCTTATAATGGCAATCTATAGAAGCTTCTCGACTTCTAGGCATAGATTTTATTTATCTAAGGAAAAGTCTCAACTATTCCAGAAAAGATAAAGCCATGAAAGAATTCCTTGAATCAACAGTGAGAGGTGTCAGATATGCTTTAGTATGCCTTAAACCAGGCACCTGCTGTTGAGTAGGAGTAATGAGTAGGTACCAGATTAATCCAGGAAAGGAACATTAGAAGACAATCAAGTAAATCTTAAGATTAAGAAGAGGAACTATATGTTAGTCGATAAGGGTGTATTTAATACTCTTAGACTACACCACATCAGATTTCAAGACTTGCTTTTGTGCTAGAAAGTCTGCTGATGAGATGGTGATTACTCTGGGGGTGGAGTAGTGATTTTAGAGAAGTGTAAAAACCTATCTGAAGTCTCTAAGTCTACCAGAGAGAGACTGAATGTTAAAGATACAGGAAAGGTACTTATTCAATCTAAGGAAAGTTCTATACATTTTTGCACCGATCCAACATTTCTTAAATACTAGTGTTACTTCCTGACTAACCAAAAAGTAGTTGCCGAAAGTATAGAATTCAATATCCCAAGAGAGTAGACATATAGAGAGGAATTTCACATTATCAAGAATTTTGTGATTAAGGAAGAGTAATGGTGGAGAAAAGGTTGTGTTTAATTCAACCTGTCAGATCATATTACGAGGAGTATACTACTACTACACTTGATTTGTATATCAAGGTATTGAGATTATTTGAAATGCACATTTTGTTTTATATAAGTGCAAGTGGGAGTTTGTTGGGTTTTGTGCCCTAAATAAAACTCATTTCAGTATAATAATATTTACTTACTAATAAAGATCAGAAATAACATTTTATGTTGCATGGTTCACATGATTTATTTCATGATTATATACATATAATGTATGAATTCTATTTAAGTCCAGAACTTATGAATTTGTTAATGATTATATGTTCGAAAGTTTATTCCCTGATTTGTGAGTTCACTGGATTTAGACTGACATGATAATCAGCGATAGGTTTTCTTATACCTTGGATAAGTGGTATGTCCTTTCCAGGGCTTTGGCAAAGTTTACCAGTATCGGATGTATGGAGTATACATCGGAAGGGACCGATATTGAACTTTGATTAGATATATTAGAATTTACCGTAATATCTATTCAATTCAATATCACCTGTTGATCCTAGATCAAATGATCTTAATCCTGATATGATTAGGTTCAATCTCAAGAGTGTTATTCGTGTTCTTTGATTTGTTAGTTAAGCCTACTTTTGGGTCAGGGTGATACGTACATTTTGGGAGCACGGTAGTGCAATTGAGTGGGAGCGCTAATATAAATATGGAATCTATAGCTTCTATTGGAATTTAGAAGTGAAACGATGATATCCTTCGAGCATGGCTAAACAGAGATAAATGGTTGAGATCTCATTTTACTTTGCTGAAATATCATTTATACGGAGCTAAGTGTTTTAAGGATAAAATACATTGAAGGTGTATCGGGAATTTAGTTCCTATTCAATGTAGATAATCTATTAGAGGGTCATTGATAAAATTAGGATTATAACAATGGATAATTAATAGCGTATCTATATCGTGGAACATATAGAGCGTTCTATATGACTGAGACAGCAATTCCAAGTTCTAAGTGTTGATTTAATAAGGAATTAATAAGTTAGGGAATTTACTTGGCAAATTTGGTTCGGCTTATTGGAAGCTCGGTTATATAGGCCCATGGTCCCCATACTAGTTGAGACCATACTGCTTGTAAGACTCAGTTAATTGATTTTAATTAATCAATTATAATTCTAAAGTTAGACTATGTCTACTTTATGAATTTTCACTAAGCAAGGGCAAAATTGTAAGAAAAGAGATTCTAAGTTTTATTTGTTAATTAATAAATATATTTAATGACAATATTATTTAATAATTAATTTTTGGTTATTAAATAATTAGAATTGGCATTTAAATGGTTAAATTGAAAAATTGGCGTTTTTGAGAAAATGAGATGCAGAAATGATAAAACAGCAAATTGCAAAAGTGGGGCCCATTATCCACTAATATGGCCGGCCACTCTTATAGGCTTTCATCATTTATTCTTTCATTATTTTTAATGCCAAATAATTCTAACTTAAACCTAGGTGGTTACCTATAAATAGATAGTGATGGCTCACATTCATAATTAACTTTGTCAGATGAAATTTGAGCCTCCTATTCTTTCTCTATGGCCGCCACTTCCCTTCTATATACCTCTTCAATTTCGAACCTTGAGTGAATGAGTGAGTGCCCACACACATCAAGTGGTATCTCAATCGTAGTGTGGAAGATTGTGAAGAAGCCAATCAACAAGAAGGAGAATCAGCATCAAAGGAAGCAGAGAAAGAGATCCAGGTTCAGATCTTGGTGATGCTCTGCTACAGAAAGGAATCAAGGGCTAGAGATCTGAACGGAAGGAGTCATCATATTCCGCTGCACCCGAGGTAAGGTTTCCTGAACTTTATATGTGTTTATTTCATTGTTTTAGAATTCATATTAGGATGTTAATGAAACATATATGGTAGTAAATCTAGATCCTGGTAAAATATTTCCAACATAACCATCCATAAGGGAGACAAAGTCTAACGTCTTGAGGTTATATTGAAAACAATTAACCATTGTAAGACCAACAATGGAGGTCGAATATCTCTTTGGTTAAAGCTCATTATTTAAAATAATGTATTTTTAATTGATCATTTCATTTAATCAATATATTTTAATAATTAAAATTGCTTAATTTAAGTTGATCCAAGATTAATTTTCAACTTTAATTTAATTCTCAAATAATAATTTCGAAAATCTATTTATAAATGAATATAAAATTTTGAAATTATATAAAATATAATAAAATAAATTTTTGAAAAATATCTAATTTAAGTTTTTCTAAAATGACAAAATTTTCAACTTAAATAATATTTCAAAATTTAATTGAATAACAAATTAAGTATCTTGAACTAATCACCTTAATTTGAAAAATATCCGCATTTAAGTTGATCTAAATTAACAAATTTTTAACTTAAAAATATATAAAAGAATATATGCATAACTAATTTCCTTGAAAACTCTACTTAATTATTAATTTCAAAATATTCAAATTTAAGTTGATCCAAAATTAATTTGAAAAACTAATTTTCAACTTAAATATATTTTCCATGCAAATTCAAATAATTAAGTATCCAAAAGAATCTAATTAGTTATAACTTCTTTTATTTAATTAAATAAAGAAAAATACATATAGTTTATCTTGAATATGTTTCATTAAATTAAGTGTGTTTTCTTAAATTAATTTCAAAATAATCTGATGAAAAAATAATTTCATATATTTCAAAATTAATAATGTTGTTAATCAATTTTATTAGGTTAAACTAGTTTAATTAACCTATTAAAATTCTTCAAATAAGGCAAATGGGCCTTCATAATTGAGGTTGTTCATGTGAAGGAGGGTTGGGTTTAGTATGTCATACATGTTGGGATTTTATGCCCTAAATAAAACCCATTACTATCTAATCTGATTTGTTATCAATAAAAGATTAGAAGTCATTTATGTTTACATGTTGTTTTCATGTTTATGGTTTAATATATATATATAAAATCTGTTAAGTCCAGAACATATAGTTATTTACAATTACAATGATGTCAACACAGTGGAATGTGATTGTGATTATATGATTCGAAAGACAAAGTCGCTGTTTCATCAGTGCATTGGATTTACACTGATGTGATAATCAGCGATGAAGTGTACTTACACTTTGCATAAGTGTTATGATCTTTCCAGAACATTGGCAAAAGTATACTAGCTTCGAATGTATGGAGTATACATTGGACTGGACCGATATTAATCTTGGTTAAGATATTATAATACTTACCGTTGTATCTTTCCAAGTCAATATCACTAGTTGATCTTAGATCAAAAGATCTTAATCCTGATATGCTTAGGTTCAATCTCAGGAGTGTTATTCATGTTCTTTGATTTGTTAGTCAAGCCTACTTTCTGGTCAGGGTGATACGTACATTTTGGGAACATGGTAGTATTATTGAGTGGGAGTGCTAAACATAAATATGGAATCTATAGCTTCTATAGGTATTTAGAAGTTAAATGATGACTTCCTTCGAGCTTGGCTAAATAGATGTAAATGGAAGAGCTCTTGTTTCAGTGATTATATTTTAGTTCACTAAAACATCATTTACAGGTAGCTAAGTGTTTTAAGGATCAAAACACATTGAGGGGTGTAACGGTAAATTTATCCCTACTCGGTGTAAATCATCTATATAGAGAATCTTTGATTATTGAGAATATAACGATGATTAAATGTGATAGCGTATCTATATGGTGGAACATATAGAGCGTTCTATATGACTGAGAGTGCAATTCCAAGTTCTAAGAGTGGATGTAACAAGGAATTAATGAGTTAGGGAACATACTTGGAAAATTCTGGTTCAGCTTATTGGAAGCTCAGTGATATAGGCAATGGTCCCCATTCTTGTTGAGACCATACTGCTTGTAAGACTCAAATAATTGATTTTAATTAATCAATTATAATTCTAAAATTAGACTGTGTCTAGTTTATGAATTTACACTAAGCAAGGGGTAAATTGTAAAGAAAGAGATTCTAGGTTTTATTTATTAATTGGAAGACTTTATTACGTCTAATTAATAATTATATTAAATGACAATATTATTTAATAATTTATTTTAGTTATTAAATAATTAGTTTTGTCATTTAAATGGTTTGAATTTGAAAATTGGCATTTTTGAGAAAATAGAAAAGAAAATTGTCAAAATTGCAAAATACCAAAGTGGGTCCCATTAACACTACGGCCAGCCACTTGATGTGGTTTTTCCAATTAATTTTTTCATAATTTTAATGCCAAGTAATTCCTAAGCTAAACCTAGTGGTTACCTATAAATAGATAGTGATGGCTCACACTTAAAGAGATTGAAGATCAGAAAATTTTTGCCTTCAGAAAATTGAGCCTCCTATCCTTCTATAGCCGAAACCTCTTCTCCCTCTTTTCTTCTTCAGTTTTTCGAAAGCTTGAGTGATAGAGTGAGTGCCCACACACATTAAGTGGTATCCCAATCATAGTCTGGAAGATTGTGAAGAATCCAAACTGAAGAGAAGGACATTCGGGCTCAGATCTTGGTGATACTCTGCGACAGAAAGGATACAAGGGTTAGAGATTTGAGGGAAATGAGACATATTATTCCGCTGCACCCAATGTAAGGTTTTCTAAACTTTATATGTGTTTATTTCATTGTTTTAGAAATTCATATTAGGATGTTAATGAAACATACTTGTTAGTAAATCTAGATCCTGGTAAAACATATTCCAACATCTGGCCTCAGAGCCATGTTAATGATTTACTTTCATGAAATATGAATTAAAGCGATGATTTGCATTGATTTGGATGGTTTCATGTGGTTGATGTGCTTATGTGATGATAGTTTAGAAATCGCAATGTATGTTACTGAAATATTTTTTATTTCGATCTGGAAATATTTTAACTGGAAAGAGACAAAAAACTAATAAATTTAGGCTTTTATAGAACCTAATTTGGGTTTTTTATGAAATAGATATGATTTTTTGAAGTTGAACGAAAATATCGGGATTTGAGTAACACGCGCGCGCGCACGAGCCTTGGATCCGCTCGGCCATTCAAACAGGGCTAACCGAGGATTCTCGGACACAGCTCCTGTCTAAAAGGCTGCAACGCCGAGCTCCCTCGGTCAAATGAGGCTGCTTGCAGCCTCTGTCCTCGGCCACATCCTGCTTTCCGTGCACACAGAGGTATGCATGTATGCAATGCATACCCCTGTGCCTCAAACTTGTTTTCTTCATAACTTTTGATTCAAAAATCGTTTTTCATTGAATAAATGCCAATTTTTGGTAGAATTTTGTGTAGAATCTAAACTTTCAATTAAAAATCTAATTTTCAGAATAAAACTATATTTTATTATTTTTTAATTAATTAAAATTAGTTTTAGATATTAGTAGGCTTTGAATTTTGAAAATTTGATTTCTCACAAAAATAGCCTTATGGTTAATTTTTAAAATTTTAGATTATTTTATTTATTTTAATTATAAGATCTGATATTATTTTTATTATTAAATTTAAATGATCTTACTTTGATATTAAAATATTATCTTTTAAAATAATTTTGTACAAATTTCAAAGTTTGCTAACCATATCATATTTTTTTAAAATTTGTTATTTTTAAAATATATTTTATTAATTAAAATTATAAGATTAGGAATATGTTAGGTTTAACATTTTATTTTATTGGATATTTTTTTTATTATTAAAATTATATTTTGGTAAAAATAACATGAAATTTGAAAAATTGGTTAGTTTAGGTTTGAATAGAAATTTTAGGGTTTTCAAACCATAAATTTTTTCAAACTTGTTTTATTTTATTATTTTATTAAAATATTCTAACCAAATAAAATATCTTATTTTTCAATTAGTTTATTTATATAATATTTAAATTTATTAAATTATAAGACTTAGAATATAATATTGAAATATCTAAATTTAAAATTCAAGATATTTAATTATATCATCTTATTAGAAATTTCAAATAAATTTAAATTTTGAATAAACTTGATATTTGAAAAATTGGTTAGATATTTTTGATTTTTTTTGTTAGAATTTAGGAAACTTAGGAGTTTGTTGAATTTTGAAATTTTTTCAAATATTATCTAACAACCTAAATTTAAATTCTAGTTAAGATATTTATTTTAAAATTTAAATTTTTTAAAAATTTTAAAATTAAGATATTTTAGCTTACTTTCCAGATATTCCAGATCAGTTACTTGTTTGTTTGTATTGTGTGATTATTATATTGTATATATTCAATTTTTTTTTACAAACCTATTAATTATTTGATCTGAATTGCTTTGATTAACTTGTTGACAGATCCAATGATCTGATTTTAATCATAGTCCAATTGTCAATAGATCTTATAAATAATTTGTAACAGGTAAATTTTACAATTTCTTTCATCTGTGTAAACCTAGTAACATGATAGGGGCACATCCAAATCATTTGACATGTGTGAGCCTATATGTTTGCTATTGGGCTTAGATGCATATAGGAAGCCCATTTAAGTTTTACTAAGTAAATGGACTAGGTTGCTAAAATAAAATTTCACTTAGGTAATTTTATTTAGGCCCAATTAGAATTGGACTTATTCAATTAATAACAATTGTTTCTTTAAAGGTTAAATTCCTCTCCTTTGGGCCTTGTGTGAGAGTTAGGGGGCCAATTGTGAAGGCCCATTTGCCTTATTTAAATAATTGTATTAGGTTAATTATATTAGTCTAACCTAATTAAAAATAGAATTAGCAACATAATTAACTTTTAAAAGATATGAAATTTATTTTCATTTTAATATTTTAAAGTTAATTTTAGAAAAACACTTAGTTAATTGAAATATATTCTAGATAGTTATTTCTAGTACTAGTTATTTTCTAATATTAAATAGGAAAATATTTTAGATTGAAAATATTGTTTAATAATTAATTTTGGATCAATTTAAATAAAGTATATTTTCCTAGCATTAAATTAGAATTAATACTTAAGTTTCATCTATACTTAATTATTTATTTCTTGAATTTAATACATTTAATTAAATTGAAAATTAAATATCTAAGTTAATTTTGATCATGATACTTAAATATTATTGTTTTCATGATATTTAATAAAATTGAAAATTACTTTAAGTTGGAGATTTTTTTTAATTTCATAACAACTTAAATTAGAATAATTTTCAAAATATATTTTGAATTTTTTTTTGAAAATTAGATTAAAGTTAAAAATTAATTATTTATTTTAATTAATTTTAGACCAACTTAAATCAATGATTTTTTCATTGAATGATTAATTAAAAATAAATGAACTGAAATATATTATAATTAGAAAATGAATTAATTAGTCAATGAAAGTCTAGATATATATTATCTGTTTTTGCTTGAAGTATTTTTTAAGTAGTGTTTAATTAAATACAAAAATTAATATTTAAGTTGATTTTTATCATGATACTTAAATATTTGAATTTTTCTTTATATTTAATTAAATAGGAAAATTATATTTTAGTTGAAAATTAATTTTTATTAATTAATTTTGGACCAACATAAAATTAGAATAATTTTTCAGGATTTATTTTTATTTTATTTTAGAGAATTTCAAAAATTGTATTATTATATACTTTAATTTTTCGAAATGAAATATATATTTATAGAAAATTAAATTTGAGTTGCACATTAATTTAAATTAATACAACTTAAATTGAATAATTTTCTAAATATTTATTGAAAAATTATTACTAAGATGGAAATAATTCATTTTATTTTCATATCCATCTAAGTATAATTATACAAATATTAAATTAAAATTTTATTTAGAATTTTATTCTAAATTGGAAATTTAATTAAATAAATATATATTTAAAATAAATAGATTAAAATAAATATTAGAAGAAAATACATTTTAAATAATGAGCTTTATCATTATTTGGATATTCGATCTCCATTGTTGGGTTTACATAGTTATTGTTTTAGTGAGTAATCCTCCTTAATGGTGGAACGTTGATTAGCAATTTAACGACGTAGAATCTCAAAAGATAAGTACTTTTTGTAAGTTTTATTTTAGTATGGATCCCCGTAATAGTGGCGACTTTAATAGGGCTTACAAAAGTATGAAACAATGGTGGAAGCTCATAAGATAGAATAGCCTTGACTCTTGCCTAAACGAGACAATGCTGAATTCTTATCTTGATCGAATAAAAGGTTGCTAGAATGTTTATCATTTTAGATGAGCTGACAACTCTATTCAATGGATGGTAGCTTTGACTCTCGCCTAAACGGGACACTGATATCAGTTTGTTGAAAACCTTAGAAATTATTGAGGATTGTATGTTTTAGTATTTTCGCTTGTCATTCCTACTTGCTATGTGCTAATAATTTCTGAATAAGATTTTGTGTTGAACCTTGATTTTTATTTATTGTTATTTGTAGTATCCAATATGACAATGACCAATCCCATGTTGTCACTGTTGACTGATAATAAGTTGAGTGGATCTAACTTCCCTAAATAGAAAGAAAACATTAACATTGCTCTCATTGGTGAAAGTGCCCTGTTTGTGTTAACTGAACCGTCTCCTAAATAGCGGGTGACAATGAAACCAAAGCTGTAAAGGAAAAGTACGAGTGTTGGTAGAATGCTAAAAACAAAGCTCGATACTGTTGGGTTTTATGCCCTAAATAAAACTCATTTCAATATAATCAGATTTACTTATTAATATAGATCAGAAATAACATTTAATGTTGCATGGTTCACATGATTTATTTCATGATTTTATGTACATAATGTATGAATTCATCTGAAACCACTACTACAATTTGGCCTTTTAGTGACACTATTTAGTGACACGCACAAAAGTGCTTGTCACTAAATGGTTATGAGTTATTTTTAGTGACACACATAATTAGACTCTAAATTTTCAGTGTTAGTCTCCTACAATGTGGGTCACTAAAAATTTGAAGTGTCACAAAAAAGTAATATCCATACTTTTTTTTTATTTTTCTTTTTATTAAAAAAGCTAACATATAGACTCACGCTAGGAGAGATTGGAAAAACATATCCCCACTTGCCTAGCGCGTCACTATATCATACTTTAAAATTAATTATAAATAATTAAATTCAATATTAAGATATAGTGACACGCTATGAGTGTAGGTACACATATACCCAAACACATTTCGCGCGTCACTATAGGAATAAAAATGTGATAAGAAAAAAAAACTAATTTCCATTAAAATAAATATAAATAAATAATTATATTAAAAACATAATTAAAAAAAGAAAGAAATTAATTTTTTTTAAGGGAAAAAAGAAATTAATTGGATGAGTATAAATTCATCTTTTTCTAACTAAAACCCTAAAACTTCTAACCTACCTCTACTATCAGTACTCTCTCTCCCTCCCTCCTTCTCTACTTCGTGCAAACCAGATGCCCAACCCCCCTCCAATTGCCAACCCCGCCCCCTCCAATCGCCAACCCTAAGCCCCTCCAGTCGCCTTCTTCCAGTCCAAGAACCCGGCGACCGTCACCTTCTTCCAGTCTAAGAACCCGACGAGCGTCAACTTCCTCCAGTCCGAGAACCCAACACACCGACGTTCTTTCTGTTGGAAACTATTTTACCAGAATCTATTTACTATCATGTATGTTAGATTAACAACCTAATATGAATTCTAAAACAATGAAAATAAACACATATAAAGTTAGAAAACCTTGCAGTGGGTGCAGCGGAATAATATGACTCTTTCCGTTCAGATCTCTAGCCCTTAATTCCTTTCTGTAGCAGAGCATCACCAAGATCTGAACCTGGATCTTCTTTTCTCCTTCTTTGATGCAGAAATTCCATAGTCTTACATACTATGATTGAGGTACCACTTGATGTGTGTGGGCACTACTCATCTCACAAGGATTTCGAAATTTTTCTCTCTTTTTCTCTCTTAATTTCGTGGCTTTTAGCTTCATGCAAGAGAAGAGAACAAGGTTGCTTTATATAGGGAAAAGGGAGAGCACAACTTTCCAAATAAACAGTTTCCTCTT
This sequence comes from Cannabis sativa, assembly GCF_029168945.1. Classification (NCBI taxonomy): domain Eukaryota; kingdom Viridiplantae; phylum Streptophyta; class Magnoliopsida; order Rosales; family Cannabaceae; genus Cannabis; species Cannabis sativa. The sequence goes on from NC_083605.1 coordinate 25,367,852, forward strand.
TTACTGTGTAATTGATTAACTGCCTTATTTAGTGTGATCCACCACTTTCCTATTATTGCTAGGCTTTGATTAGCAATTAAATGGCAATTAAAAATTAAAAATAATAATTGGGAAACTCAAAAAGAGGTGCCGGCCATAGGGTGATATGGGCCTCACTTGGATTTTGCAGTTTCCTTAATTTTATTTCAATTTTTCCAAAAATGCTATTTTTCCAATTCTAATCATTTAAATGCCAAAGCTAATTATTTAATAGCTAAAATAGATTATTAAATAATATTGTCATTTAAAATAATTATTAATTAGACATGCAAAGTCTCTTAATTAATAATTAAACCTAGAAACCCTTTTCTTTACGATTTCATCCTTAAACTGTGAGAATTCATAAAGTAGACATAGTCTAACTTTTAGAATTATAATTGATTAATTAAAATCAATTAACTGAGTCTTACAAGCAGTATGGTCTCAACTAGTATGGGGACCATGGGTCTATATAACCGAGCTTCCAATAAGTCGAACCGAATTTACCAAGTAAATTCCCTAACTTATTAATTCCTCATTGAATCCACACTTAGAACTTGGAATTGCACTCTCAGTCATATAGAAACGCTCTATATGTTCCACGATATAGACACGTCATTAGTTATCCATTGTTATAACCCTAATGTGATCAATGATCCTCTATATAGATGATTTACACTGTACAGGGATTAAATTACCGTAACACCCTACAATGTATTTTATCCTTAAAACACTTAACCCTGTATAAATGATATTTCACCTAAGTGAAATGAGATCTCCACCATTTATCTTCGTTTGGTTAAGCTCGAAGGAAATCATCCTTTACTTCTATTTGCCAAATAGAAGCTATAGATTCCATATTTATGTTAGCGCTCCCACTCAATTGCATTACCGTGTTCCCAAAATGTACGTATCACCCTGATATAAAACTAGGCTTAACTAACAAATCAAAGAACACGAATAACACTCTTGAGATTGAGCCTAACCATATCAGGATTGAGATCATTTGATCTAGGATCAAGAGGTGATATTGAATTGAATAGATATTACGGTAAGTTTTAACATATCTAATCAAAGTTCAATATCGGTCCCTTCCGATGTATACTCCATACATCTGATACTGGTAAACTTTGCCAATGTCCTGGAAAGGACATAACACTTTTCCAAGGTGTAAGAATACCTATCGCTGATTATACCATGTCAGTCTAAATCCAGTGTTCTGACAAATCAGGGAATCAACTTTTGAACATATAATTTAAGATTATATTCCACTGTGCTGACAGCACTATAATCTTTAACGAACTCATATGTTCTGGACTTAAAAAGAATTCATACATTATATACATATAATCATGAAATAAATCATGTGAACCATGCAACATAAAATGTTATTTCTGATCTTTATTAATAAGTAAATCTGATTATATGAAATGAGTTTTATTTAGGGCATAAAACCCAACACTTTCTTGGTCGTCTCTCCCTCTCTCTATTTTTGCACACTTAAGGTCCCATCTCCGGCGACGCCCAACAACTCCTCTCTCTCTCGGTCGTCTCTCTCTCTCTCTCATTTTCGCTCGAATGGTTCTCGTTGATGGTCTTCTCTATCGTCTCTTTATTTATTTCTCTGTTTCTGTGTGTATGCAGGTGGACGGAAAGGGCGACGGGGCTTTGTGTTTAATCGACCTTTGGGTGTGTGGTTGATCTAGGTTGTTCTTCATTTTGTGTGTGATCCTGTTATGATTAGGCTCGATCTCGAAAGACTATTCGTGTTCTTTGATTTGTTAGTTACGCCTACTTTTAGGTCAGGGTGATACGTACATTTTGGGAACACGGTAGTGCAATTGAGTGGGAAAGCTAACATAAACATGGAATCTTTAGCTTCTATCTGGCGAATAGTAAGTAAAGGATGATCTCCTTCGAGCTTGACCAAACGAAAATAAATGGTGGAGATCTCATTTCACATAAGCTGAAATATCATTTATACGGGGTTAAGTGTTTTAAGGATTAAACACATTGTAGGGTGTAACGGTAATCTAATCCCTTTACAGTGTAGATCATTCATATAGAGGATCATTGATCAAATTAGGATTATAACAATGGATAACTAATGATGTGTCTATATGGTGGAACATATAGAGCATTCTATATACTGAGAGTGCAATTCTAAGTTCTATGCGTGGATTCAACGAAGAATTAATAAGTCAGTGAATTTAGGTTATAAATTCTTGATGTGCTTATTAGAAGCTCGGTTATATAGACCCATGGTCCCCCCCCCCCCACTAGTTGAGATAATATTGCTTGTAAGACTCATATAGTTGGTTTTGATTAATCAATTATAATTCCCAAATTAGACTATGTCTATTTGTGAATTTTTCACTAAGTAAGGGCAAAATTGTAAAGAAAGAGTTTTAGGGGCATATTTGTTAATTATGGTACTTTGTATGGTTCAATTAATAAATATGATAAATGACAATATTATTTAATAATTATTTATAGTTATTAAATAGTTAGAATTGGCATTTAAATGGTTGAATTAGAAAATTGGCGTTTTTGAGAAAATTAGATGCAGAAAAGATAAAACTGCAAAATTGCAAAAAGTGAGGCCCAAATCAACAATGCATGGCCGGCCACTTTTGTAGGGTTTTACCTCTTATATTTTTCATTATTTTAATGCCAAATAATTCAAACCTAACCCTAGTGGAATGCTATAAATAGATAGTGAAGGCTTCAGGAAATTTACACACTAAATTTTCTACTTTTTCCTTCACAGAAAACCTGAGCCTTCTCTCTCCCTATCTTTGGCCGACCACTCCCTCTCTCTCTTCTTCCTAAAGATTTTGAAATTCTTAGTGTTAGAGTAGTGCCCACGCACAACAAGTGATACCTCAATCATAGTGAGGAAGATCGTGAAGAAAGACTTTCAGCAAGAAGGAGTTTCAGCACTAAAGAATCAGAGAAAGAGATCCAGGTTCAGATATTGATAATGCTCTGCTACAGAAAGGAATCAAGGGCTAGATATCTGAACGGAAGGAGTCATTATATTCCGCTGCACCCAATGTAAGGTTCACTAAACTTTATATGTGTTTATTTCATCGTTTTAGAAAGTTCATATTTAGGGTGTTAAACAACATATTTGTGAGTAGATCTAAGATCCTGGTAAAATAATTTCCAACAGATACTTCATGCTTTCCAGCATGGTTGACACCTTGAAAACAAGGTTTGCAAACACTGTCACGGCTGCAGAAATCATGACAGAGTTAACTAATTTATTCGGAATGGCATCAATCCAATCTCGATTTGAAGCGACGAGGAAATTTATCAATGCACGGATGAGTCCTCATCAGAACGTGCGTGATCACCTTCTCCAGATGGCAAGTTATTTCTAGGAAGCTCAAAATCATGGAGCTGAAATGGATCAGACAACTCAAGTGAGTCTTATCTTGAATAGTCTTACTCCAGCCTTTCTGCCCTACACTTCAAATTATGTCATGAATAAGAAGGAACAAGACTTTCACACGTTAGTGAATGACCTTCAGACTTAGGAAAATTAGATTGGAGGATCGCAGAAGAAAGTGTAACGCCCCAATATTTTGCCTTATTTTACAAAATACTAATTTTGATGCATTAATTAAAAAGATTCAAAGCTGTTTGGAAATACATAGTGGATTTTACAATAAATATGCAAAAAAGTGAATGATCATTCATATTAAAAACAAAATAAGTAGTTGAGTGCAAAAAAAAAATAAATTTGTAACATTCCACTGAGCTCAGATTACTTTACTATATAGAAAAAATAAAACCAAGGCTCCACCGGCATTCTAGACCGTTTGCTCGTCCATAGCCCCTCGCAGTATACATACCGGAATTGACCCAACTCATCAAACTTACATTCAATGTTCCCTGTCTATTGCCTGTAGGGGGAAAGTAAGGGGGTGAGCTAAAAGCCCAGTAAGGAAATACTTATCATACAATACCATATAATATCACACATATCATTAATGTATTTATTAAGTTTTAGCAATATCATACACCTTATTTTATAACTATAGCCAAATAACTGTACACATGAAAACCTTTATCATATAGGTCCATACTAATTGTTCACACCATACATATATCCAGAGATTATAACTCCAATATCATACTCATAACATAATCATATCAATACTATAAATAATAATGTCATTACCATAATATTGGCATATCATAGCCATTACATACATAACCCAGGCCTAGCCTAACCCTACAATATCCTGGGCCTAATCTGCCCATATAATAACATGGGCCTATGCAACCCTACCATTGTTATAGGATGGGTATCTCTATATTCAACAGTAACATTACTTTATCATACCCACCATAACAATCTCATACACGACTCAGTAAAATGCAGGGTAGGGTATCTCTACATTCAACGCCCTTATCCCATATCATACCCCACCATGGTCCCCCACTTTACCTGAGACGTTAGCATACAACATACAACATACAACATACAAATACATCATACAACATACAACCTGAAACATACAAATACAACATACAACATATACAAGTCATACAACCATAATCTATGTATCAATTCGTAAACTCATATTGTGTCCATACCAGAAAATCTCAGTACCATATACATATTCATAATAACAAGTCATAAATCATATTTCAATACATAAAGAATTTAAATTTATGCAGATAAATACATACAAAACTATCTAATTTCCTTACCTCAAATTCTGCTGCTTAAACTTGTTATCTCGTCACTACTACCTATAATAACACATGGGTCAAGGCCCTAACATTAAAATTCGCACTCTTACAGTATAGCAGAAAGAATACTATTTTTTGGACTAATAACTACACGAATTCAATGAAAGTTTCCTTCATAAAAATTATAGGAAATTCAATTATCTTTCCAATCATATAAAGATCACTAAAAATGAATTAAAACTGAAGGAGGTATGATAGTTTTACTGAAACTATTTATGAGAAGGAATATGGAGTAACGAATCACAGTAGACATCGGAAATATAAAGTTTTGATACTAAAATATTCCAAATCAGAGAATACTTTCTTCATAAAATTTTTAGAAAATCGAATTCCCTTTCTAATGACACTAAAATCTTTAAAATCGGAGTTATAACGTAAGAGATATAAATATTTTACCAAAATAGTTTTTTAGAAATCCTGAAGCAAATGGATTTCGGACTACAGAAATAAAATAATAATTTCAACTTAGAATAATCAGTAATTGGTAAATAGTTTCTTCATAAAATATTTAGAAAATTGAATTATCTTTTGAACGGTACCAAGATCGCTAGAGTCGGATCATTATTCAGAGAGATATTCGGATTTTACTGAGACAACTTATATAGAAAACATGAAAAAAAAACGATTTACAATAAATAGCGTAGAAATACTAATTTTTGACATAGATAAATTTCGATTCAGTAAAACCTTTCTTCATAATAATTATGGGAAATTGAATAAGCTTTCTATAGGCACCAAGATTGTGAGAATCGGATGAGTATTTTAAGAGATATGATAGTTTTACTGAGACATGTTTCATTCTGAAAAAATAAGAAAAGGAGACCTACGAATATTCTCCTATTGTGATCAATAAATGAGTAAATGTAGAGTTTCTTACCTCAAATACTTCAAGCTGCTTGGATTAATAGATATGAGATGATGGTGATCAAAGATGAGAGTGAAGAGTGCTATAGATTTAGCGATGACTTAAAAACTTTTAGGGTTAGTCTTGCTCAGATAGGTGAGAAGAATAGAACGATATAATTTTAGGGTTAATGAAACCTATACTATTCTGACTCTTATTAGGTTTAGTTTTATGAATAATAATAATATTAGGGAAATTTTTATTTATATACGTAAAACACATATTAATGACATAAATGACGTTGAGTAATTATATATAATTCTAATAACGTGACAACTCAACAACTATACCTTATTATCAAAAATATCACTTACCGATCAATCAAAAAAGAAAACTGGCTATTTTGTTCGATAAATGTGTCATTTTCTTCCATTAATTATGGGATTGGATTCTTGAATAATATGTGTAATTAAAACCAAATAAAAACGTTTACTTATCTGGGACCATAGAAAATTAAATTACAAATTAAATTTATTCTCACCAAAAAAATCTCCATTAACAGAAAAAAAAAAAAAAACATCATGCACAAATAGCACAAGATGAACAAGAATCATTTCTCAAACTACTGATAGTATCCATAAATTAGAGACAAAATTGTTACGAAATAAAATAACAACTCAAAATAAAAATTACAAACAAAAACCATTCTCACAAAAAAAAAAAAAAACTTCATAATTTCACAACGTACTGTTAAAGTGGTTGATTGGTTGATGCCTTAAAATTTCAATACATTTTGTTATCTTCATATCAAGTTAGATGTTTGCAATTAATATTTTTTAAAACTGATATGTTTACAATTATTAATGGTGTTTATAATTTTTTTTTTATTTTTAAACTGAATATTGAATATATTTATGATATTAGTTTACAAAAGTGACATACAAAAGAAACATAGATCATACAAAGTAATTGTTACAGAAAATATACTATTAGTTATGCTAATATCTATTAGTTTATTTTGGCATATCAAAATAAATTTCATTTTTCTTTTTGTATATTAGAACAACAATTCATCTAATTTTATATAGTCTACCATTATATATGTTAATAAACCTACTAGTTATCGTTTGTTGGAACAACATTTTATTATTTTCAATACAGAGTAAACTATAATAAAACATAATGATATACGTCAAGAAACCTATTAGTCTGTTTTTCGTGTATATTGGAACAATAATTCATTTTTTATTTCAAACAAAATGTGTGCCTATAAAATAATAAACTAATTAGTCTATTTTTTTCAGGTTGAGACATCGAATCCGGTTGTATACAAAGTACATAACTGTAACATGTCTTGTATAGTAAACTATGATAACAATATATGCACTAGTCAAAATTTTAAATATGATGAAATTCATTGCTCACATGAAATGACTTGCTCATAAGTTTATTTGGCATATACGCCTATAGTCATATATGTCAAATAAACATATTATTTTATTTTGACATATTGAAACAAATTTTCATTATCTGTTTACATAGTAGCCTTTTCGTGTAGCCTATCATCGTATATGTTAATAAATCTATTAGTTTATTTTAGCATATTGAAACAAATTTTCATTTTTCTTTTCGTATATTGGAATAACAATTTATTTCATTTCATATAGCCTTCCATTAGATATATCAAAAAACTTACTAGATTCTATTTGTTGGAACAACATTTTATTTTTTTTCAAAAACTACAATCAAACATATGCCAATAAACCTATTATATTTTACATATATTGGAACAACAATTTATTTTTTATTTCAAACACAATGTGTGCCTATAAAATAACTAACTAATTAGTCTTTTTTTTTAGTTTGAGACATCATATCTGTTTGTATACAAAATACATGACTGTAACATGTGTAAACATGAATACCAATCTATGCACTTGTCAAAGATTTGAATATGATAAAATGTCTTGCTCACATGAAATGCATTGCTCATAAGTTTATTTGACAAATATCCCAAATAAACTTATTAGTTTATTTTGGCATATTGAAACAAAATTTCATTATTTGTTTACATAACAGCCTTTTCGTATAGCCTATCATCGTATATACTAATAAATCTATTAGTTTATTTTGGAATATTGAAATAAATTTTTATTTTTCTTTTTGTATATTGGAACAACAATTCATTTTATTTCATATAGCCTACCATTATATATGTCAATAAACATACTCATTTCTGTTTGTTGGAACGATATTTTTTTTTTCAATACAGAGTAAACTATAATCAAACATAATGATTACGCCTATATTAGAACAACAATTTATGTTTTTGTTTCAAACACAACCTATTATCATGTATGCCTATGAAATAACAAACTAATTAGTGTATTTTTTTAGGTCAAGACATCAAATCTAGTTGTATACAAAGTATGTAACTGTAACATGTCTTACATAGTAAACCTGGGTAACAATATATATTTACCCCTAATTCATACTCATGAACTCTGAGAAAATAAAAGCAAAACAAAAAAAATGGAGAAGAATAAGAAAAAAAAAACTAAAAATATGAAAATGAGAAATAATAGAAATGGCTTATATTTACCCCTATAAACACTCTACTCACTCCTATTTTAAACAAAAAAAAAAAATCTGATTATAAATCAACACACACAAAAATGCAGAATAAACTAGGAAGAATAACAGTATAAGCATTTACAAAACTAATGTTGTCAGTAAAATTTCTACGCCTCAGAAAATTGTACACCTTAACACAACTCATCTTAATGTAAAAAATGCAGAAATGTGCCAAAGCAATTACATTTACTGGCATGAACATGTAATATCTAAAACCAACCATGGTTTATCGTACAATATACCAAACCCAGTAATATATGCAGCTACCTTGCTATCCATATGGACAATATTTTAATATTTTTCATTATTTGCACAAAACTTACTGTACAAATCAAATATATGTGCTGCAAAAAAATAATCAGTGGTATTTCCAACAACTCTCACACTTTTGTCATACTTAATATGCTTCCTCAAGTAATAAATACACACATCAATAGACTTTATTGTATACATCATAAATCAATATACACATAACACAATATACCTTAACTTATACAATATTCACAAAAAATAAATCAGTATAAATAATACACCTTATTGTGTACTATATACACACAAAATACGAATTAAATACATAATGCAAACCAAAACTAAAAAATCTAAATTGAAAAATTACAAATACTTGCAATATACATATATTATAAACTATTACGTATACACATTTAACAAAATTACATTACTACACCTAATCTAAGTATACATCATAATTAAATATAGACAATAAACCTCAATTTACACAGTATACAGAAAATAAATCAGTATAAATAATACACCCTACCGTATACTATATACACACAAAATACGAATCAAGTACATAATACAAACCAAACTTAAACTGAAAAATCATAAACCAGAAAATACTTGCAACATATTTATAATATCATTAATTAAAAATCCGATAAAAATTTTAATAATCCATACTAAATCTTAAATAAACTATGAACAAAAATTTAAATTCATAGCAAACTGTAAACTATCGAACCATCTAAATAACCAGATAAGCAAAAATAAACTAAAAAAATTATAGATACCATAATACTACCTAGAACTTCAATCTCTAAATCATCAATATCATACACAATTTCATCTTCTTCTACCACTTGTTTTATCTTTTTCGAAGGTCAATCCGCACATTTTCCATTCTTAGATCCATTATTGTTCTTCTTTCTTTTTCGTCGAAACATTGAACGCTCCACTATCACTACCCTCAGATAGTATTTCTTTTATTTTTTTCTTCAAATTTATTGCCTTAGACGACACAGATAGAGAAAGAGAAGAACGAGCTTTAACCATAGTTAAGAACTTAAAAAAAAAAAGTAAATACAATGTTAACTGATTTTTGTAGATGAATAAGGCAGATTATAAAAGGAGGTTTACAAACCTTTTTTTTGTCAAAAAAAAAATATAATGATTCAAAATTTGAAAAATCATGACTACACACTTTGATAGGCTTGACTTGAAAACTGACTATGACGTCAGCAATCACTTTAGCATGCTCCAACAAACTTTTTGAAATTGTTTAAAATAAAAAACGGTACAAAATAACAGTGCTCTCAATAATTAAAATATCCACGTTATTATTGATATTAAATTGAAAAAAACGTGTTTAATTGTAAATTTTCCATAATATTAACATAATAGCAATAATAATATGATAAATTATTAAATAAATAAATATCTTACTTTTAAGTTTAAATTGTAAGCTCTCAATCTCGTAACTTTAGAGGTTAGTTTTGACCTAGAAAAATTACGAATTATGATATAGCTATTTCTACAAAATTTATAGATCTTTGAATTAGCTTTTCAACGCCACTGGAATCACCTCAATCAGAGTTATAAAACTCCAGATATGGTCATTTTAGTAAAACAGTTTCTAAACCTGCGAATTTCTCTAAACTTACGATTTTTCTAACATTAATCAAATAATAATATTATTTAATACCACTTATACAATTAATTAAATCTAATAGATATATTATAAAAATCCTAATGGACTTGCATATCAGTTAAACGATTATCTACTTATGAAAATATCATAATATTTTACTTTCGTAGTTAATACAACTTTAACTTTCTTTAGAAAATTGGTACAACTACTCTAAGCAATAATATCAACTCACTAACAACAAAAATAAATGAGATAATTATCCTCGCACAATTAATATCCAAACAAAAAAAATTAAATACTATTTTAAACTGGATATTACATTCTACCATTCTTAAAAGAAATTTCGTCCTCGAAATTTAACTTACCAACACTGGGGGTGTTGAGTCTTCATGTCTTTCACAACTTACCGCATTACCTCTTTATCTACTATATGGAGCCAGCAAATATACATTTAACCTATATCTTGTGGATCAATCCATAACACATATAATACAAATAACTTATTAATTAAGCATTATTATTTTTTAAATATCAACACGTATTCTATCATAATTAATTACATATACATGCTTTAAATACATAAGTTTTGCAATAGCATGCTCGTGATATTATAAAAAAAATTCTCTTATGACCATCCTTACATGACATTAAGAGTGAAACTATTTATTCTTCTATGAGCATCCTTACATGCCATTAAGAGTAAAACTATTTATTCTCTAAATGAACATCCTTACATGTTACTTGAGAACACATTATACAATACAAAATAATAAACACAAGGAGTAGGGTAGAAGACCTTATGCAAACTTCTCTTTAATCATTCCCATTCTTTAGTTAAATGTTACTACGTATAAGAATCTTACTTCTCTACTTGATTTTCTACTGTAATGTAACACCCTAACTAGCATAGGCGTATTATGTGATTTTTTAAACATACTGTGCAGCTCGTTGCTAATCAACGAGGATCTGAAACGTATTTTCTCAACATAGAGACATGGAATACGTTGTGAACTGCTGATAAAGCTGGAGGCAACGCTAACCGATATGCCACTTGACCTACCTTCTCGAGAATCTCAAAAGGTCCTGTAAACCTAGGACATAACTTGCCTCTTTTCCCGAAACGTTTGATCCCCTTCATTGGAGATACCCGTTCAAACAAATGGTCCCCTACTCGGAACTCAACATCTCTGCGTTTCAGATCTGCATAACTTTTTTGTCTACTCTGTGAGGCAAGCATTCTAGCTTTTATTTTCTCAATTGCCTCATTAGTCCGCTGCACTGACTCCGGAACTAGGTATTTTCTCTCCCCTGTCTCATCCCAGTGGATGGGAGATCTACACTTCCTGCCGTATAACAGTTCATAGGGAGCCATTCCTATCGTACTCTGATAACTGTTGTTGTAAGAAAATTCTATCAACGGTAGATATTTATTCCAAGAGCCTTCAAAATCCATAACACAGGCTCGTAACATGTCCTCCAATATCTGAATTGCCCTTTCGGACTGCCCATTTGTCTAAGGATGGAATGCTGTACTGAATTTCAGTTTTGTACCCATTGCCCGTTGCAAACTCTGCCAAAACTTGGAGGTGAACTTCGAATCTCTTTCCGAAACTATAGACTTTGGTACCCCATGAAGTCTTACTATTTCTTTAACGTACAATTCTACCGACTGATCCACTGAATAGGTTGTTCTAACAGGCAGAAAATGAGCAGACTTCGTGAATCGATCCACCACAACCCAGATGGAATCGAACAAACTCGTGGTTCTAGGTAACCCAACCACGAAATCCATCGTAATATCCTCCCACTTCCATTCAGGTAGGGTTCAAGGCTGCAACAACCCTACTGGTCTCTGATGTTTAGCCTGAATCTGCTGACAGGTGAGGCATCTCGATACGAATTCTACCAAATTCTTCTTCATACCGCTCCACCAGAAGTACGGTTTAAGATCCTGGTAGATCTTGGTGGTGCCGGTACGCAGAGAATAAGGGGTAGAATGAGCCTCTTTAAAGATCTCATTCCTAAGTTCCACACTACTCGGAACACAAACCCTAGCTTTATACAGAAGCATCCAGTTGTCTGACACTGAAAAATCCCTAGCTTGACCAGTCGAAACCTCATCCCTAATTTTTACTAACTCTGGATCAGTCATCTGAGCGGCTTTAATTCTTTCCAACAGATCAGATTGTAGCGTCAAGTTGTGAAGCTGACCTACCACAAACTCAATGCTGGATCTAACCATGTCCTCAGCTAACTGAGGTGAGATCTGAACCATGCTAGCTACCTGCCCGGGACCCTTCCTGCTCAGGGCATTGGCCACTACATTGGCCTTCCCAGGGTGATAGAGAATCTCACAGTCATAATCTTTCACTAAATCCAACCAACGTCTTTGTCTCATAATCAAATCTTTCTGAGTAAAGAAATATTTGAGACTTTTATGGTCGGTATAGATTTCACACCTTCTTCCGTAAAGGTAATGCCACCAGATCTTCAATGCAAAAACTACCGCGGCCAACTCTAGGTCATGAGTCGGGTATCGCTGTTCATAATCCTTTAGCTGACAGGAGGCATAATCGATAACTCAATCGGCTTCCATCAGCACACACCCCAGACCCTGTTTGGATGCATCGCAATAAACTACAAATTTCTCTATGTCTGAAGGCAAAGCTAGCACTGGAGCGGTAATCAACCTCTGTTTCAGCTCTTGAAAACTAGCTTTGCACTTATCTGACCAAACAAACCGCTGATTCTTCTTTGTAAGTTCGGTTAAGGGTGTTGAAATCTTAGAAAACCCTTCCACGAACTGACGATAATAACCGGCTAAACCCAAAAAGCTTCTAATTTCTGTCACTGTCTTCAGTCTTGGCCAATCCCTGACAGATTCTATTTTCCCTGGATCCATCTCGATCCCATCTTTGCTAACAATGTGCCCTAAGAAAGACACCTGAGATAGCCAAAATTCACATTTCTTGAATTTGGCATAAAACTTGTGTTCTCGAAGCCGTTGCAAAACCATCTGAAGATGTAACTCATGCTCCTCTTCTGATTGAGAGTACACAAGGATGTCGTCGATAAACACAATAACACAGATATCGAGGAAATCCTTGAATACTCTATTCATCAAATCCATAAATGCTGCCGAAGCATTGGTTAGTCCAAACGACATAACCGAGAATTCCGTAATGTCCATGCCTAGTATGGAAAGCCGTCTTTGGAATGTCCTCCTCTCGGATTCTCAACTGATGATAACCCGATCGGAGATCAATCTTGGATAAGACGGTCTTCCCCTGAAGTTGATCGAACAGATCATCGATCCTAGGTAATGGATATTTATTCTTCACTGTTAGCTTGTTTAATTCCCGATAATCGATGGACATTCTCATAGTTCCATCTTTCTTCTTGACGAATAAAACTGGAGCTCCCCAGGGTGACACACTAGGCCGGATAAACCCTATGTCAAGTAACCCTTGAAGCTGAATCTTTAATTCTTTAAGCTCAGCTGGAGCCATTCTATACGGAGCCTTGGAAACTGGTTCCACTCCAGGTGCCAAATCTATAATAAAATCAATCTCCCGCTAAGGTGGTAAACCTGGAAGTTCTTCGGGAAAAACATCTAGAAATTCCCGAACCACCTTGATGTCCTCTGACCGAATGGTATCTGGCCGAGTGGTGTCCATCACCACGGCCAGAAACCCTAAACAACCGCCATGCAGTAACTCCCTAGCTGACATGGCCAAAATCACCGGAATCCGAGATCCCCGAACCGAACCAACAAATACAAATGGTTCCTCACTTTTCGGTTGGAAGGTCACCATCTTCCTCTTGCAGTCAATACTGGCCGAGTATTTAGATAGGAAATCCATTCCTAGAATAATATCGAAATCTACTAGGCTCATCTCTATCAAGTCAGCACTTAACTCTCTACCATCTATTCTGATCGGCATAGACCTAATCCACCTTTTGGAGATAACTAACTCTCCGCCAGGTAATAGGGTTCCAAACCCTGATTCATAACTATCATACGGTCTATCCAATTTACTAAAGATTCTGGCTGCCACATAAGAATGTGTGGCCCCAGAATCAAACAGCACTGAGTAAAATGAGTTATTAACTGAGAGCTGACCTGTTACAACTGAGGGGCTGGCTTCTGCACCAGCCTGCGTAATGGCGAACACCCTAGCTGGAGTGGGTCTCGTCGGAGCCCTTGGTGCGTCTGATCTGAGCTGGGGACAATCCCTCTTGTAGTGTCCAGGCATGCCACACTGAAAGCATCCCTGACCTCTGCACTCACCCAGATGGTGCCTTTTACAACTGGGGCACTCTGGGTAAGAAAACTGGGACTCCGCACCACCCTGACGACTGCCTCTTGTTCTACCCCGAGCCACCGGATGCAGTGGATGTTTTCCTCTTCTGGTCCATGGCCGAACCACTACCTCTCCTGCTAAAGCCTGATGCAGGAGGGGTAGGAGCCCCACCACTCACTGGAGTCCTAACTGACTCCGACATACATCCAATTGCGCTCTCAGCTCGCAATGCTTTTTCCACCATCTCAGCATAGGTGGTTTTGTCGTCTGTAGTGATCATCAGATCATGCTTGATCTTCACATTCAATCCATCAAGATAATTTTCCTTTTTACTGAAATCGGTTGGCACAAATCCCGAGACCAACTTTGCCAACCGATCAAACTGAGTTGTGTACTCAGTCACACTCATAAAATTCAATATTCTCGTAATCACTGATAGCCACTGCTCAGCTTTCATGACATCCGGACCTCCCAGAAACACCGGAGGTGCCTGCTTGTGGAACCTTTCATACAGGGGTTCCATTCTATTCGCCGCTACTAGTGGTTCGGCCTGGACAACAGGAGCAAGTGCCACTGGAACTTCTGGCACAGGCACTGCAGGAGCCCCCTGCTGTCTTAATCTCTGAATCTCCTTATCTTGCTCCTCTATTCTGGCTTGCATTTCAGCAAACCTAATTTCCCAATTCTGGGCTTCCTGATTGGCTTGGGCATCCTGGGCAGCCTGTGACGGGTTAACATCATCCCGTCCACGAGCCCTACCCCTGGGACCTCTACCTAACATCTGGGAGAAACTGAGCTCCTTGACCTGATTTGACCCGACTGAGTTGCCCTGATTCTTGGTGTTCCGCCTAGCGTCCATCTAGTCTGAACAACCTCGAAACCCAGAGTTGGCACATCAAGTCACGATCAACGAAAGCTTACTAATGCCGCTTAATTTGGAAATTAAAAACATGTGCCTATTCTACTATCAGGCTACTAACATGCTTCCTATCAGGCTTTTCTTATTTCATAATAATTAAATAAACTGGTAAAGCAATAAAAGCTTACTGAACCGTAGAACGAGCTAACTGCTGATGATGATTGTACATGCCGTGACGATCTTCGGAAGACAACCTGGCGGCTCTAATACCAAATTGTAACACCCTAACTAGCATAGGCGTATTACGTGATTTTTTAAACATACTGTGGAGCTCGTTGCTAATCAACGAGGTTTATGGAAATCGCGATTAATTAAAATTTTTGCTTTTTAATTAAACTTATAAAATATTTTATACAAAAATACTCGGGATCCCGATTACAAAATACTTTACAAAAGTTTACTAACTAATACAAAATACTTGTCGCCTAGCGACTAATTACAAAAGCACTGTTGTCCCGAGGATCGTACGCTCCAGGCCTAACCGCCCCGACATGTACAATCTTCATCGGCTCGTCCTTACGGTTCCTCAGCTTTGGCCTTGCCCTTACCTACACATAAACATAGCACTGTGAGTCGACAAACTCAGTAAGAAAACCATAAATCATAGTCATACATAAATCCCGGGTTATGACCAGACGCCCATACCCCTGACCATAACCCTAACTGCCGTGTCCCACATGATACTGAGTCCCAAACGTTCGTACGACGGTACTATTGACAAGTAACAGCCTATACTCGGTACACTGGTCCTACTCCAGCTGCTAGTCATACTCTAGCCTGTACCAATGTGCTACAGTATCAGCCTATACTCGGTACACTGGTCATACTCCAGCTGCTAGTCATACTCTAGCCTGTACCGATGTGATACGGTCAAATAGTTCAGTACCACCAACCCTAGTATCAGCTTATAATCGGTTCACTGGTCATACTCCAGCTGCTAGTCATACTCTAGCCTAACCGATGTGATACAGTGTCAACCTATACTCGGTACACTGGTCATACTCCAGCTGCTAGTCATACTGTTGGGTTTTATGCCCTAAATAAAACTCATTTCAATATAATCAGATTTACTTATTAATATAGATCAGAAATAATATTTAATGTTGCATGGTTCACATGATTTATTTCATGATTATATGTACATAATGTATAAATTCATCTGAAACCCTTTTCACATACTTGATCCTGTTTATTGTGCCGTCAACACATTGGAAAGTAAACATGACTATGTGAATAAAGTTTCCTAGATTTATCAGACACAGGGTTTTACTGATATGATAATCTACAACAAGAGTTTACTTGTATTTGGAGAAATACTCTGTTCTTTCCAGAACATTGGTTAAAGTAAAGCTCAGGTTGGATGCATGGAGTATGCATCGGAAGGGACCGACATTGAACTTTGACTTCGATTTATTAAACTTACCGTAATATCTATTCAAGTCAATATCGCCTAGTTGATCCTAGATCAAATGATCTTAATCCTGTTATGATTAGGCTCAATCTTGAAAGGCTATTCGTGTTCTTTGATTTGTTAGTTAAGCCTACTTTTAGGTCAGGGTGATACGTACATTTTGGGAACACGGTAGTCCAATTGAGTGGGAGCGCTAGCATAAACATGGAATCTATAGCTTCTGTCTGGCGAATAGTAAGCAAAGGATGATCTCCTTCGAGCTTGACCAAACGAAAATAAATGGTGGAGATCTCATTTCACATAAGCTGAAATATCATTTATACGGGGTCAAGTGTTTTAAGGATAAAATACATAGTAGGGTGTTACGGTAATTTAATCCCTTTACTGTATAGATCATTCATATAGAGGATCATTGATCAAATTAGGATTATAACAATGGATAACTAATGATGTGTCTATATGGTGGAACATATAGAGCATTCTATATACTGAGAGTGCAAGTCTAAGTTCTATGCGTGGATTCAACGAAGAATTAATAAGTTAGTGAATTTTAGTAATAAATTCTTGATCTACTTATTGGAAGCTCGGTTATATAAACCCATGGTCCCCCCACTAGTTGAGATAATATTGCTTGTAAGACTCATGTAATTGGTTTTGATTAATCAATTATAATTCTCAAATTAGACTATGTCTTTTTGTGAATTTTTCACTAAGTAAGGGCGAAATTGTAAAGAAAGAGTTTTAGGGGCATATTTGTTAATTATGATACTTTGTATGGTTCAATTAATAAATATGATAAATGACAATATTATTTAATAATTATTTATAGTTATTAAATAGTTAGAATTGGCATTTAAATGGTTGAATTAGAAAATTGGCGTTTTTGAGAAAATCAGATGCAGAAAGATAAAACTGCAAAATTGCAAAAAGTGAGGCCCAAATCCACTAGTATAGGGCCAGCCACTTTTATACGAATTTACCTCTGATATTTTCATTATTTTAATGCCAAATAATTCAAACCTAACCCTAGTGGAATGCTATAAATAGATAGTGAAGGCTTCAGGAAAATTACACTTAAATTTTCTATTTTTCCTTCAGAGAAAAACCTGAGCCTTTCCCTCTCCCTATCTTTAGCTGCCACTTCTTCTTTCTCTTCCTTCTTGAATTTCGAAATCCTTAGTGTATGAGTAGTGCCCACACACTGCAAGTGATACCTCAATCATAGTGAGGAAGATCGTGAAGAAAGACATTCAACAAAAGGAGTTTCAGCATCAAAGATTCAGAGAAAGAGATCCAGGTTCAGATATTGATAATGTTCTGCTACAGAAAGGAATCAAGGGCTAGATATCTGAACGGAAGGAGTCCTTATATTCCGCTGCAGCCAATGTAAGGTTTCCTAAACTTTATATGTGTTTATTTCATCGTTTTAGAAAGTTCATATTTAGGGTGTTAATAAACATACTTGTGAGTAGATCTAAGATCCTGGTAAAATAATTTCCAACAAATGGCCTCAGAGCCATGGTAATTGATTTACTTGCAAGAAATTTGGACTTTAAAACGATTGTTTGTATGTTCTTTGGATGGTATCATGTTGTATTGAGTGTTATTTGATGATTGATTGATGTTTGTAAATTTGTGTGAAAAATAATTGCGATTTTATTTCTGGAATTATTTTTATTAGATAGTATGGAAAAAATTAAGCAAGTTAGCCTTTTACAGAACTCAATTTCGATTTTATTTGAATTAGTTATGAATTTTTGAAGATTTGAAAAAATCGGGGCTGTGATGAAATTTTCCTGCGATCGCAAATCTGTCCGTACAGTTCACAATTTTTTTGTTTTTCTTCGATTTTTCATGCTTTTTCATGGAATTAACTTTCGATTTTTGGTATAGTTTTGTATTTATACTATTACTATTCCTAATTCAATTCTAATTATCTTTTTGAATTAATTTAATATTTTTTATATTTAATTCAAGATATTAGTGTAATTTGAATTTGAATAGAATTAGTATCTATCTTCTTGCTTAAAAATCTATCTTATTTTAAAATTTGCTTATATCTTATCTTATTTTAAATTTAAAAATAAGATATTTATAATCATGTAATTTTTAAATGATATAAGATATTTTGCTAATTTTTTAAATTTTGTTATTTTATTTATTTAAATTACATTTAAAATTTGAAAAAGATATTCATTTATCTTTTCTAATTTTTAATTTAATTTTTATTTATAAAATAACATTTAAAATTTAAAAGTAGTTAGCAAATTTTTGAAATGATATTTAGGTTGGTTGAAACCTAATATTTCAAAATTGTAGCTTTAATTTTAAATTTAAATTTTTTAAAATTTCGAATTTTTCAATTTTTTTTTAAATTTTCGAATTTTTTTTTTAATTAATTATTTTCGAAATTAAATATTTAATTTAAAATTAAATAAATCCTACATCCAACTATCCAACTAACCTTGTTGGAGGAGTATGTGTTTTAACTTGTTTGTAAGTTTTCAAAACCTATTATTACTTGATTGCAAATAGCCATGGTTACTTTTTGCAAGATCTAATGGTCTGATGGCTCCCTTGGTCAAGTTAATAATTTGTAATAGGTATATTTACAATCTTCTTTCATCTGTGTATGACCTAGCAACATGATAGGACCCATCCAAAGTGTGCCTGTGTGAGCCTATGTGTTTAATTTGATTATAGATACATATAGGTTGTTGTTGCTAAAATAAATTATCATAGTTCTTGATAGAATTTATTTAGGCCCATTTAGTTATTGGGCTTATTCAATTAATAACAGTTGTTCTTATTAAGGTTAAATTCCTCTCTTTTGGGCCTTGTGTGAGAGTTGGGAGCCATAGAAGTGGGTACGACATACTGAACCCAGCACCACCTCACATGAACCACCCCAATTGTGAAGGCCCATTTGCCTGATTTGAACAACTGTACTAGGTTAATTACACTAGTTTAACCTAATAAAATTGATTAGCAACATAATCAATTTCATTTATTTTGAAATTAATTTAAGAAAATTATAGTTTAAAGAATTCTTTATTCTAAGCTAAAATACATGTATTTTCTTGTATTTAATTAAATATAGAATTATAACCATCTAGATTATTTCAGGAACTTAATTTTAAATTTTCATTAAATATTCTTATTTAAGTTGATATTTAGTTATCTACAACTAACCAACTTAAATCTGAATATGTTTTGAATTTCAAATTTCAAAATTAAGTTGAGGAATTTTAGGCATTGGTTATTAAGATTCTTTAGATATTTTTTAAGTTAATATCTTTTCGAATATTAACTTAAAATGGAATATTTTCAAATTAAGTGGTTTAAACTTAAGTTTTGATATTTAATTAAATTTAAATTTAAAAAATAGTTAAGTTCTAGATTTTTTCTAGTACAACTTAAATTAGATATTTTTTTCAAATTTTGTGGAAAAGATACTTAGTCAAATAAGATATTTTCTAGATAGTTATTTCTAGACTACTTATTATTTCTAATATTAAATAGGAAATATTATACATTGTGAAATTAATTATTTATTAATTAATTTTGGTACAATTTATTTTAAGTATATTTTTCCTAGTATTAAACTAGAGATTAATAATTAAGCCTTCTCTACACTTAATTATTTATTTCTTGAATTTAATACATTTAATTAATTTGAAAATTAAATATCTAAGTTGATTTTCATCATCATACTTAAATATTTCTTTTTCATGACATTTAATTAAATAGAAAATTATTTTTAGTTGAAATTTATTTTTTCAACTAAATTTAAATAATTTTGAAAATATATCCTTTTTATTTTATTAATCAATTTTCGAAATTGCATTTCTTAAATGCTAGAATTTCGAATTTTATCTTGAAAAATAGATTAAGTTGTAAATTAATTATTTATTTTAATTAATTCTTGGATCAACTGAAATCAATGATTTTTTCATTTATTGATTAATTTAAAATAAATTGAATTAAAGTATATTATTATAAATTGATTTAATTAGTCAAAGGAAAATCTAGATAGATGATATTTTTGCTTGAAGTATTTTTCTAGTATATTTAATTAAATAGAAAATTAATATTTAAGTTGATTTTCATCATCATACTTAAATATTTGAAATTTTTCTTATATATATTTAATTAAATAGGAAAATTATATTTTTTGTTGTAAATTAATTTTATTAATTAATTTTGGGCCAACATTAAATTAGAATAATTTTTCCAGGATTTATTTTTTTTTATTTTAACATGCATTTTTCGAAAATTGTATTCTTAAATACTTTAATTTTTTGAAATGCAATATATATATATTTATAGAAAATAATATTTGAGTTGTAAATTAATTTAAATTAATTTTGTAACAACTTAAATTGAATATTTTTCTAAATATTTATTGGAAATTATTACTAAGATGGAAATAATTCATGTTATTTTCATATCCATCTAAGTAAAATTTATAAATATTAAATCAAAACTTATATTTAGAATTTTTCATTCTAAATTGGAAATTTTAAATAAATATATATTTAAAATAAATAGATTAAATAAAGAGAATCAAAGAAAATACAACTCACTTTAAATAATGAGCTTGATTATTATTAAGATATTCGATCTCCATTGTTGGTCTTACAAAAGTTAAATGTTTTCAATATAACCTCGAGACGCTAGACTTCGTCCCCCTATGGATGGTTATTCGTTGAACGCATTTAACACCGTAAGATTTCATTTGATAAGTGTTTTGTGAGTTTTCGTCTCTATTTAGACTCTCCCCTACGGTGACTACTTAGAGATAAACTCATAAAACATGAAACAATGGTGGAAGCTCATAAAATGAGAATAACATTGACTCTCGCCTACCGGGACAACGTTGGATTCTTATTTTGATCGAATAAAAGGTTGCTAGAATGGTTTCTATTTTAGATGAGCTGACAACTCTATTCAATAAATGATGCTTTGACTCTCGCCTACCGGGACACTGTATCAGTTTGTTGAAAACCTTGCAAATTATTTAGGATTGTATGTTTTAGTATTTTCACTAGTCATTCCTACTTGCTATATGTTTATAATTTTTGAATTAGTATGAATTTATATTGAACCATGTTATTTTCTGTTATTAAGTTGTAGTTTAATTTCGAATCTTCATTGTTGGTCTAACATGTTTGTTTTTCTAATGAGATAAATCCCTAATGGATTTTCACCATTAGACATACATAATAGTGTAAGATCTCGAAAGATAAATATTGTATATGCAACATCTAGCTGTTCATCAATTGATGAGACCTTAGACTAGTATTTTTACAATATGAAACAAGAAGATTACATAAATAAGATTACTTTGTCTTTCGCTAATCGAAACATCGTTGGATTCTTATTTATAAACGAAATTATCCTAATTCCTCTTAGCTTATCCATTTCGAATTAGCTTCAAAACATATCATTGGATGAATGGTCTATAAATCATTTCATGTCATTCTATATTTTCTCTTAAGAAATTAAATGACGCATATGATTATAATCCCGAAATTCTATTCCCAATTGATATAAAACCTCAATCTTAGAAATCTCCTACTTGTATGGGCAAATTTGACTTAGAGTTTGTATTAGTAGTGCTGGTCCAAGATAGAATTACTCATTATTTTTGGTATAAATTTAAGTCTTTGACTTTAATTTTAAATTCCAAATAGAAATTTTCTTATATTTCTATTTCCAGAATACAATACAGTTACACTTTCTCAAGTGTTTAATATCCATCTTCTATTAATGGATTAAAACTGTATGGAATATGAGTTAGGTATTCTGTGACCAGGATCCACTTGCAGTATTCTAAGAACTCTTTGATGTAACTAAACCTATGTCATCATAGACACTACCACATTTTTTTTAATCTATGGCATTTGTATCTTGTTCATAGTGGATTTGACAAGATCAATCTCTGCAAAGAGTTAATATGCCTATATCCACTGAAAGTAGTTCATCTCATTCGCAAATGGATGTACATTCAGGGGTGGATATGAGTTTTTCGTTGTATTCTTAAAACGGTCACTCTAGATTATACCTTTTAGCAAAAAAATTTGAAATGTTTGAAAAATTTCATTAATTTCTAGCAATGGTTAAAACCATTAAGGTAAGTGGTTAAAGATCTTGCGAACTGATAGGGGTGGAGAAATAGTTAGTAGATATGCAGTTCAAAGATCATTAAATTGATTTTTGAATTATATCCAAACTTACCTCCCCAGAAATTTCGAGTTGCATATTGATGATTAGTTACTAGTCGTTGCCTAAATCCTTCTATGGTAATACAATTTCAGAATGATGTAATGGTTGGGTACTTAATGTAAATCATTACTAGATTCATGGATGACCTAATCAAAATCTTAAGAAAAGCTAGAACTGTTAACCATGGTTTGTTAGCTATTCTAAGTGATTAGGGGTGGACCATCCCATTGTCAATAGATAAGAACGTGTTTGTTCAAACAAATACTACTTTTCTAAGAAAATGACTAAGTCTGAAGAACAAGTAGCAAATAAAGGAGATATTTAATTCTTGATTCCAAAAGTGTTCTATCATCTTATATAACATATGATTATCCCACTGCCCCTGTTGTCTTGTCACAACCGAAGAGATCAATACCATTTAGTTTTCTTAGACATCATTCACGGTGCCTTGTCGTAGTGGGAGAGTTTCTAGGAACTCACCTTTTTATGACTTGGGAGACACTAGTGATTAAAATCCATTGTGAGTTTAAACAAGTAATGGATTGTCAAGATAAGAAACTAAGAAGAAAGCCAATAGAACTGTGGTTTAATCCATTCACATGGAATAACCTAAAGTTTTCTATTACAAGGACATAAAAGGAAATTTTAGTTAATAAGTCTATTCTATGGACTTAACAAACTTCCTGTTCCTAGTATTATAAGTTTGAGTTTATCTAAACCTATGGCTTGTGGTATACCTGGTAATTACTTACTCTAATGCAAGCAACTTACTTTAGTAAGATGCTGAAGCATTTTCTTTCTAATGGCAATCTATAGAAGCTTCACAACTTCTTAGGTATAGATTTTATTTATCTAAGGAAAAGTCTTAACTATTCCAGAAAAGATAAAGCCATGAAAGAATTTCTTATATCAACAGTGAGAGGTCTTAGATATGCTTTTGTATGCCTTAGACCAGACACCTGCTGTTGAGTGGGAGTAATGAGTAGGTATCAGATTAATCCAGGAGAAGAACATTGGAAGACAATCAAGTAAATCCTAAGATTAAGAAGAGGAACTATATGTTAGTCTATAAGAGTGTGTTTAAAACTCTTAGACTACACCACATCAGATTTCGAAATTTGCCTATGTGCTAGTAAATATTTCTGATAAGATGGTGGTTACTCTGGGGGTGGAATAGTGATTTTGGAGAAGTGTAAAAACCTATCTGAAGTCTGTAGGTCTACCAGAGAGGGACTGAATGTTAAGGTTGCAGGAAAGGTACTTATTCAGTCTAAGGAAAGTTCTATACATTTTTGGCATCATTCCAAATTGCCTTAAACTACTAGTGTTAATTTCCTGATTAACCAAAAGTAGTTGCCAAAGATATAGAATCCAGTATCCCAAGAGAGTAGACATATAGAGAGGAATTTCACATTATCAATGATTTTGTGATTAAAGGAAGAGTAATAGTGGAGAAAAGGTTGTGGTTAATTCAACCTTTCAGATCCTATTACGAGGAGTTTACTACTACTACACTTGATTTGTATATCAAGGTGTTGAGATTATTTGAAACGCACTTTTTGTTTTATATTAGTGCAAGTGGGAGTTTGTTGGGTTTTATGCCCTAAATAAAACTCATTTCAATATAATCAGATTTACTTATTAATATAGATCAGAAATAACATTTAATGTTGCATGGTTCACATGATTTATTTCATGATGTATAAATTCATCTGAAACCCTTTTCACATACTTGATCCTGTTTATTGTGCCGTCAACACATTAGAAAGTAAACATGACTATGTGAATAAAGTTTCCTAGATTTATCAGACACAGGGTTTTACTGATATGATAATCTACAACAAGAGTTTACTTGTATTTGGAGAAATACTATGTTCTTTCCAGAACATTGGTTAAAGTAAAGCTCAGGTGGGATGCATGGAGTATGCATCGGAAGGGACCGACATTGAACTTTGACTTAGATTTATTAAACTTACCGTAATATCTATTCAAGTCAATATCGCCTAGTTGATCCTAGATCAAATGATCTTAATCCTGTTATGATTAGGCTCAATCTTGAAAGGCTATTCGTGTTCTTTGATTTGTTAGTTAAGCCTACTTTTAGGTCAGGGTGATACGCACATTTTGGGAACACGGTAGTGCAATTGAGTGGGAGCGCTAGCATAAACATGGAATCTATAGCTTCTGTCTGGCGAATAGTAAGCAAAGGATGATCTCCTTCGAGCTTGACCAAATGAAAATAAATGGTGGAGATCTCATTTCACATAAGCTGAAATATCATTTATACGGGGTCAAGTGTTTTAAGGATAAAATACATAGTAGGGTGTTACGGTAATTTAATCTCTTTACTGTGTAGATCATTCATATAGAGGATCATTGATCAAATTAGGATTATAACAATGGATAACTAATGATGTGTCTATATGGTGGAACATATAGAGCATTCTATATACTGAGAGTGCAATTCTAAGTTCTATGCGTGGATTCAACGAAGAATTAATAAGTTAGTGAATTTTAGTAATAAATTCTTGATCTACTTATTGGAAGCTCGGTTATATAGACCCATGGTCCCCCCACTAGTTGAGATAATATTGCTTGTAAGACTCATGTAATTGGTTTTGATTAATCAATTATAATTCTCAAATTAGACTATGTCTTTTTGTGAATTTTTCACTAAGTAAGGGCGAAATTGTAAAGAAAGAGTTTTAGGGGCATATTTGTTAATTATGATACTTTGTATGGTTCAATTAATAAATATGATAAATGACAATATTATTTAATAATTATTTATAGTTATTAAATAGTTAGAATTGGCATTTAAATGGTTGAATTAGAAAATTGGCGTTTTTGAGAAAATCAGATGCAGAAAGATAAAACTGCAAAATTGCAAAAAGTGAGGCCCAAATCCACTAGTATAGGGCCAGCCACTTTTATACGAATTTACCTCTGATATTTTCATTATTTTAATGCCAAATAATTCAAACCTAACTCTAGTGGAATGCTATAAATAGATAGTGAAGGCTTCAGGAAAATTACACTTAAATTTTCTATTTTTCCTTCAGAGAAAAACCTGAGCCTTTCCCTCTCCCTATCTTTAGCTGCCACTTCTTCTTTCTCTTCCTTCTTGAATTTCGAAATCCTTAGTGTATGAGTAGTGCCCACACACTGCAAGTGATACCTCAATCATAGTGAGGAAGATCGTGAAGAAAGACATTCAACAAAAGGAGTTTCAGCATCAAAGATTCAGAGAAAGAGATCCAGGTTCAGATATTGATAATGCTCTGCTACAGAAAGGAATCAAGGGCTAGATATCTGAACGGAAGGAGTCATTATATTCCGCTGCAGCCAATGTAAGGTTTCCTAAACTTTATATGTGTTTATTTCATCGTTTTAGAAAGTTCATATTTAGGGTGTTAATAAACATACTTGTGAGTAGATCTAAGATCCTGGTAAAATAATTTCCAACACATGATACCATCCAAAAACAAACAAACAATCGTTTTAAAGTCCAAATTTCTTGCAAGTAAATCAATTACTATGGCTCTGAGGCCAGTTGTTGGAATTTATTTTACCAGGATCTTAGATCTACTCACAAGTATGTTGATTAACACCCTGAATATGAACTTTCTAAAACGATGAAATAAACACATATAGAGTTTAGGAAACCTTACATTGGGTGCAGCGGAATATAATGACTCCTTCCGTTCAGATATCTAGCCCTTGATTCCTTTCTGTAGCAGAGCATTATCAATATCTGAACCTGGATCTTTTTCTCTGAATCTTTGATGTTGAAACTCCTTTTGCTGAATGTCTTTCTTCATGATCTTCCTCACTATGGTTGAGGAATCACTTGCTGTGTGTGGGCACTACTCGTACACTAAGGATTTCGAAATTTGAGAGGGAAGAAAGAGAGAGGGAGTGGTGGGCCAGATAGGTAGAGAGAAGGCTCAGTTTTTTCTGAATCAGAAGTGTCAGAAGAAAAGTGTAATTTTCCTGAAGCCTTCACTATCTATTTATAGCATTCCACTAGGGTTAGGTTTGAATTATTTGGCATGAAAATATCAGAGGGAAAAACCCTACAAAAGTGGCCGGCCCTACATAATGGATTTGGGCCTCACTTTTTGCAATTTTGCAGTTTTATCTTTTCTGCATCTGATTTTCTCAAAAACGCCAATTTTTCTAATTCAACCATTTAAATGCCAATTCTAACTATTTAATAACTATAAATAATTATTAAATAATATTGTCATTTTTCATATTTATTAATTGAACCATACAAAGTATCATAATTAACAAATATGCCCCTAAAACTCTTTCTTTCCAATTTCGCCCTTACTTAGCGAAAAATTCACAAATAGACATAGTCTAAATTGAGAATTATAATTGATTAATCAAAACCAATCACATGAGTCTTACAAGCAATATTATCTCAACTAGTGCGGGGACCATGGGTCTATATAACCGAGCTTCCAATAAGTAGATCAAGAATTTATTACTAAAATTCACTAACTTATTAATTCTTCATTGAATCCACGCATAGAACTTAGAATTGCACTCTCAGTATATAGAATGCTCTATATGTTCCACCATATAGACACATCATTAGTTATCCATTGTTATAATTCTAATTTGATCACTGATCCTCTATATGAATGATCTACATTCTAAAAGGATTAAATTACCGTTACACCCTACAATGTATTTATTCCTTAAAACACTTGACCCCGCATAAATGATATTTCAGCTTATGTGAAATGAGTACTCCACCATTTATGTTCGTTTGGTCAAGCTCGAAGGAGATCATCCTTTGCTTACTATTCTCCAGACAGAAGCTATAGATTCCATGTTTATGATAGCGCTCCCACTCAATTGCACTACCGTGTTCCCAAAATGTACGTATCACCCTGACCTAAAAGTAGGCTTAACTAACAAATCAAAGAACACGAATAGCCTTTCAAGATTGAGCCTAATCATAACAGGATTAAGATCATTTGATCTAGGATCAACTAGGCGATATTGACTTGAATAGATATTACGGTAAGTTTAATAAATCTAAGTCAAAGTTCAATATCGGTCCCTTCCGATGCATACTCCATGCATCCAACCTGAGCTTTACTTTAACCGATGCTCTGGAAAGAACATAGCACTTCTCCAAATACAAGTAAACTCTGTTGTAGATTATCATATTAGTAAAACCCTATGTCTGATAAATCTAGGAAACTTTATTCACATAGTCATCTTTACTTTCCAATGTGTTGACGGCACAATAAACAGGATCAAGTATGTGAAAAGGGTTTCAGATGAATTTATACATTATGTACATATAATCATGAAATAAATCATGTGAACCATGCAACATTAAATGTTATTTCTGATCTATATTAATAAGTAAATCTGATTATATTGAAATGAGTTTTATTTAGGGCATAAAACCCAACAGAACGTTCATTAGCAATTTCGCACCGTTTAATCTCGAATGATAAGTAGTTTGTAAGTGTTTTGTATGGTATAGATCACCCTAATGGTGGCGACCATACTTGACTTGCAAATTATGAAATAATGGTGGAAGCTCATAAGATAGAATTGCCTTGACTCTCGCCTAAACGGGACAACGCTGAATTCCAAACTTGATCGAATAAAAGGTTGTTAGAATGGTTATCATTTTAGATGAGCTGACAACTCTATTCAATGGATGATGCTTTGACTCTCGCCTAAATGGGACACTGTATCAGTTTGTTGAAAAACCTTGGAAATTATTTAGGATTGTAAGTTTTAGTATTTTCACTTGTCGTTCCTACTTGCTATATGTTCATAATTTCTGAATTGTGTATGAATTTATATTGAACCATGTTATTTTCTGTTATTAAGTCGTAGTTTAATTTCGAATCTTCATTGTTGGTCTAACATGTTTGTTTTTCTAATGAGATAAATCCCTAATGGATTTTCACCATTAGACATACATAATAGTGTTAGATCTCGAAAGATAAATATTGTATATGCGACATCTAGCTGTTCATCAATTGATGACACCTTAGAGTAGTATTTTTACGATATGAAACAAGAAGATTGTATAAATAAGATTACTTTGACATTCGCTAGTCGAAGCATCGTTGGATTCTTATTTATAAACGAAATTATCCTAATTCCTCTTAGCTTATTCATTTCGAATTAGCTTCAAAACATATCATTGGATGAATGGTCTATAAATCATTTCATGTCATTCTATATTTTATCTTAAGAAATTAAATGACGCATATGATTATAATCCCGAAATTCTATTCCCAATTGATATAAATCCTCAATCATAGAAATCTCCTACTTGTATGGGCAAATCTGACTTAGAGTTTGTAGTAGTGCTGGTCCAAGATAGTTTTACTAATTCCAGGAAGCAATACAGTTACACTTTCCAAGTGTTAAATATCCATCTTTTATTAATGGATTCAAACTGTATGGAATATGAGTTAGGTATTCTGTGACCAGGATCCACTTGCAGTATTCTATGAACTCGTTAATGTAACTATACCTAAGTCATCAAAAGACACTACCACATTTTTTTTAATCTATGGCATTTGTATCTTGTTCATAGTGGATTTGACAAGATCAATCTCTGCAAAGAGTTAATATGCCTATATCCACTGAAAGTAATTCATCTCATTCGTAGATGGATGTACATTCAGGGGTGGATATGAGTTTTTCGTTGTATTCTTAAAACGATAACTCTAGATTATACCTTTTAGCAAGAAATTTGAAATGTTTAAAAAATTTCATTAATTTCTAGCAATGGTTAAAACCATTAAGGTAAGTGGTTAAAGATCTTGCGAACTGATAGGGGTGGAAAAATAGTTAGTAGATATGCAGTTCAAAGATCATTAAATTGATTTTTGAATTATATCCAAACTTACCTCCCCAGAAATTTCGAGTTGCATATTGATGATTAGTTACTAGTCGTTGCCTAATTCCTTCTATGGTAATACAATTTCAGAATGATGTAATGGTTGTATACTTAATGTAAATCATTACTAGATTCATGGTTGACCTAATCAAAATCTTAAGAAAAGGTAGAACTGTTAACCATGGTTTGTTAGCTATTCTGAGTGATTAGGGGTGGACCATCCCATTGTCAATAGATAAGAAAGTGTTTGTTCAAACAAATACTACTTTTCTAAGATAATGACTAAGTCTGAAAACAAGTAGCAAATAAAGGAGATATTTATTTATTGATTCCAAAAGTGTTCTATCATCTTATATAACATATAATGATCCCACTGCCTCTGTTGTCTTGTCACAACCGAAGAGATCAATACCATTTAGTTTTCTTCGACATAATTCACGGTACCTTGTCATAGTGGGAGAGTTTCTAGGAACTCACCTTCTCATGACTTGGGAGACACTAGTGATTAAAATCCATTGTGAGTTTAAACAAGTAATGGATTGTCAAGATAAGAAACTAAGAAGAAAGCCAAAAGAACTATGGTTTAATCCTTTCACATGGAATAACCTAAAGTTTTCTATTACAAGGACATAAAAGGAAATTTTCGTTTATAAGTCCATTCAATAGACTTAACAAAACTTCCTGTTCCTAGTATTATAGGTTTGAGTTTATCTAAACCTATGGCTTGTGGTATACCTGGTTATTATTTACTCTAATGCAAGCAACTTACTTTAGTGAGATGCTGAAGCATTTTCTTTCTAATGGCAATCTATAGAAGCTTCACAACTTCTTAAACATGGATTTTATTTATCCAAGGAAAAGTTTCAACTATTCTAGAAAAGATAAAGCCATGAAAGAATTTCTTATATCAACAGCGAGAGGTCTTAGATATGCTTTTGTATGCCTTAGACCAGACACCTGCTGTTGAGTGGGAGTAATGAGTAGGTATCAGATTAATCCAGGAGAAGAACATTGGAAGACAATCAAGTAAATCCTAAGATTAAGAAGAGGAACTATATGTTAGTCTATAAGGGTATGTTTAAAACTCTTAGACTACACCATATCAGATTTCGAAATTTGCCTTTGTGCTAGTAAATCTTTCTGATAAGATGGTGGTTACTCTAGGGGTGGAATAGTGATTTTGGAGAAGTGTAAAAACCTATCTGAAGTCTCTAGGTCTACCAGAGAGAGACTGAATGTTAAAGCTGCAGGAAAGGTACTTATTCAGTCTAAGGAAAATTCTATACATCTTTGGCACCATTCCAAATTGCCTTAAACTACTAGTGTTAATTTCCTGATTAACCAAAAGTAGTTGCCAAAGATATAGAATCCAGTATCCCAAGAGAGTAGACATATAGAGAGGAATTTCACATTATCAATGATTTTGTGATTAAAGGAAGAGTAATGGTGGAGAAAAGGTTGTGGTTAATTCAACCTTTCAGATCCTATTACGAGGAGTTTACTACTACTACACTTGATTTGTATATCGAGGTGTTGAGATTATTTGAAACGCACCTTTTGTTTTATATTAGTGCAAGTGGGAGTTTGTTGGGTTTTATGCCCTAAATAAAACTCATTTCAATATAATCGGATTTACTTATTAATATAGATCAGAAATAACATTTAATGTTGCATGGTTCACATGATTTATTTCATGATTATATGTACATAATGTATAAATTCATCTGAAACCCTTTTCGCATACTTGATCCTGTTTATTGTGCCGTCAACACATTAGAAAGTAAACATGACTATGTGAATAAAGTTTCCTAGATTTATCAGACATAGGGTTTTACTGATATGATAATCTACAACAGAGTTTACTTGCATTTGGAGAAGTGCTATGTTCTTTCGAGAGCATTGGTTAAAGTAAAGCTCAGGTTGGATGCATGGAGTATGCATCGGAAGGGACCGATATTGAACTTTGACTTAGATTTATTAAACTTACCGTAATATCTATTCAAGTCAATATCGCCTAGTTGATCCTAGATCAAATGATCTTAATCCTGTTATGATTAGGCTCAATCTTGAAAGGCTATTCGTGTTCTTTGATTTGTTAGTTAAGCCTACTTTTAGGTCAGGGTGATACGTACATTTTGGGAACACGGTAGTGCAATTGAGTGGGAGCGCTATCATAAACATGGAATCTATAGCTTCTATCTGGCGAATAGTAAGCAAAGGATGATCTCCTTCGAGCTTGACCAAACGAACATAAATGGTGGAGTACTCATTTTAGATAAGCTGAAATATAATTTATACGTGGTCAAGTGTTTAAGGGAGTAAATACATTGTAGGGTGTAACGGTAATTTAATCCCTTTACAGTGTAGATCATTCATATAGAGGATCATTGATCACATTAGGATTATAACAATGGATAACTAATGATGTGTCTATATGGTGGAACATATAGAGCATTCTATATACTGAGAGTGCAATTCTAAGTTCTATGCGTGGATTCAACGAAGAATTAATAAGTTAGTGAATTTTAGTGCTAAATTCTTGATCTACTTATTGGAAGCTCGGTTATATAGACCCATGGTCCCCGCACTAGTTGAGATAATATTGCTTGTAAGACTCATGTAATTGGTTTTGATTAATCAATTATAATTCTCAAATTAGACTATGTCTATTTGTGAATTTTGCACTAAGGGCGAAATTGTAAAGAAAGAGTTATTAGGGGCATATTTGTTAATTATGATACTTTGTATGGTTCAATTAATAAATATGATAAATGACAATATTATTTAATAATTATTTATAGTTATTAAATAGTTAGAATTGGCATTTAAATGGTTGAATTAGAAAATTGGCGTTTTTGAGAAAATCAGATGCAGAAAAGATAAAACTGCAAAATTGCAAAAGTGAGGCCCAAATCCACTATGTAGGGCCGGCCACTTTTGTAGGGTTTTTCCCTCTGATATTTTCATTATTTTAATGCCAAATAATTCAAACCTAACCCTAGTGGAATGCTATAAATAGATAGTGAAGGCTTTAGGAAAATTACACTTTTCTTCTAACACTTCTGATTCAGAAAAAACTAAGCCTTCTCTCTCCCTATCTGGCTGACCACTCTCTCTCTTCTTTTCTTCTTCAATATTTCGAAATCCTTATTGTATGAGTAGTGCCCACACACAGCAAGTGATACCTCAATCATAGTGAGGAAGATCGTGAAGAAAGACTTTCAGCAAGAAGGAGTTTCAGCATCAAAGATTCAGAGAAAGAGATCCAGGTTCAGATATTGATAATGCTCTGCTACAGAAAGGAATCAAGGGCTAGATATCTGAACGGAAGGAGTCATTTAATTCCGCTGCACCCAATGTAAAGTTTCCTAAACTTTATATGTGTTTATTTCATCGTTTTAGAAAAGTTCATATTTAGGGTGTTAATAACCATACTTGTGAGTAGATCTAAGATCCTCGTAAAATAAATTTCCAACACATACTCTAGCCTGTACCGATGTGACACAGTCGGATGGTACGAAGCCAACATACATATCTGATGTAATCTAACAGGCTTCCTAACATGCACGCTAAACATGTAATACATATGCATACTGTTATACTAATCTTACCTCGATTCCGAATTCAGGTGTGCCGGTCAACCTGAGTGGAACGAATTGCACGGCGGTTTACAGGCTCCTAAACCGTAACAATCACAACACCGATAAGTGACACGCTAAATCACAACCGGGACAAAGGTTTTAAAACCAAACTTAACCTACTGCAACTTAATACAAAAATACCCCAAACTAGCAGAGAATAAATTGCCTGAAAACCCGAAACTAGCACGAAACGACAAGTTGAGAAAAATCGGTTTCACACCCTACTGCAAAATCCGGGTAACCGGTTTTACAAGCAGTGTAAAACCGGTTAGCCGGTTTTACCCAGAAAACCAACAAATATAAAATCTCCAACCAAAACGTTTCCAAACTCAACCAAACTTTCCAGACCTGCTAATTAGACCCCAATAAACATTCTTCAAGTGATAAAACAAAGCTTCATGCACAAAATCAAAAATAACCATTAAAGCTCCAAGCTTTGAGTTCAAAACTCAAACTTGGTTAAATCTAAAAAACATGCATCAAACCTTGCTTGAATCTACTCAAACAAGCATAATATAACCTCATAAAACAAACTCAAGCACCATTAACAATCACAGCAACTATTTCCACATTTTATCAAAAATCATAGTTTTGAGTCAAAATTCTAAACTAGCTTAAAATCAACCAAACATGCATTAAAATCAGATTCATTCCACTCAATCCAACATCTTTAAACCTCTAGAAACAAACCATAAACACAGCAGCAACAATAAACCAAAACTAAGCATGCAACCTAACCATTTTCTTCAAAAACTCAAGAAAATAACAAGACAAGTTCAAGGATCTTACAAACAACTTGAACTACACTTAGATTGATTGAAAATTCTTGAAAAACCAAGAGAAATGGCCAGCTTCTTGCTGCTCAAAGAGGGCCGAATAGAGAGAGAGAAAGAGAAAATTGGTTTTGTTTCTTTTCCTTTGATTTTTCCTTTTTTTCTAACTTTGAATAAAATAAAGAGTAAATGCATATAATAAATCCTTATTTCAGCCAACAAGATGCCACATAATCACATAACACATTACACTAAGTCCACTAAAGGACAAATCATAAATGGGGCAAAATGACCAATTTGCCCCTCCATGCTAAAATAACATAAAGGGCACTAAAGGGGTATTTTGGGAAATTCTAAATTACCGACCACTCCCGACATTCCCAATGTCTAAATAACCGTCGCACTGTACTGAAATACTAAATTGTGATTTTACTGAGCCAAACACCGAGTTCCATGTTGCCGGGCACCGAAAATGCAAAATTATGAAATTTACTATATGACATAAAATGCATTTCAGAATTCAATAATAACAGTATAAATAATTATTTTAATATCTATAAATAATTTTCGTAATTAAACATAATTAACTACTAATATCCAAATTAAACTAAGCGGTCTTTACATGTAAGGCTACAGTGTCATTCTTTCAATTTCATAGATGTTACTCACTCATCGATAGACACTTGTTCCATGACACTTGGAAATAACCATGTAAGCTCTTTAAAAGGTTTTCTATATATAAATATTTTAATGATCCATTTCGACCACTTTTTTTGTCTAACATTCACTTCTTGATATCCTTTATCCATGTATTTATTACACTTGTCACGCCTTCCCATTTTTTCTAGGTAACCGCTGTTGGTTTCTTTTGTAGTCTCTTTCTTGTATCACTCTATTGTATTTTCTTCGCTAATATCTCCTATGGTGCTTGGTCCTCCATTACTCCTTTCAACCAAGTTGACTTGATTATGAGATTATCTAGTTTTCCACATTAACTTTTATTATCTAGGCAAACATGAGATAACAAATTCAGTCTTTCACTAAGATTTCAATAGCTGTGCCGAATTCAAGTTGATTATGTTTTGTCTCTTCCCCGAAGAAAGACGATCAAGCAATTCCCAATCATGGTCCTTGTGGATCGGATCATCCATATAATACAAAATGATACTCCAAATATTTGGTATCTTTCTCTTTGAATGAGATCTCATTTCCAGCGACAGTTTCATTAGATATCGCCCATAAGCATTTATATTTCATTTTATTATTTATTAACTAAATATTAACTAAGGGATGACCCTAATCCAGAATATGAACCATAAAAGAAAATACTGAGTAAACTGATCACCAGAACACCAACTACAGTACCTATTATCCAAAGAGGAATCCTTCCAGTAGTATCAGCCATTTGTCCTACTTTCCTCCACATTTCATCAGGTGGTGTTACATTGCTATAGTGATGAAGTCTAAATCTGCAATGCTGATAGATTTGTGTAATTCTATTCAATGATTGTTTCTTCTATTATACTAACCTTCTGGGTATCACATCACTTTCATATTTATAATACCATATATTTTTCTAACCATATTTATGTCTTACATATTGTAGACCTCTATAGTTCACAAAATAAATCCCAACTTCTTAATTGCACTGTCAGGACCTCCAAAATCTAAAACCAACTTACATTCGAGTACAGACCATCTACTTTTAGTTAAGTAAGATCATACCTTACATATGCTAAAAGATCGTAAGTGCATTAGTAACTCTTTAAAACGAGTTCAACCCTAACATAGGTTAGGTAGCCCAATTACTATTTAACCATAGGTTAATCATGTAATCTCATAATATATCAATCAACCAAGTTGTTGGGGTAAGGATACTATATACATGATTGAGAAATCATGCCGAATAGACCTTACTCTGTTCATCGTTATTATACCTCCTACACCCCACTTGTATCTGATTTGCTACTAGAGACTCACTTTTTATAATTATTTAGTTAGGGCCCTTTGACTCGTACTTCCTAAACTACCTTTAAAAATAATTCCATACTTCACTTAAGCATCTTCATTCCATATCTGAATGCAATCATGTTATCAATATATACATCCCTTTCTCTTTCCTTATAAGTTCCTCACTTCCAATTAGATAAACTTTAGTTATTTTCTAAACAATGGCTATTGTCTTATTCCATCTTAGTATGTTCCTCTAGGATATTGCTCCATTACTAGCCATCTAGGTCGAGAAAGTTTCAAATATTTGTCTGAATTCTTAGCTCTTGACAACTTTAACTTTTGGTAGATCTGATGTCATTCTTTCCTCTAACACTATATAGCATAAAAATGCCACCTCTCTTGACCAAAATTAACACTTTTGTAAGTTTTTTTTTTTATTTTATTATTTACTTCTATTCACTTAAACATACTCATACTATTGTCCACAAAGCAAATCATGAGTGGATTGTAGTATCATTTGCATACTCTCTGCCTTTTATGTTGCTTGATCATTTCATAATCCCAACACTTCACCAAAAACTCGTATGGTCCTTGTCGTTCCATGAAATTCTTCTAGATGTATCACTTTAGTCCTAGTTGTGTCTCACTTGTCTCTTGCCTTTGAGTGAGGCTTTCCTAACCTCTTCTCCTTGAGTTATGATCTACACCGTTGTTGTATCGATGGGTATTTAGAATCTAGGGATGTCACCCTTGAATATTAATTTCCCCTCTTCCTGAAGTCTTGAATTTATGATCTACTTTCTATAGTTGTTTATTTTTTTTTCATCCTTTACGAAGCTGTATCCATGATCTCTAAGTTGTCCAGTTTGAATTGTTCTGTATAGTTGTCCTCTGTGTTGCCTCTCATTCATGTTGTACCCAAATTGTTAGTCATGTCTAAATCTTCTTTTTCTTCCTCATTTGAAATTGTCTTTATCGAAACCATGCACATTTTACTTTATTATCTCCTCACAAAGTAGCTGACCTTGAGTTTGAAGCTTACAATGTTCCTTCGGTAATCTAATATTTGTTGATGCTCTACTTATCCCTTGGTGTTGAAGATACTTTCATAAGTCATTACTTTAAAAAAATTATATCAGGTCTCTTTCTAACTTCTTATTCTAGATTATGTTCGTACGCTACACTCCTTTCTACGTGATGGCATAGTCCTCTTTGGACTAATTTGTATGATAGACTTTTCTCTAAAGTCTTCATATACAATATTCATACTTCTTACCATCTAACTTAGGGGTGTGTATCCATAGAATATCCATCAAGACAGTACTTGCTCCTTATAGGTCTATTCTTTCATCTTTCTTAATAAGTGAGTTTCATAAAATACCCTATCTAGTCTAGTATAGCATCCACTATCTTAAATCATTCCTTACTCTTATAGGTTAGGCTTCCTTTCATAACTAGGTGTGGAGACTTCATCTTTAACCATTTGTAGACAGGTGCAATTCTATGCATCGATACTTAGTTGGCTATTGGTACATTTCATTATGTGCTTTAAGTTTCACTACTAGTGTTGGTGATCTATTGTGCTGAGCCTGTGGAAACTCTTCAACAAATCGTCTTAGTCATGCTCACATTCCTTCCAATGCCTCTATTAGATCGTTAGCCTTAACTACTATTGGGTTCTCTAGAACATCAACCATTTATGGGTCAGCGGAACACACATCATTAGCCCCCACCTCTACTGGTTGTTCCTTTCACAAAGATTCTAATTGATCTTCTAGTTGCATGTGTGAGCTCTTACAAGAAAGGTTGATTTAAAAGAAACAAAAGAGTTCAATTATAGAGAGAAAAGATTCCATGAACATATCTAAACTTAATGTTGTCAAGCTTAACTAGTAATATTCTATTTATCTAACAAAATCTTATGAATTCCTAATATAATTTATTCTAAATTTTCAAGAAAGGAACACTGTCCTTCCTAGATTCAATTCAAGGCAATAAAGAAATATAAAACCTATTCATCTTCTTCGTAAAAGGTGTAATCAATCATAAGGGGTAATATACTCTTAATTTCTCTAAGCACCCACTATAGATGAGGCTCTAATTCTAGGAAACATATTTTAACAAAAATCTATGTATCACATATAAAACTATTAATAGCAATACTAAGCATATTAAAACTAACACTTACGTTATAGTGAGAGGGATCTTTTTAGTCTTCTGTATGTATATTGTGAGTATCCTTCAGGCTAAGGAACGATCGGCTCTGATACCAACTGTAACGCCCCAATATTTTGCCTTATTTTACAAAATACTAATTTTGATGCATTAATTAAAAAGATTCAAAGCTGTTTGGAAATACACAATGGGTTTTACAATAAATATACAAAAAAGTGAATGATCATTCATATTAAAAACAAAATAAGTAGTTGAGTGCAAAAAAAAAAAATTTGTAACATTCAACTGAGCTCAGATTACTTTACTATATGGAAAAAACAAAACCAAGGCTCCACCGGCGTTCTAGACCGTTTGCTCGTCCATAGCCCCTCACAGTGTACATACCAGAACTGACCCAACTCATCAAACTTACATTCAATGTTCCCTGTCTATTGCCTGTAGGGGGAAAGTAAGGGGGTGAGCTAAAAGCCCAATAAGGAAATGCTTATCATACAATACCATATAATATCACACATATCATTAATGTATTTATTAAGTTTTAGCAATATCATACACCTTATTTTATAACTATAGCCAAATAACTGTACACATAAAAACCTTTATCATATAGGTCCATACTAATTGTTCACACCATACATATATCCAGAGATTATAACTCCAATATCATACTCATAACATAATCATATCAATACTATAAATAATAATGTCATTACCATAACATTGGCATATCATAGCCATAACATACATAACCCAGGCCTAGCCTAACCCTACAATATCCTGGGCCTAATCTGCCCATATAATAACATGGGCCTATGCAGCCCTACCATTGTTATAGGATAGGGTATCTCTATATTTAACAGTAACATCACTGTATCATACCCACCATAACAATCTCATACACGACTCAGTAAAATGCAGGGTAGGGTATCTCTACATTCAACAGCCTTATCCCATATCATACCCCACCATGGTCCCCCACTTTACCTGAGACGTTAGCAGACAACATACAACATACAACATACAAATACATCATACAACATACAACCTGAAACATACAAATACAACATACAACATATACAAGTCATACAACCATAATCTATGTATCAATTCGTAAACTCATATTGTGTCCATACCACACATTCTCAGTACCATATACATATTCATAATAACAAGTCATAAATCATATTTCAATAAATAAAAAATTTAAATTTATGCAGATAAACACATACAAAACTATCTAATTTTCTTACCTCAAATTCCGCTGCTTAAACTTGTTATCTCGTCACTACTACCTATAATAACACATGGGTCAAGGCCCTAACATTAAAATTCGCACTCTTACAGTACAGCAGAAAGAATACTATTTTTTGGACCAAAAACTACACTAATTCGATGAAAGTTTCCTTCATAAAAATTATAGGAAATTCAATTATATTTCCAATGATATAAAGATCACTAAAAATGGATTAAAACTGAGGGAGTTATGATAGTTTTACTGAAACTATTTACGAGAAGGAATATGGAGTAACGAATCACAGTAGACATCGGAAATACAAAGTTTTGCTATTAAAATATTCCAAATCAGATGATATTATCTTCATAAAAGTTTTAGAAAATCGAATTCTCTTTCTAATGACACTAAAATCTTTAAAATCGGAGTTATAACGTAAGAGATATAAATATTTTACCGAAACAGTTTTTTAGAAATCCTTAAGCAAATGGATTTCGGACTACAGAAATAAAACAATAATTTCGACTTAGAATAATCAGTAATTGGTGAATAGTTTTTTCATAAAAAATTTAGAAAATTGAATTATCTTTTGAACGGTACTAAGATCGCTAGAATCGGATCATTATTCAGAGAGATATTTGGATTTTACTGAGACAACTTATATAGAAAACATGAAAAAAAAAACGATTTACAATAAATAGCATAGAAATACTAATTTTTGACATAGATAAATTTTGATTCAGTAAAACCTTTCTTCATAAGAATTATGAGAAATTGAATAAGCTTTCTATAGGCACTAAGATTGTGAGAATCGGATGAGTATTTTAAGAGATATGACAGTTTTACTGAGACATGTTTCATTCTGAAAAAATAAGAAAAGGACACCTACGAATATTCTCCTATTGTGATCAATAAATGAGTAAATGTAGAGTTTCTTACCTCAAATACTTCAAGCTTCTTGGATTAATAGACATGAGATGATGGTGATCAAAGATGAGAGTGAAGAGTGCTATAGATTTAGCGATGACTTGAAAACTTTTAGGGTTAGTCTTGCTCAGATAGGTGGGAAGAATAGAACGATATAATTTTAGGGTTAATGAAACCTATACTATTCTGACTCTTATTAGGTTTAGTTTTATGAATAATAATAATAATATTAACATAATAGCAATAATAATATGATAAATTATTAAATAAATAAATATCTTACTTTTAAGTTTAAATTGTAAGCTCTCAATCTCGTAACTTTAGGGGTTAGTTTTGACCTAGAAAAATTACGAATTATAATATAGCTATTTCTATAAAATTTATATATCTTTGAATTATCTTTCCAACGCCACTGGAATCACCTCAATCGGAGTTTTAAAACTCTAGATATGGTCATTTTAGTAAAACAGTTTCTAAACCTGCGAATTTCTCTAAACTTACGATTTTTCTAACATTAATCAAATAATAATATTATTTAATACCACTTATACAATGTTCCTAATGGACTTGTATATAAGTTAAACCATTACCTACTTATGAAAATATCATAATATTTTACTTTCGTAGTTAATACAACTTTAACTTTCTTTAGAAAATTGGTACAACTACTCTAAGCAATAATATCAACTCACTAACAACACAAATAAATGAGATAATTATCCTCGCACAATTAATATCCAAACAAAAAAATTAAATACTATTTTAAACTGGACATTACAGAATGGGCCTAAAGCTCATAATTCTGGAAATGGTAATGGGGCGACTAAGGCTGAGGCAAACTTTGCCTCTACTTCCAAACCCAAGAACAAGAAGAAGTTGAAGAATAGCATGTTTCTAAGGCTGATGTGTTTTAGTGAATTATTATCCACTTGGATTATTAATTCTGGACCTACTAACCATGTTTATTTGTTTTTCTTCTTATTACAGCTCCAGCTGCTTGAACTCGAATGCTATCTTAGTGAGTTGAATCGGATGGTTGGACAAAAGGGTGTAATTAGTCCAAGATGAAGATGAAGCTCAAATTTTTTTTTACTATTTTTGAATTAATTGTTTTAGTTTCAGAACAATTTGGATTTCAATTATTAGTTTGGGATTTTATTCCCTATTTTTCATATTGTTGGAGACAATTCCTTTAATTTTAGAGAATTTTATAATAATGTTCTCTATTTTGGAAATAAATTGCATTTATGAATTGAGCTTCATTTACTTTATCTTGTGTATGCAAGTACCAATTATATTTATATGTTTTAATGATTGTATGTGTATGTGTTTTTATTATTGACACAAATTCTATAGTATTTTCAACTCTTCAAAGAGTTAATACTACATAAACACTTAGAATTTCTTTTCTATGTTTATGAATAATTGTTAATTCTAAAACAATTATTAAGATTTTGTTTAATAGAAAGATCTTTTGATCTGATTATCCAGTTCAACGATCTTTTATATCTATTGAACTCAAGATTATATTCATAACTCCACATGATCTCTATAATACTTAGAGATGGACCATGATCTCTATATCACTTATGTTGGATTTTGTACCCTAAATAAAACTCATTTCAATATAATCAAATTTACTTATTAATAAAGATCAGAAATAACATTTTATGTTGCATGGTTCACATGATTTATTTCATGATTATATGTATATAATGTATGAATTCTTTTTAATTCCAGAACATATGAGTTTGTTAAAGATTATAGTGTTGTCAGCACAGTGGAATATAATCTTAATTATATGTTCAAAAGTTTATTCCCTGATTTGTCAGAACACTGGATTTAGACTGACATGGTATAATCAGCGATAGGTATTCTTACACCTTGGAAAAGTGTTATGTCATTTCCAGGACATTGGCAAAGTTTACCAGTATCGGATGTATGGAGTATACATCGGAAGGGACCGATATTGAACTTTGATTAGATATATTAAAATTTACCGTAATATCTATTCAATTCAATATCACCTGTTGATCCTAGATCAAATGACCTTAATCCTGATATGGGTAGGTTCGATCTCAAGAGTACTATATGTTGGAAATATTTTACCAGGATCTAGATTTACTACCAAGTATGTTTTATTAACATCCTAATATGAATTCTAAAACAATGAAATAAACACATAAGAGTTTAAGAAAACCTTACATTGGGTGCAGCGGAATATAATGACTCCTTCCATTCAGATCTCTAGCCCTTGATTCCTTTCTGTAGCAGAGCATTATCAAGATCTGAATCTGGATCTCTTTCTCTCCTTCTTTGATGCTGATTTTCCATAGTCTTACATACTATGATTGAGGTACCACTTGATGTGTGTGAGCACTACTCTATCACTCAAGGGTATTTCGAAAAACAGAGAAGAAAGAGAGAGAGGGAGTGGCGGCTTTAGAGTGTTTGAGTGAAAGAAAATAATACAGTAATGTGTGTCTGTCAAATCTGAAGCCTTTACCTTCTATTTATAGAATACCACATAGGGTTAAGGTTGAATTACTTTGCATTTAAAAATGAAAAATAAAATGAGAAAAGGA
The DNA here is from genome assembly GCF_029168945.1 of Cannabis sativa. Taxonomy (NCBI): domain Eukaryota; kingdom Viridiplantae; phylum Streptophyta; class Magnoliopsida; order Rosales; family Cannabaceae; genus Cannabis; species Cannabis sativa. Next base: position 25,411,042 of record NC_083605.1, read on the forward strand.
AACAAAGTGGCCGGCCATGAACAAGCCTCTCACTTTTGCAACTTTCCTATTTTATCATTCCTAGTTTCCCATTCTCCAAAATTGCCAATTTTCTCATTCAACCACATAAATGTCAAATCTAATTATTTAATAACTTAAAAATAATTATTAAATAATATTGCCATTCAATATATTTATTAATTTAGACATATAAAATATCTTAATTAATAAATAAACCTAGAATCTCTTTTCTTTATAATTTCGCCCTTGCTTAGTGAAAATTCATAAAGTAGACATAGTCTAACTTTAGAATTATAATTCATTAATTAAAATCAATTAACTGAGTCTTACAAGCAATATGGTCTCAAATAGTATGGGGACCATGGGTCTATATAACCGAGCTTCCAATAAGTCGAACCGAATTTACCAAGTAAATTCCCTAACTTATTAATTCCTTATTGAATCCACTCTTAGAACTTGGAATTGCACTCTCAGTCATATAGAACGCTCTATATGTTCCACGATATAGACACGTCATTAGTTATCCATTGTTATAATCCTAATGTGATCAATGATCCTCTATATAGATGATTTACACTGTAAATGGATTAAATTACCGTAACACCCTACAATGTATTTTATCCTTAAAACACTTAACCCTGTATAAATGATATTTCTGCTAAGTGAAATGAGCACTCCACCATTTATTTTCGTTTGGCTAAGCTCGAAGGAAATCATCCTTTACTTTCTATTCGCCAGATAGAAGCTATAGATTCCATATTTATGTTAGCGCTCCCACTCAATTGCACTACCGTGTTCCCAAAATGTACATATCACCCTGACCCAAAAGTAGGCTTAACTAACAAATCAAAGAACACGAATAATACTCTTGAGATTGAACCTTATCATATCAGGATTAAGATCATTTGATCTAGGATCAACAGGTGATATTGAATTGAATAGATATTACGGTAAATTCTAATATATCTAATCAAAGTTCAATATCGGTCCCTTCAGATGTATACTCCATACATCCGATACTGGTAAACTTTGCCAATGTCCTGGAAAGGACATAACACTTTTCCAAGGTGTAAGAATACCTATCACTGATTATACCATGTCAGTCTAAATCCAGTGTTCTGACAAATCAGGGAATAAACTTTCGAACATATAATTAAGATTATATTCCACTGTGTTGAAAACACTATAATCATTAACAAATTCATATGTTCTGGACTTAAATAGAATTCATACATTATATATATATAATCATGATATAAATCATGTGAACCATGCAACATAAAATGTTATTTCTGATCTTTATTAATAAGTAAATCTGATTATATTGAAATGGGTTTTATTTAGGGCACAAAACCCAACAAACTCCCACTTGCACTAATATAAAACAAAATGTGCATTTCAAATAATCATTAACACCTTGATATACAAATCAAGTGTAATAGTAGTAACTCCTCATAATAGTATCTGGCAGGTTGAATTAAAGACAACCTCTTCTCCACCATTACTCTTCCTTAATCACAAAATCCTTGATAATTTGAAATTCCTCTCTATATGTCTACTCTCTTGGGATACTGGATTCTATACTTTTGGCAACTACTTCATGGTTATTCAGGAAGTAACACTAGTAGTTAAGGCAAGTTGGAACGGTGCCACAAATGTATAGAAACTTCCTTAGACTGAATAAGTACCTTTCCCGCAACTTTAACATTCAGTCTCTTTATGGTATACTAAGAGACTTCAGATAGGTTTTTACACTTCTCCAAAATCACTACTCCACCCCCAGAGTAATCACCATTTTATGACTTTCAAGCACAAAGGCAAGTCTTGAAATCTGTTGTTGTTGTGTAAGAGTTTTAAACACACCCTTGTTGATTAACATATAGTTCCTCTTCTTAATCGTAAGATTTACTTGATTGTCTTCCAATGTTCCTCTCCTGGATTAATCTGATACCCACTCATTACTCCCACTCAACAGCAGGTGTCTGGTCTAAGGCATACAAAATCATATCTGAGACCTCTCACTGTTGATTTAAGAAATTCTTTCATGGCTTTATCTTTTCTGGAATAGTTGAGACTTTTCCTTAGATAAATAAAATCTATAGATTGCCATTGGAAAGAAAATGCTTCAGCATCTTATTAAAGTAAGTTGCTTGCATTAGAGTAAATAATTACCAGGTACACCACAAGCCATAGGTTTAGATAAACTCAAACCTATAATACTAGGAACAGGAAGTTTTGTTAAATCCATTGAATAGACTTATTAACGAAAATTTCCTTTTATGTCCTTGTAATAAAAAACTTTAGGTTACTCCATGTGAATGGATTAAACCATAGTTCTCTTGGCTTTTCTTCTTAGTTTCTTATCTTGACAATCCATTACTTGTTTAAACTCACAATGGATTTTAATCACTAGTGTCTTCAAAGTCATAAGAAGGTGAGTTCCTAGAAACTCTCCCACTACGACAAGGTACCGTGAATTATGTCTAAGAAAACTAAATGGAATTGACCTCTTCGATTGTGTTAAGACAGCAGAGGCAATGAGATCATCTTGTAAAGAAAGATGATAGAACACTTTTGGAATCAAGAAAGATTATCTCCTTTATTTGCTACTTTATTTTCAGACTTAATCAATTTTCTTAGAAAAGTAGTATTTGTTTAAACAAACACTTTCTTATCTAATCACTATGGGATGGTCCACCTCTAATCACTTAGAATAGCTAACAAACATGAAAACCAGGGTTAGCAGTTCTAAGCTTTTCTTAAGATTTCGATTAGGTCATCCATGAATCTAGTAATGATTTACATTAAGTATACAACCATTGCATCATTATGAAATTATATTACCATAGAAGGATTTAGGCAACAATTAGTAACTAACTATCAATCTGCAAATTGAATTTTTGGGGAGGTAAGTTTGGATATAATTCAAAAATCAAATTAATGATCTTTGAACTGCATATCTACTAACTTTTTCTCCACCCCTATCAGTTTGCAAGATCTTTAACCACTTACCTTGATAGTTTTTCACCATTGCTAAAAATTCATGAAATTTTTCAAACACTTCAAATTTCTTTTGCATAAGGTAATATCTAGAGTGATCGTTTTAAGAATACAACGAAAAACTCATATCCACCCCTGAATGTACATCCATCTGCGAATGAGATGAACTTACTTTGAGTGGATATAGGCATATTAACTCTTTGCAGAGATTGATCTTGTCAAAACCACTATGAACAAGATACAAAAGCCATAGATTTATTTGGTTGTGTCTCTTTATGACTTTATTTAGTTACATCAAAGAGTTCTTAGAATAGTGCAAGTGCATTCTGGTCACAGAATACTCAACTCATACAGTTTGAATCCATTGATAGAAAATGGTTATGAAACACTTGTGAAAGTGTAAGTGTATAATGAGTAATTTTTTCTTAGACCACCACTACTAATTTAACTCTAAGTTGATTTGGGAATATAATCATATTCGTCATTTTATTTCTTAAAAGAAAATATAGAATGACTTTATATGATTTATAGACCATTCATCCAATGATATGTCATTGAGCTAATTCGAAATGAATAAGCTAAAGAGGAATTAAGATAATTTCGTTTTAAATAAGAATCCAACGATGCTCTGATTAGCGAGAGTCAAAGTAATCTTATTTATACAATCTTCTTGTTTCATATTGTAAAATACTAGTCTAAGGTGTCATCAATTGATGAACAGCTAGATGTTGCATATACAATATTTATCTTTCGAGATCAAACACTATTATGTTTGTCTAATGGTGAAAATCCATTAGAGATTTATCTCATTAGAAAAACAAACCAAGTTAGACCAACAATGAAGATTCGAAATTAAACTACAATTTAATAACAGAAAATAACATGGTTCAATATAAATTCATACACACTTCAAAAATTATTAAACATATAGCAAGTAGGAATGACAAGTGAAAATACTAAAACATACAATCCTAAATAATTTCCAAGGTCTTCAACAAACTGATATCAGTGTCCCGTTTAGGCGAGAGTCAAAGCTACCATCCATTGAATAGAGTTGTCAGCTCATCTAAAATGATAAACATTCTAGCAACCTTTTATTCGATCAAGATTGGAATCCGTGTTGTCTCGTTTAGGCGAGAGTCAAGGCTATTCTATCTTATGAGCTTCTACCATTGTTTCATATTCTTGCAAGTCTTATACAGTCGCCACCATTAGGGTGATCAATACTATATAAAAAACTTGCAAGATTACTTATCTTTCGAGATTAAACGGTGCTAACTTGCTAATGAACGTTCCTCCATTAGGGAGGATTACTCACTAAAACAATAGCTATGTAAAACCAACAATGGAGATCGAATATCCTAATAATAAAGCTCATTATTTAATGAAAGTTGTATTTTCTTCTAAAACTTATTTTAATTTATTTATTTTAAATATATATATTTATTTAATTAAAATTTCCAATTTAGAAAAAAAATTGTAAATATAAATTTTAATGTAATATTATAAATTATACTTAGATGGATATGAAAATAACGTGAATTATTTCCATCTTAGTAATAATTTCCATAAATATTTAGAAAAATATGCAATTTAAGTTGTTTCAAAATTAATTTCAATTAATACAACTCAAATTTAATTTTCTATAAATATATGTTGCATTTCGAAAAATGAAGTGTATAAAAATACTACTTTCAAAAATGCTTTAAAATAAAATAAAAATAAATCCTGAAAAAATTATCTTAATTTTATGTTGGCCCAAAATTAATTAATAAAATTAATTTACAACAAAAATATAATTTTCCTATTTAATTAAATATTAAAGAAAAATTTCAAATATTTAAGTATCATGATCAAGAATCAACTTAAATATTAATTTTCTATTTAATTAAATACACTAGAAAAATACTTCAAGCAAAACAGATAATATCAATCTAGACTTTCACTGACTAATTAATTCAATTTCTAATAATAATATATTTTAGTTCATTTATTTTAATTAATCATTAAATAAAAAAAATCATTGATTTAAGTTGGTCCAAAACTAAAATAAATAATTTTCAACTTTAATCTATTTTTCAAATAAAATTCGAAATTTCTGCATTAAAGAAATGCAGTTTCGAAATTGTGGGAAAAAGATTAATAAAATAAAATAAAATATATTTTGAAAATTATTCAAATTTAAGTTATTCTGAAATAAGATTCCAAACTTAAGATAATTTTCAACTTTAATTAAATAACACGAAAATAACAATATTTAAGTATCATGATGAAAATCAACTTAGATATTGAAATTTTCAATTTAATTAAATGTATTAAATTCAAGAAATAAATAATTAAGTATAGAGGAAACTTAATTATTAATTCTAGTTTAATACTAGGAAAATATACTAAACTTAGATTGTACCAAAATTAATTATGAAACAATTAATTTCACAATCAATGATATTTTCCTATTTAATATTAGAAATAATAACTAGTACTAGAAATAACTATCTAGAATATATATCATTAACTAAGTGCTTTTCTAAAATTAACTTTAAAATATTAAATGAAAAATAAATTTCATATATTTTAAAAGTTAATTAGGTTGCTAATTCAATTTTAATTAGGTTAGACTAATATAATTAACCTAATACAATTATTTAGATAAGGCAAATGGGCCTTCACAATTGGGGTAGTTAATGTGAGGGGGAGCTGGGTTCAGTATGTCGTACCCACTTCTATTGGCTCCCAACTCTCACACAAGGCCCAAAAGAGAGGAATTTAACCTTAAATAAACCATTGTTATTCATTGAATAAACCCAAATCTAATTGGGCCTAAATAAAATTACTTATGTCAAATTTTATTTTAGCAACCTAATCCATTTACTTAGTAAAACTTAAATGGGCTTCCTATATGCATCTAAGCCCAATAGCAAACATATAGGCTCACACAGGTCAAATGATTTGGATGGGCCCTATCATGTTACTAGGTTTACACAGATGAAAGAAGTACAAAAATTACCTGTTGCAAATTATTTATAAGATCTATTGACAATTGGACTATGATTAAAATCAGATCATTGGATCTGTCAACAAGTTAATCATCGCAATTTAGATCAAATAAATAATAAGTTTGTTAAAAAAATGTTTTGGATAAAGAATATAAAAAAACAAACATTGTCCATATAACATATGTGAAATAAGATATTAATATAATTAAATTATTATTCTTAAACTAACCAATTAAATTTTGAAAATTTAGGGTTGTTAAAACAAACCTTAAAATCTCAAAAATAAAGGAAACTAATTTTAAAATATCTAGGTTCATTTGAATCAAATTAAATTAAATATCAAATAAGATCAATGATTTGAAAGAAAGAATCTTCAATATCACTTTCAAATCTTATAATTTAATAAAATAAACCTATTTTAAAATAGATTTGGTTAGATAATTATCATTTTAGGAATAAAATAATAAATAAATAATAGTTACCATAAGTATACATCAAAATATCTAAATTAAGCAATATTCAAATTTCTACAAAATATCTAAGTTATTTAAATATTTAAGATATGATTTATAAATTTCCAATAAGGAAAAAAATGATATATATATAGAAAAAAAAATATCATTTTTAAACTTATAATTTATAAATAATTAAATATTTAACAAAATAACAAATTTTGAATTTGAAAATATTATGGTAAGTGTATCTATAAAAATATCTATGTTAATTTCAAATTTATTATTTATTTACTTTGTGATATAAGATAATTTTAATATAATATTTTAAATAAAAAGACAAAGTTATCTCTTAATTTAAAATATGTTAAATATAAAAATTTCTAATCTTATAATTAAATAATATATAAATATTAAAGAAGTTAACAAATTTTTAAATCTGACCATAATAGGAAATATTTAAAATTAGAAATATTCCAAATTGGAAATATTTAAAAAATGGAAATATTTCAAATTTGGAAATATTTAAAATTAGAAATATTTCAAATTGGAAAAATCTAAAATTAGAAATATCAGATTTTGGGAAACAATCCCATAAAAAATTATGGCTTGTTTGGCCTTGCTTTTTTAAAAACAGTTTTCAGAAAACAAAGTTACAAAAAATAAGAATTTTGAAAACAACAAAATGTTGTTTTTCTGTTTTAAAAACTAATTCACTTTTGGTCCATATTGTTTTTAAAAATCACTAACCAAACGTGACTTGTGTTTTAAAAACTTTAAAAACTATTTTTTGTTCTCATTTCTAAAAATAATTTTTTAAAACAAAAAACAGAAAACAATACCAAACATGCTCTTAGATTTTTGGGGAAAAAAACCCACAAAAATCGCAATTTGTAGGGGCTGACAGGATAGACTGCATGCAGCAACCAGCCATGATTTCCAATCTTCAAAAATTCATATCTTCTTCGTTTTTCATCGGAATTAAGTTCCGTAAAAACAAAAATTGCTTAATTTTTCACAAGAAATCCAAATAAAATATTTTAAAAAATAGAAAAAATATTTTTCACGGAAAAATTTCGTACAACACAAACATTCATCACATAAGCACATAAACCAACATGAAACCATCCAAATCAACACAAAACATATAAAACATCGTTTTAATTCATATTACATGAAACTAAATCATTAACATGGCTCTGGTGCCAGTTGTTGGAAATATTTTACCAGGATCTAGATTTACTACCAAGTATGTTTTATTAACATCCTAATATGAATTCTAAAATAATGTAATAAACACATAAGAGTTTAAGAAAACCTTACATTGGGTGCAGCGGAATATAATGACTCCTTCCATTCAGATCTCTAGCCCTTGATTCCTTTCTGTAGCAGAGCATTATCAAGATCTGAATCTGGATCTCTTTCTCTCCTTCTTTGATGCTGATTTTCCATAGTCTTACATACTATGATTGAGGTACCACTTGATGTGTGTGGGCACTACTCTATCACTCAAGGGGATTTCGAAAAACAGAGAAGAAAGAGAGAGAGGGAGTGGCGGTTTCAGAGTGTTTGAGTGAAAGAAAATAATACAGTAATGTGTGTCTGTCAAACCTGAAGCCTTTACATTCTATTTATAGAATACCACATAGGGTTAAGGTTGAATTACTTTGCATTTAAAAATGAAAAATAAAATGAGAAAATGAAACAAAGTGGCCGGCCATGAAACAAGCCTCTCACTATTGCAACTTTCCTATTTTATCATTCCTAGTTTCCCATTCTCCAAAATTACGAATTTTCTCATTCAACCACATAAATGTCAAATCTAATTATTTAATAACTTAAAAATAATTATTAAATAATATTACCATTTAATATATTTATTAATTTAGACATGTAAAGTATCTTAATTAATAAATAAACCTAGAATCTCTTTTCTTTACAATTTCGCCCTTTCTTAGTGAAAATTCATAAAGTAGACATAGTCTAACTTTAGAATTATAATTGATTAATTAAAATCAATTAACTGAGTCTTACAAGCAGTATGGTCTCAACTAGTATGGGGACCATGGGTCTATATAACCGAGCTTCCAATAAGTCGAACCGAATTTACTAAGTAAATGTTGGGTTTTATGCCCTAAATAAAACTCATTTCAATATAATCAGATTTACTTATTAATATAGATCAGAAATAACATTTAATGTTGCATGGTTCACATGATTTATTTCATGATTATATGTACATAATGTATAAATTCATCTGAAACCCTTTTCACGTACTTGATCCTGTTTATTGTGCTGTCAACACATTGGAAAGTAAACATGACTATGTGAATAAAGTTTTCAAGATTTATCAGACATAGGGTTTTACTGATATGATAATCTACAACAGAGTTTACTTGCATTTGGAGAAATGCTATGTTCTTTCCAGAGCATTGGTTAAAGTAAAGCTCAGGTTGGATGCATGGAGTATGCATTGGAAGGGACCGATATTGAACTTTGACTTAGATTTATTAAACTTACCGTAATATCTATTCAAGTCAATATCGCCTAGTTGATCCTAGATCAAATGTTCTTAATCCTGTTATGATTAGGCTCAATCTTGAAAGGCTATTCGTGTTCTTTGATTTGTTAGTTAAGCCTACTTTTAGGTCAGGGTGATACGTACATTTTGGGAACACGGTAGTACAATTGAGTGGGAGTGCTATCATAAACATGGAATCTATAGCTTCTATCTGGCGAATAGTAAGCAAAGGATGATCTCCTTCGAGCTTGACCAAACGAACATAAATGGTGGAGTACTCATTTCACATAAGCTAAAATATCATTTATACGGGGTCAAGTGTTTTAAGGATAAAATACATTGTAGGGTGTAACGGTAATCTAATCCCTTTACAGTGTAGATGATTCATATAGAGGATCATTGATCAAATTTGGATTATAACAATGGATAACTAATGATGTGTCTATATGGTGGAACATATAGAGCATTCTATATACTGAGGGTGCAATTCTAAGTTCTATGCGTGGATTCAACGAAGAATTAATAAGTTAGTGAATTTTAGTGCTAAATTCTTGATCTACTTATTGGAAGCTCGGTTATATAGACCCATGGTCCCCGCACTAGTTGAGATAATATTGCTTGTAAGACTCATATAATTGGTTTTGATTAATCAATTATAATTCTCAAATTAGACTATGTCTATTTGTGAATTTTTCACTAAGTAAGGGCGAAATTGTAAAGAAAGAGTTTATAGGGGCATATTTGTTAATTATGATACTTTGTGTGGTTCAATTAATAAATATGATAAATGAAAATATTATTTAATAATTATTTATAGTTATTAAATAGTTAGAATTGGCATTTAAATGGTTGAATTTGAAAATTGGCGTTTTTGAGAAAATTAGATGCAGAAAAGATAAAACTGCAAAATTGCAAAAAGTGAGGCCCAAATCCACATGTATAGGGCCGGCCACTTTTGTAGGGTTTTCCCTCTGATTTTTTCATTATTTTAATGCCAAATAATTCAAACCTAACCCTAGTCGAATGCTATAAATAGATAGTGAAGGCTTCAGAAAAATTACACTTAAATTTTCTACTTTTTCATTTAGAAAAAACTGAGCCTTCTCTCTCCCTATCTTTGGCCGAACCCACTCTCTCTTTCTTCTTCCTTAAATTTCGAAATTCTTAGTGTATGAGTAGTGCCCACACACAGCAAGTGATACCTCAATCATAGTGAGGAAGATCGTGCAAAAAGACTTTCAGCAAGAAGGAGTTTCAGCATCTAAGTGTCAATTCTAACTATTTAATAACTATAAATAATTATTAAATAATATTATCATTTATCATATTTATTAATTGAACCATACAAAGTATCATAATTAACAAATATGCCCCTGAAACTCTTTCTTTACAATTTCTCCCTTACTTAGTGAAAAATTCACAAATAGACATAGTCTAATTTGAGAATTAAAATTGATTAATCAAAACCAATTATATGAGTCTTACAAGCAATATTATCTCAACTAGAGCGGGGACCATGGGTCTATATAACCAAGCTTCCAATAAGTAGATCAAGAATTTATAACTAAAATTCACTAACTTATTAATTCTTCGTTGAACCCACGCATATAGAACTTAGAATTGCACTCTCAGTATATATAGAATGCTCTATATGTTCCACCATATAGATACATCATTAGTTATCCATTATTATAATCCTAATTTGATCAATGATCCTCTATATGAATGATCTACACTGTAAAAAGATTAGATTACCGTTACACCCTACAATGTATTTAATCCTTAAAACACTTAACCCCGTATAAATGATATTTCAGCTTATGTGAAATGAGATCTCCACCATTTATTTTCGTTTGGTCAAGCTTGAAGGAGATCATCCTTTACTTACTATTCGCCAGATAGAAGCTATAGATTCCATGTTTATGTTAGCGCTCCCACTCAATTGCACTACCGTGTTCCCAAAATGTACGTATCACCCTGACCTAAAAGTAGGCTTAACTAACAAATCAAAGAACACAAATAGCCTCTCGAGATTGAGCCTAATCATAGCAGGATTAAGATCATTTGATCTAGGATCAACTAGGCAATATTGACTTGAATAGATATTACGGTAAGTTTAATAAATCTAAGTCAAAGTTCAATATCGGTCCATTTCGATGCATACTCCATGCATCCAACCTGAGCTTTACTTTAACCAATGCTTTGGAAAGAACATAGCACTTCTCCAAATGCAAGTAAACTCTGTTGTAGATTATAAATCTAGGACACTTTATTCACATAGTCATGTTTACTTTCCAATGTGTTGACAACACAATAAAAAGGATCAGGTATGTGAAAAGGGTTTCAGATGAATTCATACATTATGTACATATAATCATGAAATAAATCATGTGAACTCATGCAACATTAAATGTTATTTCTGATCTATATTAATAAGTAAATCTGATTATATCGAAATGAGTTTTATTTAGGGCATAAAACCCAACAAACTACCACTTGCACTAATATAAAACAAAATGTGCATTTCAAATAATCTCAACACCTTGATATACAAATCAAGTGTAGTAGTAGTAAACTCCTCGTAATAGGATCTGAAAGGTTGAATTAAACACAATCTTTTCTCCACCATTACTCTTCCTTAATCACAAAATCATTGATAATGTGAAATTCCTCTCTATATGTCTACTCTCTTGGGATACTGGATTCTATACCTTTGGCAACTACTTTTGGTTCATCAGGAAATTAACACTAGTAGTTAAGGCAATTTGGAATGGTGCCAAAATTGTATAGAACTTTCCTTAGACTGAATAAGTACCTTTCCTGCAACTTTAACATTCAGTCCCTTCCTGGTAGACCTAGATGTTAACTCAAACTTTTAGATCTCCTTGTTTTGATGATTAACAAATATTTGATTATTATTTGTTACTAATGGTTTATTGATTTTGTAGCAAATTTAAAAGAGAAAATAAATATTTTGGTATTTTTACCAAACTTTTGAAAGCAACACTAAATGGATTCAACAAGCATATCAAGAGCAAAAGATTCATCAAGGGATCAACAACTCAAGACCCTATTCAAAAGTGGTCTTCAAAAGCCCAAAGTCAAAAGTTAACCCGAAAGTCAAAGTCAAGGTCAACTCTCGGGAAAAGTCAACATGGGATCGAAAACATGCAAATCAAGCTAGGAGGCTCATCTACATCAAGACTACTCAAAATCAAATGGTATAAATTTACTTTAGTCTTGTTAAACTGATTTGCATAGCACACTAAGTTTTTATAAATTTGAATTTTGGCCCATTCACTAACTTGTGCAACAAGTATTCTCACACGATAGTTCAAAATTTTTTTTGATTGAATTTCTAAATCACATTTTGTTTAACTAAGAGAACAAAGTTGGAATTTTTGAAATCGGATAATCGAGTAAGAAGTTATGCGCGTTTAAGTCCCGAAAAATGGCATTTTTGCTTCTGGTCAGTCATCCGGAATTCCGGTTGGCATCCGGAATTCTGGTTGTAATCAATCCAGAATTCCGGTTCCCATCCGGACTTCCGGTTCACGGCTGACCTCACCTCGGGAAACGTGCTAACGACTATAAACGGCTAGTTTTCTTTCCAACACTATATAAACTCGATTTTTCTTTCAAAAAACAAGTTGGTTGAGCATTTATTACAAACATCTAACTTATCTAAGTGAGATTAAGGAGCTTCCAAGTTTGAAATCCAAACAAACACTTTTCACACACTTTGAGCCAAAATTTGATTTTATTCATCTTAAGTGTGCTTGCTTTTCACTCTAGGTTTCCATTGTATCATCATATTTCTAGAGTGATTTTAGCTTGTATATAAAACACATTTCCATATTGTGATTGAGGTGAGGTTGGCACCGGTATTGTAAACAACCCGGTAATAGTGAGATTGACACTTCAACAATCCAAGAAAGAGGTTAATAGTCATCGGGGGTGGGAAACTATTGTAAGAGGTTTGGAAATACCTTGGTGAAAATTTCTCGGTTGTAAGGGTTAGTCAAGCCCGTTAACTTGGCTCGATATTGGAACTCAAAGCTAGGTCCATAGCTTTGAAGACCAAGGACGTAGGTGGCATAGCTCTACCGAACCTTGTAAAAATCGAGAGTTTGCATTTTCTAATCCTTAAACTCTTTACTTTACAAGTTTAATTATTTGTCTTAATATATTGCTTGCCATACTACTTGCTTTTACTTGATTAATTGACTAATTGCATAATTTTGTGTTAAAAGTTTTAATTTACCGAAATTAGTTTAAATTTCCAATTCACCCCCCCTCTTGGAAACATATCTTGGGCTAACATTTGGTATCAGAGCAAGGGCTCAAATTATTTGATTAGATTTCACAATCTAGAGCATGGCATTTCCAAGTAATTCACAAAATAACATGTTAGAAGGTTTTAGCACAAATAGAGCACCATACTTCAATGGAGTAGATTTTCCTTATTAGAAAATTAGAATGGAAACTTACCTTCAATCTATTGACTATGATTTGTGGCATATTGTGTCTAGTGGTCCTTATGTTGCTAAACATGTCATAAATGGTGTTGAAGTAATTAAGACTTATGAAGCATATGATGAAAATGATAAGAAAATGCTTTCTAAAAATGCTAAAGCTAAATATGCTCTTATATGTGGTTTGGATGGAGACATTTTTAAAAATATTGAACAAGCCTCTACCGCTTATGATATTTGGAAAATGCTTGAAGTTACTCATCAAGGAACTAGTGCTATGAAGGAAACTAAAATTCAAATTTATTCCACTCAATATGAGAACTTTAAGATGAAAGCGGATGAAACCATTGCTAATATGTATACTCGCTTCACTACAATTACTAATGGTTTGAACTCTCTTGGCAAGGTACTTACTCAAAAGGATATGGTGACCAAGATTTTGAGAAGTCTCACCGAGGCTTATCAAGGAAAGGTGGTTGCCATTCAAGAAGCCAAGGATCTCTCAACACTTCCCTTCGAAGAACTAATTGGCTCACTCATGAACCATGAAATTTTCATGAGTGCTCAAGAAGAAGAGGAAGTTGAGAAGAAAAAGAAGACTATTGCATTCAAGTCTTCCTCCTCCCATGCCATTAGTGAAGAAGATGAGGAAAGCTTATGTAGTGACATGGAGGACTTGGCACTCTTCTCTAAGAAATACAAAAAGTTCATGAAATTCAAAAAGAACTTTGGGAAGAAGCCACAAAGAGGGAGTGACTCAAAAGAAAGAAAAAGCAAAGATGATCCACCAATTTGCTATGAATGCAAGAAGCCCAGACATATGAAGATGGATTGTCCAATGAGAAAGAAGAACAAATACAAAGGAAGGGCAATGTTGGCGGATTGGCTCAATAGTGACGAAGAGGACTCCGAAGAAGAAGGAAAGAATGAAGTCGCAAACATGTGCATGATGGCAGTTGATGATGGGGTAAGCATTTCTAACCAAAATGATTGTGATAGCGAAAATGATGATGATAACTTAGATATGTCATATGATGAGTTGTCTAATTCATTTAAGGAACTATTTGATGATTTTGGTAAATTGTTTGTTAAAAACCAAACCCTTAGAGAGAAGACCAACATGCTTTTAAAAGAAATTGAGATTTTGAAAATAAATGAAAAAGAACTTATAGCTAAATCTCAATGTGCTACATGTGCTTCACATAAGAAAGAAATTGTTGAATTGAAAGCCCATGTGAGAAGCCTAAAAAATGACATATATACCTTCACTAGAGGTAAGGAAGGATATGATCTCATGGTGGGAAACCAATCATGTGGTTTTTCAAAAAATGGTATTGGTTATGATCCTAGTAAGAAACAAAAGTTTTTGAGAAACTTTTTTGTGAAATCATCTAGTCTACCTCACTTTACATGCACATATTGTAACCGAGATGGTCATACTATTTCTGTTGGGTTTAATGCCCTAAATAAAACTCATTTCAATATAATCAAATTTACTTATTAATATAGATCAGAAACAACATTTAATGTTGCATGGTTCACATGATTTATTTCTTGATTATATGTACATAATGTATAAATTCATCTGAAACCCTTTTCACATACTTGATCCTGTTTATTGTGCCGTCAACACATTGGAAAGTAAACATGACTATGTGAATAAAGTTTCCTAGATTTATCAGACACAGGGTTTTACTGATATGATAATCTACAACAAGAGTTTACTTGTATTTGGAGAAATACTATGTTCTTTCCAGAACATTGGTTAAAGTAAAGCTTAGGTTGGATGCATGGAGTATGCATCGGAAGGGACCGATATTGAACTTTGACTTAGATTTATTAAACTTACCGTAATATCTATTCAAGTCAATATCGCCAAGTTGATCCTAGATCAAATGATCTTAATCCTGATATGATTAGGCTCAATCTTGAAAGGCTATTCGTGTTCTTTGATTTGTTAGTTAAGCCTACTTTTAGGTCAGGGTGATACGTACATTTTGGGAACACGGTAGTGCAATTGAGTGGGAGCGCTAGCATAAACATGGAATCTATAGCTTCTATCTGGCGAATAGTAAGCAAAGGATGATCTCCTTCGAGCTTGACCAAACGAACATAAATGGTGGAGTACTCATTTCACATTAGCTGAAATATCATTTATACGGGGTCAAGTGTTTTAAGGAATAAATACATTGTAGGGTGTAACGGTAATTTAATCCCTTTACAGTGTAGATCATTCATATAGAGGATCATTGATCACATTAGGATTATAACAATGGATAACTAATGATGTGTCTATATGGTGGAACATATAGAGCATTCTATATACTGAGAGTGCAATTCTAAGTTCTATGCGTGGATTCAACGAAGAATTAATAAGTTAGTGAATTTTAGTGCTAAATTCTTGATCTACTTATTGGAAGCTCGGTTATATAGACCCATGGTCCCCCCACTAGTTGAGATAATATTGCTTGTAAGACTCATGTAATTGGTTTTGATTAATCAATTATAATTCTCAAATTAGACTATGTCTATTTGTGAATTTTTCACTAAGTAAGGGCGAAATTGTAAAGAAAGAGTTTATAGGGGCATATTTGTTAATTATGATACTTTCTATGGTTCAATTAATAAATATGATAAATGACAATATTATTTAATAATTATTTATAGTTATTAAATAGTTAGAATTGGCATTTAAATGGTTGAATTAGGAAATTGGTATTTTTGAGAAAATCAGATACAAAAGGTGTTAAAATTGCAAAATTGCAAAAAGCAAGGCCCAATCCACTAAGTGTAGGGCCAGCCACTTTTGTAGGAAATTTAAACTGATTTTTTCATTATTTTAATGCCAAATAATTCAAACCTAACCCTAGTGGAATGCTATAAATAGATAGTGAAGGCTTCAGGAAATTTACACTTAAATTTTCTATTTTTCCTTCAGAGAAAAACCTGAGCCTTCTCTCTCCCTATCTTTAGCTGTCACTTCTTCTCTTCCCTCTTGAGAATTTCGAAATCCTTAGTGATTACAGTAGTGCCCACACACATCAAGTGATACCTCAATCATAGTGAGGAAGATCGTGAAGAAAGATCATCAGCAAAGGAGTTTTCAGATAAAAAGATTCAGAGAAAGAGATCCAGGTTCAGATATTGATAATGCTCTGCTACAGAAAGGAATCAAGGGCTAGATATCTGAACGGAAGGAGTCATATTATTCCGCTGCACCCAATGTAAGGTTTCTTAAACTTTATATGTGTTTAATTTATCGTTTTAGAAAGTTCTTATTTAGGATGTTAATAAACATACTTGTGAGTAGATCTAAGATCCTGGTAAAATAAATTCCAACAATTTCCTATTGTCATGTGAAGAAATTGGCATATCTAGGCAAGACTAAATGGGTACCAAAGGGTTCTAGAACTAACAAGAATGGACCCAAAGTTATATGGGTATCAAAAGCCAACAAATGAACTTGTTTTTGTAGGAATCAACAAGAAAGAGCCAAAGCTTATGGTTCTTGGATAGTGGATGTTCAAAGCATATGACCGGTGATCCATCAAGATTTTCAAGCTTTAAAAGCAAGGAAAGTGGCTTTGTCACCTTTGGAGACAATTCAAAAGGAAAAATCTTGGGCATTGGTGATATTGGTAACATATACTCTCCATGTATTAAAAATGTGCTTCTTGTTGATAATCTTAAACATAACTTGCTTAGTATTAGTCAATTATGTGATATAGGTTTTCGTGTTGTGTTTGAATCCTCAAAATGCTCCATTGAAAATGTTTCAACCAATGAAGTTATTTTCCTTGGAGTAAGGAAGGATAATGTGTATGTTATCGATGTTGATTCTTTTGATAGTAAAAATAAATGTTTAACCGTTATGAATGATAATTCTTGGTTGTGGCATAGAAGATTAGGACATGCTAGTATGGATTCTATTTCAAAATTGGTTAGAAAAGATCTTGTTATTGGTTTTCCATCTATTCCGTTTGTTAAAGATAAACTTTGTGATGCATGCCAATTTGGAAAACAAATTAAAACATCTTTTCATTCCAAGAAAGAGATTTCAACTACTAGACCTTTGCAATTGCTTCATATTGATTTATTTGGTCCTTCTAGAATTGCTAGTCTTGGTGGTAAATACTATGCATTTGTAATTGTTGATGATTTTTCAAGATTTACTTGGGTTATTTTCTTGACTCTTAAAAGTGATGTTTTGGAAAACTATGTCAAATTTTGTAAAAGTGTGCAAAATGAAAAAGGATATTCTATTACCTCCGTTAGGAGTGACCATGGTGGTGAGTTTGACAATGATGCCTTAGAATTGTTTTGTGATGAACATGGTTTTAACCATAACTTTTCGGCACCAAGAACTCCACAACAAAATGGAGTTGTCGAAAGGAAGAATAGAACAATTCAAGAAATGGCTAGGTCAATGCTAAATGAAATTTCATTACCAAAATATTTTTGGGCCGAGGCCGTCAATACCTCTTGTTATATTTTGAATCGTGTTTTCATTAGGCCCAACATGAATAAAACCCCTTATGAGCTTTGGAAAGGAAGAAAACCCAACATTGGCTATTTTAAAGTTTT
Organism: Cannabis sativa; assembly: GCF_029168945.1. NCBI lineage: Eukaryota > Viridiplantae > Streptophyta > Magnoliopsida > Rosales > Cannabaceae > Cannabis > Cannabis sativa. The sequence continues at coordinate 25,429,070 of NC_083605.1, forward strand.
TGGATGCAAATGTTACATTTTAAACACCAAGGACAACCTTGGAAAATTTGATGCGAAATCCGATGTTGGAATTTTTATAGGGTATTCAACACATAGTAAAGCTTATAGAATTTATAACAAAAGAACTAATGTTGTTGAAGAATCTATTCATGTTGCCTTTGATGAGACTAACCCGCCTACAAGCAAAAGTTTACATGATGATGTTGTAGGTTTGGGAGATGAGGTTCAAAATCTCAAAATTGGAGAGACTTCCAATGCTCCTTCACAAACTCCCAAAGAGGAACCACCCGTGGAAAAGGTAAATGAAAGCCAAGGTATGAACTCTAACCTTCCACATGAGTGGAAATTCAAAAGTGCTCATCCTATAGACCAAATTCTAGGTGATCCTTCTCAAGGTGTCACTACTAGAAACTCCCTTAGAAACTTGTATAACTTCATTGCTTTTATTTCTCAAATTGAACTAAAGAATTTTAAAGAGGCCGAAGTTGATGAGTTTTGGCTTCTAGCTATGCAAGAAGAAATAAATCAATTTATAAGAAATAATGTTTGGGAGTTAGTTCCAAGACCGTCACATCAATCGGTGATTGGAACAAAATGGGTCTATAGAAATAAGGTAGATGAGCATGGGGTCATTGTGCGTAACAAGGCTAGATTAGTGGCCCAAGGTTACAATCAAGAAGAAGGAATTGATTATTAGAAAACCTTTGCCCCGGTAGCAAGACTTGAGTCCATTAGAATGTTGTTAGCTTTTGCATGCCAGAAGAATTTTATCTTGTACTAAATGGATGTAAAAGGCGCATTCTTAAATGGGTACATTATGGAAGAGGTTTATGTCTCTCAACCACCCGGTTTTCAAAATCATAAATACCCTAACCATGTTTACAAATTGAAAAAGGCTTTATATGGTTTAAAGCAAGCTCCTAGAGCTTGGTATGAAAGATTAAGCACTTTTCTTATTTCAAATGGTTTTTCAATGGGTAAAGCGGGTAATACACTTTTTATAAAAAGAAAATTGAAAGACATTATTATAGTACAAATTTATGTCGATGATATTATCTTTGGTGCTACTAATGATGCTCTTTGTGAAGAATTTTCTAAGTGTATGCATAGTGAGTTTGAGATGAGCATGATGGGAGAACTCAACTTTTTCCTTGGACTTCAAATCAAGTAACAAAAGGATGGCATATTCATAGGTCAAACTAAGTACATCAAGCATCATCTTCAAAAGTTTGACTTGGCAAATGCAAAGTCCATGAATACACCCATGAGTACATCCATAAAGATGGACAAAGATGAAAGCGGTAAGAATGTGGACATCACCAAGTATCGAGGTATGATTGGCTCTTTATTATATTTAACCGCTAGTAGACCGGATATTTTGTTTAGTGTTGGTCTTTGTGCTAGGTACCAATCTTGTCCTAAAGAATCCCACTTGAGTGCCGTTAAGAGAATATTTAGATACTTGATAGGCACAATGAATCTAGGACTTTGGTACCCCAAGAACTCAAACTTTGAAATAGTTAGCTACTCGGATGCCGACTTTGCCGGTTGTAAGACGGATAGAAAAAGTACTAGTGGAACTTGTCACTTTCTAGGAAATTCCTTAGTGTCATGGTTTAGCGAGAAACAAAACTCGGTAGCTCTATCCACAACCGAAGCTGAATATATAGCCGCGGGTAGTTGTTGTGCACAAATACTTTGGATGAAACAAACTCTAAGGATTTTGATATTGATTTTGAATGTACACCCATAAAGTGTGATAACACTAGTGCCATTAACCTCTCTAAGAATCCAATATTGCATTCTAGAGCCAAGCATATTGACATAAGGCACCACTTCCTTAGAGATCATATCCAAAGAGGTGATATTATGCTAGACTTTGTACGCACCGAATTCCAATTAGCGGATATATTCACCAAGCCTCTTAGTGATGAGAGATTTAGTTTCATTAGAAGAGAGCTAGGCATGACCAACTTAAATGAAATATAAGGTTTGTTAGCTATGAAAAATTTCATATCTCTTTACTTACTTATTTATGCATAATTATTCCAAATATGATATTAATGAGATTTATATGCATAGATGAGAAAATTTATTGATACTTGACCTATACGAACTATACTTGTTGAAAACTCAAAATTATAGGTCAAAATGTGGATTTTTGGTGAACTTTGGACTTGTTTTTAAACAAGTGAACGTGTGAATTTTTGTATATTTGATTTTCTTATGTGTCTATATGCTTGAATATGTGAAATAGAATGTATTTAGTGTGCCTATAGGTTTATCTTGATTGAAATTTGCATGGAACAAATTTTTGGTACCTCACTTGTTGAATTTATAGATTTTTAGGCCTAAAAGAGTGTTTTTCGTCAAACTTTCTCATTTTTCAACATTTTTCGATTCCGTAAGTTTGTACACCTCACATTTTACTTTGTCAAACTACTGGAAAAAGAATTTTTCAATTTCGTTGTGTAAAACTCATTTTCGGTAAGGTTCTAGTTTTCTTAGCAATTTTCGAAAAACTTACCGTAAATCGTCATTTTTCATTATTTTTCAGTTTTTCTTGTTTGAGCATTTTTTTTATCATATTAGAAGTATTAGAATCAGTTTGGGGTCATTTGGGTGAAAATTGAAATTTTTAGGACATTTTTGGGGGACTTTTTTCTGGTCTGCTGCACCAATCGGAATTCCGATTGTACCATCCGGAATTCCGGATGGCGCAGGACCAGAAAATAAGGTCATTTTCGTCTTTTCATGCGATTTTTTTCCCTTTTAAAAACCCTACCACCGAAATTTTCATTCCCTATTCAGATTTTCTAACCTAATACAGCAGCCACTCCTCCCTTTTCTCTCAAATTCTCTCTTTCAAAACCTCACTTTCATCTTCAAATAATTAAAAAAAACAAGGGGTGTGTTCTTCATGGCTTCTTCATCTAATCCCTCCTCAAGAGCTCACAAGAGAATGTCTAGTGCACTTCAACAAAGGGAAATAAGGGCAAAAGCAAGGCAAGAGCCCACTCTATTCTTCAATGATGAGGATCATAACAAATTTGTTAATGATTTCTCTTCTAAGAAGATTCTCAAAGGTAAAATTTGTGATCTCTCTAACCTTGATTATGTTGATTTTAGTCATCACTTTGATACCCTAGGATGGACATCTTTCATTCAAATTAATACTCCATTGTATCCTAGACTAGTCCAAGGTTTTTATGCTTGCATTAAACCTACCTTAGAACCTTTAGGTGTTAAAGGAACCCTTAGAGGAGTAGCTTTTGAACTCAATGTAGCATCCCTCAATGACATGTTAGGAGCACGAAATAGTGGCATCTTACTTGAACCCAAACTTTCTCTCAAAAATGATGCCATTTTTAACTTTGATGAATGTTCTAGAAATATTTGTGGTGATGGCCCTTTTATTATGAGAACAAAAAGACACCAACTCAGTTTAGAGGCTAAAATTCTCCACAAATTCATTGTTGCAAATCTTGCTCCTAGAAGTGGACACCAAGATGAGATAAATTCCATTGATCAATTACTCTTGCATCTCATCATAGCCAAAACTACACCAATCAACCTAGGCTATCTTATTTTAAAATTCATAATTGATGTGGACAAGCCTAATATGATTAAGGCACTTCCTTTTGGTTTTTAGCTACCTTTTTCCTCTCTTAGGAATCCCTACCCTACATGAAAAGAAAAATGATCCTACCCCTAGTGACATTCTAGGATCCAAAACTTTCAAGGCTATGGGTTACAAATTCCTTAACAATGAATGGGTGTTCACAACAAAAAGAGGGCAAAGAATGCAAATTGATTTGGAGAGTGATGATGAAGAAATTAATTTGCCCGCAAGTGAAAGTGAAGAAGAAGAAGAAGAAGAAGAAGAAGAGATGCCTCCTCAAGCTCCTCCCATGCCTAACTTTCCCCACTTCAACCTTGAGGAAGCTTTTACTCGTCTTCACACTTCGGTTGACAATCAATTTTAAACCTTGAGGAATGATCTCAAATCATAACTCACCAACCTTAACAATGATATCAACACCATGAGGAGTGACATGGTTCATGGGTTTGCAAATGTTCAAGAGGAGATGGCACAATGGAGGGCATACATGGATCGCTTTGGCCCCCCACCAAACTAGTTCTTGCATAATTTTTTTTTTTGGCATATTTAGTTTCTTTTTATTTTGCTTTTGGTTGTGTGCAAAGGCTTGATGCCTCTTGACTTTGTGTTAGTTGGTCTTTTTATTTGTTTTATTTTTTTTTTGTGTGTTGAATGTTATTTTGGATGTTATGATTTTCTTTTTAATGCATTGGAATGTTGCTTTGTTTTTATTTTTTTTTTATTTTATTTTTTTTCCTCTCTCTTTTCTTTTATATATTTTGTGAATTCCTTGCCACCCTTTTTGATGAATCAAAAGGGGGAGAACAACTATTGATTAATTTTTTTTGGCATCACCTCAATTTTTTTTGGTATCTAATCTATTAATCATAAGTAAAAATTGATGGGGAGTTTACAAATTCATGCAAGGTAAAATTAAAAGGTATTTTTTTTTCTTGCACACATTAAGGGAGAATAATCCAATTTACTTTGTTTAAATTTTTCTTTCCCTTTCAAAATAATCAAATATTTGATATCATCAAAAAGGGGGAGAGTGTTAACTCAAACTTTTAGATCTCCTTGTTTTGATGATTAACAAATATTTGATTATTATTTGTTACTAATGGTTTATTGATTTTGTAGCAAATTTAAAAGAGAAAATAAATATTTTGGTATTTTTACCAAACTTTTGAAAGCAACACTAAATGGATTCAACAAGCATATCAAGAGCAAAAGATTCATCAAGGGATCAACAACTCAAGACCCTATTCAAAAGAGGTCTTCAAAAGCCCAAAGTCAAAAGTCAACCCGAAAGTCAAAGTCAAAGTCAAGGTCAACTCTCGGGAAAAGTCAACATGGGATCAAAAACATGCAAATCAAGCTAGGAGGTTCATCTAAATCAAGACTACTCAAAATCAAATGGTATAAATTTACTTTAGTCTTGTTAAAGTGATTTGCATAGCACACTAAGTTTTTATAAATTTGAATTTTGGCCCATTCACTAACTTGTGCAACAAGTTTTCTCACACGATAGTTCAAAATTTTTTTTGATTGAATTTCTAAATCACATTTTGTTTAACTAAGAGAACAAAGTTGGAATTTCTGAAATCGGATAATCGAGTAAGAAGTTATGCGCGTTTAAGTCCCAAAAAATGGCATTTTTGCCTCTGGTCAGTAATCCGGAATTCCAGTTGTAATCAATCCGGAATTCTGGTTCACGGCTGACCTCACCTCGGGAAGCGTGCTAACGGCTATAAACGGCTAGTTTTCTTTCCAACACTATATAAACTCGATTTTTCTTTCAAAAAACAAGTTGGTTGAGCATTTATTACAAACATCTAACCTATCTAAGTGAGATTAAGGAGCTTCCAAGTTTGAAATCCAAACAAACACTTTTCACACACTTTGAGCCAAAATTTGATTTTATTCATCTTAAGTGTGCTTGCTTTTCACTCTAGGTTTCCATTGTATCATCATATTTCTAGAGTGATTTTAGCTTGTATATCAAAGACATTTCCATATTGTGATTGAGGTGAGGTTGGCACCGGTATTGTGAACAACCCGGTAATAGTGAGATTGGCACTTTAACAATTCGAGAAAGAGGTTAATAGTCCTCGGGGGTGCGAAACTATTGTAAGAGGTTTGGAAATACCTTGGTGAAAATTTCCCGGTTGTAAGGGTTAGTCAAGCCCGTTAACTTGGCTCGATATTGGAACTCAAAGCTAGGTCCATAGCTTTGAAGACCAAGGACGTAGGTGGCATAGCTCTACCGAACCTTGTAAGAATAGAGAGTTTGCATTTTCTAATCCTTAAACTCTTTACTTTACAAGTTTAATTATTTGTCTTAATATATTGCTTGCCATACTACTTGCTTTTACTTGATTACTTGACTAATTGCATAATTTTGTGTTAAAAGTTTTAATTTACCAAAATTAGTTTAAATTTCCAATTCACCCCCCCTCTTGGAAACATATCGTGGGCTAACACTAGAGACTTTAGATAGGTTTTTACACTTCTCCAAATTCACTATTCCACCCGAGAGTAATCACCATCTTATCAGAAAGATTTTCTAGCACAAAGGCAAATTTTGAAATCTGAAGTGGTGTAGTCTAAGAGTTTTAAACACACCCTTATAGATTAACATATAGTTCCTCTTCTTAATCTTAAGATTTACTTGATTGTCTTCCAATGTTCTTCTCCTGGATTAATCTGATACCTACTCATTACTCCCACTCAACAGCAGGTGTCTGGTCTAAGGCATACAAAAGCATGTCTAAGACCTCTCACTGTTGATTTAAGAAATTCTTTCACGGCTTATCTTTTCTGGAATAGTTGAGACTTTTCCTTAGATAAATAAAATCTATGCCAAAGAAGTTGTGAAGCTTCTATAGATTGTCATTAGAAAGAAAATGCTTCAGCATCTTACTAAAGTAAGTGTTGGGTTTTATGCCCTAAATAAAACTCATTTCAATATAATCAGATTTACTTATTAATATAGATCAGAAATAACATTTAATGTTGCATGGTTCACATGATTTATTTCATGATTATATGTACATAATGTAGAAATTCATCTGAAACCCTTTTCACATACTTGATCCTGTTTATTGTGCCGTCAACACATTGGAAAGTAAACATGACCATGTGAATAAAGTTTCCTAGATTTATCAGACATAGGGTTTTACTGATATGATAATCTACAACAGAGTTTACTTGCATTTGGAGAAGTGCTATGTTCTTTCCAGAGCATTGGTTAAAGTAAAGCTCAGGTTGGATGCATGGAGTATGCATCGGAAGGGACCGATATTGAACTTTGACTTAGATTTATTCAACTTACTGTAATATCTATTCAAGTCAATATCGCCTAGTTGATCCTAGATCAAATGATCTTAATCCTGATATGATTAGGCTCAATCTCGAGAGGCTATTCGTGTTCTTTGATTTTTTAGTTAAGCCTACTTTTAGGTCAGGGTGATACGTACATTTTGGGAACACGGTAGTGCAATTGAGTGGGAGCGCTGTCATAAACATGGAATCTATAGCTTCTATCTGGCGAATAGTCAGCAAAGGATGATCTCCTTCGAGCTTGACCAAACGAACATAAATGGTGGAGTACTCATTTCACATAAGCTGAAATATCATTTATACGGGGTCAAGTGTTTTAAGGAATAAATACATTGTAGGGTGTAACGGTAATTTAATCCCTTTACAGTGTAGATCATTCATATAGAGGATCAGTGATCAAATTAGGATTATAACAATGGATAACTAATGATGTGTCTATATGGTGGAACATATAGAGCATTCTATATAACTGAGAGTGCAATTCTAAGTTCTATGCGTGGATTCAACGAAGAATTAATAAGTTAGTGAATTTTAGTAATAAATTCTTGATCTACTTATTGGAAGCTCGGTTATATAGACCCATGGTCCCCGCACTAGTTGAGATAATATTGCTTGTAAGACTCATATAATTGGTTTTGATTAATCAATTATAATTCTCAAATTAGACTATGTCTATTTGTGAATTTTTCACTAAGTAAGGGCGAAATTGTAAAGAAAGAGTTTATAGGGGCATATTTGTTAATTATGATACTTTGTATGGTTCAATTAATAAATATGATAAATGACAATATTATTTAAAAATTATTTATAGTTATTAAATAGTTAGAATCGGCATTTAAATGGTTGAATTAGAAAATTGGCGTTTTTGAGAAAATCAGATGCAGAAAAGATGAAACTGCAAAATTGCAAAAAGTGAGGCCCAAATCCACTTGTATAGGGCCATCTACTTTTGTAGAAAATTTAAAAATGATTTTTTCATTATTTTAATGCCAAATAATTCAAACCTAACCCCTAGTGGAATGCTATAAATAGATAGTGAAGGTTTCAGAAAATTTACGCTAAATTTTCTACACTTCTGAATCAGAAAACCTGAGCCTTTCTCTCTCTACCTTTGGCTGCCACCCTCTCTCTCTCTTCTTCCTTGATAATTTCAAAATTCTTAGTGTATGAGTAGTGCCCACACACAGCAAGTGATACCTCAATCATAGTGAGGAAGATCATGAAGAAAGACATTCAGCAAAAGGAGTTTCAGCATCAAAGATTCAGAGAAAGAGATCCAGGTTCAGATATTGATAATGCTCTACTACAGAAAGGAATCAAGGGCTAGATATCTGAACGGAAGGAGTCATTATATTCCGCTGTACCCAATGTAAGGTTTCCTAAACTTTATATGTGTTTATTTCATCGTTTTAGAAAGTTCATATTTAGGGTGTTAATAAACATACTTGAGAGTAGATCTAAGATCCTGGTAAAATAATTTCCAACAGTAAGTTGCTTGCATTAGAGTAAGTAATTACCAGGTATACCACAAGCCATAGGTTTAGATAAACTCAAACCTATAATACTAGGAACAGGAAGTTTTGTTAAGTCCATTGAATAGACTTATAAACAAAAATTTCCTTTTATGTCCTTGTAATAGAAAACTTTAGGTTATTCCATGTGAATGGATTAAACCGTAGTTCTATTGGCTTTTCTTCTTAGTTTCTTATCTTGACAATCCATTAATTGTTTAAACTCACATTGGATTTTAATCACTAGTGTCTTCCAAGAAGTAAGAAGGTGAGTTCATAGAAACTCTCCCACTACGACAAGGTACCGTGAATTATGTCTAAGAAAACTAAATGGTATTGACCTCTTTGGTTGTGACAAGACAACAGAGGCAGTGGGATCATCATATGTCAAATAAGATGATAGAACACTTATGGAATCAAGAAAAAAATATCTCCTTTATTTGCTACTTTATTTTCAGACTTAGTCATTTTCTTAGAAAAGTAGTATTTGTTTGAACAAACACTTTCTTATCTAATGACAATGGGATGGTCCACCCCTAATCACTTAGAATAGCTAACAAACCGTGGTTAACAGTTCTAGCTTTTCTTAAGATTTTGATTAGGTCATCCATGAATCTAGTAATTATTTACATTAAGTATACAACCATTACATTATTCTGAAATTGTATTACCATAGAAGGAATTAGGCAACGACTAGTAACTAATCATCAATATGCAACTCGAAATTTCTGGGGAGGTAAGTTTGGATATAATTCAAAAAATAATTTAATGATCTTTGAACTGCATATCTACTAACTATTTCTCCACCCCTATCAGTTCACAAGATCTTTAACCACTTACCTTAATGGTTTTAACCATTGCTAGAAATTTATGAAATTTTTCAAACATTTCAAATTTCTTTGCATAAGGTATAATCTAGAGTGATCGTTTAAGATTACAACGAAAAAACTCATATCCACCCCTGAATGTACATCCATCTGCGAATGAGATGAACTACTTTCAGTGGATATAGGCATACACTACTACAATTTGGACTTTTAGTGACATTATTTAGTGACTCGCATTTTTGTGCGTGTCACTAAAGAATTAAGATTGATTTTTAGTGACACGCACAATTAGACTCTAAACTTTCAGTATTAGTCTCTTATAATGTGTGTCACTAAAAATATGAAGTGTCACTAAAGAATAATACCCATAATTTTTTAACTGTTTTTTTTTTAAAAAAATATTAATCTATAGTGACACGCCAAACGTGTGTGGGTAAACGTGTCCCGACATGCTAAGCGTGTCACTATATCATTTACTTTTTTCAAATTTAATTAATATTTTTTTTTTAAAAAAATATTAATCTATAGTGACACGCAAAACATGTGTGGGTAAACGTGTCCCGACATGCTAAGCGTGTCACTATATCATTTTACTTTTTTCAACTTTAATTAATATCTTTCCAAAAAAAACTTTAATTATAATTATAAATATAATCAGATTTTCTTTTATTAAATAAATAAACAAATAAATAACATATTTATATTAAAAAAAACCTATTCATATCTTATTTTTCTAACTCTCTCTCTTCCTTCATAAATAAAAAACCCTAAATTTTCTACACATAACCGCACCTTCTCTTCTCTCTTCTCACAGCAGCCGCACTTCTCCTCCCTCTTCTCAGCCAGCCACATTCTCTTCTCAGCCGCACCCGCACCCGCACCTCGTCTCTTCTCAGCCGCACCCGCACCCGCACCCGCAACCGCACTCGCAGCCGCACCCGCACCTTCTCTCTTCCCAGCACCTCGTCGACCACCTTTCTCCTCCACAGTCAGTCGCCCTCTCTCTCTCTCTCATTCACCTTTCGCGCACGAACCTCCTCGCTGAAGGTAAATAGGTTTTTTCTAATTTTTATTGTTCGTGCGTCTCTCTCTCGCTCTCTCCGGTCCGTGGTGACGGTGTTTATTTTTTTTGTACAAAGATCTCAGGTGACAGCGTTTGAAGCTCGCCACGGATCTCAGCTCGGAGTTCGTTTGAATCACGCTGTGGATCTCGGCCCATGGTTCGTTTGAAGCCTGCCGTGAAAGTGATTTGTTTTAGGTTTTTTTTTTTTGGTTCTAATGGTCTATTTCTGGGTTGTATTTTCTTTTTTGATTTTGATCAATAAAACAACGGTATATTAATTTGTTTGAGATTATATTTCACCAAAACACATTTACATACTATATCAGCACTACTAATTAAAGTCCTGGTTTTTATTTTCTATTACTTTATAAAACTTCCCAGTAAATACTATCTTATTTTTTCATCTTTTTGACATGACGATATAGTCATCCTATTTTTAATATCCATATGAATAACATACATTATATATATTTTTCACAATTTACATTCTAAATATTTCCTATTCTAAATATTGTGTCCCGACATGGAAAGCACCGAGGCTAGGCTAAGAGGTTCATTTCTTCATATATATTTATTATAATATTATATACTTCTTGTTTTTTTAAAAAAAAAAAAAATTGGGTTAATGTTTAGGTACTGTTTGTTGAATTAGTGAGCTCTATAATAATGTAAATATTGTGTCTCTAATATTTTGTTTAGTAATAGATATGAGTGTTATTGGAATTATGATAATTGTGTAATTTATATTTTTTCTGATTAATTAAAATTATTATAGTTATATTTAATTATAATTGCATATAATTAATATAAATTATTATCATAATATATAAAATTTGAATTAAAATAATTAAATATTAAATTTTTTAAATTAATATTTAATTGGATTTTTATTTATTTTTTAGTATCAAAATAAAATAAATAAATAAATAAAAATTAACAATATTAATAAAAAGAAAAATATTTAATATAGTGGCACTTTTTGTGTGTCACTATATCTCTAAAAATTTTAATTAAAAAAAAATAAGATATAGTGACACTTCATGTGTGTGGTTATTACTTTTTCAGTCTGACAAAATCTGACACTATATGTTTATAGTGACGCGCAGAAAATGAATGTAAAAAGTTTCAGTGACACGTGTGAAGTGTCACTAAAAACTATCTTTCCAGTCACCCTCATTAGTGACGCGCGTTGAAGTGTCACTATATACTTTTAGAGTTACTCAATGTGTGTCACTAAAACCCAATTTTCTAGTAGTGATATTAACTCTTTGCAGAGATTGATCTTGTAAAATCCACTAGGAACAAGATACAAATGCCATAGATTAATGAAAAATGTGGTTGTGTTGTTTTGATGACTTAGGTTTAGTTACATCAAAGAGTTCTTAGAATAGTTCAAGTGGATCCTGGTCATAGAATACGAAACTCATATTTCATACAGTTTGAATCCATTAATTGAAGATGGATATTGAACACTTGAAAAGTGTAACTGTATTGCTTCCTGGAAATAGAAATATAAGAAAATTTATGTTTGGATTCTAAAATTAAAGTCAAAGACTTAAATTCAACCAAATATAATGAGTAATTCTTTCTTGGACCACCACTACTAATTTAACTCTAAGTCAAATTTGCCCATAAAGTAGGAGATTTCTAAGATTGAAGATTTATATCAATTGGGAATAGAATTTTGGGATTATAATCGTATGCGTCATTTAATTTCTTAAGAGAAAATATAGAATGACATGAAATGATTTATAGACCATTCATCCAATGATATGTTATTGAGCTTTTCGAAATGAATAAGCTAAGAGGAATTAGGATAATTTCGTTGATTAAATAAGAATCCAACGATGCTTCGATTAGCGAAAGTCAAAGTAATCTTATTTATACAATATTCTTGTTTCATATTGTAAAAATACCAGTCTAAGGTGTCATCAATTGCTGAACAGCTAGATGTCGCATATACAATATTTATCTTTCGAGATCTAACTATTATGTATGTCTAATGGTGAAAATCCACTAGAGATTTATCTCATTAGATAAACAAACCAAGTTAGACCAACAATGAAGATTTGAAATTAAACTACAATTTAATAACAGAAAATAACATGGTTCAATATAAATTCATACACAATTTAGAAATTATTAAACATATAGCAAGTAGGAATGACAAGTGAAAATACTAAAACATACAATCCTAAATAATTTCCAAGGTTTTCAACAAACTGATATCGGTGTCCCGTTTTGGCGAGAGTCAAAACTACCATTCATTGAATAGAGTTGTCAGCTCATCTAAAATGTTAAACATTCTAGCAACCTTTTATTCGATCAAGATTGGAATTCAGCGTTTTCCCGTTTAGGCAAGAGTCACAGCAATTCTATCTTATGAGCTTCCACCATTGTTTCATAATTTGCAAGTCAAATATGGTCGCCACCATTAGGGTGATCCATACCATATAAAATACTTACAAACTACTTATCTTTCAAGATTAAACGGTACGAAATTGCTAATGAGCGTTCCTCCATTAGGGAGGATTACTCACTAAAACAAACGCGATGTAAAACCAACAATGGAGATCGAATATCTTAATAATAAAGCTCATTATTTAAAGAGAGTTGTATTTCCTTTGATTCTCTTTATTTAATCTATTTATTTTAAATATATATATTTATTAATTAAAATTTTCAATTTAGAATGAAAAATTCTAAATATAAATTTTAATATAATATTTATAAATTTTACTTAGATGGATATGAAAATAACATGAATTTCTTCCATCTTAGTAATAATTTCCAATAAATATTTAGAAAAATATTCAATTTAAGTTGTTATAATATTTTTCTATTTAATATTAGAAATAATAAGTAGTCTAGAAAATAACTATCTACAAAATATCTTATTTGACTAAGTATCTTTTCCACAAAATTTGAAAAAGTATCTCATTTAAGTTGTATTAGAAAAATCTAGAACTTAAATATTTTCAAATTTAAATTTAATTAAATATCAAAAATTAAGTTGTAACCACTTAATTTGAAAATATTCCATTTTAAGTTAATATTCGAAAAGATATTAACTTAAAAAATATCTAAAATATTCCATTTTAAGTTAATATTCGAAAATATATTAACTTAAAAAAAATATCTTAAAGAATCTTAATAACCAATGCCTAAAATTCCTCAACTTAATTTTGAAATTTTAAATCCAAAAGATATTCAGATTTAAGTTGATTAGTTATAGATAACTAATTATCAACTTAAATAGGAATATTTAAAGAAAAAATTTAAATTAAGCTTCAGAAAGAATCTAGATGGTTATAATTCTATATTTAATTAAATACAAGAAAATACACATAGTTTAGCTTAGAATAAAATTCTTTAAACTATGATTTTCTTAAATTAATTTCAAAATAAATGAAATTAATTATGTTGCTAATCAATTTTATTACGTTAAACTAGTTTAATTAACCTAGTACAGTTATTCAAATCAGGCAAATGGGCCTTCACAATTGGGGTAATTCATGTGAGGGGGTACTGGGTTCAGTATGTCGTGCGCACTACTATGGCTCCCAACTCTCACACAAGGCCCAAAAGAGAAGAATTTAAGCTTAAAATGAACAACTGTTATTAATTGAATAGGCCCAAAACTAAATGAGCCTAAATAAAATCTATCAAGAACTATGATATTTTATTTAGCAACAACAACTTATATGCATCTATAATAAAATTAAACACATAGGCTCACACAGGCACACTTTGGATGGGTCCTATCATGTTGCTAGGTCATACACAGATGAAAGAAGATTGTAAATATACCTGTTACAAATTATTTACTTGACCAAGGGAGCCATCAGTTAAAATCATATCATTGGATCTGTCAACAAGTTAACCATGGCTATTTGCAATCAAGCAACAATAGGTTTTGAAAACTTACAAATAAGCTAAAACACTTACTCCTGCAACAAGGTTAGTTTGATAGTTGGATGTAGGATTTATTTAATTTTAAATAAATAATTTCGAAAAAATAATTAATTTAAATAAAAAAATATTTTTGAAAAATTTAAAAAAATTTTAAAAAAAAATTCGAAATATTTAAAAAAAAATTAAAATTAAAGCTACAATTTTGAAAAATTAGGTTTCAACCAACCTAGATATCATTTCAAAATTTGCTAACTACTTTTAAAAATTAAATGTTATTTTATAAATAAAAAATTAAAAAAGATAAATGAATATCTTTTTCAGATTTTAAATAAAATTTAAATAAATAAAATAACAAAATTTAAAAGTTAGCAAAATATCTTACATCTATTTAAAATTACATGATTATAGTTATCTTATTTTAAATTTAAATAAGGTCAAATTATTTAAAAAAAGATTTAATTTAAAAAATTTAATATCTGACCTTAAATTTAAAAATAAGATAAGATATAATCAAATTTAAAAATAAGATAGATAATTAAGCAAAAAAGATAGATATTGACTATTTCAAATTCAAATTACACTAATATCATGAATTAAATTTAAAAAATATTAAATAAATTAATTATGATAATTAGAATTGAATTAAGAATAGTAAATGTATAAATACAGAACTACACAAAAAATTGGAAGTTAATTCCATGAAAAAGCATGAAAAATCGAAGAAAAACGAAAAATTTGCGAGCTGTACGAACAGTATGCATTGCATACTGTCCATGGGCGCGGTAGGGTTTGCATGGGCGAGGAAACCAGGCGCAAGGGAGATCTTGCATGATTTCCGCGCGTGCAGGTTCTCATGCTCAACCTCGATTTTTTTCGAAACTTCAAAAAATCATAACTGATTCAAATTAAATCGAATTGAGTTCTGTAAAAAAGTAACTTGCTTAATTTTTTCCATACTATCCAATAAAAATAATTCCAGAAACAGATTTTCAATTATTTTTCACGAAAATTCACAAACATCAATCAATCATCAAATAACACTCAATACAACATGATACCATCCAAAACATCAGACAATCGTTTTAAAGTCCAAATTTCTGGCAAGCAAAGCAATTACCATGGCTCTGAGGCCAGTTGTTGGAAATTATTTTACTAGAATCTTATATCTACTCACAAGTATGTTGATTAACACCCTAAATATGAACTTTCTAAAACGATGAAATAAACACATATAAAGTTTAGGAAACCTTACATTGGGTGCAGCGAAATATAATGACTCCTTCCGTTCAGATATCTAGCCCTTGGTTCCTTTCTGTAGCAGAGCATTATCAATATCTGAACCTGGATCTCTTTCTCTGATTCTTTAGTGCTGAAACTCCTTCTTGCTAAAAGTCTTTCTTCACGATCTTCCTCACTATGATTGAGGTATCACTTGTTGTGTGTGGGCACTACTCTCACACTAAGAATTTTGAAATTTCAATGAAGAAGAAAGAGGAGAAGAGGTTGGCCAAAGATAGGGAGAGAGACAGGCTCAGTTTTTTTCTGAATCAGAAGTGTGAAATTTAAGTGTAAATTTCCTGAAGCCTTCACTATCTATTTATAGCATTCCACTAGGGTTAGGTTTGAATTATTTGGCATTAAAATAATGAAAATATCAGTTTAAATTCCCTACAAAAGTGGTCGGCCCTATACAAGTGGATTTGGGCCTCACTTTTTGCAATTTTACAGTTTTATCTTTTCTGCATCTGATTTTCTCAAAAACGCCAATTTTCAAATTCAACCATTTAAATGCCAATTCTAACTATTTAATAACTATAAATAATTATTAAATAATATTTTCATTTATCATATTTATTAATTGAACCATACAAAGTATCATAATTAACAAATATGCCCCTAAAACTCTTTCTTTACAATTTCGCACTTACTTAGTGAAAAATTCACAAATAGACATAGTCTAATTTGAGAATTATAATTGATTAATCAAAACCAATTATATGAGTCTTACAAGCAATATTATCTCAACTAGAGCGGGGACCATGGGTCTATATAACCGAGCTTCCAATAAGCAGATCAAGAATTTATAGCTAAAATTCACTAACTTATTAATTCTTCGTTGAACCCACGCATAGAACTTAGAATTGCACTCTCAGTATATATAGAATGCTCTATATGTTCCACCATATACACACATCATTAGTTATCCATTGTTATAATCCTAATTTGATCAATGATCCTCTATATGAATGATCTACACTGTAAAGGGATTAGATTACCGTTACACTCGACAATGTATTTAATCCTTAAAACACTTAACCCCATATAAATGATATTTCAGCTTATGTGAAATGAGATCTCCACCATTTATTTTTCGTTTGGTCAAGCTCGAAGGAGATCATCCTTTACTTACTATTCGCCAGATAGAAGCTATAGATTCCATGTTTATGTTAGCGCTCCCACACAATTGCACTACCGTGTTCCCAAAATGTACGTATCACCCTGACCTAAAAGTAGGCTTAACTAACAAATCAAAGAACACGAATAGCCTCTCGAGATTGAGCCTAATCATAACAGGATTAAGATCATTTGATCTAGGATCAACTAGGCGATATTGACTTGAATAGATATTACGGTAAGTTTAATAAATCTAAGTCAAAGTTCAATATCGGTCCCTTCCGATGCATACTCCATGCATCCAACCTGAGCTTTACTTTAACCAATGCTCTGGAAAGAACATAGCGCTTCTCCAAATGCAAGTAAACTCTGTTGTAGATTATCATATCAACAAACCCTGTGTCTGATAAATCTAGGAAACTTTATTCACATAGTCATGTTTACTTTCCAATGTGTTGACAGCACAATAAACAGGATCAGGTATGTGAAAAGGGTTTCAGATGAATTCATACATTATGTACATATAATCATGAAATAAATCATGTGAACCATGCAACATTAAATATTATTTTTGATCTATATTAATAAGTAAATCTGATTATATTGAAATGAGTTTTATTTAGGGCATAAAACCTAACAGACCCATGGTCCCCATACTAGTTGAGACCATACTGCTTGTAAGACTCAGTTAATTGATTTTAATTAATCAATTATAATTCTAAAAGTTAGACTATGTCTACTTTATGAATTTTCACTAAGCAATGGCGAAATTGTAAAGAAAAGAGATTCTAGGTTTATTTATTAATTAAGAGACTTTACATGTCTAAATTAATAAATATATTAAATGGAAATATTATTTAATAATTATTTTCAAGTTATTAAATAATTAGGATTGGCATTTAAAAGGTTGCAAAGTGAGGCCCAATTCCCTTTGTATGGCCGGCCACCTTGCACAAGAAGTACCATTTGTAGTTTCCATTATTTTAATGCCATACAATTCTAACCTAAACCTAGAGGGTATTCTATAAATAGAAAGTGTTGGCTTCAGGAAACACACACACACAACCTTGAACATTGTTTCCTTCAGAGAAAAAGATACACGCCTCTCTCTCTCTATTCTTCTCTCTAAATTTTCAAAATTCCTTGAGTGATGAGTAGTGCCCACACACATCAAGTGGTACCTCAATCATAGTATGTAAGACTATGGAAAATCTGCATCAAAGAAGGAGAAAAGAAGATCCAGATTCACATCTTGATTATGCTCTGCTACAGAAAGGAATCAAGGGCTAGAGATCTGAATGGAAGGAGTCATATTATTTCGCTGCACCCACTGTAAGGTTTTCTAAACTTTATATGTGTTTATTTTCATTGTTTTAGAATTCATATTAGGGTGTTAATCAAACATACTTGTTTATAAATCTAGATCCTGGTAAAATAATTTCCAACAACTTAGGGGTGGATCATAATCTCTATACACTTAGGGGTGGACTATAATATTGAAAAATGTAGTTCATTTTGAACTCTGGACTATATTCAATACACCACAGTAATCTTTGTCACACATATTTTAAACATGGATGTAATATAATGAAATAGCAATTATCAGAATAATATATTCTTGATCTTGATTTATGTTCCAGTTTATAGTTACTGTTGTAATAGAAATTGATAACAATAAAGTTCTTTGACAATGTATCACACTACCTTAATTGAGTGGGAGAATTTTAAAATTCTTTACCCATCTTCATTTGGTTGACACTTGTAATAGGAACTTAAGAACACTACTGAGAAAGTAAATCTAACCATTCATATTGATAGAAATAATTTATCAGAATTATGAGAATAAGATAGTAGAGTTCTTGCATAGTCTATTCAAATGACTTGGACAAAAATTCCTAATCATCATAAATTTTTTATGGTATCTCTATTGATTACTTAATCTCTAGCAAGTATTTTACACTTCATTTAAAATACTAGATTGCTATGTTGATGACTTAGTCTTAAAGGAACTTACAGTTTCAGACTAAGATAATATGTCACAACAAGATATCCCTCAAAATAATAGTAAGAGGTTAAATGTACTTTTATGTATGAATTTAACCAGACTCCTACTGTTGAGTGGGAGCTATTTGAGATGTAATCAAACAAGGAACATTAAGGGATAGTCAAGAAACATTTATGAATGTGACCTATGTGTTAGATAATAAGGATGTATATATTAGTAGTCCTTATATCTACACAACTGGCCTCAGAGCCATGGTAATTGATTTGCTTGCAAGAAATTTGGACTTTAAAACGATTGTTTGATGTTTTGGATGGTATCATGTTGTATTGAGTGTTATATGATGATTGATTGATGTTTGTGAATTTTTGTGAAAAATAATTGAATGTCTGTTTCTGGAATTATTTTTATTGGATAGTATGGAAAAAATTAAGCAAGTTACTTTTTTACAGAACTCAATCAATTTAATTTGAATTAGTTATGATTTTTTGAAGTTTCGAAAAATATCGGGATTGAGCAACAGGGACATGCGCGCGGAAATCATGCAATTCCTTCCCTGCGCCGTGTCTCCTCGCCCAAGCAACCCACCAGCGCGCACGGACGAGTATGCACAGCATACCGTCCGTACAGCTCGCATTTTTTTCGTTTTTCTTCGATTTTTCATGCTATTTCATGGATTTAACTTCCGATTTTTTGTGTAGTTCTGTATTTAGACATTTACTATTCCTAATTCAATTCTAATTATCATAATTAAATTAATTAATTTTTTTTAAAAAAAATTTAATTCATGATATTAGTGTAATTTGAATTTGAAAATAGTAAATATCTATCTTTTTTTTGCTTAATTATCTATCTTATTTTTAAATTTGATTATATCTTATCTTATTTTTAAATTTAAGGTCAGATATTAAATTTTTTAAATTTAATTTTTTTAAAATAATTTTACCTTATTTAAATTTAAAATAAGATAACTATAATCATGTAATTTTAAATAGATGTAAGATATTTTGCTAAATTTTAAATTTTGTTATTTTATTTATTTAAATTAAATTATAAAATCTGAAAAAGATATTTATTTATCTTTTTTAATTTTTATTTATAAAAATAACATTAAATTTTTTAAAAGTAGTTAGCAAATTTTGAAATGATATTTAGGTTGGTTGAAACCTAATTTTTCAAAATTGTAGGTTTAATTTTAAATATTATTAATTTCGAAAATATTTAAATTTTATTTTATTTTATTATTTTTCGAAAATAAATTTTTTTTTATTTAATTAATTTTTCGAAATTATTTATTTAAAATTAAATAAATCCTACATCCAACTATCCAGCTAACCTTGTTGCAGGAGTATGTGTTTTTAGCTTGTTTGTAAGTTTTTAAAAACCTATTATTGCTTGATTGCAAATAGTCATGGTTAACTTGTTGACAGAATAAATCCTACATCCAACTATCCAACTAACCTTGTTGCAGGAGTATGTGTTTTTAGCTTGTTTGTAAGTTTTTAAAAACCTATTATTGCTTGATTGCAAATAGCCATGGTTAACTTGTTGACAGATCCAATGATCTGATTTTAACTCATGGCTCCCTTGGTCAAGTAAATAATTTGTAACAGGTATATTTAGAATCTTCTTTCATCTGTGTATGACCTAGCAACATGATAGGATCCATCCAAATTGTGTGCCTGTGTGAGCCTATGTGTTTAATTTTATTATAGATGCATATAGGTTATTGTTGCTAAATAAAATATCATAGTTCTGATAGATTTTATTTAGGCCCGTTTAGTTTTGGGCCTATTCAATTAATAACAGTTGTTCATTTTAAGGTTAAATTCCTCTCTTTTGGGCCTTGTGTGAGAGTTGAGAGCCATAGAAGTGGGTACGACATACTTAACCCAGCACCCCCTCACATGAACCACCCCAATTGTGAAGGCCCATTTGCCTGATTTGAATAATTGTACTAGGTTAATTAAACTAGTTTAACCTAATAAAATTGATTAGCAACATAATTAATTTCATTTATTTTGAAATTAATTTAAGAAAACCATAGTTTAAAGAATTTTATATTCTAAGCTAAACTATATGTATTTTCTTGTATTTAATTAAATATAGAATTATAACCATCTAGATTCTTTCTGAAGCTTAATTTAAATTTTTCATTAAATATTCCTATTTAAGTTGATATTTAGTTATCTATAACTAACCAGCTTAAATCTGAATATCTTTTGGATTTAAAATTTCAAAATTAAGTTGAGGAATTTTAGGCATTGGTTATTAAGATTCTTTAGATATTTTTTAAGCTGATATTTTTATTTCAATATCAACTTAAAATGGAATATTTTCAAATTAAGTGGTTACAACTTAATTTTAATTTAATTAAGTCTAATTTGAAAGATATTTAAGTTGATTTTTTAGATTCTTCTAAAACAACTTAAACAAGATATTTTCAAATTTGTTCGATATTTATTCGAATTTATTTTTCAAATTTAAATAATAATTGAAAAATTCATTAAAGTTGATTTTTTATTTAAACCAACTTTAATTTGTAATTGTTTATTATTATAATATGGAATAAATGATTATACAAAATACATATTTTAAAATAATGAGCTTTTATTCAAGAGACATTCGATCTCCATTGTTGGTTTTACATCGCGTTTGTTTTAGTGAGTAATCCTCCCTAATGGAGGAACGTTCATTAGCAATTTCACACTGTTTAATCTCGAAAGATAAGTAGTTTGTAAGTTTTTTATATGGTATGGATCACCCTAATGGTGGCAACCATATTTGACTTGCAAATTATGAAACAATGGTGGAAGCTCATAAGATAGAATTGCCTTGACTCTCGCCTAAACGGGACAACGCTGAATTCCAATCTTGATCGAATAAAAGGTGGCTAGAATGATTATCATTTTAGATGAGTTGACAACTCTATTCAATGGATGATGCTTTGACTCTCGCCTAAACGGGACACTGTATCATTTTGTTGAAAGACCTTGGAAAATAAACTATGTTAGATTTAGTATTTTTATAACATATGTGATTATTTGTTATTTTCTGAACATGTGTATGAATTGATGAACCAAAACCTTACTTCTGTTTTATTGATGTGTTGTAGTGCCATTATGAATAACCCTCACCCCGATCCTCTCCTAGTTAATATCTTAGCAAAAGAACTCTATAGTGTGAAAATGCATCCTCGTAGTTGCATAAACTCGCACCTGTTGATGATGAATCTGAAGTTCCAAAAGGCAAATCTACTAGGAATTGATTTATCAAGAGAACAATGGGTCCAATTCATTCTTAATAGTCTTCCTCCGAAGTATAATGAATTTGTTGTTTCTTACATGATCAACAATTTCAACTCCTCCAACATGGACAAGCTCGAAGCAGAATTACGAGCCCATGAACGGAATCTGATTGCAATGGGTCCCCCTGGGTTTGCAATTTATAATCAGAGGAAAAGGATTAAGCATGCAGGCTCTAGCAAAGCTACTTCTTCAAGTACAATTATTAAACATAATCTTCTATGTTTGAATTGTAATGAAAAGGGACATCAAGAAGAACGATGTCCCCGTCTTCTAAACAATTCAAACGAAGATAATGCTTTTGTCTTTGAATCATGTGTTCTAGAGAACGACAAATCCGTTTGGATTGTTGATTCTCGGTCTACTAACCATGTATGTTCTTCAGTGCAGCTGCTTGAAACTTGGGAAAATCTGCTTCCAGGAGAGTTAAAGCTTAAAGTTGGTAATGGCGAGTTAGTGTCGGTCAAAGCTAGAGGAAAAGCCCGCATCAAGTTTCAATAAAGATTTTTAATTTTAGAAAATGTTTTATTTATTCCAAACTTTAGTAGAAACTTGATTAGTGTCTCATGTTTGCAAACACAATCTTATATATTGAATTTTTCGAGTACAAATTGTTCAATTTCTCATAATGGATTTCAAATATGTGTTGCTACCATGGAACAAGGGCTTTATGTTTTAAGACCGAATACACAAATCTCACTAAACAGTGAACTTTTCAATGTAGCTAAACCTAGAAACCTCAAAAGAAAAGAGATTGATAATGATGATCAAACTTATCTATGGCATTTACGTTTTGGTCATATAGGCTTTGATAGACTCAATAGGCTAACCAAAGGCGGTCGATTGGAAAATGTCGTCCTAGGTGAATTGCCAGTATGCGAGTCCTGCCTGGAAGGAAAATGACTAAGCGTTCTTTCTCTGCAAAGGGAGAGCGTGCCACATACCCCGTAGGGTTAGTGCATTCTGATGTTTGCGGACCTCTGAATGTAAAAGCCCAAGGAGCTTATGAGTATTTTGTAACTTTCATTGACGATTACTCTAGATATAGTTTTCTTTACCTAATGCAAAAGAAATCTGAAACGTTTGAAAAGTTTCAGGAGTTTCATGCTTTGGCTCAAAACCAATTAGGTAAATCATTAAAGATCTTGCGAACTGATAGGGGTGGAGAATATATGGATATGCAGTTCAAAGATCATTTAATTGAACTTGGAATTGAATCCCAATACACTGCCCCAGGCACTCCACAGCAAAATGGAGTTGTAGAAAGAAGAAATCGCACTCTCTTGGAAATGGTTAGGTCTATGCTGAGTTATTCAACTCTGTCTACGTCCTTCTGGGGATATGCTATACAGATGGCAAATGACATTTTTAATGTTGTTCCATCTAAAGCAGTCCCTAAGACACCCGTCGAACTTTGGAATGGTCGTACACCTAGTTTACGCCACTACAGAATTTGGGGGTGCCCTGCTCATGTCTTAAGAAAGAAAGAAGGCAAACTTGAATCACGTACCAAAGTATGCATGTTTGTCAGAAATTCTAAAGAGACTAGGGGTGGACTATTTTATAGTCACAAGGATAACAAAGTGTTTGTTTTTACAAATGCTACTTTTCTTGAAGAGAACTATATTAAAGACAACAAACCGAAAAGTAAAGTTGTTCTAGAGGAAATGCTTTCAAATATAACTCCTTCCAATGTTCCGCCCTCTTCCACTCAAGAAGAGGACAATCCCACTCCCTCAGTCAAACCAACTGAGAAATCTACTACTAAAGTTTCTGTTCAGAAGATCACCGCTCCTCGTCGTAGTGGGAGGGTTTCAACAAAACCAGCTCATTATGGCTTGGATGGTGAAATCAATATGGTCGTTGGTGACGGTATTGAAGACGATCCATTAACCTATAAATAGGCAATGGCTAGTCCGCAACGGAAACGATGGTCAGCCGGCATGGATTCAGAAATGGATTCCATGAAAAAGAACAAAGTCTGGGAATATGTAGACTGTAAAGACCCCTTAGTTTAATTTGGAAATTAGCAGTTAATCACGTTTAATTATGTAATTATTTATAGCTATTTAAATAATTTATTATACTATTATTATTGAATTCAGAGATGCATTTTTATGTCATGTAGTAGTTTTCATAATTTTGCATTCCGGTGCCGGTATTTTGGAACTCGGTGTTTGGCTCAGAAAAAATCACAACTTAGTATGTTAGTAGTTTGGGACGGTTTATTGGACATTGGGAAGGTCGGGAATGGCCGGGAATTTAGAATTTCCCAAAAATACCCCTTTAGTGTTAATTATGTGGTTTTAGTGTGGAAGGGCAAAATGGTCTTTTTGCCCCATTATTATTTTGTCTTCTAGTGATTTTAATAGATGGATTATATGTTTATTTTAATTTGTTTTGGCTGAAGTAAAAAGGAGTAAGTGTTATTTAATCTCATTTTTCATTTTAAAAATCAACACTTAGAAAAGAAATAGAAAATTTTCAAAAAACACTCTCTCTTTTCCTCTTCTCTTTTCGGCCCTATTGGAGCAGCAAGAAGCTGGCCATTTTCTTGGGATTTTGCTTGTGATTTCATCTCCCTTTAAGGTTCAATTCAAGCTAGGTTAGCTCCTCTTCCTTTCTTCTTAAAAATGGTTGAATTTTGATGAAAATAGTGTGATGCATGCATGATTATTTGAGGCTGTTGCTGCTGTGATTTTGTTGTTGATTTCTGAGATTTAAACATGTTTATTAGAGTTTAATTAAGCTACTTGTGGTGCTTGATAGTTAGGTTGTTTAAAGTTATGAATTTTCTATGCTAAAATCTGTTGCTGTGATGCTGTTGAAGTTTGTAGTTGTTTTCAGAGGCTATTCTATGCATGTTTAAGTAGGTTTGGACTGGTTTGATTGCATGTTATTTAGGTTTACTCAAGTTTGAGTTTGGAACTCAAAGCTTGAGCTTTAATGGTGATTTTTGTTTATGTGCTTTCTGGGTGGATTTGACGCTTTAGAAATGTTCTAGGGGTTATATAGAACAGGTCTGGAAGTTTTGGTATGGTTTGGAGTTGATTTGAGCAAAGTGTGAAATTTTGAATTGCTGCCTGCGAGAAAACCGGAATTCCAGTTGTACATTCGGAATTCCAGATGGGGTTCTGAAATTTCCCAGAACCGGAATTCCGGTTGGGCAACCGGTCTACCGATTGGGGAAAATTCAGGAACCCTAGTTTTCCTCGATTTTATGTTTTTGGGGTATTGCCATGCTTTTTATCGATAGGGAAACTTTTAGTTCCTAGTTTAAGTCCCCGGGAAGTGATTTAGTGTATCACTTATAGTGTTGTGATTTTTATGGTTTAGGAGCCTGTAATCCGCCCCGCAGATAGTTCCAGTCAGGTTGACCGGCACACCCGAATTCGGAATCCAGGTAAGATTAGTATAACAGTATGCATATGTAGATTACATGTTTAGCGTGCATGTAGGAAGCCTGTTAGATTACATTAGATATGTATGTTGGCTTCGAACCATCCAACTGTGTCACGTCGGTACAGGCTGGAGTAGGACCAGCAGCCGGAGTATGACCGGTTCGACCGATTAGGCTGACACTGTATCACGTCGGTATAGGCTGGAGTAGGACCAGCAGCCAGAGTATGACTGGTTTGACCGATTAGGCTGATACTTAGGTTGCTGGTTCCGTACTATTTGACGTATCACGTCAGTACAGGCTGGAGTATGACCAGCAGCCGGAGTATGACCGGTTCGACCGATCAGGCTGATACTGTAACACGTCGGTACAGGCTGGAGTATGACCGGTTCGACCGATCAGGCTGTTACTTGTCAATAGTACCGTCCCTATGAACGTTCAGAACTCAGTACCGTGTTGGACATGGAAGTTAGGGGGACTCAGTATCGTGTTGGACATGGCAGTTAGGGGGACTCAGTATCGTGTTGGACACGGCAGTTAGGGTTATGATCAGGGGTATGGGCGTCTGATCATGACCGGGATTTATGTATGAGTATTATTATGCTTTTCTTACTGAGTCTGTCGACTCACAGTGCTATGTTTATGTGTAGGTGAAGGCAAAGCTAGAGCTAATGGACCGTGAACGAGCCTATGAAGATTGTACATGTCGGGGCAGTTAGGCCTGGAGCGTACAATCATCGGGACAGCGAGGCTATTTTTGTAACTAGTCGCTAGGCGACAAATATTTTGTATGAATAGTAAACTTTTGTAAATGATTTTGTAATCGGGATCACGAGTCTTTTGTATAAATATTTTACAAGTTTAATTAAAAAGCAAAAATTTTAATAAATCACGTTTTCCATAAACCTCGTTGATTAGCAACGAGCTGCACAGCATGTTTAAAAGTCACGTAATACGCCTATGCTAGTTAGGGTGTTACATAGACGCACTTGACGACTATCATCCGATAGGATGCAAGTGGGTTTAAAAGAAGAAAAGAGGAGCTGGAGTCGAAGTCGAAACTTTTAAAGCTAGACTTGTAGCCAAGGGTTATACCCAAAGAGAAGGCGTGGACTATGAGGAAACTTTTAGTCCTGTTGCCATGCTCAAATCCATCCGAATTCTTCTCTCCATAGCTGCTGCTTTCAATTATGAAATCTGGCAAGTGGATGTCAAGACTGCCTTCCTTAATGGGGTAATTGAAGAAACCATCTATATGGAGCAACCAGAAGGCTATGTTTTTCCAGGGCAGGAAAAGAAAGTTTGCAAACTAAATAGGTCTATCTATGGACTTAAGCAAGCTTCTCGCTCATGGAACAAAAGGTTTGATGAAATCATCAAAACCTACGGCTTTCTTCAGAATGAAGATGAACCTTGTGTTTACCAACTCAAGGAAGACCAAGTAGTAGTATTCCTGGTCCTTTATGTTGATGACATTTTGATTATTGGAAACAATGTCAAGAAAATGACTCACATCAAGGAATGGCTCAACACTCAATTCGATATGAAAGATTTGGGTGAAGCAGCCTATGTTCTTGGTATTCAGATTATCAAAAACTGGAAGAGCAGATCTCTTGCTCTCTCTCAAACAACCTACATTGAGAAAGTTTTAGAGAGATTCTCCATGAACAACACCAATGGGGCAAACATGCCTTCTAGATATGGTATTCGTCTATCTAAGGAACAGTCTCCTACTGATCCTCAAGAGATAGAGGACATGGCAAAAATTCCCTATGCTTCTGCAGTTGGAAGTCTAATGTATGCAATGTTATGCACTAGACCTCACATCTGCTATGCAGTGGGAATCGTGAGCAGGTATCAATCTAATCCAGGACAGGAACTTTGGAATGCAGTTAAGTATATTTTGAAATACTTAAAGAGTACAAGAAATCTTGTGTTAGTCTGCATGGTTGGTGCTTTAAATCCCATACGCTACACTGATTCAGATTTCCAGGTAAGTCTTGAAGACAGGAAATCTACATCTCGGATGGTGTTTACTCTTGGGGGTGGAGCAGTGGTTTGGAGAAGTGCAAAACAAATCGCGATATCGGACTCGACTATGGAAGCTGAATACATAGCTGCAGCCGAAGCTACTAAAGAACTTGTCTGGCTAAGAAAGTTCTTCACCAGCATCGATGTCGTACCTGGAATGGAAAAGCCTGTGGTCCTACTTTGTGATAATAATGGAGCGATAGCTAACAGTAAGGAACCTCGAAGCCACAAGAGAAGCAAACACATTGAAAGGAAGTATCACATTATCAGAGAATACGTGGCAAGAGGGGATGTACTAGTTGAGAAAGTGGACACAGAGGACAACCTAGCTGATCCATTCACCAAAGTCTTGGCCGTGACTACATTTGAAAAGCACCGTCAGAATTTAGGATTAATTGATATGTACTGATTAGTTTTATATTAGTGCAAGTGGGAGTTTGTTGCGTTTTATGCCCTAAATAAAACTCCATTTCAATGTAATCTATTTTATTTAACATCAATAAAGAAACATAATTATTTTTCATTCATTTGTGTATGTTTTGGTTCACCTTATCAAATGCTTGTCTATTTGATTTATAAATTCATCTGAAACCCTTTTCACATACTTGATCCTATTTATTGTGTTGTCAACACTTTGGAAAGTAAACATGACTATGTGAATAAAGTTTCCTAGATTTATCAGACACAGGGACCGATATTGAACTTTGACTTAGATTTATTAAACATTAGTTAAAGTAAAGCTCAGGTTGGATGCATGGAGTATGCATCGGAAGGGACCGATATTGAACTTTGACTTAGATTTATTAAACTTACTGTAAAATCTATTCAAGTCAATATCGCCTAGTTGATCCTAGATCAAATGATCTTAATCCTGTTATGATTAGGCTCAATCTTAAGAGGCTATTCGTGTTCTTTGATTTGTTAGTTAAGCCTACTTTTAGGTCAGGGTGATACGTACATTTTGGGAACACGGTAGTGCAATTGAGTGGGAGCGCTAACTTAAACATGGAATCTATAACTTCTATTTGGCGAATAGTAAGCAAAGGATGATCTCCTTCGAGCTTGACCAAACGAAAATAAATGGTGGAGTATTCATTTCACATAAGCTGAAATATCATTTATACAGGGTCAAGTGTTTTAAGGATAAAATACATAGTAGGGTGTAACGGTAATCTAATCCCTTTACAGTGTAGATCATTCATATAGAGGATCATTGATCAAATTAGGATTATAACAATGGATAACTAATGATGTGTCTATATGGTGGAACATATAGAGAATTCTATATACTGAGAGTGCAATTCTAAGTTCTATGCGTGGATTTAACGAAGAATTAATAAGTCAATGAATGTAATGACCGCTCTAGTAATTTGGATTAGTAAAGGCAATTATCACTAATTTTTATTATTTTATTATTATTTGTGAATTAATTTTAATGTGGACCCCAATATTTAGAAATAGATATTAGAGTTATAATTTCTCAATTCCGGAGATTTTATTAAACTCTAGGGGTATTACTTAGCTTATATGTGAAATATGTCAATTTTGTAATTTTTGCTCGGTGACAACGGAAAATGCGATGGATGGCTAGATTGATCACATGGGTAAGTTTAGAACCCTATTTCATAGTGGGAAATAATTTAGAGAAAATAAATTATCGGGATTGAGCGGGGTTATGGATTTTGACCATTTTACCCCTAGCTTTAGAAATACCTAAGTTATATCTTTAAGGGCATTTTTGGCATTTAAAAAAATAAGAGATAGGTGGCTGCTTTAGGTTTTTGACACCTAATCAAGTTTATTTCAGCAAGGGATTAACTTAATCCTTTTGTCTCATTTGAAGAAAAATCAAGGAAAAAGGAAAAATAGAAAATTGCTTTGTTCTTGAACCCCTCTCTCTCTCTCTTGCTTTCGGCTGAGACAAACCAAGGGAGTTTGTTGTTGATTGTTGGATTTCAGCAAGGATTTCTAAGGAGATAATCAATCTAAGGTAAGTTCCAATGAACCCTTCTTAGTTTTCAAGTTTTTAAGTGAGGTTGAAATGGTGTTTTGGGGTAATAGGAGCTGTTAAGGTTTGAATTGCTTAGGGTTCGAATTCAAGGGTTAGTTTGAGTTGATTTGAGTCCCTAGCTACTGGTTTTGATGCTTGATATTGGTTCTAAGCAAGCTTGAGTTTTGAAACTCAAGCTTTGAGCTTTAATGGCATAATTGGATTTATTGGTTTGTTCTGTGAAATTCTGCTTGGATTCTATTGTGTATGCATTGTATAGGTGTACTGGAGAGTTTGGTAAGGTTTGGGCTTGATTTGAGTTAAGGGGAATGATTTTTGGGTTCCCAGCTCAGAAGCGGAATTCCGGTTCTAGGGGACCAGTACCAACCGGTCGACCGGTTGGTGACCCAGAACCGGATTGCCGGTTGGGAACCGGTCTGCCTGTTGGGGGAAATTCCAGAACCCTAGTTTTGGCCAATTTTGAGATATTTAGGGTATTGCCATGAGGTTTATCGATAGGGAAACTTTTAGTTTCAAGTTTAAGTCTCGGAAAGTGATTTAGCGGGTCACTCATCTGTGTTGCTATTATTGTGATTAGGGCATCCATCTAGCACGTGAATTCCGTTCAGGTCGGCCAGCACACTTGAATTCGGAAAACAGGTAAGAACTGTGTATAATGTATGATGTGATTATCTGAATGTGTGTATATGTTATTGTATATGCATGCTTGAATTATGTTATGCACTACCAACACTTGTATGAATAAGTTATAGAGTGCATTGGTATAGTGATTACTGACACTGTGAGTACGACACAGTGATACCGACACAGGCACGGGAAAATGCTAAGGTGTGTGGTACATCACTCAGTGTTACTCAGTGTTCGGGGTAAACCCTACCAACACTCGTACAGTGAGGTACGATGTGTATGTGGTATAGTGGTTGTACCCTGGTATTTAACGTTCATACTCATCTGTTAAGCTCTGTAAATAGGTGTATGGGTGCCTATTTACAGGTCGGAAATTATATGGTATGTTATATGCATTTCTTACTGAGTCTGTTGACTCACAGTTTCTGCTTCTATGTGTAGGTAAAGGAAAGGCGAAGGCTGAACAGGAGTGAACCTGAGCTCGGGTGAGATTGTACATGTCAAGCGGCGCGACCTGGAGTGTTCGGTCTCGGGACATCTGGGAGTTGTATTTTGAAAGTCGCTGTGCGACCTAGAACTTGTATATTTTGAATGTATAGTTTAAAAAGTAAATTTTACAAAGTTTAAAAACCGGATCCCGGAATTTGTAAATATCATATTATATTACAAAGTTTAATATCTAAAGCAAAAGTTTTAATTTGTAAAGTTTTTCGAGAAATTTCTTTGATTAGCAAAGATTGCACAATAATTGAAAAAAACACTGTAGCGTGCCTTAGCATTAGGGCGTTACAATTTTGGTATCAGAGCCGCCAGGTTTGTCTACCGAAGCTTGCTAAGACATGTACAATCTTCGTCAGAGAAAGCTCGGTTCACGGTTCAGTAAGCCCGTACTTGTTTAGTACTTTAAATAAATATGAATGTGAAAGCATGTTAGGAAGCATATTAGATTTAAATTAAATATATTTCTTTGAAAAGAAAAGAAAGTGTGTTGCCTTTAAGTCTTTAAGAGCGGTGTTAAGTTTTGATCGCTGTCTAACTTGCCTGGCTTATGGATTCGCAGGCTAAGTCCTATTAAATGGACGCCCCGCGAAATACAAGAAGTCAGGGTGGCATGGTTGAGACCGGAGGCGGTCAGGGGAATCCTCAAAATCCTCGTGGTCGCGGCCGTGGCCGTGGCAGAGCTCAGGGTGGTCGCCCTGTAAATCCACCTCAAGCTCCTCCTGATTGGGAGCAAAGATTTGCTGAGATGCAAGATAGAATCCGCCAGCAAGATGAAGAGATTCAAAGGTTGAGGCAGCAGGGTCCTCCTGCCGTGCCTCCTCAAGTGGTTCAGGCCGTTGCAGTTCCTGCGGTGCCAACAGAACAACCTGTTGTTGGCAACCGTATGGAGCCGTTGTATGAAATTCCGGAAACAGGCACCTCCAGTGTTTCTGGGAGGCCCTGATGTGATGAAGGTCGAGCAGTGGCTTTCAGTGATTGAACGCATCCTCAATTTTATGGGAGTGGTTGGAAATGATCAGGTGACCTGCGCCACTTTCCAGTTTCAGGAAGATGCTCTCGTGTGGTGGGAGTTGATAACCCTCACTCGAGATGTCACGCTGATGACCTGGGAAGAATTCAAGGAGTTATTTAACTCCAAGTATTATAATGAAGCAGTCCGCAGTGCAAAGCGGAAAGAGTTCACTAATCTAGTTCAAACTGAGGGAATGTCGGTTACTGAATACACGACAAAGTTTGATCGGTTGGCTAAGTTGGCGGCGGGAATTGTGCTGACTGATTTTAGTAAGAAAGAAAAATATTTAGCGGGTTTGAGTGCAAAGATTCGGCATGATCTGGTTATTACTACCACTGAAGCAACCACATATGCGGAGATGGTTGAAAAGGCTTTGAGAGCCGAGGGAGCAGTGAAATTCCTTCAGGAGCCCCGAGTGACTCCGAGTGTTGATGGAACCCCCACTGTTCCTACTCTTGTTTATGGTAGGGATGGTGGTGACTCCACCACTGAGCAGAAAAGAAAAGTTGTTCCAGCTTCTGGTGGCTCGGGGCAAAGTAAGCGGTTCCGTGGGAACCAAGGTAGAGGAGGACGCCAGGGTTACTCTTACCCTGAGTGTCCACGTTGCAAGAAACATCATCCGGGAGAGTGTAACCAGAAGACATGCTTTCTGTGTGGCATGGTGGGGCATTTCAAGAAAGATTGCCCCCAGGCAAAGAAAGAGGAGCCGAAAGCTGAGGTGAAACCGGTTCCTGCTCGTGTGTTTGCTATTACCAAGGCTGATGCCGGCAGCGGTCCTTCATGTGACAGGTCAGCTTCCCGTCAACAACTTGTTATTTACAGTATTATTTGACTCGGGAGCTACACGTTCATATGTGGCTACAAGAGTGATTGATCTTTTGGGTAGGCCTTGTGATTTTGTTAGAAAGAGGGTTTGGAACCCTAATGCCTAGCGGGGAATTGGTTATCTCTAATAGGCGCATTAAGTCTATGCCAATTAGGATCGAAGATAGGGAATTGAGTGCTGATCTCATAGAATTGAAACTAACTGAGTTTGATATTATACTGGGAATGGATTTCCTATCCAAGTATTCGGCCAGTATAGATTGTAGGCGTAAAATGGTGACTTTTCAGCCGAAAGGTGAGGATCCATTTGTTTATGTTGGATCAGTTCAGGGGTCTCGGATCCCGGTTATTTCTGTGCTGAGGGCTAGGGATTTACTATGCAATGGTTGTGTAGGATTTATAGCGGTGGTATTTGACTCCAGCAGACCTGAAACATTTGGGCCTGAGGCAGTCCGGGTGGTGAAAGATTTTCTTGATGTGTTTCCCGAGGAGTTGCCGGGATTGCCGCCACAGCGAGAGATTGACTTTGTAATTGATTTGGCACTTGGAGTCGAACCTGTTTCTAAAGCTCCATATAGGATGGCTCCAGCAGAACTCAAGGAGCTTAAGTTACAACTTCAGGGAATGCTTGACATTGGGTTTATTCGACCCAGTGTATCGCCCTGGGAGCTCCGGTTCTTTTTGTGAAAAAGAAAGATGGTTCCCTCAGAATGTGTATTGATTATCGGGAACTAAATAAGTTGACGATTAAGAACAAGTACCCGTTGCCCAGGATCGATGATCTGTTCGATCAGCTTCAGGGAAAGACAGTGTTTTCAAAGATTGATTTACGGTCTGGTTATCATCAACTCAGAATTCGGGAGGAGGACATACCAAAGACTGCTTTTAGAACCAGATATGGGCACTATGAGTTTCTGGTAATGTCGTTCGGATTGACTAATGCTCCTGCAGCCTTTATGGATCTCATGAATAGGGTATTCAAGGATTTCCTCGATAACTGCGTTATAGTGTTTATCGATGACATTCTTGTATACTCTCAGTCAGAAGAGGAGCACGAGCATCATCTTCGAATGGTGTTACAGCGACTTAGGGATCACAAGCTGTACGCCAAGTTCAAAAAGTGCAAATTCTGGTTGTCTGAAGTGTCCTTTCTGGGACATATTGTTGGAAAGAATGGAATTATGGTTGATCCAAATAAGATAGAATCAGTGAAGAATTGGCCGAGGCCAAAGTCTGTGACGGAAGTTTGAAGTTTTCTCGGGTTAGCAGGGTATTATTGACGTTTCGTCGAAGGATTTTCTAAACTTTCTATGCCCCTAACCAAATTGACCAAGAAAAATCAGAGATTTGTGTGGTCAGATAAGTGTGAAACAAGCTTTCAGGAGTTGAAGCAACGTTTGATAACAGCTCCGGTGTTAGCTTTGCCATCAAATCAAGAAAAATTTGTTGTTTATTGTGATGCATCCAGACAGGGTCTGGGATGTGTTCTGATGCAAGCTGACAGAGTCATAGCTTATGCCTCTCGTCAATTGAAAGATTATGAGCAGCGTTACCCAACTCATGATTTAGAGCTCGCTGCTGTGGTTTTTGCTTTAAACATTTGGCGACATTATCTTTACGGTGAAAAGTGTGAAATTTATACTGATCATAAAAGTCTCAAATACTTTTTCACCCAGAAAGATCTGAATATGAGGCAGAGAAGGTGGTTGGAGTTGGTTAAAGACTACGATTGTGAAATACTATACCACCCCGGGAAAGCCAATGTTGTGGCTGATGCTTTAAGTAGGAAAGGTCCTGGGCAAGTTTTTACTACGATTATGATAGCTCCTCCACTAGCCTCGGAAATGGTTAGTGCAGGAATTGAGTTCGTGGTCGGGAAATTACATAATTTAACACTCCAATCTGATCTGTTGGAGAGAATCAGAAAGGCACAACTGGAAGATCCCGAGTTAGTTAAAGTTCGAGACGAAGTAGTGGCTGGTCGGCCTAGAGGCTTTTCAGTCTTGAGCAGTGGAATGTTGTTATATAAAGCTCGAGTTTGTGTTCCTAGTGTTGATGAGCTTAAGAAAGAAATACTGGATGAAGCTCACACCACGCCTTATTCGTTGCATCCGGGAACCACCAAGATGTATCAGGATTTGAAACCCTACTTCTGGTGGTATGGGATGAAAAGAGATGTGGTGGACTACGTGTCCAAATGCTTAACCTGTCAGCAAATTAAAGCTGAACATCAAAGGCCGGCAGGGTTATTGCAACCTTTAGTCCTTCCAGAATGGAAGTGGGAGGACATTGCAATGGATTTCGTAACTGGTTTGCCTAGAACTACGGGGATGTATGATTCTGTATGGGTCATCGTGGACAGATTCACAAAATCGGCTCACTTTCTACCAGTGAAAGTTACATATTCAGTGGATCAGTATGCTGAATTGTATGTGAAGGAGATAGTTCGTCTCCACGGAGCCCCTAAATCTATTGTGTCAGATAGAGATCGAAAGTTCACATCGAAGTTTTGGGTGAGTCTTCAGAAGGCTATGGGTACCAAGTTAAAGTTTAGCACAGCCTTTCACCCTCAGACTGATGGTCAGTCAGAAAGAACTATCAAGATTTTAGAAGACCTACTGCGAGCCTGTGTCATGGACTTTGAGGGTTCATGGAGTAAGTACTTGCCTTTAATTGAATTCTCCTACAACAACAGCTACCAAAGTACAATAGGGATGGCTCCCTATGAGATGTTATATGGTAGAAAATGTCGTTCTCCTATTCATTGGGACGAGACAGGAGAAAGGAAGTACTTGGGTCCAGAATTAGTGCAGAGGACCAATGAAGCTATTGATAAGATCAAGGCTCGGATGCTTGCTTCTCAAAGCAGGCAGAAAAGTTATGCTGATCCGAAGCGCAGAGATGTTACATTTCAGGCAGGGGAACATGTTTTCCTTCGGGTTTCACCAATGAAGGGTATTAGGTGCTTCGGAAAGAAGGGTAAGTTAAGCCCTAGGTTCATTAGGCCATTTCAGATACTCGAGAAGGTCGGGCAGGTAGCATATCGGCTAGCCTTGCCACCAGCATTATCGGCTGTTCATGACGTATTTCACATTTCTATGTTAAGGAAATACGTGTCAGACCCGACTCATGTCTTGAGTTATGAAGCCCTTGAACTACAACCAGACTTATCCTATGAAGAGCAACCTGTTCAGATTTTGGATAGAAAAGAAAAAGTTCTTCGGAACAAGACTATTGCACTGGTTAAGGTGCTCTGGAGGAACAGTAAGGTGGAAGAAGCCACCTGGGAATTGGAGTCAGATATGAGGACTCAACATCCAGAGCTATTCAGGTTAGATTTCGGGGATGAAATCCTATTAACGGGGGGATAATTGTAATGACCGCTCTAGTAATTTGGATTAGTAAAGGCAATTAGCACTAATTTTTATTATTTTATTATTATTTGTGAATTAATTTTAATGTGGACCCCAATATTTAGAAATAGATATTAGAGTTATAATTTCTCAATTCCGGAGATTTTATTAAACTCTAGGGGTATTACTTAGCTTATATGTGAAATATGTCAATTTTGTAATTTTTGCTCGGCGACAACGGAAAATGCGATGGATGGCTAGATTGATCACATGGGTAAGTTTAGAACCCTATTTCATAGTGGGAAATAATTTAGAGAAAATAAATTATCGGGATTGAGCGGGGTTATGGATTTTGACTTTAGAAATACCTAAGTTATATCTTTAAGGGCATTTTTGGCATTTAAAAAAATAAGAGATAGGTGGCTGCTTTAGGTTTTTGACACCTAATCAAGTTGATTTCAGCAAGAGATTAACTTAATCCTTTTGTCTCATTTGAAGAAAAATCAAGGAAAAAGGAAAAATAGAAAATTGCTTTGTTCTTGAACCCCTCTCTCTCTCTCTTGCTTTCGGCTGAGACAAACCAAGGGAGTTTGTTGTTGATTGTTGGATTTCAGCAAGGATTTCTAAGGAGATAATCAATCTAAGGTAAGTTCCAATGAACCCTTCTTAGTTTTCAAGTTTTTAAGTTAGGTTGAAATGGTGTTTTGGGGTAATAGGAGCTGTTAAGGTTTGAATTGCTTAGGGTTCGA
Organism: Cannabis sativa; assembly: GCF_029168945.1. NCBI lineage: Eukaryota > Viridiplantae > Streptophyta > Magnoliopsida > Rosales > Cannabaceae > Cannabis > Cannabis sativa. The sequence goes on from NC_083605.1 coordinate 25,465,539, forward strand.
ATTCAAGGGTTAGTTTGAGTTGATTTGAGTCCCTAGCTACTGGTTTTGATGCTTGATATTGGTTCTAAGCAAGCTTGAATTTTGAAACTCAAGCTTTGAGCTTTAATGGCATAATTGGATTTATTGGTTTGTTCTGTGAAATTCTGCTTGGATTATATTGTGTATGCATTGTATAGGTGTACTGGAGAGTTTGGTAAGGTTTGGGCTTGATTTGAGTTAAGGGGAATGATTTTTGGGTTCCCAGCTCAGAACTAGAATTCCGGTTCTGGGGGACCAGTACCAACCGGTCGACCGGTTGGTGACCCAGAACCGGATTGCCGGTTGGGAACCGGTCTGCCTGTTGGGGGAAATTCCAGAACCCTAGTTTTGGCCAATTTTGAGATATTTAGGGTATTGCCATGAGTTTTATCGATAGGGAAACTTTTAGTTTCAAGTTTAAGTCCCGGAAAGTGATTTAGCGAGTCACTCATCTGTGTTGCTATTATTGTTATTAGGGCATCCATCTAGCACGTGAATTCCGTTCAGGTCGGCCAGCACACTTGAATTCGGAAAACAGGTAAGAACTGTGTATAATGTATGATGTGATTATCTGAATGTGTGTATAGGTGATTGTATATGCATGCTTGAATTATGTTATGCACTACCAACACTTGTATGAATAAGTTATAGAGTGCATTGGTATAGTGATTACTGACACTGTGAGTACGACACAGTGATACCAACACAGGCACGGGAAAATGCTAAGGTGTGTGGTACATCACTCAGGGTTACTCAGTGTTTGGGGTAAACCCTACCAACACTCGTACAGTGAGGTACGATGTGTATGTGGTATAGTGGTTGTACCCTGGTATTGAACGTTCATACTCATCTGTTAAGCTCTGTAAATAGGTGTATGGGTGCCTATTTACAGGTCGGAAATTATATGGTATGTTATATGCATTTCTTACTGAGTCTATTGACTCACAGTTTCTGCTTCTATGTGTAGGTAAAGGAAAGGCGAAGGCTGAACAGGAGTGAACCTGAGCTCGGGTGAGATTGTACATGTCAAGCGGCGCGACCTGGAGTGTTCGGTCTCGGGACATCTGGGAGTTGTATTTTGAAAGTCGCTGTGCGACCTAGAACTTGTATATTTTGAATGTATAGTTTAAAAAGTAAATTTTACAAAGTTTAAAAACGGGATCCCGGAATTTGTAAATATCATATTATATTACAAAGTTTAATATCTAAAGCAAAAGTTTTAATTTGTAACGTTTTTCGAGAAATTTCTTTGATTAGCAAAGATTGCACAATAATTGAAAAAAACACTGTAGCGTGCCTTAGCATTAGGGCGTTACAATCATAGTGAGGAAGATCGTGAAGAAAGACTTTCAGCAAGAAGGAGTTTCTGCACTAACGAATCAGAGAAAGAGATCCAGGTTAAGATCTTGATAATACTCTGCGACAGAAAGGATACAAGGGTTAGAGATCTGAACGGAAGGAGTCATATTATTCCGCTGCACCCAATGTAAGGTTTACTAAACTTTATTTGTGTTTATTTCATCGTTTTAGAAAGTTCATATTTAGGGTGTTAATCAACATACTTGTGAGTAGATCTAAGATCCTGGTAAAATAATTTCCAACAGGTGGTTACTCTTGGGGTGGAGGAGTTATTCTAGAAGAGTGTGAAAACCCATCTATAATAATTCAAGCTCCATCAGTGAAGATATATAACTTTGTAAATTCGAAATTACCAGAAAGTAATTCAATTGAAGAAAATTCTACACTGTATTATCTCTATTTCATTCTTTAAAAGAATGAGAGATATGCTTCTGTTTATTCAGATGTACTTAATGAGCAGTAAGGATTTCAGTATCCCTTGATGAGTAATGCATATAGTAAAAGATGTTGCATAATGTTTTATGAACATGGTTCCAGAAATTTGGGTTGAGTCAAATATACTACACTTGATCTGAAGATCAAGACAATAGATTGATTGGAATGCACAACTTGTTTTATGTTATTGCAAGTGGGATTTTGTTGGGATTTTATGCCCTAAATAAAACCCATTACAATCTAATCTAATTTGTTATCAATAAAAGATTAGAAGTCATTTATGTTTACATGTTGTTTTCATGTTTATGGTTTAATATATATACAAAATCTATTAAGTCCAGAACATATAGTCATTTACAATTACAGTGATGTCAACACAGTGGAATGTGATTGTGATTATATGATTCGAAAGACAAAGTCCCTGTTTCATCAGTGCATTGGATTTACACTGATGTGATAATCAGCGATGAAATGTACTTACACTTTGCATAAGTGTTATGTTCTTTCCAGAACATTGGCAAAGTATACTAGCTTCGAATGTATGGAGTATACATTGGACTGGACCGATATTGATCTTGGTTAAGATATTATAATACTTACCGTTGTATCTTTCCAAGTTAATATCACTAGTTGATCTTAGATCAAAAGATCTTAATCCTTATATGCTTAGGTTCAATCTCAGGAGTGTTATTCATGCTCTTTAATTTGTTAGTTAAGCCTACTTTCTGGCCAGGGTGATACGTACATTTTGGGAACATGGTAGTATGATTGAGTGGGAGCGCTAAACATAAATATGGAATCTATAGCTTCCATAGGTATTTAGAAGTTAAATGATGATTTCCTTTGAGCTTGACTAAATAGATGTAAATGGAAGAGCTCTTGTTTCAATGATTATATTTTAGTTCACTAAAACATCATTTACAGGTAGCTAAGTGGTTTAAGGATCAACAAACATTGAGGGGTGTAACGGTAAATTTATCCCTACTCGGTGTAAATCATTTATATAGAGGATCTTTGATTATTGAGAATATAACGATGATTAAATATGATAGCGCATCTATATGGTGGAACATATAGAGCGTTCTATATGACTGAGAGTGCAATTCCAAGTTCTAAGAGTGGATGCAACAAGGAATTAATGAGTTAGGGAATTTACTTGGAAAATTCTAGTTCAGCTTATTGGAAGCTCAGTGATATAGGCCCATGGTCCCCATTCTAGTTGAGACCATACTGCTTGTAAGACTCAAATAATTGATTTTAATTAATCAATTATAATTCTAAAATTATACTGTGTCTAGTTTATGAATTTTCACTAAGCAAGGGGTAAATTGTAAAGAAAGAGATTCTAAGTTTTATTTATTAATTGGAAGACTTTATTATGTCTAATTAATAATTATATTAAATGACAATATTATTTAATAATTTATTTTAGTTATTAAATAATTAGTTTTGGCATTTAAATTATTTGAATTTGAAAATTGGCATTTTTGAGAAAATAGAAAAGAAAATTGTCAAAATTGCAAAATACCAAAGTGGGTCCCATTAACACTACGGCCAGCCACTTGATGTGGTTTTTCCAATTAATATTTTCATTATTTTCATGCCAAGTAATTCCTAACCTAAACCTAGTGGTTACCTATAAATAGATAGTGATGGCTCACACTTAAAGAGATTGAAAATCAGAAAATTTTTGTCTTCAGAAAATTGAGCCTCCTATCCTTCTATAGCCGAAACCTCTTCTCCCTCTTTTCTTCTTCAGTTTTTCGAAAGCTTGAGTGATAGAGTGAGTGCCCAGACACATCAAGTGGTATCTCAATCATAGTCTGGAAGATTGTGAAGAATCCAAACAGAAGAGAAGGACATTCGGGCTCAGATCTTGGTGATACTCTGTGACAAAAAGGATACAAGGGCTAGAGATTTGAAGGGAAAGAGACATGTTATTCCGCTGTACCCAATGTAAGGTTTTCTAAAGTTTATTGTTTTAGAAATTCATATTAGGATGTTAATGAAACATACTTGTTAGTAAATCTAGATCCTGGTAAAACATATTCCAACAGTACCCACTACTAATGGCCCCCTAACTCACACACAAGGCCCAAATGAGAGTAATTTAACCTTAATTTAAACAACTGTAATTCATTGAATAGGCCCAATACTAATTGGGCCTAAATAAAATCTATCATATGTGACAATTTTATTTAGCAACCTAGTCCATTTTAATTACAAAAATAAAATGGGCTCTCTATATGCATCTAAGCCTAAAGAAAACATGTTACTAGGTTTATACACAGATGAAAGAAGATTACAAAATTTACCTGTTACAAATAATCTATTTGACCTATTGACAATTGAACCATTGGTTAAAATTAGATCATTGGATCTGTCAACAAGTTAACCATGGCAATTTAGATCAAATAATAATAGGTTTTATAAAAGAAAATTAATAATTAAACAATATATAAAACACACACATGCAACAAACTAGATAGTTGGATATAGGATTTATTTAATTTAAAATTAATTAAATAATAAAATTATTTCCAAAAAATCTAAATAATAAATTACTATTTTCGAAAATAAAAAAATTAAATTAAAAATTGAATTTCAAAATTAAACCTATAAATTTAAAAAAATTAGGTTTTTAACAAACCTAAATATCTATTCAAAAGATGTCAACTAACTGTTCAAATTTATGTTATTTTAAATAGATAATAAAATTAAATATCTAATAAAATAAAATGATAAATAAATATCATTGATCTAATTTTATAATTTAATTTAAATAAAATAACAAAATTTTGAAAATTGACAAAATATCTGGGTAGATTTTTTAAGAAAAAAATTAGACTAAAATAATCTTATTTTAAATTTCAAATAAGGTCATTTTCCGTTCAAAAAAAAAATAAGGTCATTTTATAAAATTAATTAAATAATATAAAATATAAAATATCTGACCTTAAATTTAAAAATAAGATAAAATAATCAAAATTTAAAAATAAAGGCAACTATTTAAGTAAAATATCAGATATTATCCTTTTCAAGTTCAAAATCTACTAATATCTAAAATTAAAAAAATAATTAATTTTGTTGTGATAATTAGATTTGAGATTTGAAAAATAAAAATCTAAATACAAAATTACTCAAAATTTGAAATTAATTTCATGAAAAAACATGAAAAAATGAAGAAAAAAAAATAAAAGAATAAAAAAAATCATTTGGCTCGGATGGTTTGCATACCATCCGCGCGCATGCATTAGGGGGACTGGGCGTGAAATGCCGCACACAGAGGCTGCCAGCAGGGTTTTCGCGCGCATGAGGGGGGCTTAAGACAGCATCAGGGCGAGCACCTTCGGACAAGCCCCTGTCTGAATGCGTGTGACACCCGAGTGATCACTTGTGTCCGTGCTCGCACGTGGTGCACCCGATTCTTGATTTTTTTTGAATTTTTAAAAAATCATAACTAATTCAAATAAAATCAAAATTAAGCTCTCTTAAAAAGTAAATTGCTTAATTTTTTTCATACAATCGAATAAAAATAATACCAGAATTAAATTCTATTTATTTTATGTAAGAAAATTGCAAACATCAAATCATCATCAATAAACACATAAATCAGCATGAATCACATCCAAATCACACATACATCGTTTTAAATCCATATTTCTTGAAAGTAAATCAATTACCATGGCTCTGAGGCCAGTTGTTGGAATATCTTTTACCAGGACCTAGATTTACTAACAAGTATGTTTTTAACATCCTAAATATGAATTTCTAAAACCATGAAAATAAATACATAAAAGGTATGAGAAACCTTGCATTGGTTTGAACGGAATTAAATGACTCATTCTGCTCATATCTCTAACCCTTGTATCCTTTCTTTCGCAGAGTATCACCAAGATCTGAGCCCGAAACTCCTTCAGTTGTTTGGATTCTTCACAGTCTTACACACTATGATTGAAGACTAACTTGCTATGGGTGGCCATGCACTCAATCACTAAAGGCTGATTTGGTTTCGTGAAGAAGGCTATAGGATTTCGAAAATTAGAAGGAAAAGAAGAAGAAGAAGTCTCAAACTCACTAGTTGTCTGACAATAAGAAAACTAGGTCAAGAGTCTTTAGAAGCATTAGTTGGATAATGAGACATTTCTTTTCTTTTTGGACGAATTCACTTAGGTTTAGGATTGAATTATTTTGAATAGAAAATGATAAAATAATAGCCAAAATGACACCTAATGGGCGGCCATGAAGTGGGCCCAACCCTAGTTAGATTTTTGCCATTTTTCTCAACCATTTATCTATTTTTCACAAATACCACTTTTTACAATTTCAATCCTATAAATGTCAAAACTATTTATTTAATCATTTAAATAATTATCAAATAAAATTGTCATTTATATTATTTGTTAATTAGACTCCACGAAGTCTCTTAATTAATAAATAAACCCTAAAATCTTATTTCTTCACAATCAAGCCATATCTTAGTGAAAATTCATAAACTAGACATACTCTAATTTTAGAATTATAACTGATTAACTAAAATCAATTAACTGAGTCTTACAAGCAGTTTGTCTCAACTAGTAAAGGGACCATGGGCCTATATAACCGAGCTTCCAATAAGCAGATCTAAAATTTACCAAGTAAATTCTCTAACTTATTAATTCCTTATTGCACCACTATAGATTTGGAATTTCACTCTTAATTATATAGAACGCTCTATATGTTTCACGATATAGATACGCTATGACTTATACATTGTTATAATCCTAATAATCAATGATCCTCTATAAATGATTTACATTGAGTAGGGACAAAATTACCGTTACACCCTTCAATCTATTTTATCCTTAAAACACTTAACAACCTATAAATGATATTTAAGTGAACTAATATAATCACTGAAACGAGCGCTCTATCATTTATCTCTATTTAGCCAAGCTCGAAGGAAATCATCGTTTCACTTCTATGTCCAGATAGAAGCTATAGATTCCGTATCTATGATCAGCGCTCCCACTCAATTGAACTACCATGGCCTTCATCTATATGTCACGAGAAGATCCATTGGTCGACTTTAATGAATAGATTGAAGAACACAAATAATACAGCTAAACTAGAACCTAACCATCTCAGGATTGAGATCATTTGATCTAAGATCAACATGGTGATATTGAATTGAATAGATATTATGGTAAGTTTATCATATCTAATCCAAGTTCAATATCGGTCCCTTCCGATGCATACTCCATACATCCAACCCAAGCTTACTTTAACCAATGCCCTGGAAAGGATATAGCACTTATCCAAGGTTCATGTAAACTACGTTGTAGATTATCCTATCAGTTAAACCATGTGTACTGATAAATCATAGGAATACATTTAATCACACAATCTTGATTATTTTCCACTATGTTGACAACACAATAAATAAGAACATCTGTGTGATAAGGATTTGGATGAATTTATAAATCAAATAAGTAAATAAATGATCACATGAACCAAATAAAACATTAAACAAATAATGAAATTAAATCTGTTTCTTTATTAATAATTGAATAGAAAAGATTATATTGAAATAGAGTTTTATTTAGGGCACAAAGTCCAATAAATGGGCCTTCACAATTGGGGTTGTTCATGTGAGGGAGGGTTGGGTTCAGTATGCCGTACACACTACTAATGGCCCCCTAACTCCCATACAATGCACAAAAGAGAGGAATTTAACCTTAATTAAACAACTGTTATTCATTGAATAAGTCCAATACTAATTGGACCTAAATAAAATCTATCAATAGTGATCATTTTATTTTAGCAACTTAGTCCATTTTAATTACAAAAATTAAATGGGCTCCCTATATGCATCTAAGCCCAAAGCAAACATATAGGCTCACACAGGCACACACTGATTTGGATGGATCCTATTATGTTACAAGGTTTGTACACAAATGAAAGAAGATTACAAAATTTATCTTTTAGAAATTGTTTATTTGACCTATTGACAATTGAACCATTGGTTAAAATCAGATCATTGGATCTGTCAACAAGTTAACCATATCAATTTAGATCAAACAATAATAGGTTTTATAAAATAAGTTTGGATAATAAACAATATATATAAAACACACACACATACAACAAACTGGACAGATAGTTATAGGATTTATTTAATTTATATTAATTTTTGAAAATAAATAATTTCGAAAATAATAAAATTAAATTAAATAATTAATTTTAAAATTAAACCTATAAATTTGAAAAATTAGGTTTTTAACAAACCTAAATATCTATTCAAAAAAATGCCAACTAACTTTTCAAACTTTATGTTATTTTTAAAAGAAAATAAAATTAATTATCTAATAAAATAAAATGATAAATAAATATCATTTATCTAATTTTATAATCTAATTTAAATAAAATAATAAAATTTTGAAAGTTGACAAAATATTTGTTTAGATTTTTTATTTAAATTTCAAATAAGGTCATTTTATAGAATTAATTAAATAATATAAACTATAAAATATCTGACCTTAAATTTAAAAATAAGATAAAATAATCAAAATTTAAAAAATGAGGTAACTAATTAAGCTAAATATATGATTTTATCCATTTTCAGTTCAAAATCTACTAATATCTAAAATTAATTAATTTTATTTTGATAATTAGATTTGAAATTTGAAAAACAAAAATCTAGATACAAAATTACACAAAAAAATTCGAAATTAAATCTATGAAAAAACATGAAAAATTGAAAAAACGAAAAAAAAAAAAATTGCATTGGGTGCAGATGGTATGACTGCATACCATCCGCGCAAGCAAGCAAGGAAGGCTGGCCGAGGTTTGTTGCACAGGGGAGACTGGAAGCAGTATTCCCGCATGTGGATGGGGCTTCAGACACGGCCTTGAGCGTGTTCCTTCTAACAAAATGTGTCTGAACACATGTGCTGATCGAGTGACACTCAATTCCGCGCGCGCACGTGGGTGTCACCACCCCTAGATATTTTTCAATTTTTCAAAAAATCATAACTAATTCAAATAAAATCAAAATCAAGTTCTGCAAAAAAATAAATTGCTTAATTATTTTCATACTATCCAACAAAAATAATTCTAGAATAAAATTCTAATTATTTTACCTAAAAAAATTTGCAAACATCAATCAATCATCAATAAACACATAGATTAACATGAATCACATCCAAATGATACATACATCGTTTTAAGTCGAAATTTCTTGAAAGTAAATCAATTACCATGGCTCTGAGGCAAGTTGTTGAAATTTATTTTACCAGGACCTAGATTTACTTACAAGTATGTTTTTAACATCCTAAATATGAAATTCTAAAACAATTAAAAATAAACACATAAAAGGTATGAGAAACCTTACATTGGTTGCAGCAGAATTAAATGACTCCTTCTGCTCAGATCTCTAACCCTTGTATCCTTTCTGTGGCAAAATATCACTAAGATCTGAGCCCGACACTCCTTCAATTGTTTGGATTCTTCACCGTCTTACACACTCTGATTAAGGACTAACTTGATATGGGTGGACATGCACTCAATCACTAAGGCTCGAATTTTGATGGCCAAGAAGACTAAGAATCTTGAATTATTAGAGAGAAAAAAAAAAAGAAGAAGTCTCAAACACTAGTTGTCAGATAGAATGAAAACTAGGTTTAAAGATGTAGAAGCATTACTTGGGTGGTGAGACCTTACTCTTCTTTTTATACTAATTCTATTAGGGTTAGGATTGAATTAATTGGAACAAAAAAATGACAAACATAGAGCAAAAATAAGGTTAAGTGGCTGACCCTTTATGTGGGTCCATCACTAGTTAGATTTTTGTCACTTTTCTCAATTATTTATCTATTTTTCACAAATACCACTTTTTGAACTTTCAATCCTATAAATGCCAAAACTAAATATTTAATAATTAAAATTAATTGTCAAATAAAATTTGTATTTATATTATTTATTAATTAGACTCCCTAAAGTCCCTTAATTAAAAAATAAACCCTAAAATTCTATTTCTTCACAATCAAGCCATATCTTAGTGAAAATTCATAAACTAGACAAAGTCTAACTTTAGAATTATAATTGATTAATTAAAATCAATTAACTGAGTCTTACAAGCAGTTTGTCTCAACTAGTATGGGGACCATTGGCCTATATAATCGAGCTTCCAATAAGGAGATCTATAATTTACCAAGTAAATTCTCTAACTTATTAATTCCTTCTTGCACCATTATAGATTTAGAATTGCACTCTCAATTATATAGAACGCTCTATATGTTTCACGATATAGATACGCTATGAGATTATCCATTGGTTATTATCCCAATAATCTATGATCTTTTATAGATGATTTACATTGAGTAGAGACTAATTTACCGTTAAACCCTTCAATGTATTTTATCCTTAAAATACTTAGCTACCTATAAATTATATTTAAGTGAACTAATATAATCAATGAAATGAGTAGTCAACTATTTATCTCTGTTAAGCCAAGCTCGAAGGAAATCATCGTTTGACTTCTATATCCGGATAGAAGCTATAGATTCTGTATTTATGATTAGTGCTCCCACTCAATTGAACTACCATGTCCTTAACCTATATGTCACGAGAAGAACTATTTGGTCGACTTTAACGAACAGATTTAAGAACACAAATAATGCAATTGAACTAGAACCTAACCATCTCAGGATTGAGATCACCTGATCTATGATCAACAAGGTGATATTGAATTGAATAGATATTACAGTAAGTTTATCATATCTAGTTCATGTTCAATATCGGTCCCTTCCAATACACACTCCATGCATCCAACCCAAGCTTACTTTAACCAATGCCCTAGAAATGACATAGCACTTATCCAAGGTGCAAGTAAACTATATTATAGATTTTCCTATCGGTTAACCCTTGTGTACTGATAAATCATAAGAATACATTTAATCACACAATCTTAATTATTTTCTACTGTGATGATGACACAATAAATAAGAATATCAATGTGATAAGGATTTTGATGAATTTATAAATCAAATAAACAAATAAATGATCACATGAACTCAATAACACACTAAACAAGTAATGAAAATAAATCTGTTTCTTTATTAATAATTGAATAAAAAAGATTACATTGAAATAAAATTTTATTTTGGGCACAAAGCCCAACAAATATAGTGGGCAAAGCTGAGAAAATGTGGCTACATGGCATTAATATAATTTCCTGAAGAAGTCAAATGGGCCATTTTTCAAAGGTCAAAGGAGATGGTCTTGGACGTGCGGGTTACAAGAGATAATCTTGCAACTAACTATGGTTAATGTCACACTTAATTGCTTCGTGGGAATGATGGGTCACAGGTTGAACGTTAGATGGACCATGGGTGATATTGATAGGGGCCAACATTCATTCTTTCTCTGGGGCTTTCCATGATGTTAAGGCCCAATTGAAGAGCTTGTATGGATATACAAAGTGAATTTTTGGACTTCATATTATATAATGTTGGAATATGTTGGACATGAGGTTTAATGGATTTAGGTTTTTCATCTTCTTTCTAATTTTTAAACAACGGTGCTAACCTTGCTCCCATTAATGAGACTTTTGTTGTCCTTATTCCTAAGAAAAAAAATGCTACCAGGGTTCATGATTTTAGGCCCATCAGTCTTTGTTCTACTATTTATAAAGTAGTTGTTAAGTCCTTAGCCAATATACTAAAGGTGGTTCGCACTGATCTTATTTCTCATAATTAAGGATATTTTCTTAATAATAGAATCATTTTTGATAATATTATTATTGCCAATAAAATTATTAATGCAATTAATACCAGGAAAAATAGAAACCTTGGTTGGGCTACCCTCTAACTTGACATGGGGAAAGCTTTTGATAAAGTTGAGTAGAGTATTGTTAAACGCATTCTTTCCTACTTAGGTTTCCCAACTAACTTTATCTCTCTTATCTCTAGTTGTATTTCCACCATCTCTTTCAAACTCTGCATTAATAAAAGTTTATCCTCCTCTATCTTTCCTTCTAGGGGAATCTGTTGGGTTTTATGCGCTAAATAACACTCCATTTCAACGTAATCCATTTATTCAATATCAATAAAGAAACAGAAGTATTTTTTTCATTCATTTGTATGTTTTGGTTCATGTTATCAATTGCTTGTCTATTTGATTTATAAATTCATCTAAAACCCTTTTCACATACTTGATCCTGTTTATTGTGTTGTCAACACAGTGAAAAGTAAACATGACTATGTGAATAAAGATTCCTAGATTTATCAGACACGGGGTTTTACTGATATGATAATCTACAACAGAGTTTACTTGCATTTGGTAAAATGCTATGTTCTTTCCAGAGCAATGGTTAAAGTAAAGCTCAGGTTGGGTGCATGGAGTATGCATCGGAAGGGACCGATATTGAACTTTGACATAGATTTAATCAAACTTACCGTAATATCTATTCAAGTCAATATCGCCTAGTTGATCCTAGATCAAATGATCTCAATCCTGATATGATTAGGTTCAATCTCAAGAGTGTTATTCGTGTTCTTTGATTTGTTAGTTAACCTACTTTTTGGTCGGGGTGATACGTACATTTTAGGAGCACGGTAGTGCAATTGAGTGGGAGCGCTAAAATAAATATGGAATCTATAGCTTCTATCTGGCGAATAGAAAGTAAAGGATGATTTCCTTCGAGCTTGACCAAACGAAAATAAATGGTGGAGTACTCATTTCACATAGCTGAAATATCATTTATACGGGGTTAAGTGTTTTAAGGATAAAATACATTGTAGGGTGTCACGGTAATCTAATCCCTTTACAGTGTAGATCATCTATATAGAGGATCATTGATCAAATTAGGATTATAACAATGGATAACTAATGACGTGTCTATATAGTGGAACATATAGAGCGTTCTATATACTGAGAGTGCAATTCTAAGTTCTATGCGTGGATTCAACGAAGAATTAATAAGTCAGTGAATTTAGGTTATAAATTCTTGATCTGCTTTTTGGAAGCTCGGTTATATAGACCCATGGTCCCCCCACTAGTTGAGACAATATTGCTTGTAAGACTCATTTAATTGGTTTTGATTAATCAATTATAATTCTCAAATTAGACTATGTCTATTTGTGAATTTTTCACTAAGTAAGGGCAAAATTGTAAAGAAAGAGTTTTTAGGGCATATTTGTTAATTAAGATACTTTGCATGGTCCAATTAATAAATATGATAAATGACAATATTATTTAATAATTATTTATAGTTATTAAATAGTTGTAATTGGCATTTAAATGGTTGAATTCGAAAATTGGCGTTTTTGAGAAAATGAGATGCAAAATTGATAAAACAGCAAAATTGCAAAAGTGAGGCCCAAATCCAATATGCCATGGCCGGCCACCTTTGTAGGATTTATCATCTGATAATTTCATTATTTTAATGCCAAATAATTCAAACCTAACCCTATGTGGCATGCTATAAATAGATAGTGATGGCTTCAAGAAAAATAGACTTTTACATCTTGTTTCCTTCAGAGAAAAACCTGAGCCTTCTCTCTCTATACCTAGCCGCCACCTTCACCCTCTTCTTCTTCCTTGAATAATTTCGAACCTCTTAGTGATAGAGTAAGTGCCCACACACAACAAGTAGTACCTCAATCATAGTGAGGAAGATCGTGAAGAAAAACATTCAACAAGATGGAGTTTTCATCATCAAAGGAAGGAGAGAAAGAGATCCAGGTTCAGATATTAATAATACTCTGCGGCAGAAAGGAAACAAGGGTTAGAGATCTGAACGGAAGGAGACATATTATTCCGCTGCACCCAATGTAAGGTTTCTCATACTTTATATGTGTTTAAATTTATAATCGTTTTAGAAGTTCATATTTAGGGTGTTAATCAACATACTTGTGAGTATATCTAAGATCCTGGTAAAATAATTTCCAAAAACTGGCCTCAGAGCCATGGTAATTGATTTTCTTGCAAGAAATTTGGACTTAAAACGATTTGTTTGTGTTTTGGATGGTATCATGTTGTTTTGTGTGTTGTATGATGATTGATTGATGTTTATGAATTTTCGTGAAAAATAATTGAAAATCTGTTTCTAGAATTATTTTTATTGGATAGTTTGGAAAAAATTAAGCAATTTACTTTTTTACAAAACTCAATTTCGATTTTATTTGAATTAGTTATGATTTTTTGAAAATCGGAAAAATATCGGGATGGTGCAACCACCCCACGCGCGCGCATGAGGGGTTTCCCTCGGACATCACGCGCACGGACACGATTTCGTGTCTGAAACTGAGCCTCGCGCGCGCGAAGAGGCTCCTTGCAGCCTCCTGCAACGAGGTTTCTCGGTCAGGTCCTCTCGTGCACGCCCATGGACGATATGCAATGCATACTGTCCGTACAGCTCGCAAATTTTTTCGTTTTCTTCGATTTTTCATGCTATTTCATGGAATTAACTTCCAATTTTTTGTGTAGTTTTGTATTTTGATTTTTACTTTTCAATTTTCAAATCTAATATCAGAAATAAATTAATTTGAATTTTTTAAATTTAATTTTAGATATTAGTGTAATTTGAATTTGAAAACAAGTAAAAATCTATCTTTTTGCTTGATTTTATATCTTATTTTTAAATTTGATTATTTTGTCTTATTTTTAAATTTAACGGCCAGATATTAAATATTTTTAAATTAAATTTTTTTAAAATTATTTGACCTTATTTAAATTTAAAATAAGATTACTATAATCATGTAATTTTAAACAGAAGTATGATATTTTGCTAACTTTCAAATTTTGTTATTTTTTATTTAAATTAAATTATAAAATCTGAAAAAATATTTATTTTTTTATTTTATTTTTAATTTATAAAATAACTTTAAATATTTAAAAGGTGGTTAGCAATTATTTTTGAAATGATATTTAGGTTAGTTGAAACTTATTTTTTTCAAAAATTGTAGGTTTAATTTTAAATTTTTTATTATTATTTTATTTTATATTTAATACCGAAAATATTTTTTAATTATTTAAATATTTTCGAAAATTTTATTTAAAATTAAATAATTCCTACATTCAACTATCCAATTCATCTTATTACAGGATTATGTGTTTTAGCTTGTGTGTAAGTTTTATAAAACCTATTATTGCTTGATCTAAATTGACATGGTTAACTTGTTGACAGATCCAATGATCTGATTTTAACCCATGGTTCAATTGTCAATAGGTCAAGTAAATAATTTGTAACAGGTAAATTTTACAATCTTCTTTCATCTGTGTATGACCTAGTAACGTGATAGGATCCATCCAAATGTGTGCCTGTGTGAGCCTATATGTTTCATTTTGTTATAGATGCATATAGGTTATTGTTGCTAAATAAAATGTCATAGATTTTGATAGATTTTATTTAGGCCCATTTAGTTTTTGGGCTTATTCAATTAATAACAGTTGTTCATTTTAAAGTTAAATTCTTCTCTTTTGGGCCTTGTGTGAGAGTTGGGGGCCAATAGAATTGGGTACGACATACTGAACCTAGCTCCCCCTCACATGAACTACCCCAATTGTGAAGGCCTATTTTTCTGATTTGAATAACTGTACTAGGTTAATTAAATTAGTTTAACCTAATAAAATTGATTAGCAACATAATTAATTTCATTTATTTTAGAATTAATTTAAGAAAAACATAGTTTAATGAATTATATTCTAAGCTAAACTATATGTATTTTCTTGTTTTAATTAAATATAGAATTATAACCAACTAGATTCTTTCTGAAGCTTAATTTAAATTATTTCATTAAATATTCCTATTTAAGTTGAAAATCAGTTATTTCTAACTAATCAACTTAAATCTGAATATCTTTTGAATTTCAAATTTCAAAATTAAGTTGAGGAATTTTAGGAATTGGTTATTAAGATTCTTTAGATATTTTTTAAGTTGATATTTTTTCAAATATTAACTTAAAATGGAATATTTTCAAATTAAGTGGTTACAACTTAATTTTTATATTTAATAAAATCTAATTTGAAAGATATTTAAGTTGGATATTTTAGATTCTTCTAAACAACTTAAACAAGATATTTTCAAATTTGTTCCATTTTTTTTTCGAATTTAAATAATAATTGAAATTTAATTAAAGTTGGATTTTTTATTTAAACCAACTTTAGTTTGTAATTTTTCATTATTAAAATATGGAACAGATGATTAAATAAAGTACATATTTTAAAATAATGAGCTTTAATCAAAAGATATTCGATCTCCATTGTTGGTCTTACAATAGTTAAATTTTTTCAATATAACCTCGAGACGCTAGACTTCGTCCTCCTTATGGATGGTTATTCGTTGAAAACTTTTAACACCGTAAGATCTCATTTGATAAGTGTTTTGTGAGTTTTCGTCTCTATTAGACTCTCCCCTACAGTGACTACTTAAAGATAAACTCATAAAACATGAAACAATGGTGGAAGCTCATAAAATGAGAATAACCTTGACTCTCAACTACCGGGACAACGTTGGATTCTCATTTTGATCGAATAAAAGGTTGCTAAAATGGTTTTATTTTAGATGAGCTGACTACTCTATTCGAATAATGTTATCTTTGACTCTCGCCTACCGGGACACTGTATTTTATTATGTTGGAAACCTTGGAAAATAAACTATGTTAGATTTAGTATTTTTATAACATAATGTGATTATTTGTTATTTTCTGAACTTGTGTATGAATTTATTGAACCAAAACTTACTTCTGTTTTATTGATATGTTAGTGCCAATAACCCTCATCCCAATAAACTCCTAGTTAATATCTTAGCAAATGAACTTGAAGATATAAACTCCTGGTCAGAGTAATACTTCACATGTGCTCATGATGAACATGAAATTTCAGAAAGCAGATAAGCTGGGAATTGTTCACTCTAAAGAGCAAATAGTTCATAACTCCATAAATCCTACTGATTCAAGCTCAGTTGAGAAGATAAGAGAAAGTGATTCCACTTCCTCAAGTTATACTTCACAACAAAATGAACCAGCAAGAACAACAATTCAAAAACGAAAAAAGCAGTGATGCTTTAGTCTTCGAATCATGTGTTTTAGACAATGATAAATCCATTTGGATTCTTGATTCTGGGTCTACAAACCATGTAAGTTGTTCATTGCAATTGCTTGAGAAATAGAATTATCTGAAATCCGGAGAGTTGAAACTTAAGGTTGGTAATGGCGAAATGGTTTCGGTTAGAGCTAGAGGAAAAGCCAAACTCAAGTTTCAAAACAGAATTTTGGAATTAGATAATGTCTTATACATTCCAAATTTCAGTAAAAACTTGATTTTTGTTTCATGCTTACAATTGCAACAACACAAATTAGATTTTTCAAATACTGGTTCTACCATTTCTCGAAATGACATTCATATTTGTGTTGCATCCATGGAACAAGGGCTTTATGTTCTTAGACCAGACGAACCATTAGCCCTACATAACGAACTTTTTAAAGTAGCTAAACCTAGAAACCACAAAAGGGAAAAGATCGATGATGATAAAGAAACATATCTATGGCATTTACGTTTAGGTCACATAGGCTATGACAGACTAAATGTTGGGTTTTATGCCCTAAATAAAACTCATTTCAATATAATCAGATTTACTTATTAATATAGATCAGAAATAACATTTAATGTTGCATGGTTCACATGATTTATTTCATGATTATATGTACATAATGTATAGATTCATCTGAAACCCTTTTCACATACTTGATCCTGTTTATTGTGCCGTCAACACATTGGAAAGTAAACATGACTATGTGAATAAAGTTTCCTAGATTTATCAGACATAGGGTTTTACTGATATGATAATCTACAACAGAGTTTACTTGCATTTGGAGAAGTTCTATGTTCTTTCCAGAGCATTGGTTAAAGTAAAGCTCAGGTTGGATGCATGGAGTATGCATCGGAAGGGACCGATATTGAACTTTGACTTAGATTTATTAAACTTACCGTAATATCTATTCAAGTCAATATCGCCTAGTTGATCCTAGATCAAATGATCTTAATCCTATTATGATTAGGCTCAATCTTGAAAGGCTATTCGTGTTCCTTGAATTGTTAGTTAAGCCTACTTTTAGGTCAGGGTGATACGTACTTTTTGGGAGCACGGTAGTGCAATTGAGTGGGAGCGCTAGCATAAACATGGAATCTATAACTTCTATCTAACGAATAGTAAGCAAAGGATGATCTCCTTCGAGCTTGACCAAACAAAAATAAATGGTGGAGATCTCATTTCACATAAGCTGAAATATCATTTATACGGGGTCAAGTGTTTTAAGGATAAAATACATAGTAGGGTGTTACGGTAATTTAATCCCTTTACTGTGTAGATCATTCATATAGAGGATAATTGATCAAATTAGGATTATAACAATGGATAACTGATGATGTGTCTATATGGTCGAACATATAGAGCATTCTATATACTGAGAGTGCAATTCTAAGTTCTATGCGTGGATTCAACGAAGAATTAATAAGTTAGTGAATTTTAGTAATAAATTCTTGATCTACTTATTGGAAGCTCGGTTATATAGACCCATGGTCCCCCCACTAGTTGAGATAATATTGCTTGTAAGACTCATGTAATTGGTTTTGATTAATCAATTATAATTCACAAATTAGACTATGTCTATTTGTGAATTTTTCACTAAGTAAGGGCGAAATTGTAAAGAAAGAGTTTATAGGGGCATATTTGTTAATTATGATACTTTGTATGGTTCAATTAATAAATATAATAAATGACAATATTATTTAATAATTATTTATAGTTATTAAATAGTTAGAATTGGCATTTAAATGGTTGAATTAGAAAATTGGCGTTTTTGAGAAAATCAGATGCAGAAAAGATAAAACTGCAAAATTGCAAAAAGTGAGGCTCAAATCCACTTGTATAGGGCCAGCCACTTTTGTAGGAAATTTAAACTGATTTTTTCATTATTTTAATGCCATATAATTCAAACCTAACCCTAGTGGAATGCTATAAATAGATAGTGAAGGCTTCAGGAAAATACACTTTTCTTCTGACACTTCTAATTCAGAAAACCTGAGCCTTCTCTCTCCCTATCTTTAGCTGCCACTTCTTCTTTCTCTTCCCTCTTGAATTTCGAAATCCTTAGTGTATGAGTAGTGCCCACACACAGCAAGTGATACCTCAATCAAAGTGAGGAAGATCGTGAAGAAAGATCATCAGCAAAGGAGTTTCAGCATCAAAGATTCAGAGAAAGAGATCCAGGTTCAGATATTGATAATGCTCTGCTACAGAAAGGAATCAAGGGCTAGATATCTGAACGGAAGGAGTCATTATATTCCGCTGCACCCAATGTAGGGTTTCTTAAACTTTATATGTGTTTATTTCATCGTTTTAGAAAGTTCTTATTTAGGATGTTAATAAACATACTTGTGAGTAGATCTAAGATCCTGGTAAAATAATTTCCAACAACTGGCCTCAGAGCCATGGTAATTGATTTACTTGCAAGAAATTTGGACTTTAAAACGATTGTTTGTATGTTTTTTGGATGGTATCATGTTGTATTGAGTGTTATTTGATGATTGATTGATGTTTGTAAATTTTCGTGAAAAATAATTGCGATTCTGTTTGTAGCATTATTTTTATTGGATAGTATGGAAAAAATTAAGCAAGTTAGCCTTTTACAGAACTCAATTTCGATTTTATTTGAATTAGTTATGAATTTTTGAAGATTTGAAAAAATCGGGGTTGTGCTGAAATTTTCCTGCGATCGCGAAACTGTCCGTACAATTCACAATTTTTTTGTTTTTCTTCGATTTTTTTTTTTTGTTTTTCTTAGATTTTTCATGCTTTTTCATGGAATTAACTTCCGATTTTTGGTATAGTTTTGTATTTATACTATTACTATTCCTAATTCAATTCTAATTATCATTTTGAATTAATTTAATATTTTTTAAATTTAATTCAAGATATTAGTGTAATTTGAATTTGAATAGAATTAGTATCTATCTTCTTGCTTAAAAATCTATCTTATTTTAAAATTTGATTATATCTTATCTTATTTTAAATTTAAAAATAAGATATTTATAATCATGTAATTTTTAAATGATATAAGATATTTTGCTAATTTTTTAAATTTTGTTATTTTATTTATTTAAATTACATTTAAAATTTGAAAAAGATATTTATTTATCTTTTCTAATTTTTTTTTTAATTTTTATTTATAAAATAACATTTAAAATTTAAAAGTAGTTAGCAAATTTTTGAAATGATATTTAGGTTGGTTGAAACCTAATTTTTCAAAGTTGTAGGTTAATTTTTAAATTTAAATTTTTTTAAAATTTCGAATTTTTTCAAATTTTTTTTTAAATTTTCGAAATTTTTTTATTTAATTAATTATTTTCGAAATTAAATATTTAATTTAAAATTAAATAAATCCTACATCCAACTATCCAACTAACCTTGTTGCAGGAGTATGTGTTTTAGCTTATGTGTAAGTTTTCAAAACCTATTATTACTTGATTGCAAATAGCCATGGTTACTTTTTGCCAGATCTAATGATCTGATGGCTCCCTTGGTCAAGATAATAATTTGTAACAGGTATATTTACAATCTTCTTTCATCTGTGTATGACCTAGCAACATGATAGGACCCATCCAAAGTGTGCCTGTGTGAGCCTATGTGTTTAATTTGATTATAGATACATATAGGTTGTTGTTGCTAAAATAAATTATCATAGTTCTTGATAGAATTTATTTAGGCCCATTTAGTTTTTGGGCCTATTCAATTAATAACAGTTGTTCTTATTAAGGTTAAATTCCTCTCTTTTGGGCCTTGTGTGAGAGTTGGGAGCCATAGAAGTGGGTACGACATACTGAACCCAGCACCCCCTCACATGAACCACCCCAATTGTGAAGGCCCATTTGCCTGATTTGAACAACTGTACTAGGTTAATTACACTAGTTTAACCTAATAAAATTGATTAGCAACATAATTAATTTCATTTATTTTGAAATTAATTTAAGAAAATTATAGTTTAAAGAATTTTTTATTCTAAGCTAAACTATATGTATTTTCTTGTATTTAATTAAATATAGAATTATAACCATCTAGATTCTTTCTGGAACTTAATTTAAATTTTTCATTAAATATTCTTATTTAAGTTAATATTTAGTTATCTACAACTAACCAACTTAAATCTGAATATCTTTTGAATTTCAAATTTCAAAATTAAGTTGAGGAATTTTAGGCATTGGTTATTAAGATTCTTTAGATATTTTTTAAGTTAATATCTTTTCGAATATTAACTTAAAATGGAATATTTTCAAATTAAGTGGTTACAACTTAATTTTTGATATTTAATTAAATTTAAATTTGAAAAATATTTAAGTTCTAGATTTTTTTTCTAATACAACTTAAATTAGATATTTTTTCAAATTTTGTGGAAAAGATACTTAGTCAAATAAGATATTTTCTAGATAGTTATTTCTAGACTACTTATTATTTCTAATATTAAATAGGAAAATATTATACATTGTGAAATTAATTATTTATATAATTAATTTTAATACAATTTATTTTAAGTATGTTTTTCCTAGTATTAAACTAGAGACTAATAATTAAGCCTTCTCTACACTTAATTATTTATTTCTTGAATTTAATACTTTTAATTAATTTGAAAATTAAATATCTAAGTTGATTTTTATCATCATACTTAAATATTTATTTTTCATGACATTTAATTAAATAGAAAATCATTTTTAGTTGAAATTTATTTTTTCAACTAAATTTAAATAATTTTTAAAATATATTTTTTCTTTATTTTATTAATCAATTTTCGAAATTGCATTTCTTAAATGATAGAATTTTGAATTTTATCTTGAAAAATAGATTAAGTTGTAAATTAATTATTTATTTTAATTAATTCTTGGATCAACTTAAATCAATGATTTTTTCATTTATTGATTAATTTAAAATAAATTGAATTAAAGTATATTATTAGAAATTGAATTAATTAGTCAAAGGAAAATCTAGATAATGATATTTTTGCTTGAAGTATTATTTCTAGTGTATTTAATTAAATAGAAAATTAATATTTAAGTTGATTTTCATCATCATACTTAAATATTTGAAATTTTTCTTATATATTTAATTAAATAGGAAAATTATATTTTTTGTTGTAAATTAATTTTGGGCCAACATTAAATTAGAATAATTTTTCCAGGATTAATTTTTTATTTTAACATGCATTTTCGAAAATTGTATTCTTAAATACTTTAATTTTTCGAAATGCAATATATATTTATAGAAAATTAAATTTGAGTTGTAAATTAATTTATATTAATTTTATAACAACTTAAATTGAATATTTTTCTAAATATTTATTGGAAATTATTACTAAGATGGAAATAATTCATGTTATTTTTATATCCATCTAAGTAAAATTTATAAATATTAAATTAAAATTTATATTTAGAATTTTTCATTCTAAATTGGAAATTTTAAATAAATATATATTTAAAATAAATAAATTAAATAAAGAGAATCAAAGAAAATACAACTCACTTTAAATAATGAGCTTGATTATTATTAAGATATTCGATCTCCATTGTTGGTCTTACAAAAGTTAAATGTTTTCAATATAACCTCGAGACGCTAGACTTCGTCCCCCAATGGATGGTTATTCGTTGAACGCATTTAACACCGTAAGATTTCATTTGATAAGTGTTTTGTAAGTTTTCGTCTCTATTAGACTCTCCCCTACGGTGACTACTTAGAGATAAACTTATGAAACATGAAACAATGGTAGAGGCTCATAAAATGAGAATAACCTTGACTCTCGCCTACCGGGACAACGTTGGATTCTTATTTTGATCGAATAAAAGGTTGCTAGAATGGTTTCTATTTTAGATGAGCTGACAACTCTATTCAATAAATGATGCTTTGACTCTCGCCTACCGGGACACTGTATCAGTTTGTTGAAAACCTTGGAAATTATTTAGGATTGTATGTTTTAGTATTTTTACTAGTCATTCCTACTTGCTATATGTTTATAATTTCTGAATTGTGTATGAATTTATATTGAACCATGTTATTTTCTGTTATTAAGTTGTAGTTTAATTTCGGATCTTCATTGTTGGTCTAACATGTTTGTTTTTCTAATGAGATAAATCCCTAATGGATTTTCACCATTAGACATACATAATAGTGTAAGATCTCGAA
The DNA here is from genome assembly GCF_029168945.1 of Cannabis sativa. Taxonomy (NCBI): domain Eukaryota; kingdom Viridiplantae; phylum Streptophyta; class Magnoliopsida; order Rosales; family Cannabaceae; genus Cannabis; species Cannabis sativa. Next base: position 25,488,559 of record NC_083605.1, read on the forward strand.
AGATAAATATTGTATATGCAACATCTAGCTGTTCATCAATTGATGACACCTTAGACTAGTATTTTTACAATATGAAACAAGAAGATTACATAAATAAGATTACTTTGTCTTTCGCTAATCGAAGCATCGTTGGATTCTTATTTATAAACGAAATTATCCTAATTCCTCTTAGCTTATTCATTTCGAATTAGCTTTAAAAATATATCATTGGATGAATGGTCTATAAATCATTTCATGTCATTATATTTTCTCTTAAGAAATTAAATTACGCATATGATTATAATCTCGAAATTCTATTCCCAATTGATATAAATCCTCAATCTTAGAAATCTCCTACTTGTATGGGTAAATCTGACTTCGAGTTTGTATTAGTAGTGGTGGTCCAAGATAGAATTACTCATTATATTTGGTATAAATTTAAGTCTTTGACTTTAATTTTAGATTTCCAAATAGAAATTTTCTTATATTTCTAATTCCAGATACAATACAGTTACACTTTCTTAAGTGTTTAATATCCATCTTCTATTAATGGATTAAAACTGTATGGAATATGAGTTAGGTATTCTGTGACCAGGATCCACTTGCAGTATTCTAAGAACTCTTTGATGTAACTAAACCTATGTCATCATAGACACTACCACATTTTTTTTAATCTATGGCATTTGTATCTTGTTCATAGTGGATTTGACAAGATCAATCTCTGCAAAGAGTTAATATGCCTATATCCACTGAAAGTAGTTCATCTCATTCGCAGATGGATGTACATTCAGGGGTGGATATGAGTTTTTCGTTGTATTCTTAAAACGATCACTCTAGATTATACCTTTCAGCAAAGAAATTTGAAATGTTTGTAAAATTTCATTAATTTCTAGCAATGGTTAAAACCATTAAGGTAAGTGGTTAAAGATCTTGCGAACTGATAGGGGTGGAGAAATAGTTAGTAGATATGCAGTTCAAAGATCATTAAATTGATTTTTGAATTATATCCAAACTTACCTCCCCAGAAATTTTGAGTTGCATGTTAATGATTAGTTACTAGTCGTTGCCTAATTCCTTCTATGGTAATACAATTTCAGAATGATGTAATGGTTGTATACTTAATGTAAAACATTACTCGATTTATGGATGACCTAATCAAAAATCTTAAGAAAAGCTAGAACTGTTAACCATGGTTTGTTAGCTTTTCTAAGTGATTAGGGGTGGACCATCCCATTGTCAATAGATAAGAAAGTGTTTGTTCAAACAAATACTACTTTTCTAAGAAAATGACTAAGTCTGAAAAACAAGTAGCAAATAAAGGAGATATTTAATTCTTGATTCCAAAAGTGTTCTATCATCTTATATAACATATGATGATCCCACTGCCTCTGTTGTCTTGTCACAACCGAAGAGATCAATACCATTTAGTTTTCTTAGACATAATTCACGGTGCCTTGTCGTAGTGGGAGAGTTTCTAGGAACTCACCTTCTTATGACTTGGGAGACACTAGTGATTAAAATCCATTGTGAGTTTAAACAAGTAATGGATTGTCAAGATAAGAAGCTAAGAAGAAAGCCAATAGAACTATGGTTTAATCCATTCACATGGAGTAACCTAAAGTTTTCTATTACAAGGACATAAAAGGAAATTTTCGTTTATAAGCCTATTCAATGGACTTAACAAACTTCCTGTTCCTAGTATTATAGGTTTGAGTTTATCTAAACCTATGGCTTGTGGTATACCTGGTAATTACTTACTCTAATGCAAGCAACTTATTTTAGTAAGATGCTGAAGCATTTTCTTTCTAATGGCAATCTATAGAAGCTTCACAACTTCTTAGGTATAGATTTTATTTATCTAAGGAAAAGTCTTAACTATTCCAGAAAAGATAAAGCCATGAAAGAATTTCTTATATCAACAGTGAGAGGTCTTAGATATGCTTTTGTATGCCTTAGACCAGACACCTACTGTTGAGTGGGAGTAATGAGTAGGTATCAGATTAATCCAGGAGAAGAACATTGGAAGACAATCAAGTAAATCTTAAGATTAAGAAGAGGAACTATATGTTAGTCTATAAGAATGTGTTTAAAACTCTTGGACTACACCATATCAGATTTCAAAATTTGCCTATGTGCTAGTAAATATTTCTGATAAGATGGTGGTTACTCTGGGGGTGGAATAGTGATTTTGGAGAAGTGTAAAAACCTATCTGAAGTCTCTAGGTCTACCAGAGAGGGACTGAATGTTAAGGTTGCAGGAAAGGTACTTATTCAGTCTAAGGAAAGTTCTATACATTTTTGGCATCATTCCAAATTGCCTTAAACTACTAGTGTTAATTTCCTGATTAACCAAAAGTAGTTGCCAAAGGTATAGAATCCAGTATCCCAAGAGAGTAGACATATAGAGAGGAATTTCACATTATCAATGATTTTGTGATTAAGGAAGAGTAATAGTGGAGAAAAGGTTGTGGTTAATTCAACCTTTCAGATCCTATTATGAGGAGTTTACTACTACTACACTTGATATGTATATCAAGGTGTTGAGATTATTTGAAATGCACTTTTTGTTTTATATTAGTGCAAGTGGGAGTTTGTTGGGTTTTATGCCCTAAATAAAACTCATTTCAATATAATCAGATTTACTTATTAATATAGATCAGAAATAACATTTAATGTTGCATGGTTCACATGATTTATTTCATGATTATATGTACATAATGTATAGATTCATCTGAAACCCTTTTCACATACTTGATCCTGTTTATTGTGCCGTCAACACATTGCAAAGTAAACATGACTGTGAATAAAGTTTCCTAGATTTATCAGACATAGGGTTTTACTGATATGATAATCTACAATAGAGTTTACTTGCATTTGGAGAAGTGTTATGTTCTTTCCAGAGCATTGGTTAAAGTAAAGCTCAGGTTGGATGCATGGAGTATGCATCGGAAGGGACCGATATTGAACTTTGACTTAGATTTATTAAACTTACCGTAATATCTGTTCAAGTCAATATCGCCTAGTTGATCCTAGATCAAATGATCTTAATCCTGTTATGATTAGGCTCAATCTTGAAAGGCTATTCGTGTTCCTTGAATTGTTAGTTAAGCCTACTTTTAGGTCAGGGTGATACGTACTTTTTGGGAACACGGTAGTGCAATTGAGTGGGAGCACTAGCATAAACATGCAATCTATAGCTTCTATCTGGCGAATAGTAAGCAAAGGATGATCTCCTTCGAGCTTGACCAAACGAAAATAAATGGTGGAGATCTCATTTCACATAAGCTGAAATATCATTTATACGGGGTCAAGTGTTTTAAGGATAAAATACATAGTAGGGTGTTACGGTAATTTAATCCCTTTACTGTGTAGATCATTCATATAGAGGATAATTGATCAAATTAGGATTATAACAATGGATAACTGATGATGTGTCTATATGGTGGAACATATAGAGCATTATATATACTGAGAGTGCAATTCTAAGTTCTATGCGTGGATTCAACGAAGAATTAATAAGTTAGTGAATTTTAGTAATAAATTCTTGATCTACTTATTGGAAGCTCGGTTATATAGACCCATGGTCCCCCACTAGTTGAGATAATATTGCTTGTAAGACTCATGTAATTGGTTTTGATTAATCAATTATAATTCACAAATTAGACTATGTCTATTTGTGAATTTTTCACTAAGTAAGGGCGAAATTGTAAAGAAAGAGTTTATAGGGGCATATTTGTTAATTATGATACTTTGTATGGTTCAATTAATAAATATAATAAATGACAATATTATTTAATAATTATTTATAGTTATTAAATAGTTAGAATTGGCATTTAAATGGTTGAATTAGAAAATTGGCGTTTTTGAGAAAATCAGATGCAGAAAAGATAAAACTGCAAAATTGCAAAAAGTGAGGCCCAAATCCACTTGTATAGGGCCAGCCACTTTTGTAGGAAATTTAAACTGATTTTTTCATTATTTTAATGTCATATAATTCAAACCTAACCCTAGTGGAATGCTATAAATAGATAGTGAAGGCTTCAGGAAAATACACTTTTCTTCTGACACTTCTGATTCAGAAAACCTGAGCCTTCTCTCTCCCTATCTTTAGCTGCCACTTCTTCTTTCTCTTCCCTCTTGAATTTCGAAATCCTTAGTGTATGAGTAGTGCCCACACACAGCAAGTGATACCTCAATCATAGTGAGGAAGATCGTGAAGAAAGATCATCAGCAAAGGAGTTTCAGCATCAAAGATTCAGAGAAAGAGATCCAGGTTCAGATATTGATAATGCTCTGCTACAGAAAGGAATCAAGGGCTAGATATCTGAACGGAAGGAGTCATTATATTCCGCTGCACCCAATGTAAGGTTTCTTAAACTTTATATGTGTTTATTTCATCGTTTTAGAAAGTTCTTATTTAGGATGTTAATAAACATACTTGTGAGTAGATCTAAGATCCTGGTAAAATAATTTCCAACACTAAATAGGCTAACCAAAGTCGTTCCATTGAAATATATCGTCTTAGGTGAATTACCTGTTTGCGAGTCTTGCCTAGAAGAAAAGATGACCAAACGTTCTTTCTCTGCAAAGGGAGAGCGTGCCAAACAACCCCTAGGGTTAGTGCATTCAGATGTTTGTGGACCTTTGAATGTAAAAGCCCGAGGTGGTTATGAGTACTTTGTCACTTTCATTGACGATTACTCTAGATATGGACATATTTACCTTATGCATAAGAAATCTAAAACGTTTGGAAAGTTTCAGGAATTTCAAGCATTGGCTCAAAACCAATTGGGTAAAACGTTAAAGATCTTGCAAACTGATAGGGGTGGAGAATATATGGATATGCAGTTCAAAGATCATTTGATCAAACTTGGCATTGAATCCCAATTAACTACCCCTAGCACTCCACAGCAAAATGGAGTTGCAGAAAGAAGGAATCGCACGCTTTTGGAAATGGTTAGGTCCATGCTTAGTTATTCAACTCTACCTACGTCCTTCTGGGGATATGCAATTCAGATGGCAACCGACATTTTAAATGTTGTTCCATCTAAATCAATCCCTAAGACACCTTTAGAACTATGGAATGGTCGTACACCTAGCTTACGCCATTATAGAATCTGGGGGTGCCCTGCTCATGTCTTAAGAAAGAAAGATGGAAAACTTGAAAAGCGAACTGAAGTTTGCATGTTTGTCGGAAATTCTAAAGAGACTAGGGCTGGACTATTTTATAGTCGCAAGGATGATAAAGTGTTGGTTTCCACAAATGCCACATTCCTTGAAGATGACTATATTAAGAATTTCAAACCACAAAGTAAAGTAGTATTGGAGGAAATGCTTGCAGATATAACTCCTTCCAATGTTCCGTCCTCTTCCGATCAAGAAGAGGATAATCCCACTCCCTCAGTCGAACCAACTGAGAAAACTACTACCAAAGTTTCTGTTCAGAAGATCACCGCTCCTCGTCGTAGTGGGAGGGTTTCAACAAAACCAGCTCGTTATGGCTTGGATGGTGAAATCAATATGGTCGTTGGTGACGGTATTGATGACGACCCATTAACCTATAAACAGGCAATGGCAAGTCTGCAACGGAAACGATGGTCAGCCGACATGGATTCAGAGATGGATTCCATGAAAAAAAAACAAAGTCTGGGAATATGTAGACGCACCCGATGACTATAGTCCAATCAGATGTAAGTGGGTCTACAAGAAGAAAAGAGGCACTGGAGGCGAAGTCGAAACTTTTAAAGCTAGACTTGTCGCCATGCTCAAATCCATCCGAATTCTTCTCTCCATAGTTGCTGCTTTCGATTATGAAATCTGGAAAATGGATGTCAAGACTGCCTTCCTTAATGGGGTACTTGAAGAAACCATCTATATGGAGCAACCAAAAGGCTATGTTCTTCCAGGGCAGGAAAAGAAAGTTTGCAAATTAAATAAGTTTATCTATGGACTTAAACAAGCTTCTCGCTCATGGAACAAAAGGTTTGATGAAATCATCAAGACCTACGGCTTTCTTCAGAATGAAGATGAACCTTGTGTTTACCAACTCAAGGAAGACCAAGTAGTAGTATTCCTGGTCCTTTATGTTGACGACATTTTGATTATTCGAAACAATATCAAGAAAATGACTAACATCAAGGAATGGCTTCACACTCAATTCGATATGAAAGATTTGGGTGAGGCAGCCTATGTTCTTGGTATTCAGATTATCAGAAACCGGAAGAACAGATCCCTTGCTCTCTCTCAAACAACCTACATTGACAAAGTTTTAGAGAGATTCTCCATGAACAACACCAATGGGGCGAATATGCCTTCTACATATGGTATTCGTCTATCTAAGGAACAGTCTCCTACTGATCCTCAAGAGATAGAGGACAGGGCAAAAATTCCCTATGCTTCTGCAGTTGGAAGTCTAATGTATGCAATGTTATGCACTAGACCTGACATTTACTATGCAGTTGGAATCGCGAGCAGGTATCAATCAAATCCAGGTCAGGAACATTGGAATGCAGTTAAGTATATTCTGAAATACTTAAAGAGTACAAGAAATCTTGTGTTAGTCTACAAGGGTGGTGCTTTAAATCCCATAGGCTATACTGACTCAGATTTCCAGGCATGTCTTGAAGACAGGAAATCTACATCTGGGATGGTGTTTACTCTTGGGGGTGGAGCAGTGGTTTGGAGAAGTGCTAAACAAACCGCGATATCAGACTCTACAATGGAAGCAGAATACATAGCTGTAGCAGAAGCTGCTAAAGAGCTTGTCTGGCTGAGAAAGTTCTTCACCAGTATCGGTGTCGTGCCTGGAATGGAAAAGCCTCTGGTCCTACTTTGTGATAATAATGGAGCAATAGCCAACAGTAAGGAACCTCGAAGCCACAAGAGAAGCAAACACATAGAAAGGAAATATCACATCATCAGAGAATATGTGGCAAGAGGGGATGTACTGGTTGTGAAAATGGACACAGAAGACAACTTAGCTGATCCATTCACCAAAGTCTTGGCAATAACTGCATTTGAAAAGCACCGTCAGAATTTAGGATTAATTGATATGTACTGATTAGTTTTATATTAGTGCAAGTGGGAGTTTGTTGGGTTTTATGCCCTAAATAAAACTCCATTTCAATGTAATCCATTTTATTCAATATCAATAAAGAAACAGAAGTATTTTTTCATTCATTTATATATTTTGGTTCATGTTATCAATTGCTTGTCTATTTAATTTATAAATTCATCTAAAACCCTTTTCACATACTTGATCCTGTTTATTGTGTTGTCAACACAGTGAAAAGTAAACATGACTATGTGAATAAAGATTCCTAGATTTATCAGAGACGGGGTTTCACTGATATGATAATCTACAACAGAGTTTACTTGCGTTTGGTAAAATGCTATGTTCTTTCCAGAGCATTGGTTAAAGTAAAGCTCATGTTGGGTGCATGGAGTATGCATTGGAAGGGACCGATATTGAACTTTGACATAGATTTAATCAAACTTACCGTAATATCTATTCAAGTCAATATCGCTTAGTTGATCCTAGATCAAATGATCTCAATCCTGATATGATTAGGTTCAATCTCAAGAGTGTTATTCGTGTTCTTTGATTTGTTAGCTAAGCCTACTTTTGGGTCAGGGTGATACGTACATTTTGGGAACACGGTGGTGCAATTGAGTGGGAGCGTTAACATAAATATGAAATCTATAGCTTCTATCTGGCGAATAGAAAGTAAAGGATGATTTCCTTCGAGCTTGACCAAACGAAAATAAATGGTGGAGTACTCATTTCACATAGCTGAAATATCATTTATACGGGGTTAAGTGTTTTAAGGATAAAATACATTGTAGGGTGTCACGGTAATCTAATCCCTTTACAGTGTAGATCATCTATATAGAGGATCATTGATCAAATTAGGATTATAACAATGGATAACTAATGACGTGTCTATATGGTGGAACATATATAGCGTTTTATATACTGAGAGTGCAATTCTAAGTTCTATGCGTGGACTCAACGAAAAATTAATAAGTCAGTGACTTTAGGTTATAAATTCTTAATCTGCTTATTGGAAGCTCGGTTATATAGACCCATGGTCCCCCCCACTAGTTGAGACAATATTACCTGTAAGACTCATTTAATTGGTTTTTATTAATCAATTATAATTCTCAAATTAGACTATGTCTATTTGTGAATTTTTCACTAAGTAAGGGCGAAATTGTAAAGAAAGAGTTTTTAGGGCATATTTGTTAATTAAGATACTTTGCATGGTCCAATTAATAAATATGATAAATGACAATATTATTTAATAATTATTTATAGTTATTAAATAGTTAGAATTGGCATTTAAATGGTTGAATTTGAAAATTGGCGTTTTTGAGAAAATGATATGTAGAAATGATAAAACAGCAAAATTGCAAAAGTGAGGCCCAAATCCAATATGCCATGGCCGGCCACGTTTGTAGGGTTTATCATCTGATATTTTCATTATTTTAAGCTATAAATAGATAGTGATGGCTTCAGGAAAAATAGACTTCCACATCTTGTTTCCTTCAGAGAAAAACCTGAGCCTTCTCTCTCTATACCTAGCCGCCACCTTCACCCTCTTCTTCTTCCTTGAATTATTTCGAACCTCTTAGTGATAGAGTAAGTGCCCACACACAGCAAGTAGTACCTTAATCATAGTGAGGAAGATCGTGAAGAAAAGACATTCAACAAGAAGGAGTTTCAGCATCAAAGGAAGGAGAGAAAGAGATTCAGGTTCAGATCTTGATAATACTCTGTGACAGAAAGGATACAAGGGTTAGAGATCTGAACGGAAGGAGACATATTATTCCGCTGCACCCAATGTAAGGTTTCTCATACTCTATATGTGTTTAAATTTATAATCGTTTTAGAAGTTCATATTTAGGGTGTTAATCAACATACTTGTAAGTAGATCTAAGATCCTGGTAAAATAATTTCCAACAGAATCAGGCAAGGCGATCCACTTTCACCTTACCTATTTCTTCTTGTTGCAGAAGGTCTCTCTACCATTATTCGTTCCAAAACTCAAGCTCATTTGTTTTAAGGTATTTCCATATGTCGTTCTGCTCCTTCTATCTCTCATCTTGTGTTATCTAATGATAGCCTGCTCTTCACTCATGTTAACCCTCAAAATTTTGAGGCAATTAAAGATATCCTCAGCATCTATAATAAAGCCACATGTCAATCAGTCAACTTGGCTAAGTCTTTTGTTGTTTTCTCTCCTAATACAACACCTAAGCACAAGACCTCTTTTCTTCATTTACTCCACATGAATGATAAATCTTTTATAGATAAATACTTAGGTGTCCCTCAATATTTTTCTCGTTCTAAGAAATCTTCTTTTCTTTTCCTCCTCCAAAGAGCTAGTAGTAAGTTATCTGTTTGGAACCAAAAACTTTTTTTAAAAGTTGGTAAAGAAATTTCACTCAAGACAGTTATCCAAGCCATTCCTTCGTATGTTATGTCTTGTTGTAGGATTCCTCTTTCTATTTGTAGACATCTTGGAAAACTTATGGCAAATATTTTGTGGAGATCTTCGGCTGATAATCAACACAAAATTCACTGAAAAAAAAATGGTCCCATGTTTGTAATTATAAGTTTTTCGGGGGTCTAGATTTTCAAGATATTTTTCATAACAACCAAGTTATGTTGGCTAAACAAGCTTAGCAAATTTATACTAACCCTGATTCCCTTGTGCCTTCCCTCTTAAAAGCAAAATACTTCAAACATAATGACTTTATCCAAGCTACAATAGGACATGTTCCTTTTTTTCTTGGATAAGTCTCCTTTGGGGAAGAGATCTTCTTATAAAAGGTTTAGTTTGGAAGGTGAAAGGTGGTAAATCTGTCCAAATATCTACCCTAATTCAGTTCCAGGATCCAATTATATCTCTTTTAAAAATAACCCAATTTCTCCTGAAACTACAGTTTCTTATTTTATTAGGGAGGATGGTCTTTGGGATATTGATAAGCTCAACAATCACTTTGAAGAAGACCTCATTAACTCAATTCTCAAAGTGCCACTTAATCCCAATACTAAGGATTGTCTCATTTGGGGGCACAGTCCTTGAGGAATCCTAACTGTCACTTCAGCTTACCATCTTGCAAACTCCAATTATTCCTATCCCAGTTCCGTTAATCCTAATACCTTTAAGTGGTGGTGGAAATCTATTTGGTCTTCCAATATTCCTCCTGAAATAAAACATTTTATTTGGAGGGCTTTCAACCACCTTCTTCAAACTTAATCTTTTTTTCAAGAAAGATCCTCAATAACCCATATTGCCCCTTTTGTTTAATACGAACTGATTCTAATACTCATTCCCTTTTAGAGTGTTCTAGGGCAGGTAAGTGTTGGAAACACACTAGTTTTCCAAATTTCTTCTATAATAACAAGTCTTGTGATATTAAAGAATTCCTTTTAAGAGGTTTTGAAATATTTCAGAGAGATGATTTGGCTGTATTTTTTGGTATCTTATGGACAATTTGGAATCATCGTAATAAGTCTCTCTTTGTAGATAAGAAGCTTGGTTACATGGATGTGGAACCTTTTGTTATTTCATATTTGCATGATAACAAGGAAGCTCAAGCTAAGGTCACCCTCAAATCAGATGGCACCTTTCAAGGCAGCAATTTGGATCAATCGAAATTAGTTTCATTATTGCCTTCACCAGGGAAATATAAGCTAAGTGTAGATGTTGCAGTGAAGAGTCAGGTCAATAGACATAGTTATGGGGCTATCATTCAAGATTCTCATGATAGATTTATAGTAGGGCTCTATTCTTTTGCAACTTTAGGTCTTTCTCCAACCATTGTAGAAGTAGAGGCTCTTCTTCGAGCTTTAAATTGGTGCCAGACAATCTAGTTTCCTATCGTTCTTGTGGTTTCAGATTGCCAAGTGTTAGTCTCTAGAATCCTAAAGAAGCAGAGAGATCAATCAATCTTGTCTGATTTGATATGGAATATCATCTCCTCTTTGTCCTCTTTTCCTAATGCAAAGATCTGTTTGCTCCTAGAAGCAACAATATCTTAGCTCATAATCTCGCCCAAGCTGCATTAGGAACTGATAAAGAGTGTGTTTGGAACAATTTTGTTTCAAAATTTCTTTAGATCTTTGTAACTTGTACTCTCATGTTCTATCCTTTGTTACAGATCTCGTTTGTTCAAAAAATAAAAAACTTCTCCACCAAATCTAAAAAGTTAACACAAAATTAAAATAAATTAAATCTTTTCAACTAAAATAATTTTTACAATTAAAACCAAAAAATATTTAATTAAATTAATTTTATGTACATAATTAAAGGTTTAAAATATACACATTTGAACCTTAATCAATAGCCTAAATGTATCTTCCATATATTTTGCAATATTTTATTATTAGGGTGACTACTCAATGGTTACATTTTTATTGTAACCATCGTGGTTACATTTTTTTTTATTTATAATAGCAGGTTACTAATAAGTAAAACTTCTTTTTTTAGAATTAATTATTTTTTTAATATAATTAATTAAATATTTAACAAGACTTCTTTTAGCAATTAATAATTATAAATAATTTTTTATATAAATTGTTGCTATAATTATTTTACCAGTTAAGCCATTTAATTATAATGTTTACAATAAAACTTTATTTTTTTTACAAAAATTAGACTTCTTTTTACACAAATTAGAATTCTCTTCTTGTATAATAAATTTTTAAATAATTTATTATTTTTAAATGATATTAAATTATTTTCTTATAGCTAGAAGAACTAAGTATGAGTTTTTCTATTCGAGTTTGAAGTTGCTTCGTTTTTTGGGGGAGCTTGACTTTTTTTTTACTCTGGTTTGGTTTTTTGAGTAAATGAATCCTTATAAAAAAAATAATGGAGGAGTTTAGCCACTTTTTTTAGAAAATACATTCAACCTATTTCACTTTTTACTTTTAAAATATTTAAATAAAAAATTAAGTAATTAAGTGTAATAATTTTAAATTAAAGTTATAAGTATAATAAAAATTTAATTATGAAATTATATATGTATAATTTTAAATTATAAAGAATTTTGCTATAAAAATTTTAATAATTTAAGGGCAAAAAAATTGCTAAAAGATCTTTATTTAATAGTAAATTATGAAAAATTAATTTATAATTGTAATTAATTAAATTTTAAACTATAATTAATCTTCATTAAAGTTTTATAAGAAAATAAATTATTAGGTGACTATGAGGTTATAAGTTAAACATTATTTATTTTTATTAATTTTTAAATTAATCACAATCATTCAATAGTAATCTAATGGCTAAAAAAATGTAACCATGATGGTTACATATTTAATGTAACTATTGAAACATCCTCTTTTATTATTATTATTTTAATAGGACCTCATTCTCTATAAAAGAAAAGTTTCAATAGCTAGTTTTAAGTTTAAAAAAATATATATAAAGTTAGAGCATCTCTCTCTAGAAAATAGAAATTAGAGCTTTCAGACTTAGCTAATTTTCTTATAATTCTCGTGAGAAATAAAAACTCGAAGTAGATGTAACTTCATTACTATTAAGACGTGAAGAGTGAATTACTATAAATTTTGTGTCGCTCTAAATTAATCACTTAAACTCATTATTCATCTTCCCAATCTAGCGAGCTGATATTGGCCACTTTTTAGCGTGAACACATTTTATTACCAATTGGTTTTGATATAGAATCTTATATACCTTATCTTAAATTCTAACATGATATCATAACAATTAAAAAATTTCCGTTCTATTTGGAACCTTTCGACCAATGTGTGTAAATTTTTAGTGTTTGGTTCTTTAACCAGTTTTAAAAAAATGTACAAATTTCTCAAAAGTTGCATATTATATCCACACTTCCCAAATCCAAATGTGAAAATGGTGTATTAGAAAGAGTCTCATATTGCTAATATATGGAAAGATAATACAATATATAAAATGTATGAGCTACTCCTGTCATTGTCGATTAATTTTGAGATGAAATCCCACCGAATTACCATATGTGCTTGAATTCGAGCCACACTTATGTATCCTTCTAGAATTATAATTTTCTTTCAATAATTGAGTGCATATGATTTATTTAAAAGGAATTATCCTGTATACTATTTTTTTAACTTTTTTATTTTAAAAAAAATTACGGTTTGAGTTTCTAAAGTGGTTGCAGCGCTAGTTGCAATAGGGGTTTCTATACGATTTTTTGTTGCAATTTAGGTTACAGCGCTAGTTGCAATAAGGGTTTCTATGTAGAATTCCGTAAAAATACAAAAAAAAAAAAAAAAACATATTTTAAAGTGTAAAAATAAAAAGCCCTTTTATTTAATGCATATGGAGATGATTCTTTTTCATAAATCTTATCCATTCTTTTCACATACAAGTCTGAGAAAGACAACACGTCATTACTCATTAGACAAAAAAAAACTCATCATAGATAGATATCATATATACTAGGTGGATGTTACGTGCCAAGCCACGTATGATTAATTTTATTTTAAGCTTTAAATTAATCCATCATATTTTAGGTAAATTTTGACTATGTACATAACGTCCATTGAATAACATATCAAAGTGTTACTGCTGATCAACATCAATGACACACATTACCGACTCTGTTTTCTCTTTGTTAAAGTCGATACCTATGCATTGCAAGAAGCAATAGCTTCATAAATCCAATGTAAAAATATAATTTCATCAAAGTACATATATAGCCTAATAGATCACACTTAATATTATAGCTAATAACAGCAGTATGAACAAGTAGAGAACACCAAAGCAATAGCTTATAAATCTAATATAAAAATATAATTTCATCAAAGTACTGATATAGACTAATAGATCACACTTGATATTGCAGAAAAAAAAAAAAATTACAGAAGAATATCACAGGCCTATATTCACCTTCGAGAGGCCTAGACTTTCCATGATACAATTAGAAACTACTCAGTTCATTGAGTAACTCTCACTCTTCCTACATTCACCTATTAATAATATCATTCACCATAATAACTTATCTACTCATTCATTTACTTTCTTTTAACATATTCTACTGTCTTGGGGTCTAACAAGTACATCCATAAGCAAACAGCATGACTGTGAAAATACACTAAATAGATACTTAGATTAAGTGAAAGAAAGTGAATGATTAAAGGGTATTTGGACTAATAATAATACATGAAATGTTAACAAAAACATCATATAAAATAACAACAAACCACAGAGCCGTGAGATCAGTTGAAACCATCATCACTCTTCACCACATTGAGGGGAATGATATAACCCCTTCAATAGAGATCACAGAAGCACCCTCATCTTCCTTTACAAGTAAAGTTGATCCAACAAGTGCAAACATAGTGCCTTGTTGACCTAATATAAAAATATAAGGACAAACATAATGTCTTGACACTGAACTAAGAATTTGTATTTCAGTCCTTACCTAAAAAATTATTTTGAAGCTAAACAAAAGTTTACTATGAACAAAAGAGAGTTATCAAAATCTAAAACTGCTTATACCTAAAATTACCATATTTTTTAGGAATTTAGATATGGAGGTGCGTTGTTCCTCATGTCCTGCAACAAATAAACAAACATTATTAGTTA